>NC_141701.1:74521401-75230901 GCF_971803275.1 Cyanistes caeruleus
ACAAGTTGTGAGAACTGGGCCTATTCAGCCTCAAGAGGCGATGACTGAGGGGGACCTTATCAGTGTCTGCCAGTATCTGAAGGGACAGTGTCAGAGGATGGAGCCAGGCTCCTATTGGTGCCAAGCAACACGACATGAGGTAATAGGCAGAGACTGATGCACAGGAAGTTCCATCTAAGTATGAAGGACTTCTTTACAGTGAGGGTGAGCAAGCACTGAACAGATTGCCCAGAGAGGTTGTGGAGTCTCCCTCACTGGAGATATTCAGGAACCATCTGGACAAAATTCTGTGCAATGTACTCTTGGATGGCTCTGCTTGAGCAGCACAGATGACCCCCTGTGGTCCTTTCCATCCTGGCCCACCCTGTGACTCTGTGAATTAGAAAAATCATTGGCCATACTTGTTGATAATCACAGGCCAACTAGCTGAAACTCGTTGAAGGAGCTCTTCACTCAACCCTGTTCTAGTCTTTCAAACCACATTTGTAAAAAGTCAAGTCACTTTTATTTTGGGATTGGGTGCAACTGGTTAAAATTGTATCTATTAGTGATTCATATTTAACCCATAATCTCATTTGACTTTTTCCTGCTTTGATAAAAAACAGTTTCAATCTTACTGTGAGTCTGGGTTTTCTTCTTGGTTTTTTTTGTTGGTTTTTTTTTTTTTTTACAGTATAATTATATGTAATGCAGGGTATCTCTGTTTTTCTTTTCTTTTTGTTCAATAAGTTTATCTCTAAATATTTTTTCTTCATTATTAAATACTGATTGACTTACAAAATCTATATTTTCATTATTTGTTTTAAATGGTTAGATATAAGCTAAAAGCTGGTGCATCATTTTCTTCTGAGTTTCTGGAAAAAAATTTGCTCTTTTCCACCTCTATCAAATTGCCATAATTACATGTTTTTTTCTTAGGGAGAAATGGAGGATGTTTTGGTATAGTTTTATAATACATCTCAACGTATGAGATTTTTCCAACAAGACCGAGAATAAAAATACTGAATCAAAATCAAAAGTCTTTGAGTACCTTTGTTGTGGGAGATTGGACAGGGTCCAGCACAAGTAGAGTCTGAAAAACTTCCAGCCCGCTAATTAAGTACAGACTCATGGTAAAGGACTTAAAAATATGTGTTGTCCTTCCATAATCTAGAAATAATTTTTCGTGAAGATGTATGCATTAAGTTTAGAACAATCTTTTTGATGCCATTGATTCTCCAATATTGTCTTCAATCTTCATTAGACTTTTGCCATTTTTACTTCAAAATAATACATACTTAGAACTTTGCCTATTTTCACTGAATTAGATATGTGCAAAAAGGAGCAGTCTTTAATTGTTACAAAATCATATGATTATGAAAACCAGAAGCTTTTCTTTCATCACTTTTCATTCATTGAGTACATTTTTAAACAAATAATATGTGATTATTATATGCTCACATCTTAAATATACAACTCAAACAACCTACAAAATCAAGCCTTGCTTTGTCAGTGTAGACATCACTGTGGCATAAAACCTACTAGAATGCAAATCTAATAAATTTTCAGGAGATTAAAATGGTAGATAGCAGTTTTCAAGATATATCCATGAGGTATAGAGCAGAAAGTGATTACATTTAATTCATGCACTGAATCCATATCTCCAGGGATATAAACTTCTTCTGGTTGGTTTGGAGAGTGGTTCTGTGTACAGCAACACAGGCAGATTTGAAGGATAGTGAATCCAGTCCTGCTTCTTTTCAGTAGAGTATCACAGCTCAGGCACAGCTTGAAAGGCTTAACAGTTGTCTTAAAAGCTAGGCTGGAAATTGCCCAGTAAATGAGCCATAGTTTGGATACAAAATCCATAAACACTGAGTGTACCTACTGATTATGCCTTTCCATTTGTCAAAAGAGCTGAAAATCTGCAATCTCAATCTCTTGATAGAGATTATATAACCAGTATATATAACAATAGACTATTGCTAAATAAACACCGGTTAATATTTTAATCTTAAGAGACAAATGTTTGTGCATATAGGATGGTTTTATGAACCTCCTGTGGAGAAAACTATAGACAAAGTAGTAAGAGTGCTCTAAGCAATCTGTTTCATTTACGTATGTGTGACACACATACTAATAGTCTTGGCTGTAGACAATCAAGCAACAGATATTTTACATGTAGCTCAAGCCAATGAAATTCAGAAATTCTAGAAACATTCTTCATGAAAAGCAGTGTGCAGCAGAAAGTCTCTTGCTATTCTGATAATTCACTTATTTCTAATTCAATTCCAAATGGAAAAGAAACAAGATTGTGTCACAAGGAGCTTTCACTCATGCACACCCTTCCAAACAAGTGCCTGCAATGCTTCAGGCTGTCTTTAAGAATGCAAGGTACTCATACGTACATCATCTTTGGATATTGCCTTCTGTGTGAAACAACTGATGTGTCTCTTATTTCTATCATTGTATTTGAGCAGATTACAGCTATACTCAGCCATGTCTTGTATAGGATTAGTTCTGTTCCCTCTGTCTTCCAAACAGACTTGCTTTTAAATTATTTTATTGTTCCTTGTTGCAAGATTTTTACACTTTCTGGAATATATGTGTTTGTTCTAATCAATTAAGTTTGTTACCAATGTACAGAGGAAAAATACACGTCTCTGAAAAGAATGTGCAAAACTGATATGAAAATTTTATGACTCTTTTGTAAAATTTGATTTTATTTTTTTCACCTCTTAATCCTTGGAGCATTATCAGAGGGGTTCAGAAACTGGAGAAGAACAACTATAAAATGAAAGAAATGGAAATAAAAATCATCCCTAGCTAAAATGTTGAATGTCTGATTTAGATATTAAAGAAAGCTAAACTGTTGCTTTTGGTGGTGTTTGCAATTACTGGCTACTGGATGACAGTGTCTCCAGGCAGAATTGTTTATGGAAATTAAAAGTATTAGTTCAGGCCATTCATGTTCTAGGCTGTTTAAAGGATTCAGACACTAAAATACAGGCTATTAGCAGGACTTGGGAAGCAAACTGCAATAGTTTCCTCAGAAGTGTCACACCATGAGAATATCTTCCAATGAGTACATTTTTTATCAGAAGTGAAAAGCAGATTATCTATTCTATGAACTGAGCAGATTCTTCTTTTAAAGTGTCAGAGAGACAAAAGGGCTCCACAATCAACCTCACCAATATAGTCATAGAATATAACAACCAGGAGTCCTCTTAATCCTGACTGGCTACAGAATCCTAGCTACAGAGGATTTCTCATTTACAGGTACATCTCCAATAAAACATCAGTTTTGATTAACCATAAATATATTTTAAAAAGCCTGCTGAATAGTTATCTGTTTGCTTTCATGGTTGATGGAGTAAAGTCAGAAGAAAAGTTGTCTGTTATTTCTTTTTCTCCCTTTGTGAGTTTAGTAAAATAACAGTTCTGACTTAAAAAAAAAAATCCCACCAGAAACTGGAAAAGGAAAAGTTTTGATTCTCACCTAATTAAAAAGCTCATTCTCTTGAAATTACAAAATCATCTCCAAAAAAACCCCAAACCCCAAAATTGCAAAAAAACTACAAACCAAACCAACAAAACAAAAACAGAAAAAAGGACACCCCCCAAAAAAAATTCATTTAAAAATTATAAAACATATTTTAATATAAAATATGTAATGTGGAAATATAAAATAGATAGGGATATGGGTCAGTGTTTTCAGTGAAGATTTTGAAATAGCAAATTTGCACTGCAGCATGTAACCGAAACACACTTGTTATTCTGTCATTCTATCATTCTATGATATAATCATGTAGGAAAAGTCAGTTGTCGCTGTAGGACACACAGTGACTCACACAGACATGGGTCCTGTATAACAGAGAAAAAACTGGTTTTATTTTTACAGCTTCAGAATTTATAGATTCTCGGCAATGACCAGGGATTGGATAGTTAGGTTACCACCTTTCCAATCACACTGTTTGTGTGAGATGTTCATCAAAAGGCGTGTATCAGAAAGAATGTGTACATATCTATGTTTACAGTCACAGTCCTGGGAAAGTTTTTAGAAACTATGTCAACAAAATCAAAAAACTGAGTTTTCAGGATGACAGTTAGTCAATACATAGACATTTCTCTTCATGAAAATTAAAATACTCACAAACAGTAAAATTTTTGCTGTTAATAGTAATTAGGAAGAATAAATTCTGATGGATCAAGAATAAGCAATTTCAAGAGTTCCCTTACTTTCTTCTGCATGTTTTCTACAGCCTGGTTGCAACTAAAACCCATCTAACCTTCATAATTTAATAACACTGTTCAAGCAATAAACTAATGTTTATGAGTTATCCATATTGCTGTGGGATTCCCAGCACACAGTAATTATGGAGGAAATTATGATGATTTGTATGTCTGATGCTCATTGCAAGCCATTCTAATAACGTGCTGCCTTTCATTCCCTGATCAAAATCCTAGTTCACTACTCCTAAAATTTAAGGTACATATTTTCACAGAGATTTCAACATACCTTTATTTCACTGGATGGGAGCAGTGCTACTTAAGTCTGTCTGTATCGCCTGAACCAGCACTAGGATATTGGCAGCAACTGCTTCTTAACCTGACACAAGTATTCCTCTACCTTAAAGATTTAGCAGTACAGGATGTAGCTACTAACAGAATTAAAAATCACAGACCTACATATTGTTCTTTTAGGTCTTAATTGCCAGGTCAGTATTTGAAAGCCAGACTATAAATCTGAAAACATTTCTTCCTCATTAAAATTTTTCTTGCTAGTCAATACATGCAATGTATATTTTTCCTGTTTTGGGGTTTGAGATGTAGCTCCCTTCATGGAAGATTCTGACATCTTCTGCTATCTAAATTTGTGATAACAGTGGCTAAATCAATTTCATCCTTCTTGTAAAATGTCACTCATAACCATCATTTACCAATTAGCTTTGTTAGCTGCATGTCTCTATTTTCTATAATTTCACCTCTCCATTAGACTTCTTTGAAGCTGATGCACTTGCAAAAGTCCAGTGTTGCAAGAGCAGAAATCTGTTTTATCTCATTCTTATTTTCTCCTACCATGGTGTGGGTGGTACAGAATTAAACAGAAATTCCACCTCTTTTCCCTATAACAGTGATCTACATGCTTCTAAATTTTTCTGGATATTTATTTATTCTGACCTGCACCAAACTAGAAATCCTTTTCATTTTAAGTGATATATTTTTCTTTTCATCTATTTTTTAATAATAGAATCCTACAACTTTTCCTTCTTGTTATCTACTGAATGAAAAATTTACTTTTTTGTTTACTGAAGGTATTCTGATTATGGATAGGATTGATACCATCTTACCATCTTTTACCATCTTTTTTTTTTTTTTTTAATATCTAAAAATGTCAACTCTACTAAAGAATTGTCTTTTAAGAACTCTATGATTCATGCCCTTATTCTGAGACTGGGAAGTATGGAAGATATTATTGTTCATAAAGGTGTTGAAAATTTTCAGGTTGCAAGTAGATTTAAGCCTGCAATTTGATGTGTGCTTGTATTAAATGAAGTCTGCAGCTTACATCAAACTGTACTTTTCCTTTAAAAGAAATTATACTTGAGGGTTAAGGCTAATGTGACAGTTTCCAGCATTTATTTTGTCATATTAGAAATTCAGCAAGAACACTAGAAGACCTCACAAAATTTAATCCAGTTTGGTTCATTTATTGCTTTGAAGGCTCAAAGAGATCATTAAAAACCAACATGGATTCTGGGAACTTTTTCATATATACAAACGTCTCCCATTCTTCAGTAAGTGTACCTCAAGGGCCTTTCAATATCCCAGTAAAAGTACCTTCTGACAAATCCACTCAAATTGCTTCTGTGAGCCAGTTGTGTCTGTTTTTGCCTTCATCAGCAAAAGCAATGCCGCCTTTTAGTTACTGCTGCTGGTAATATCAGCATTCACTAAGGAGGAAGAGTTTTTATGAGAGAAGAGTAGACTTTTGAAGCCAAGTAATGCCATTAGAAAGTGCACTAAAGTTCATCTGAATTCTCTGGAAGGTGAATCTTATAGTACTACATGCAGTGCCTGGTAATTTCTTAGCGGCCACATACTGGCACGCCTTTGAAAGGTGAATTATTCAGAATTACACTTGTTAAAGATATATATATTCTAATAGCACTACTGGAAAAATAATTCCCTGAAAATAGCAATAATCTGAATTCATCTCATGAGCCTGTTCAATAATGGGAAGATTAAGATGTTAAGAAAATAATGAAACTCTTAGAGGGTTAACTTGCTTTGCTGATTCCCTAAAAGGGATCCTATTGTTCTTCAACTTGCCAATGAAATTGCTGAAATCAGAATTACCTCTGATTTTTGAAATGAATGTTTACCTAGAAAGCCACTGTTTATTCTCTTCACTGCAGTTGCAGAATACATGAATAATGCAGTACTAGAAAAATACAAATCATACAGAAGCCAGTTAAAATTATGTCTCTGTTAAAAATGTGAAGCAAAAGACTTCAATTATGTGTGTAAGATTGTGTGCACACATGAGGGATTTAAGAGAAAAATATGCACTTTTTGAAAGTGAAAATAAAATTTGACCTGACAGATCCAAGGATGAGTATTGTCAAGCTGCTCACTTGACCTTTTGGAAAAGGGGTCATACTTTATAATTGGCAGGACTAAATTTCATTTTATCAAATAACAGAAAACTCAGAAGATATTTGTATAAAAAAATACGGATCTATCTTTGAAAATATAAAACATTGACACAATAATTTCTGATTTAGTCTGCCAGGACTTTATTCTGTATTGTCTAGTCATTGTTTTTTTGGGGGCTTTTTTAAGTTTGTGCTAATACAAAGCTTTATGTCAATACTAAGTGATGTGTGTTGTGTTGGAAGCTGTAAGGTCTAAACCCCAAAACTCAATAGATTCATTTTCTTAAAGTGTTATTAATTCTGACTGTTGCCTCATCATTGCATGGTAGATGATCATAAATCCAGCCAACATTTGGTAACAGATCACCTTGACTGAAATCATAAAGCAGGCATTATTTTTACATAAAAAGTATGTCTCCACCTTTATGCTATATTTGTCCCCTACAGAAATGTGAGCAAAATGATGAAGAAAATTATATTGACCAGTCTGCCAGATTATTTGGCATCTTCATTCCCTTGTTTCCCCCTTCTAAGCAGATTTTCACACCTGTTACCAGACTGTCAAAAACAATAAAAGCAAATGGTTTTAATTGTTAAGAAAATTCCTCAAGGCAAGACCATTAGGGAATCCTACTCAGCATCCAGATGGTCATCCTAAATCTATTTGTTGCTGCAGTGCCTGCGAAAGAGGTTCTTTTGCATTCAGTGTCTGAAAGGTGTTTTTTAATTTCGGCCTTCTTTTTTGGACTCAGGAACATCTGTCATACATCAAGTGCTAAATTTTCTACCTGACACAGAGAAGCTGTTTATTTTAATTCTATTACAACATTACTGAAAAGAAATAAAACTCATACTATTTTATCTAGCTCTTGTAGTTCCTCTGTATTTATAGCTTTGATTGGCATACTGAATAAAAAGTTTTTCTCAAAAGCATAAATCAAGATTGTCACATCTTTTGCAAAAATGTGAACACCTCTGAGGGCATTTGTTGAATCCAATATTATGTCAAGATGATGAATGTGGTTTTTTTAAACTCTTTAAACTCCCATAAATATCGGTAAAAAAGTCCAGTCAGTAGTAATCTTCAAAAATAAATTTCAAAAGTTAATGTTTTAGTATTCCTATCTATTTTAAAATAACAGTAAAAACATGGTTTTATTGCTTACATGTAAAGGAATACATATATATATATGTGCTAAAACTATTTCATACAATCTGACAATGATAATATTACATTTTTAATTTTTGCCTAAAACATGCTTCAAGTAAAAATACTCTCAAATAGTTTATCACTAGCTAGGAGAAAACATTTCTCTCTTCTTCTTCTCTCTCCTTTTAGTAATTTCTTGTCTAGTACTTTTCCAAATTTAAAAACAGAATGTGTGGAAGATCCTAAATGAGTCATTCTCAAATGTAGCAAGGAAGTAACTTAAGCACAGTGTTTTTTCACAATGACAAAAACTAAATACCCTCAGGTACATATGGCTCTGTTAAATGCACTGTCCAGCTTTCAAAAAGGAAGCACATTAGACGTATTTAACACTCCATGTGGAAAGTGCTATGTTCTAGAAAATATTCCAGACAACAGCTGGTATGAGCTCTATGCTAAGTAACTCTCACTTTTGCAGACTACTATGAAACCCAGGAGGAAGCTGAGGTTGCTTCTGGCTTTCTGCTAACTGCTCATAACTAAGCTAAGCATGGCAGAGACCAAAAGATGCTACTGCATACAGTAAAATCTGTGCTGGTTCATAGTAGTTGCATTCCAAATCAACTTTATAGCATTTGTTGTCTTACCATGCATTCATGATGTAGAATTCTATTTAGAGATGTCAGGAAAGGGTAAGCAGCTGTTTAAGTGATTGCTTGCATAATATAACTAGCAGAGGAATGACATTGTGCTGCTATTCTTGGAGATCTGTATAAGCTGGAGGAGGAGGCCAAAAGGAAGATTTCAGGTTCAATAGGGATAGAAAAAGGCTAAGGCCACAGGCAGGAAGCAACCTGTGCAGCTGTACAGGATGGTGCCTGCCTGGCTGAGGGCAGCTCTGCAGAGAGGGACATGGGGATCTTGGTATATACACACTGAATATAGTAGTGTGCCCTGGTTGCAGGGACAGCTAACAGTGCCATGGGAGGTACTCACTGGGGCACAGCCAGGATGTGGAGAGGAGGGATTTTCCTCTTATACCTACCACATCTAGCATGCCACATCCAATGCTGGGACTCAGTTACAGGAAACTTATCAACAGGTCCTTGATTTCGGTGGTTCCTAATCACTCTGGTTTTCTAGGATGGTCAGGGATTGGGACATGTGCCCTGTAAAGAGAGGCCTGGAGACTTCTGTTTGGCCTGGAGAAGGTATTACTTTAAGAGGAACTGACAGCAGTATGCCAGGATCTACAAAGTGCTCTCAAGAAGAGAGAGCCTGGCACTTCACAGCACTGTGTCATGGGAGGATGACAGACACATGACACAGTGAGTTCTGGCTGGATATGAGGAAAAACTTTTCACCACTGGTACAGTCAAAAACAGGGCTGTACAGTCTGTTGTTCTGAAGTCTTCAAATCCTGTTTGATTTAAGACCTCTCAACCTGACCTTCCTTGAGTAAGATGTTGAAGTAAAGCCTTTCTGAGATACCTTCCATCTAGAAATATCCCAGGAAAATTCAAAGTCTTTTGCAAAGCATTGAATGTTCTATATTCCTAGAATATTTCAAGATGTGAGAAGCAACAGATGCCAGGAAGTTCTGTTACAAATGTCACCTCTCGAACAGAAGCTGATGATTCTGTTCCAGTTGCTCATGCTGACTACTTGTAAGTGTTCTGAGTACTTCCACTGAAATTAGTATGGTTACTGTCAGAATAAGATATAATCAGTGAGAAAAAATGGCAGGTCTAAGCTGCCAGTGTTAGCAAAGCTTTGGTAGACTTCCTCTTCAGTTGTGAATTAAATTACAATAAAACTTCTTACCAAAGCAAACTAATTTGCTAACTTTAAATTTGAAAAATATCTAATATTTTACAGAAAAAAATAATAGTATTTTTCATTATTTAGAATCTGATCTGTATCACAGTAGTACAGCTCAAACTGAATATCTAAATCACAAGTATGATGCAATTATGATTATTACCTATTCTTATGTAACAAGTTTTATATAATTATATGATTATATAGATCATATATGATTAGATGTTTAATAAAATTAAATTATGTTACAGACATGTAAAATTCACCAGGAAACCTTCCCACATTAATGTGCATCATAACTTTACTTATGTAAAATAAATTTATGTAATAATATTACATAATTTAAATATTGTTCACCGGAATACAATTTTACTGATTAACATTTGCCATGCAAACTGCCATATGCTTTTGAATAATGAGTCTTACTGATGTATTGTATGAATGGCAAAATAAAGGTCCCATCTAATAATTTAACAAACTTATAACAAGTTGTGTAAAGAATTTACAAGTGAAAATTAATGTCTGCTATAATCAGTAAGTGTTCAAGAAGAAAGATAAAAGTCTGTCCAGTGTTGGGTCATTCTTCCAGCTTTTCCACTTCTGTTTTACTAAGGGTAAGGATTTCAGGTGCTTTGTATAGTTCTCACAATTCACAGTAAACAGCTTTTTTGTAAGGTCAATATTACAATGAAGTGTATTGAAGGTATAGTGAAATCCTGTGGGACGGTTTTACAAGTGTTGATTGCAAGGAATATTTAGTTTGAAATACAGCTGATTTATGTTATAAAATCCACACTCTAAAAATCTTAATTCAATCTGAAACTGCTTAGAACAGGATCATATTTTTACAATATTATCCTTATTGATCCCATCACATTAGAAATATTCAGGAGGCTATGTAGAACTACTCAGGTAATTTATAATGTCTGCTATAACTAAAGCATAACAGAATAAAAGAATAAAAGAACCTGAAAATAAAAAAGGTTATTTTTCCTCTGGCATTACTGAGGTGTGTAGTCCTGTGGATGTGGTCATGAAGATGGTGGTGCAGCCTCTCTCTCTCCCTCCTGTGTGACAGGTTACATGCTGTATTGGCGTTTAGGAGGTGAGGATATGAGCTTTTCCAATCCCCTCCTCCTTATCAGTAAATCTGTACCTGTCTGTATAGAGGAAATGAGATTGGTACTATCTTGGATGAATTCTGAAAGTGAGTTTAAAACAATTGCTTATTTATTAGGTTTTCTTAGGCTGACCTCAATATTAAAGCATTTTGGCTACAGTTAAGACTGCTGTTTGATTATGTGTCTTCCAGAAGCTGAACCCTATGATTCGTGTGAAACCTTCAAGGAGAGGAATAATATTGTCAGCAGTGTTCACTGCATTATATTTTAAATGCTGTGGATACTCCTTTTGATACAGCCATCTGCACTGAAAGGGATGTTTATCCTCACACTCAACGCAGAGAGCTCTGATGCTGTCCCTGCTCTGAGTATTTTCCTAAAGTCCTCCCAAGGGTTGTCATCTCTGCCCATGAAAAAGACAGATCATATAAATACCTTTTGCATTCTTTCAGAAGTAGAATACCAAATGCTTATAACTTGCTTCTATATCAGAAAGGGAACTCACTTTATGTCATAATATCACTCCACTACCACTCTTTATGGTCTGTCATCCTTTGTTGCTGAGGAGTGCAGCAGCTGGGGCAGGTGATTTCACAGGGGAAATTTGTCATAGCTTAAATTGAATCAGCAGTGAAGAGGTTTATTGCCACATAGCTAATTGGTAGTCAGTGAACTATATGTTGAGGGTCAGTATCATAACTGCAACAGATACACCATTGTCCTAGACACATTATAAAATGCCTGCACATATCTACTAATTTTGAAACAATCTTTTCTAAGTAATCTTTAAGAGTTCTGTGATCACACATATATGCCCACCCTGTGTGAGAGGATGTGTGCACAAACTCTAACTCTCCATTCTACCCCCTGCAGTCCTCCGACACACACGAGCACAGCCCTTTAGGTGATACACATACAGAGGTTTCATACATACTGAGGTGTGGATCCCTCCCTGCTGCACTCTGGCACATTTTTGCCTCCAGCAGGAAGCAGCTCCATCAGACATTGACAAGTGCCAGCAGGGTGACTTCTAGCAATCAGCTTTTCAGTGCTGTTCTGTAATCCTGTCCTTTGTCTCCATCACTGCAAATTATTACGCTCATTTTGTACTTCTCAAGTCTAGTCTTTGTTTCCAAAAGTTTACCATGCTTCCCTTTTTACCATTTAATTTGTTTTAATTGTGCTGGTTTTCTTTCTTTTTAGTGCCACTAAGTTTGGGGGAAAGACCCTCCTGAGTAGTTCTGGATGGTCCACTCAACCACACACTTGGCACACAGGTTCCTGTCTTACCAACTGTGGCTATACAGGCCATTTAGCACAGAGCTGGGACTATGCAAGTTAATCTCTTGTGATGTTTTTGTCACTAACAATAGTCCTGTGTCCTAGTTCTGGCATACCTGCCAGAATTTTGCTACGCCTGCCATGAGCAGTTAATATAATTCTTTAGCTATGTGCAAATATCAATGTCATCACAGTCCTGCTTTATGTTGGCTAACAAAAGTATAAGAACGGTGACATCAGTTGAGACCAATGGCCAACATGATTGGCAGCAGTTTCTAGCAGAAGATGCTTAAGGAAAAATATGGGAAATGTAGTGTTTTTTCTTGAAAACCCTCTCCCAGCCTCCAACATTTGTGACTCAGCAATATCCTAAGTCATAAATAACAGTTTTATTCTGACATAGCTCAGTCAATTTATCTGCATGTCTTGATTCACATAGCACATATTCTATACGTGTGAAGAGGCTTTTAGTAGAATCAGGGAAAAGCTTTAGGCCAGAAGTTCTTCGGCCCTGGGGTTCCATGGTTTTACTTTTTATTTCTAGATACTGTTTTTCTAATAGTCAGTTTCTTAGGATGAATTGTGCTGCAGTTTAGTAATGGCACATGTAAGTGATGGTTTTTCTTAGTCTAATTTCTGGTGCCTGTCTCAGACTGGAGAAGGTCATTTGCTGTGGATCTCCTGTTCTAGTCCCATCCTCTGCTCTGGTACCATGCAGAGGAGCCATGCAGGGATAGCAAATGTGGAGATGCTCCTAACAAACATATCAACATATCAGAGTAATCTTTATTTCAGGTCTTATAACATAATGACAGCAGTAATTATAGTAATAATGACAATAACAGTAATAACATTTTAATAAGAAGAATGCACCTTCATTAGATTAATTATTTCTCTGGTTTATACTACATTACAGTGCAAGTCATAGTATTGTTGTAATTCTTTAAATCCAAAAAGCAAGTAATTCTGGATCCACCAGGATGAATTTACTGTACTTAGGAATCTGACATTGTTTTTCACTATAAACCAACTGAAATTACAAATAAGGGTGTTTGCTTATTATTTTTTATAGTTAGGTGAATACATGAGAATCATAATATATATATATTTTAAAATATATAGTGATTCTTAATGTCTGAGTTGTCTCCAAGAGATTTAGCTAATTGAAGTAGATCACTTAGAATAACAATTTCAGAGAAAAAGAGAAATTAAAACTCCAACTTGAGACTAGGTCCACCTATTTCCTATCTATGATGTCTAGTGGTTACAGTTTCACCCCATGTGGTGTTCAAGAACTTTACCTCAAAATTTACCTCATGAATGTAGGTTAAAAAAAATTCTTAGAAGAAACATTTATCATTCTAAAAATGCAAATAGTATAAGCTTTTTATAAATAATGCCTTACTATTACATTTTAACCACAGCCAGCAACTAAAGGCCATGCAGCTGCTCACTCCCTCCCAGACGCCTCCACCTGAGATGGAAAAGAGTATCAGGAAAAGGTAAAATCCATGGATTGAGATAAAAACAGTTTAATATTTGAAATAAACTAAAATATAATAATAATATATTAATAATCATAAAAACAACAACAAGGAAGACAAACACATGAAAGAGAGGAGTAACACCCAAGAGAAATGAGTGAAGTAGAATATCAGAGCTCACCCCCTGACTGCACCAGCACACTGTGCACTGACTAATGCTGAGAAGTGATCGACCTCTCCTGTACAATTCTCCCCAGTTTATATACTGGGTATGATGTACTGTGGTGTGGAATGTCCTTTTGGCCAGTTTGGGTCAGCTGCTCCCTCACAGCTTCTTGTGTACCAGCTTGCTGGGAAAGCATAGGAAACTGAAAATTCCCTGATTAAGGGTAAGCACTGTTCAACATCAACAAAAACATCAGTGTTTTATCAGCATTATTATCTTCCTAAATCCAGAACACAGCACTGTACCAACTATTAAGGAGAAAATTAACTCCATTCCAGCTGAAAACAGGACATTCATAAAGCAAGCAAATAAAGAAACAAATAGACTCAACATGCTACAAACTAGACAATATTAATCATTTTGACTACAAGCATTACAAACTAGGAGGGTAGAAATTTCTCTGGGAAAATATCTTACGGGATACAATAGACTTGGAACTTTCAACAGTGGAACTAATGAATTATCCAGCTTTAAGGCAAACTGAAGCAACATCTTCACAGCTCAAAACTAATCAGGGAACACTAATTCCCTTTATCATCAGAGACAGTAATGAATGGGCAATTTGAAATATGACATGCGGATTAGAAAACATAGAAAGATCGCTCTTAACACCTGTTACACAGTAGTATCTGCATGTTTCCTGCCAAACGTTGATTAGTTTTTCATAATTTTACAACATATTAATTATGCCCGGTGTGCAGTGGGATAGGGAAGGAATGCTGTCACCCCACTTAGACAAAGCTAAGACTATAGGACTTCACACCTGCAAGCACAGCCATCATCAACAGAGGCAAAGATCTCCAAGTAGAACAGCGTAAGTGCAGAATAAAAGTCTCCACTGACTGCAGGGAAAGCCCAGACTGGCCGGGGTCTCTCCCTGGCCGCAGGCCCATCCCTGCCGGCTCTCTGCCGGCCCCGGCCCTGCTCCCGCTGTCCTCCCGGGGCTCGCAGGGCTGTTTGTGGCTCGGTTCCCCTGGCTCAGCCCTGGCTGCCGGGCAGTGTTTTGCCCTCCCTTGGCCAGGCTTTCCCCGGGGCTCTCGCCCGCCCGCCCGTGGCTGAGGGGCTCAGCCGGGCCCAGCCCTAGGGCCGCTGCAGCCGCCGGCACCGCCTGAGGCCGGGCCGGGCAGCCCCGGCCGCTCCGCAGAGCCAACACCCGGACACCTGCACCCCTTTCCTAGGTATACAAAAGGACAAGTAATGTGTTCTTACAATTCCGTAAAGCTAGTTATCAGCTCGTATTTGAGGAGCCACTTAGTTGTGTGAAGCAGCAGGCTTTAGGTCTTACCCTGATTTTCATAAAGTTTATCCTTGACAACAAATAAAGCAGGCTGCAGCAATCGCATACTAGCATCAGACCAGCACCTGTGAATCTGTTATGACCTGTGGGATGTTGGCTACAGCATTCAGAAGGGTGGATAATGCCTCCCTATGGTGGCTCAGTTGCCCTGAAGAAAGAGTTCAAGGAGCTGAAAAGGCAGGAAAAAGGAGATATAATCACCTGCCTTTAAAGGAGGAAAGAAAACAGTTAACAGGACAGACTAGGAAAAAAACACACAACAAAATATCAACAAATAAAACCCAAACTGGATGAGGACAACAGGATGAGGTTCGGAAGGGGAAGATAGCCCAGGGTGTAAAAGTGAATGTAGAACAGATACAGAGGGAGAGGAGGGAATAAAACTGCAGAAAATTAGAAGAAATATCTAAACATAAGTACACACTATCCAAAGGCAGGTAACACATTGTTAAAGTTGAAGAAGACCTTTAGGATCGTGAAGCCCAACGGTCTCATCCCAGTGAGTTGACACATGGATACAGGATACCCCTTTAAAGAGTACCCAGGACATCTCATGTTTGAACCCCCTGTAACAGGAAGGCTGAGCAGTTTAACCTTGCAAGGAATGGGCCCATTTGAGTTGTATTAAGAGCACAACAGACAGTTCTTCAGACAACACAACACAAGCAGCTTAGATAAAGATCATAGACTTTTACTATTAAATATGTTTTCTTTAAAATATCACATTGTACTTGATGTGGAGCCTGGAAAGATATCAAAGTGCATGTCTCATTCAACTTAGTGGACATATTTGTTTTTGAAAATCTTGTTTCTTAATATAGCTTTTTTATTTCTTGAAAAATATTGTAAAATTATTTAATCTAAAAATACCTTTAAATATTACTTCAACAAGGTTTCTAAAATGCAAATTATTTTTGTAAAAGAACTATGTTTTTGGGAAGGTGGATTTACAGAAAGATTTTACAGAGAAATCTAGTATGAATGGCTCCAATAAGCTTGTTCTTATTAACTGCCATTAAATTAATTTCCTGCCTCTGTAAATCCTTTTAATAGGGTATTGATTCCATATTTTGCCTTCTAAATTTTGCCCTTCTTAAGATGTAAATAACATTGTTTTGAATCACGTGTCCAAATGAAGGATGGAGAAAACAAAACAACATCCAAAAAAACCAAACAAAAATTACATCCAGCCAAGTGCCTCTGGCTTAGGTGACAAAATAAGAAATCAATTGGCTGAAATACTCAATCTTGTGTGTTTGTTCTTTCAATTGTAATTACATTACAAGGGAAAAACCTGTCTCAATCTTTCCTTCATTTCCCACACATCATTACAAGCTGCTGACAGCAGTGATAGCTACATAAAGAATATATTAGGAGAAATATGGTATATTTATTGGTTCTGTGGCTTTATATTTAATTTAAGTAATTCTAGAGCAAGTGTGCTAGGCCCTGCTAATCATACACTGATAAAAGTGAGAATGTGGCTATTCCATCCCATAATTAGATACAGATGTGAATGCTCTGTGGCCACAAATTGCAAACCTTTGTATCTGCTAAATGCTCATTTGTTTGCCATCATTTTTGAGCCTTCAAGAGAGTACATGGTGCTAACTGCAGCTTGTTAGCAGCTGGTTCACAAGGAATATAGTGTGAACAGACTTGGCAAAGTTGTGTTTTGCAATAACAATGGGCTGCACACTCAGTTTTCTTCGAGCTGAAGATTCAATATTGTAACTCTAGGAAAGCAAAGTAACCTCAGTTACTATCAGCTTACAAAGAAGACAAATTTCATTAATGCATTTGTGAAGAAAATGTGTAATTTTCAGTAATCTACCAAGGTATTTGACTTGTTGTTTTGTATATGTAGAAAAGAGTAGGAGACTGACATGAGAAGTGACAGTATGCACAGGGTCTCTTAGATATACGCTCATTTCAAGAAATTAAGGTTAAACTTTATTTGCAGAGTGATGATTTTTCGTTTCTCCAGGGTGAACAACCCCCACTCTCTCAGGCTTCCCCCATACAAGAGGTGCTCCAGCCCTCTGACCAGCTCTGTGGCCCTCTGACACTTCTTGTCTAAATATAAGAATTCTGAGCTAGATGCTCCTAACAAAGCCTCTGCTCCCATTTGATGAGAACCTTATTGCTTCCTTCAGCCAGGATAAGAGTATTCATAGATTTTAACTATAAATTTTCTCATGTCCAAATTAATGATGCTATTTCTGTTTAGGCATGCATTCTGTTTAGGTCTTTTGGTACTACACTGGCTAAAATGGAAGTCTGCATGAACTGGACTCCTGATATGTTGAAATACTTTTACAGGCACTGTCTAAGCTAACATCTGTTCCTTCCATACTGTTCTTTCTCATAGAGATCAGAGTAAGCACAGAGAACTACAGCAGTATTCCTATCACAGGACTATAGAGAGAGAAATATGAGAGAGGTGGGTGGGGTTTTTTGTACCATAAGCAGCATTACTGAGAAAGGCTTGAACCCAGCACAGCACTAACATGGCTCCATGGGTACCGCTTTGCTGAATACAGTAAATTGTGTCCATTTGGTCCTTGAGAAACACCAAGAGAATTTCAGGGACAAGGACTAACCTTTTACTGCAGACATCAAAAACACATATTCTGAATGATAAGACAGCTGCCAACACTAAATTTAGTAGTATTTTTTTTAACTTTTGTTCTATTTTTTAAGTTAACTTTTTTATCGTTTGTTTCCTCTGCAATCTGAAAAGCATATAAACCCCTTTTAATTACTGCTAAACCCTTCAGAAAGTGACCAGTTGCTGCTGGTAACCCATCAGAGGAAAAAAGTTACTATCTTGCTACACATTTTTGGTCCGAAAGAGATATGAACACATGTTACCTCTGTTTCTCTAGCATATGCATGTCCCTCTCTATCCAAAAAGTATAAATATTTACTTATTTATTTACCTATAAAGGTAGATTTATGGATGTAATGCTGGTTTCAATATATTGCAGCATTGAGAGAGGCTGGGAAGAAATAAAAACATTAAATCTATTAAATTAAATTTTTTGCAAAAAACCAGTTTTTTCCCTTTCTTTTTTTATTTTCCCCCTTGTCATGGGGTGACTTTACCTTTAAGATAGCTTTGGGAGCTAGGGAAGTTAAAGCTGATGGTGGCTGATGGAAGTCTTTTCTCCTGACCAATTATCGGTCATTTCTAAGAATTGACAGCAGTTTTAACCATTGAAAAGTGAGATCAACTTGTGAACACCCCCTTAATATGTAAAGTCAGAGCTCTCTTGTTCTCTTTCGTTTCCGGCTTCTGACGAGGTAACGAGGCTCTGTCTCGGCCTCCTCCCCCACCTCCAGGCCGGACAAGGCCGCAGAGGGCGGCGGGGGCGGAGAATCAGAGCCGGCCGGCTTGGCTTAGTTTGCAGTTTCTGCTGCTGAACTGAAACCTGACACCATGAACACTTGCAGCTTTTTTAAGACTTTAGTTCCTTTACTACTTGGATAAAACATACAGATTACTTCTTTTTCCCAGAGAGGCAGAGAGAGAGACAATCAACATGAAGAAGACATCATAAAACCACCAAAAACAGTGAGGAAAAGAGTTAAGTTTTAGATGGGGAAGAGAGAATAAGGAGATGCTTTATAAGCTGAAATATCTTTCTGTTAAAGCTATGGAGATGGACAATAGTGGTTTGAAAATACTCATTTAATTCATGACTGAGTATATTGGGAAGAATGGAGTGTTCAAAGCGTGGATTTTGAGCAAAAGAGAGAGAGTAATTGTAATACAGTGAAGTGCTGGAACAGAGTGAAGCGAAGATTTGAGGCCTTGAGAGGCAATGAGAAAACTGTTTCCAGGGAAGCTCACAGAGACAGATGAAGAGAACTTTTGCCTTTGACTAACTCATCCTTAAAATGACATCCCTAGACTCATGGCCCATACACACCTCAGAGTGATGTGAAATGGGAGGAGTGAACTCTGATAGATTTCCGGGCAGCTGGCATCGGGGAAATAGAAAACTATAACAGAAATAGTTTTCTCGTGAGAAATTCCATAGATTAGCAAAGGAAGACTTCTGTTTCTCTACAAATGGTGATGAAAAGACTCTAGCAGGAATTGAGACTGTTTTAACCACCAAAGTTGCAAAGTTTTTTTGTCTCTTTGTTGTCACGTGTACAAGAGAATGGTTAAGTAGTGGGGGATAAAAAGGTTTTTCGGAAGTTTACTCTGGTGTATTCTTGTAGTTTTGTTAATAAACTTTCTTTATTCCTTTTAAGTTTTTAGCCTGTTTTGCTCTTGTTCTAATCCATATCTCACAGCAAGAAATAAGTAATTTTTTTTGTTACTGCTTTAAAACCACGACATCCCTCCTTTAGTAATAAAGTTCCTAAATAATAAACACTGAAATCGCTTTTCTTAAAATAAGGCTCATCCGCAATTTTACTTTATGAAAGCTCTGAAATCATGTTAATGACTCATGTTCTTTCTTGTTCCTTATCTGTTCCACAGTCTGTTTTTCTACAAACCTGAGGGCCAGAAGTGGATGGATGGAGATGGGCAGCTCTCAGGAATGGAAGGATATTTTTCAGGAGGGAAGATATTTTCAGGGAAAGGAAGCAATTCACCAGTCTTATAACAAAGCTCTTACAGGATGTCCCAAACTTTCTGTTTGGTCTGCCAAGGTAGTTTTGTAAAATTAATACTCTCAAAAGACTGCAAAAATTTTAAAGTAAAAAGCCAGGGTTTATGGGTTTCTTCTGGTTTATTGTGGCTGGTTGGAGTTTTTTTGTTTTCAAATTCAAACACAAATATGCAATTTTTTAGAAACTTATATCAAAATAAATGACTAGAAGTACCAAGAAATAAATTATTTCTAAATAAAATTTTCCCTACCACTGTTCATGTGGGATAGACCTTTTATTTCAGGTTTACACTGAATTGCCAAGACTTTCCAGATTCTGCAAACTCTGCAGTCTCCTCAGAGAAAATCTCTTCCCACTCTAAACCATAAGACCGTGGCTGTGCCTATCTTGCACTGCATTTTCAGGGTTTCATCTGTACTGCAAGCTCACTGCTTGCTGGCCACTCACACCTTCTCAGAAGTGCCTTTGCACTTCTGAAATGTCTCTCCCTTGCACGTGTTCAGTTCATTACAGTGCACAGTGCACTCTCCAGACCCCAGCTCCAGATAGGGAGGGGAGCATGTCTTAGGACCTTCTTAGAGGCCTCTTCTGGAGGCTGTAAATCTTATGTGGAAGGGGAAAATATTCAAAGATATAAGGGCCTCAATTATATCCCACTTTAGGATATGTTTCCCAGGAGATGCACCAGAGCTAGCACAAGGTCTAAATATATTTTTTACATGTAGTTTTTGTTCTAACTCGTTGAAATAGGTACTTATATGTGGTTATAATTACTGTAGACTGCTAAAATTAATTCAATGCTTAATTATTTTGACACTGTGATAGACAAAATAAAATGCTTCCTGTTGCCTCAAGCAGATTCTTGACAGAAGATATTAGACTTAACTGTGCCCTTCACAACAAGGGGTTACATTTATGTCTGTATAAATTTTTTTTTGTGACAGACTGAAGGAAATGAAGATTGGACATTCAAAATCTCAGAAAATGTAACTAGTAACATACAATGCAAGAAAGAGCTAGGTGTGTTTAGTTGAAGATTTCTGGGAATTGCCTTTAGATGACCTAGGTGTTATTCCTTGTTATTTATTTTCCAAAACTCTTGAAGTAAAACTTACTTTCCTGTTTACCATAATTTTTGTTCCTAAGAGCTAAATATATGTGATGAAGAAAGCAAACAAATATCCACATTCTTAAATTCCTTTAATTGTTGGAATATTTATTTTTTTTTCAAGGGCTTTCACATTCAGAAAGAAACCATTCTCTTCAACTTTAAAGATATAGCCAGAAATTTATGAGAAGTCATCCTCTTGGTAATGTTTCTAGTTTGGTATTTGATGGCAGTTGGTGCAATTGCAATTCACCCTTCTTCTATTTTTCATGTCCTAACTCATTGTACGCAGGATGAGCTGGTTTTATCCTGAGAGTAGTCCTATCAACAGAGCTGTTTGTGCTGCTGGGTTTGTAAATGAAAAAGAAAGGTAATTCCTTGTAAAAATCTGAAAGCAGACTGGAGGACTAAAAGTGGCTGTAGGTAAAATGCTATGTGAAGTGCTTTTGTTTTAAGTGAAGAAAGGATTACAAAATGAAGGCTGCAGAAATGCTATCCCAATAAATTTACTTTGGTCACCTCTTTGCCAGAATCTCCCTTCATATAATGTAGTAGTACACTTTCTGTAACCTTGCAGAGACTTTATAAAGTGGAATGCTGGAATGCTTTTATTTTATTTTTTTTTTTAATGAGCAGTTCTGATATGGTGATGAGAAATTTCATATCTGTTTAAATTTTAAAAAATGCGTTTGTAAAAAAGCTGTATATTATAAAATCTGTATATATATATTTAAGCTTGCAAATGACTAAATTTAACCTGAATAATAATTGATGATTCAGTGGCCTTAATTATTGTAATATAGTTTTGCTTTAAAGTGATTGTTGCCTTTGCATTTCTCCAAGGGACTGAAAAGAAATTTTAAAAAACAACCAGAACTCTGTTTTAAAGCACTGATAGATTAAATTTCACTCCAGAATATTTTCCTCACCCTTATCAACAACCAGAACTTCTTTCTGCATCTTCACTTTTCAATTATGCAAAGGATATTCTCGAGAGAGAAACGTATATGAATTTCAGAGCTGCAGTTTTGAAAAATCTATGCAAAACATTACATGAAGTTAAATTATTCCTTTAGCGAAAAGGTACTGTGTTTGTCACTAGTTTGTAAATTAATAAATAAATTAATTAATAAATAAAAAAATTAAACTGAGCAGATTTTACTGTGCCATTTCAGCCCTTTTTATTGTTGAAGAATGTTTAAAGTGGAAAAAGACTTTGAGCAGGATGTTAAAAGTTACACAGCTTAATTTTCATGCATAGAGTTCTGCAGTAACTTTTCTCTGATTTTTCACTGTTGCTGACAATTCAAATGCTCCTTTGTGACAAGCAGTATTTACAGCTGTTTTTATTATGAAGTGCACAATGTTAAATAATAAAGACAGATTATCTCATAGCAAAAAGATTCTTGTGCATGTTTGGAACATAGATGTCCACTTCAGCAAAAGTGTTATTGATACTGAAAATGAATGGGAGGCTGTGAGGCCAGTATGGCTGGGGGTTATATTTTAGTATTGCTGTTAAAAAGCTCAGATTTCTCTTAACTGCTTTCTTCTGTAGTCTGATTTTAGAATTGGGAACCAAGATTTTCACCTGTGCATCAAACATAATCCCCTAGGGCCAAGGAAAACCTTAGCATTATGAATATCGCAGGAAAGTGGCACCCGGTCATATAAGAACAACTGGCCACCTGCTGCTATTCTTCTTGCAAAGGCATTGGGAAATGCCAGGAATGTTGGCTTTTGTGATAGAAGTTGAATCAGGAGAGCTGTTTTAAAAGAAAGAAAGCATTTATTAGTGCCATACTCAGGGTACTGAAATAAGAAGGCTGTGTGCATGAGTAGTGATTAAGGCATACATGGAAATCAAGGTCAGCTTCTTTCAAAGGCTGGCTGTTGTGGGCAAACCATTTACTTTGCTCATCCCTCCTCTGGAACTTCTTCACAGAACTAATTCTAAACAAATCCCTGTGTATCCAATAACATTAAAGAGTTGAAACAACAGAAGTTGAAGACAGAATTTGAAGGTAATTACTTTGCAAGTAAGTGTAGGCCAGTATCTAATAAAGAAGAGTGGCTTATTTGTTTGTTTGTTTGCTGACCCTGGTGTTTCTGAAGTGTCTATATTTTGCATTATCACAGGGACTGTATCTTAAATGTACCTTAAAACTGAGTGCCTGACGGAAGAGAGACAAATATCAGAACACTGATAATGAAAAAACTGCAAATTTACAAATTAAAGACTGCCAGCAAGTCCTTATATAGTTAAATGTTTATTTCCTTCTTAAAATTAGCTGTGGAAGTGTGGAATATGGGGTACCATCTTGTTGTGAATTGTCAGCATACGTACCCCATACTCATGAGGGATAAGACTTGGTTCTCTGACATGGTCTTACCCACAAGAATTATTGTTGTATTTTTAAAAGCTCTCCTTAAAAAAAATAAATAATTCATACAGATATGGCGTATCACTGCAGTATAAAATCTGATCTGAAACTGAAGATTACTGATGGGATGAAATTAGGCAAGAAACTTCCTTTTTTAAATAGTTCATAGGTGTGAAATAGGAAATAATAATGCTAATTTTCCCTTATAAGCCATTTTGAAATCTCATATAAAATCACTGTATAAAGGTATAAAGTAGAAAAACCTTCTTCTTTGTGAAATCCTTTTCCTTTTCTGAAAAAAAAATCTTGCATTAATCAACACACTAATGCTCTGGCAATATGTGCAAGAATGTAATTCAGTTCTTTGCATAAATCTAAGATGATGATTTAAGGCAACTCAGAGGCATTTTCACTTTTCATTCTTCACATTCCCTTAAGGCAGGCTCTTTCTGAGTAGTTTCCATACTGTGTAGACTGTTAAACATACTAAAGTTTTGCTTGCAGTTGCCTAGATTTCCATTAGAAAATCTTGCCGATGATACAGCCATAGAAAACTACATCAAAGGGTAAGAATAATCATATAAATTAAAATTTCTCCATAGATCATCTTCCAATTTAATGTGATTCCATGATTTTCTTGTGGAAAAAGAAACAAAAGTAAGGCAAATTCTCATTAAAATATTGTAATTAGTTAGCCTTTGAGTAATGAACCTTAGTATTTCTTATCTTCATTATTCAGTAGATCAGATAAATTTTTACAGTATCTTGTAATTGTATTTCTTCATAAAACCCAGTTCTTATAAATATACAATGTTCACACCAGTATTTCAGTCAGTCATTGTGATAAATAGAGAATTTAGCAATTTAGTAATGCTAGAGTCAGATTCCCTTCAGAATGTTTCAATTTTAGCCTAATTCCTAATTCCCATCCCGTTCAGAATATTTGAAGTTTATTCATTGGCATACTGTGTGATTGCATGCTTCCTCTTTAGAAACATAAGGAAGAATGGTCTTGCTGAAGTAATTTTTTTCCTGGAATGCAGGGTAAGTTGCAGTTTAAAGGGAAAGCAAGGTATATGTGATTGTTCTGAACTTTAAGGCAAGTTAGATAATAATATGATAATACTTGATAAAAGTATTTTTACCAAATTTTACCAAATTTTGTTTAGTTAACTCATTCTGCATTAATATTGATTGTAGACAGCTTCTAGAATCCTAAAACAGTTCTGTAAATAAGATTCAGACAGAAGTTAAAAACATAAATACTGCTGCCAGAGTATTTTAGGAAATTGCTGGGGGTGGTAGGACTTCTTACTTCTCTTGCTGAAATTTCAACACTGCTAGAAGGTAATTTGTAGCTGCTCAGTATACATATGTGCATATTCAAATATGTAACTGACAGACAGTTATGTGAAGTGCATGTGACTTCCAAATATGATCTTTCTCTTTTTTTTTTTTTTTAATGATGAGATAAAAATCTGGCGTTCTATTATCTATAAAGGCCAATGTTGCTGCACAAAAAAAGAGACCATGAACAGTTCCTTCTCTAAAACAAACAATGGAAGGACTTTTGTCATACTAACTCCAGGGTTTCACTAGAATGATTATGGAAAATATGCCCTCACAGCAGCTCTCATTTTGTTGCAATTTTTGTTCTTACCTCAGGTTAAAAAGCTGAGGTTCAAAGTCTGAAGGAATGCTTTTACATAGTACTAGAAGAGAAGCCCTGATTTTTTTGTTTGATTGTTTGTTTGTTTTTGTTTTTGTTTTTGTTTTTTTATGTTTGCACTTTGCTAAGTACAGCCTAAAATATCCCAGAAATTACTTAGGCCTGGGTTCCTTTTATTTCTTTTAATGATTTTTCGCTACTGCCAGCTAGAACCTGTGTTCTCATTTTCAGTTTAAATGTATCCATGGCTGTCTTGATTGTATTGGTCTGGTTACAGAGTATTTCCATTTAAGTATCCATTTTCTTTCATTTGGTGTTAAACACTAGTTAGACAAGAGAAAGTATTCTAATCTGCTGTGAGCCATTAGGGAATCTGTCTAATTTAGTTGTCTTTCTCTATACTTGTGTGTATTTAATTTCACCTTTCCTCTTCTGTGTGTAATCTGATTTTGCACAGAAAAAAAATCCTGGTAAACCAAGGGGCTTATACTTTCGATTTTTATGGTGACATTACCTTAACATGCAGATTCTGTGTGGTGAAAATATGGACTCATTAGTCCCCTTTCCTTTTACTTCCCATGTCACCCTCCAATTACTTAATATCAGAAGCATGAGTGTGTCAAATTTCAGTTCCTTTTTTCTAGTTTTCAAGTTGTTCCTGCACGATAATCCATTGCTTGTCACAGTGATGGTGCTTCTTAAAATTTTTATCAGATATAATCAGCAAGCTCCTAATTTATGACAAAATAGTCAATGAAAACATTAGTTACAACAAAGCCAAGAGATGAAAAATAACTTTTCACTCACCACATAGGTTCTACATAAACTTTTAATTGGTTACTCCTTCATAAATGACAAATATTTATAAGGTGCCTTTTCAGGTGTTTAATGCATGCATGCATTTCAGTGCACTGCTTTTATCAAGTAAGAATGTTACTATGAGAAGGTGATTTCTGATGTCTACTCTTATCATTTACATTGCCCTTAAATGTGCTCCTTGGATGGTCTTTCTTGTTTAATTGCTGTTATCTCTCTGTGGCTGTCAAACTCCTCAAAGACAAACAATATGTTCTATCCAGTTAGAATTTTTTAATGCAATTCAAAGTGTCAGCTTCTGCCAGACTTAAAAAATCTTTAGTGAACTGAAATTTCATATCTAAAAAAATTCCTATTTGTTTTGCCAGGTTTTTAAAAATTATTTTAATGTCTTAGTCTTTCTAAACTCCTTTCTATTAATGTAGAAAAATGAGCAAGTTTCTGTTAGTGTAGTAATGATATAGCTTTTCTTTCAACAAGCAAACATGTGGCAATGCTCCTACCCACTTGAAAAAAATTAATAGGGCATTTTTTTATTTTTTAACTGCAGTAGTGAAAAACTTCCACTAAAGTAAATATAGGCACTGAAAAGTAACTTTCAGATATACAACCAGTAACACACTGCACACAAATGAAACAGAAATTCAATTTCTATGTGGACAATATGCTAAATTCCATTGCATTCTTTTCTGGCAAAAAACTGTAACAGCTGTCACAAATACCCTTGGAGAGAGATACCCTAGGGACAAAGTAACACTTCTAAGTGAAAATCTTGGCCAAGTAACTAACCAGAATTTATACAGGATAAGTCTACTGGATACTTTGAAAATATCAATGTATGGGCAGTAATGTATTTTCCAGGTCTTTTGAAAGAGTGAGCACTGCAACCCCTGTGCACCTGAGGGTTTTCTGCTCCTCCTGGGTTTTGCTGTAAGTGTTGTGTGCAAGCTGGCTAATGGT
The DNA here is from genome assembly GCF_971803275.1 of Cyanistes caeruleus. NCBI lineage: Eukaryota > Metazoa > Chordata > Aves > Passeriformes > Paridae > Cyanistes > Cyanistes caeruleus. The sequence goes on from NC_141701.1 coordinate 74,547,989, forward strand.
ACTTCAGCAAACAATACCAAGAAATCTCTGCACTGTTAAATTACTACAAAAGATTTATGCCCCTATACAAGAAATGGGTTATTTTTTTTTTCTATTATTTTCTTATTGCAGGTTGCCAAGAACAGGATGCTCACAGACATTTTAGAGTAATAGCTGCTCAGTTCTTAGAGGGGAATATGGCAGTCAAAGGCACCTGAGGGTTGAGCTAGTATATGTCACCTCCCAATCACGTTTAAGAATCACTAGGGTTTTGGTCTGGATTTAGGTCAGCTGTCAGTCTGTCTGCAACACAGTGCTAGACAGAACTAGAAGTAATCTGGTACAGAGACATATCAAGGTTATGACTAAAGATACTGAAATTAGCTAAAATTGTAGCTGTTTAATCCACTGTCCAATATCAATTCTCCAGATGACAGGTGAGTACCTGTAAAAAAAAAAATAAATTGTGATATGGTTTTTAATTTCACATAATTGCTTACTCCTGGGGAAGTAAACTAGATGATGAAATAAACCAGGGTTCTATACAGATTAAGTTTCAATTTAATATTTAGCTACAATAAATTCGTACAGTTGAAAAAATGTTTCTTATTCACTCAGTTCAGTTCTTTCACATTTTCTTTCCTAATCCCTGAATTATAAATTCTTGTCTTAACTGTTGTGAAATCATATTTTGCGGTTTGTCTCCTCTGTCCAGTAAAATAAAAGAATTCAGAAGTTCTCCATTAAACATGAAACACAGGCAATATATGTCATACACAAAAGAAGATTAAGCACAACGAACATGGAAAAAAATGACAAAGTGGCATAGGGAAGGGTGCCAGGAGAAAAATCAAAAAGAAAACTAAAGAACAAGGAGGAAGGCTAGGATACATACATATATCTTGAAATCAAGGCATTTTTCATTGTAATAAAGACATTTTTCTCATTTGAAGCATTCATTACCCAAAGCAAACATAATTTCAAACATTAGTAAACTGTTGGTGTTATTCTCTACATTGAGAAGCAGCACTGAACTGAGCTGACTGAACAAACAAGACCAACAGAGTAAGTTAAAAACTTTCTTTGAAAAATTATCTATAAAGTTTAATTTGTATTTTAAATCTTAAAAGTGATTCTTCTCCTTACAAGTAAAACTTATGCAAATCTATTTCTGATTCATCATTCTCTAAAATTTAGTGATGAAATGAGTAATTGTTCTATTCTTCTTGAAGTTTGTAGTCTTCTTGTTATTATGAAGAACAGAAGAGATTAATAACTTCAATCAGAATTTTTCAAGAATGCATTTAAAATAGTGAGATAAGTAGTAGGTGAAGCTGTAACAAAAGTGTATTTATAAAATAACTAATGTTTCCAGAACTGACTATCTGTATTGAATTTGCTTAATAGCAAAAGAGTTTTTGGGTTTCACCATTTTTGCTCTTCTATTCCTGTCTGACAAACAAAATATTAAATTATGAAAACTTACTCTTACACTTTACATATTTAATAACAGAACATGATTTTACACATTTTATTGGTTATACTATTACCTCTGCTTGATTTCATTGATTTTTCAGGACATGTTAGAGGAATGCAATAGTAATTTTCAGTCCTCTTTTAGATCTACTTCTATATTTAGTTATCATTCTTACTCTATCCTGGAGCAGTGTAGCTCGGCATAAAATCTTTTGCTGACTTTCAAGAATGTTAAACTGGACATTATAAATGAAGCAACCTACCTAGATATTTATTTTATTTTCCAGGATATAAGTATTCCTTACAACATAAAGATATATTTTTAAGGATGTAGCAAAGATCATAGTTTTTGCTCACCAGACATTACCGTAAGAATTTTTCAGTGAAAAATTATAAAGAAAACATTGTAACACTTTGGAGAAGCAAGCAGTTGTCTAAGTTGCACTTAGAGGCAACATACTATCATCTGCTCAGAGTCTCTGTTCCCATGTTTCTCCTTAAAAATATCCTAGCAGTATTTAGACATGCAACCAGATAGCCTCAGGTAGCCCTGCACCTCTGAACCTGTAAGACAACACTGGTGCTCTGTTCCATCCACTTAATAACATGAGTAGCCACTTCAGGTCATAGAGCTCTGCTGACATCGTTGTCAGATGAAGAATTGTTTGTACTGGAGGTTTAATATAATTATCATTTTGCAAAACTATTGGGCTGTAAACATAGCAAATTATATAACAAAGAAAGGAACAGGAAACAACTCTTCATTGATCTAAGGACTCACAGATTAATGAATCAGGCCAATCATGCCAACTTTTCTCTTCCTTTGGAAAGTAGCACCAGATCCTTGGGCAGTCACTCATGACTGTGGGGTTGCTGACCATCAGAGACCACCAAAGAGACCCCCAGGACAGAATTATGCACCAATTAGAGGGAATATATGTAAAAGATTTGGGGAAAATTATTATCATATTTATGTTTCTTCTGGGGAAACCACGAACATGTGTGTTAAATATAGCACATAAACAGGAATTTTTTCTGTACTCAGCATGTTCAATAGGTGGAGCTATCCCCCATATATCCAGTGCCATAATAGAATGCTTGTGCCCTAACACTAAAATTATAGTGTCAGAGTCTCTTGCTGGTTTTGGTAACATCACTTTATTAACCAGTACATTGAATACCAGGAATAGCCTTTTGGTAACTTTTAGACAGCAAGTTTAATCATAGAATAATAGAAAGGTCTGGGTTGAAATAGACCTTACAGATCATCTGGTTCCAACCCCTCTGCCATAGACAGGGACATCTTCCAGTAGACCAGGTTGTTTCAAGTCCCATGCAGCCTGGCCTTCAACACTGCCAAGGAGGGGCTGTGCACAACTTCTCTGGGCAACCTGTTCCAATGCCTCAGCAGCCTCACAGTAAAGAATTTTTTCCTAATATCCAATCCAAACGTACTCTATTTGTTTAAAACCATTCCCTTTTGTTCTATGTCTACATGCCATTATAGAAAGTCTCCTGAGTTCATAGTAGTTCTATCATAAGAAAAAATTCTCTATTGAAAATAAGCTATTTTAACGATGGACAAAGCATTGCTAGTATAGAAATACCTCTGACGTGAGTGCTGTAATGGTAATGGATCAGAAGTACCTCCAAGAAAAAATTACATCCATAAGATTATGAATTTGAGGTTGGTGGACTATGAGTTGAGAGTTTATTTTCTGAAACAATTTTTGAGCTAGAACACACAACCATAAATATCTAACTACTTGTCATCATGTTGGCTTCAAATCCATCAAAATGCTTTGAGGTTGGGAACAGCCCATTGTTTCAAAGGACATTGTATAGTTAACTTCACAAATATAAATGATCCTGAAAAAGTGTTATCTTTCCTACTTGGAAAGCTTTGCAACAGAGAATATAGATGCTATAAACTTCTGCTTAATTGCAGAAGGGAATAGAATATGTCAAACTTCTCATCAAACACATTTGAGAAATTCTGATTTAGCCACAGTATTATACAGCCATTAGTTCAACTTGAAGAATTATAAAGTAGCTGAGCAGAAAACAAACAGGGCTGAGCCAGAGTACGGGAAGCATTTTGAGCAGAAGAGTGTCTTGTACTTCAGTTAGCCCTTCCTCTGACACCATAGTTTCATATCTAACATCACAGAAGATCAAACATTTATTAAAGCATTCAAAGATTGGCTTATAGGATATCAAAAACGTCTGAAAGTAAGGTGTTGATAGCAAAACTAATCACGTGCAGTGAAGTGTTTTGAGACTTATACGCTTAAAAAGAACATCTGAAAGGATGGACTTTGAATTTGCTATATATATAAATTTAATAGGGGAAGGAAGAACCATTCAAATGCAATGATGCACGAAGACCTATCCAAAGGACACCTGAGGAAGAAGATGGAGAACTAAGCAGAGAACCGCACACCTGTACTGTGTGGGTAATGAGACAAAACAAAAATAGTTTTCAGTGATGTTTCAGGAGTAAACAGAGATATTGGTACAACACTATAGCTTGGGCAGAAAAAAATAATACTGGACCATCCCTCTGGAGCAAAAAGATCATCCCTTTAGAGCAAAACTACAGGTAACTTCAAAGTTCTTTTTTGAAGGTAACTCAGTTTAGATAATATTTAATATTGAGGAAGTCTAAAAAACAAATCTAAATGAATGTTATCCTCAGTGGCAATAAGCATATACCTGTGCTACCACTTCAGTGCTCTACACGTTCTTCTTACTGCTCTTAGATATTAAACTCCAAAGCAGAAATAAGGCAGATGCAAAGGATGTTTTACATTCTAGTAAATAATCAGTATATAATCACTGCGAAGACTACTTGAGTAATGTTAGACAGTGTGTAAATAGCAATTCAGAAGAGACATCACATCTTCAATCTCTTCATATTAAATGTGCTTGCTATATTGTTGGAATCTCTGTGCCTTTCAGAGGCGTTGGACGTGTTGATTCATACAAATTACATCACAACACCAATTAAGGTTTGGAAACAGATTGATTTTTTTTTTTTTTTTTTTTTTTTTTTTATATATTTTCATGGTGTTAAACTTCATGAATAATCTGGAAGGTCAGAAATTTCTGAAAAAGTAACTGCAGTGTGTTAAATGTGTGTGAACTGTAAAAGAACTGCAAGCATAATGTGAAAGTTTTAGATAAAAATTCACTGTGATTCAAAAGCCAATATAATTTCAGGTAATTCTATTAATTTGATTGGGTCATGCTCCAGGCACTAAATTCAGCAGTCTTCAGGTCTTGTATCAGGGTACTTAGTTTAAAATAGTTTTCAGTTATAACAAATGGTTTCATTAAATAAATTCCTGTGAAGTCATACTCAGCTGTTGGCTGAAAATTACCATAATTTTTAAGACACTCTTTTTCATATGATCAAATTTAAATTTTTCAGTCCAAGAGAGCAAATTAAAGTTTTTCTCTTTTCTTTACATTTGGATAATGTTTAGTTCTTAATATGGTAATAAAGAGCAGGGGAGAAAAAATTGAGTGCAATATGATTAATTATTAAAACATTCTGTCTTTATAGAGACTTTGTTTTTTAGAAAATCACTTCTGGGAAAACCAGTTGGCTCTACTTAAAAATGAATTCCTAAGTTCAGAATAAAAGGCCACTTTTTAGCAGGGAAGAAAATGGGGAACTTATGAAGCTGATTGCATAGAATATCACAAAAACTCTCCAAACTGGCCATTATTTCCCCTACATCCTTTCACCAAATTTATTCTGTTTCTAGCTATTAAAATAAGTAATGGCTAAGAACACTGTAGTTTAAACTATTTCAGGGATTTTAGAAAAAAATAATTGCAGAGTATTTATCTTATATTATATATTAGTATTATGTATAAAAGTTAAATTTCTGATTGTATTTTAATTACTTTAAACTTATATCTCTAGAGTAAAAAGAACTTATTGTCCTTCAGGTAGAAAAATTTAGTACAATTTTAAAGACTAGTACAATGGAACAGATTTCTCTGAAATCCCCTGCCAAAAAAACATGGTATGAAAAACTCGGAAAGGCTTCATAGTGAGAGCTGCTTTCTGCTGGATGGTATAGAAGATCTGTTAATAGATTGAATAGAATCTGTAGATTGTTTGATCTCTGGCAGTTGACATATAAATTTGAAAACTTGTGAATCCATATGCCTCAGTTTATAAAATTAGAAATTCTGAGCTAAAATTTTCATCAGACTTGGAACAAACAGCAGAGCTCACAGTCTTCTTTAGCAGTGTATAGCTCATTTTAGAGAAGCGAGCAGAGAAAAATAGTTTATTATTGTGTAAAATATTTCTCCGAGTGTTTACAGTACTACAGAAGTGTATTCAGCACAGCTGCTCCCCTCATCACAGCCATTCCATGTACTGTACTTTTGACAAACGTTTTTTTCTTACCTTCATATTGGCTTGTTTAATAGTTAATATAATGCTTATACCCATGCACGCACACACACACACACACACACACAAAATCTGAAACCAGAGAGAAATAATACTCGTCCTGACAAGAATCTAGTGTGATATAATTAGATTGACCCAAAGTAAATTTGACTTTGGTACTGGGAAGCACACCTATAGTACTGAGTGGCATTTAGTGCAACCTCAACAATTGTAAGATAAAGTGTGGCTTGAGTTTCTGCTTAATTAATGTTTAAAAAATTTACTTACTGCAATAATGATAGTGGTTTTCCTGTAATGTACCCAAAAAGTTACTTTTGAAACGTGCAAGTGCTTTATTTCTCTTTCAGTCCCTGGATCACAATAACCTTATTATTACACTGTTTGTTTCTAACTGCCAGCTATTCTGATATTTTCAAAGACATATATAATTGTTCTGTACTTGAGTTGTTTGTTCACTAAACCCATGTCAGCTTTCAGTGGGATTTTACTCCTCAAATTTTGAAATAACTTTCAGACTGATATGCTGCTGACCCTAATGGAACTCCATAAAGCTGAGAAAACAATGCTGAACCAAAGATGAGAGGAGTTAATAGATCTTTTCAGATTTTTCCTTGAAGATAGAAAGGCATGTAGCCAAATGGACAGAAAGAGCACTCTACCACAATTTATTGACTTTTTCTTGTCAGTTTACTCCTCAATCTGTCAAAATGCTCAGTTTCTTATATTTGAATCTATAATGAATGTCAGTTATGACCCTCTAGTGATCACGAAACATTCTTCTAGTACTTGCTTGTGAATGTGAGAGTTTTAGCTCAGTGTATAGTCTTCTGCTTCACAATCTATAATTTAGCTCATTTTTATAATTTCATCTCTGCATTCCTGGTCTACACTTGTACTTTTCAACTGTCAGAAAGGTATATGTGAGCAAATGAAACTGAAAATGTATTGTTCAAGATGTTCTCTCTTAAATGCTTATAGGTGTGTTTATACAGTGTGGTTATAAGGTAACTGACATCTGGTGTCCATGTGGGATTAACTCTAGTTCTCCATTCCCTTGGCAGTGTTAAAAGGCAGACTTTTTTATGCAGACATGATTTATTTTGACTCTTCCAGGCAGGTTCCTTCACAAGGAGCTGTTGAAAATATTTTAACTTTTCCAAGAGATCTTTTTTGTGTGCCTTCTCTTTTTATATGTCCCCATTTAAATGTTCTATCTGAAGATTTTTCATTCCCCAAAAGCCCTCCTAAGATCCAGATGGGAAATAAAAGTCTTACCTGTTTCTTGAAGTTAATGTCTTGTTTATGAACAGAGACAAACAGAGTTTGTTTTTGTCAAGTGTGTTAGGAATAAAAAAACCTCTATTTGTTCTTACACAATATTCTTGCAAAACTTGTGCAGTGAATGGATTAAACTATCAGGTTCTGTTATCACTATTAGATGCTAGTGAAAGACAACTTCTCTATGGAACCTTTGATAACACCTACAGAAGAACTCATTGCACTGCCATCTGCATTAAAAACTTCGTATCACTTTGCAATATCTGTAAAAACATCAACAAATTGCCTCAATTTGACAATGATTCAAATAATGCTGTAGTGTTTGGCCAGACATCAAGGTCTTGCAGATTCCAATTTTATTACATTTGACACCAGACAGAAATTTTACACAAAAATTCCTACAGCAATTCTACTAGAGGAAGGACAAGTTCTCTGATCAAAAATTCCTTTTCAAGATAAATAAGTTCATTTACAGCTTGATTTGCTTGCTTTAGCTCAGACACCCATTGCTTGAATGGTGTATTGCCAAGGACAAGTACTTGTCCCCTAAAAATTTATATATATTTTTAGCAAATATGTGTAATTTAACATGTTGTGATTCATTTTGATTTTAAATGTAATAGCAAAGACAGATTGACTAAGGTTCACCTCAGTTCTCTTAGTCTAAACCAAGATTTGTAAATATCTTCATGAATCCTGGTCAGAACTGATATAATAGAGCATATAAGAAAATTCTTCCGAATTCAAGTTTGGGGGTATCTTCCATTCACACCATGTTCTTGCTACCAGATCCATAGAAAGAATGCTTTTTCATCTCCATTCTAGGATTAATGGGTGATGAAGCAATTATAAAACATCTTTCCATCTTTTAAAGGTTGCAGGAAATAAAACATCAAGGAAGCAACTTAGACTTGTAAAGTGTGACAACCCATGCAGCCTAGGCTAGCCAGCTTTTTGGTTCTGTAGTCAAAAAAGAGATACTAGCTTTTTTCAATCTCTTAGAGGTGACAGGGCACAGTCAGGCACACATACGTACCTCCTGGTTGTAACCAACAAACAGTAATTTTGCTCTTCTGCTGACAAGATTAATTTCAGGAAAATCTGTGGACACAGAGGTAATAGAGAGAGCACTGTACTGTCCAGCAGAGATAATCCAAAGGTTTTAGTGGACTGCCAAATCACTTGAGGTGGGAGTCTACATCAGGATCATAGGTCATAAAAAAGATAACCTTAACTTTGAAACCTTACATCTCTTGTGATTCTGACTTTGTATCTGTTTACACATCATGTTCTTTCTTAAGAGGTTGACCAGCTTCACAAGACCAGGAAGCTGCATCATCTCTTAAAGCTTAGTGCTGCCACTGGATCTTAATGAGGCTATACTAATTTAATTTTTTCTGTCTCCTCTGCTCTATTAATACTGAATATGATACAAACTCCAGATTCATGTATTTTATTTCCAGTATCATTTTGATTTTCCAACTATGCTTACATTTTGTTTATAATAACCAAGTTTTGAAGCATAAAAGTCAATTTATATTTCCTCCGTGCTGCTTGATTTGTTAGTGAAGTACAGTTGTGCACACTTGAATTAGCTAATAGAAAAAAATGGGTTTGTACAGTTAGTCTCACCAGTACCACCTGCCAATGCATCTCCTGCAGTGCAAATCAGATACGCTAAGTGCTCAAGTGAGTGATTTCTCCCTGCATGTATAAACTTATGACACTGCATTCCTAATAAGACTGCTGGCCAGTGGCATGTGGCATGAATGGCAGATAAATTGGTGGTTGTTTACAAGACTATCATGTGCTGTTTTCTAAAAACTGGCTGTAAAGTAGCAGGGCTCTGTTTTTCAATTCTTTATTACAGGCTCTGTACATCTGCAGGGGTTTCTGTTCTGTGCAGCAAGCAGAAAGGCAGGCAGTCTCTGGATCACCAGCACTGGGTCATCAGCTGCTCATCTGACTGAGGAAATAAAAAGGCAGGGTGCTCTAAAGTGAAAAGAAATAGCTTTTGACAATCCACTGTTGTGGAACATCAAAAAATTTGTCATTCATATGATTCCTATAAACTGACTCAAAAAGCTAATTAAATGCTCAAATGAGCCTTGAGTATTATATGGCTGGTCTTGAAACACATTTATCCTTCTGCTACATATTCCTGAAGTGCAAGAAAAATACATGGAAGCAGTGCCTACCCTTGCTGAAAACAGACTTTCACCTTATATTGAAGGTCCTTCTCTTATACAATTTTGTCCCATTGCTTTAGAGCATTATGGATTGCCCATCATTTTTAAAAGGTAATTTGATGCAGTCATTGTGCTCTTTGCACTCAGAAATGGCAATAATTTTCTATTGTTTCCCTGAGAGAATCAATACTGAATTAGTTGGTGGTACCTTTTAATTCTTTTCTGTTTTGAAGTAGTCTACTTTAAACTTTTAACTACTGGAAACAAACAGTTTTTTCAGGCTTTTAAACCCACTAGCTAACACCAGAAAGGTGAGATTGCTTACAGTGCGTTTACTGATATAGCTATTAGGTGACTGTGGTACTGTGAAGAAGAGTATTTACCTGCATTAATTGTAGCTCAATTTGCCTTTATTTCATATTATTCAACAACAGAGAAAGGGTTAGAAAAAGGGTTTTAGTGGTGCATTTAACTGAAATTCAATATTTTTGACAGTAAAAAAAGGAGACAAAACATGACCTTTGTTTGGAAATGGACCATGACAGAACTCAGAGGTTCCCTATTGCTATGCATAATTTTATAATGTATTGCTTACATTTTCCTGTCTATTTTATACTTGCCACTTCTCCTTATCATTCATATACAGTAAATTAAAACTTCAAAATTTTGGATTGGTCATAAACCAATTATATTTTGTTGTATTTCAAAATATTTTTTTTTTCCAAGGGAAAGCCATCCTCCCCTATACTGTCATACAGTTTGCAGGAGCAGAAGTCCATGGTGGAAGAATGACTAGGCAGCAGCTAATACCTATGCTGTTCTTAGAGAAGGAAATTTTCTGCCAAATGATTTTGCATATTTCTTTTCCGGGTTCTTTAACACTTCACTGCTTCACATCCAGCCAAAGTCTCTGCAGAAAGCTTTTGAAAGCATTTTGCATTATGAAGTGCTTTCAGTAATATTGAAACTTTGGAACAACCTGGACAGTAGTTTTGTCAGATTGGAAACTGAAAATGCCATCATGATGCTAAAGCATTTCATTATATTTGAATTGTTATAGCGTTTGAATGAAAGTCACAATGCTACCTATAAAGATCTGATCTTGTGAGAGATGGCAGCTCTTATTTTCATTTTCTGATTCTACTGATTCTAACTTATTGTGTTAGCTGTAAATTAGAAGTTAAAAAACAAAATGAAACAAAAGCAACAACAACAAAACCAAAACAGAGGAAAAGAGGTGCATTTCAGCACCAACAAAGCAAAACCATTCAGAACACTCTTTTTTTTTGTTTTTTATGACTTAGTACTCATAGCTGTAAAGGTCAAAGGATTTGCAAAACTCCAAGGTAAAAATCTTGTAGTTAGTTGCAAGGCCTTGTCCCATTTGGTAATCTTATGAGTTAGTAAATTCACACCATTGTTGAAGTAAATTTTTGTTTGTACCTTAACAGGATGCTGCTATTAAAATTTTGCATTGGAGAATTGGGTTTGGTCAACTGCTTTCTATAAAAAAGATAATTTTTTGCCATTAGAACAGTGTATGTCTGACTCTGCTTAATGATTGTGCTTTAAAATCCCCAGTGAGTTTATTTTCAGTAAATAACTTCAGATACTGATTCTTGTATATATTTGTGATCTGATTTCTTAATTAAATTATTTTTTTTTCACTTAGGTCATGCAAAGTAAAGTGAACAATTCAATTTATTATGTAGTATTTTTATGGTTATGTCAAAACTGAGATCCACAGTTGTATTCTGACAAAGTTTCTGAAAATTGTATGTCTACCTAACGTGTACAGCACAGAACTGTGTCTGAAATGATAACAAATCTTTGAAAATGGCCCCAGGCAGAGTTTACTACAGTCACCTAATTCTGGAAAATCATGTACATGGGAGGATATAAAATGCTATTGACTGCTATTTTTTGACATGTTTGAACAGAAACATTGCAGGACATGATACATACCAGAAAAATAAATAGTATGCCTACACGGGTTCAGACTAACAATGAAAGTAAATGAGACATGAATGTAGTGCTCATTCCCTTTTTATGATCTCCCAGCTCCCAGCACGTTGTAAACCAAATACTTCATGAATTGGATATCATCTCTGTGTATCGAATAGCTCATGATAGTTATTTTTTACCCATTAGTTTTCTTATTTTCAACATGGGGAGTACTTTCTCTCCCTATCTGGGGGACTTCTGTGTTTGATACTAGAGCTTCTGATCTGTATTGCTGAGATTTGGAGAAGGTCCTCTTTAGTTTTCTCCCCGAGTTTCTTGTGATTCTCCTCTATCTTGTCTTCTAATTTCTGTAGACGTGTTTCCACAGCTGCATTTTTTGCATGTGTGGAGTCATGTATGGCATCTGCATATGCTCAGAGCTTCTTTGCCATATCCAGCACGGCCTCCTCCCTGTCATCCCGCGTCATTTTTGCTAAAGCAGAAGCACATTCTTGTGGCCTGAGTCATCTCATGCACATTTACCACCTCTGTGGTACCATCTAGTTATGTGTTAAATGAAGTTTGATTTTCAATGTGTCTCCAGTTACTGTGTTTTGATGCCCACTTTTCCTCATATTCTGAGAGGCAATCTGTAATCAACTCCTCCTGTCTATAATGACTTTAAAATCAATTATTGCACTTCTTTTGTCATCTTTTTAGTTGGTAAGAGCCCTCATCCCTTTAGGAGCTGTTCAGAAAAAGAGCTTTAATATGGACCTTGGTTTCTCTTTGTTGTTCTTTTCAACAGTTGTTATTTTCCTCCTGTAACTCTTGAGCATGGGAAATTTTAAAGTGTGACAGAAAAATTTCAGTTTGGTTTGTTTTCCTTGCCAATGGTTCTTAATATTCTATACTTTTTTACTCTTTTTCATTATAAGAGGAAGATAGAAATGTGATGGTTTAAACTTTTTAGTGCAGATTAACAGGAAGATAATTTATGATCATGTGCACCCTATTTGACGTGTGTTAGTCACAGTGGTGAGAGTTATTCAGGCTTTATATTATATTTGGTGAGAATTAATATGAGCAATTTACTAGATGCATATTAAAGGAGCATTTGAGTTAGTGCAATCAGTACATACAAATATTTGTGTTACAATCTAATGTTTCTTCATGGTGATCTAGCAGTTTGCTAAATGCTTGTGCCTGGTCAGTGCTCAGTACTTGCCATTCACTTTTTCAAGCAGGAGCAGCACACAGCTAGACTGAAATGTATATTGATACTAGTGAATAATTGCAGATGCAAAACCCAAAACTGTTTGAAGACCTGTAGATAAAATGGGCCAAGTTACACTGATAGAGACAACATTTCTGATGCTAAGTCTAGGGCCTAGGATGATGATCAGGGAAAAAGCTTTAATATAATTTTGAATACAAACACTATTAAATTAGAGAAATATGCTGTTCAATACACGGATTTCTTACAGGTTTGGATTTTTGGATGGTTTGGCCTCTCTGAAAGATTTACATTTTGCCTGCAGTCTGAGTCAGATCATCTGACCTCCCTTGAAAATTCATATAACTCTGGGGGAGACTGATGTTGAAAGGAACTTACATGTTGATTTTTTTCTTTTCTCTGATTGATGGTGCTTTTCTAAATATTCAAAGCGTGGGTGCAAGAAGGAAAAAAATTATTTTATATTTATTTTCCCTCCAACTTTGCAATGAACTCAAAATTGCCTTATTATTGATGCTACTACCCAGTCCAAACAAACTGAAAATTAAATGAAAGTTTCATTTTTGGGAGGCAGCAGAAAGTCTGCTACAGAGCTATACATAATTTGGAAAAAAAGACAAATATATAGTTTTCTGTTGTGACTTCTCCTTAGCATACAAAGAAAATGAATATTTATCTAAGCTATTAAGATTCAGAAATCCTAACCTACAAAATGTATAAACTTCCTAGAGAACATTTGCAATCATGTTCATGTCACTCCTTCCTTAAAAGTAATCACAGTAAAGTAACAAGCTTTGAATATTTCAAAACTAGGACATTTCATTTTAGATTAACTTGTCCTTCAACTGGTCTTAATGTCACCTGTATTTATTTTTTTAATGAACCTGAAATTGAGTATTTCAAGTACTAAAAGGCATACAAGCACATTAGAAGAATTTGCATTCATACTAATAATTGTTTTTAAGAAAGACATGTATTCACTTATGTAGAGCAACTATTTCTAACTAACACGAAGTGAATGCTACAATTTTTTAAATTGTATTACAACCTTGAAAACTTTCTGTAGGTGAATTTTTTTGTCTGCAATTAACAACATATATTTCAGAAACAGAATGTGGATTGTTTTTTTTTCTTAATTACCTGTATCTTGTTCATTTAGGAAAAATCTTTAAATGTTCTGGAATCTCTATTTTTTCAGAGTATCTAATTTTGGAACACATTGGTTTTTTTCCTTGCAATTGGAGATTGCTAGGAGGCATTTCAGAGCAAAAATCAGATGCAAAAATCTTTCTCTGATCTTGAATAGTTTGTAAATTCAGCTTTTAATCCTCCCCTTATCATTTGCTGAATTTGGAAAAAAAAGGTGGTTTTTTTTTTTTGCATGTGAACACATTTCTTCTCCCTTAATTCTATGGCAACTTCTGTAGAAGTAAAGGCTGCTTCAAACTGCCTGCCTCCAACCACTCTAGTGAACGTGGCAAACCAATGAAATCATGGAGAATGCACTGCTAGGTTGAGAGTATTTTATCAATGTACTTGAGAAATGTATGTATTTTCTCATACATATGCATCTTCAATTCAGGATCTCTTTTAAAAAGATGATGAAAATGTACTAAAAGCAGTCAGTGCTGGATTGACTAGATTATTCTGATGGGTGATAATACAGGTGATACCAAACCAAGTATACAGGCAAGTGAATAAGAAATTCTGTCCTCTGTAAAGTGAAAACTCTCTAGTGTGGGAGAAAGCATTGAAACATTCAGCTTGGAGACTAAGATATTTCAGCTGATAGAGCATGAAATTATCTCAGTGTGGAGGAAAATACATTGTTCTTATATTGTGAGGCTTAATAAACTTTTGATTAATTTTTTTACTCTAAAATTGAGCTACCTTGAATAATAACAACTTCAACTGAAATTTATATGTTTATTTCATATTAATATATTCCAGCTGCAACATTTCTAAAGGATACATTAGAGATTTTAATGTTTAAAAAATTCTGCCATAATTAATTTTCATGCACACACATACACACATATTTAAACTTTTAAAACCATTCCATTTATCATAGCTTGAACTTTTTATTTAAGAAAGTAATAAGGTTTATTTTATTTAATTTATTTAATTGGAGGAAAGAGTAATAATTTGAAGTATGATGGTTATCAGCCTGTAAAGATTTTGAATGTATTAAATATTATGTTCATGTTGGAGTGTTAAAAAATACCTACTGAAAATTCACTACTGAAATAAATTAAGCATTCTGCATACTATGAAAAACATTCAATTTGCTAAGGTTTTCCACAGAGTTGTACTTTCAACAATTTTTAGGACTGAAAATGAACTGCAGTTATCCTTCCATTCTCTTATTTGCAATAAGGAGGAATTAAATAATAATAATAAAAAGAAAATTATGGCGAAGCAGGCAGAAGAAGTTAAGTTAAAGCTATTTCTTGGATGCTTTTCATTGATTAATTTTGCTTGGATGTAAAGTATTTGGACAAATTAAAAGACTTTATAGCATTTCTTTCCTTCCTTGTTTGGGATAAACTGAGACAAAGGAAATAATGTTTGTGTGTTGAAGAGAAGTATTTAATGGCGAGTGCCTCACAAATCTGAGTGACCTCACAGGTTTGATAAATTTACCAGTACTTAGTAGAAAAAATAAAGAAGTGTGTTGATTTCTTCTACTTCTTCTGTAGGAGGATAGGTAAAGACTGATAGCAGAAGGTTTTTCACAAACTCCCCATGAGAAGCATAGAAATTAATCAAAAGCATAGGAGAGAAGGAAAGTTTCAAACCAAAGGAGTCTTTCTCAGTCCTTTTTTTATCTAGCTACAAAGAGTTTTTCTGGAGATAATATTTCTGAGGAAGAATACTACTGCATGAAATTACTTGGCTGTCTATTATTCCATCAACTAAATGGAACAAGAAGTTTATCATCTTTACAAAAATGGTCTCTTAGGTTTAGCTGTGATAAATTGAGCATCACAGCCTAATTCCAGAGATAGTTTTCTTAAAGAGAACCACACACTGTGCTCCTGGAGACAAAATGTGTTCTTCCCCCAGCTGATGCAAGATCTGAGCCTTGGTGCTTTTTCTTTGCCTCTCAGAAGGTAAGAAAAATGTCTGAGAGCTTTTTGGTCCCTCATTTAACAAGCCTATACAGTATCTAATCATGATCAACCTATGCAGGCTTACCAAGGTAATGGCATTTTGTTTAATGCAAAATGCATACAAGAAAAATCTCAGAAAATACCAGTTAGTGTTCAATATTTGCTTTCCCTATGCTAAGCACAGTCTTTTAACAATAGAATTTAATTTTGCCCCACCATCAAATTTCATTTGTCTATTTCTGTTCTAAATATGGCATCATATTTCTTTCAGTTTCTGTAGTCTTAATAGTATTACTAATTTCTAAGATTTATTGTGCTCTTTATATTTGCATATTTTCATCTAAGACATTCAGAAGTTTTGACTTATTAACCATTGCTGTTAGCTCTACTTTGTTCATGTTCTTCTACTTTTTGTCACCTTGCTTCTCTTTTCTGTCTTGACAGAGAACTTTTCATATTTACTCTTTTAACTGTCACTGCTGAAGACTTTTATACTCTTAATTTTCTCTTCTACTGAGTACGACAAGCTGGCATGTAATTTGCATGAACTGCTTTCAAAATCTGCTTCTGAACATGACAGTCTGCCGAGCTGCTGTCACAGGCAGAGTGTTAATACCCCTTCCCATTAAAGGCACAGACTGTGGAGGAAGCAGAAGTGGAGTGATGGGTCAGACTGATGGTAAAGCTGCCCCACTTATACTCCAAAAAAGCAGAATGCCTTGGCACACCTGTTGCCATGACTGGGTTTCTGAAAAATAAATGTTCACAACAGGCAAGTATTTTTTTTTCCCCCCAGATGTGATATCATCTGAGAGAATAACAAAACAGAAAACACTTTTTCTAGACAAGTGATTAAGTTTCTGGATATCAGGCTGCCTGTGCACTTAAGCACTTGTGACATTGGGCCTTCAGAGTCTGTTATTATGCCTGAGGTAATTGTGACTCCTGAAAAGCTATTTTGGCTACCAGTTCTACAAAGGAATAAGTTCTCATTATGTAGCAGTAGACAATTCAGCTAAATACATTACATTGTGTTTTTTTGTAATGGCAAAAGCTGTAGTTCAACCAAGTGTGTTGTGTCGAGTATGTTGGATAGGTATTTTTCTTTCACCTAATTATGAGCCACTCTAAAGCTTTTGTTCCATTTTATCCCGTCAGTGAAAAAGGAAAACCCCAAGACCTTTGACAGTAAGAAAATGGTTTAATATGTTTGTACTTAGAAACTACCTTCTCTGACATTTGCTTCTCTCAGGGCTGTGATGACTAAGGCAAGCCTACACTATGTTTCATTTTGGGTCTTTGATCACAGATACATACATAATACCACTGTTTGGGTTAAGCAGATAACTACCATGCTGTGCTCATCACAATATTCTGTGTTCTACTGGTTTAACCGTCAGTTACTGTCATCCTATCATGTTTTTAATCAAAGTTCAGAAGGAACATACAAAATATACGTTTTTTTCACCTAGTACTACTCTGTCTATAGTGTGGTAATCTTGTGCATATTCTACAACATGTTTACATTCCCCAGGGTGTTTTATTTAAGGCTCTTTTAAAACTAAAGACATCTTTTTGTCTGTTACTTCTTTGAAATGCACTAAGTTGTCTCCATTTTCACTGAGTAATGAACTGTTAGGAGATACTGAATGCAGTGGGATGGGGAAAAGAATCAGGAAAAAAAGCCCCTAAAACTCATGAGTTGAAACAAAAGCAGTTTAATAATTGAAAACAAGCACATACAATAATGCAAATACAAAATATAGTAATAAAAAAATGGAGGTGGACACTGCTTTCTTCTGCCATGCCTACAGTGACTAGAGGGAAATGGCCTTAAGCTGCGCAGGGGAGATTCACATTAGATATTAGAAAAATTTTTTCAGTGTTAGGGTGGTCAAGGACTAAAATAGTTTGTCTGGGGAAGTAGTGGAGTCACCATCCCTTGAGGAGTTCAAGAGGCATCTGAACCTGGCACTGGGTGATCTGGTTAATGGTTTAGGATTTACAGTACTGGTAGATGATTGAACTAGATTATCTTGAAGACTTCTTCCAACCTTGATGATTCTAGGAATCAATTCTCTGATTCTATGAGAAGCTTAAGAAGTGGGCCTAAGGGAATCATACTAAATCCAAAACACAGCACTCTACCAGATACTATGGGGCAAACTTACTCTATCCCAGCCATAACCAGTTGTGATAACACACACAATTCTGTACAACGATGGATAAGGTGGTTAGGAACAATTAGGAACAATGTTGTAGAATGCTTCTGAAATTTCATTCACATCATGCCTGACTCAATATAAAGATAAAAAAATTATAATCTGCATAATTAATTTTCTTGCTATGTAGCTTACATACATGAGAATAGTATTTTGTGGTCACTCAAGGAACTTATCCTTTATTGCACAATATCTGGCATACAAGACAGAAAATACTCCAAAACTTCTTTCTTTCTATAAGTGAGCATAACATTTATAGAAAGACTGTGGGACGAGAATTTTGAGGAGCAGCCGTCTTGGATTCAAAGTGATAGCACAGTGTGTAAGAGCAAAATTAATTTCATTATAGAGCAGAGCCTCAGTAAAAAACACAAAGTGGTATTTCATAAGGAAAGGACTGCACACTAAGATAATGTAAAAGCATATAAATGCCAAATCATCCCTATAAACTATGCACTACTGGCAGTCTACTAAACAAAGAAAGAAAGCATTAAACCTGATGGTAATTTCTGTTACAGATTAATTCAGCTAGAAATTCCTACCTGTTCTCTCTTGTAAAGAGTAGGATTTGAAAAACATACATTTCTTTAGTAGGATCCTAGTACTGTTTTTTCAACTTTTTATAGGTCAGAATAGCCAAATGACAGATTCATACAGAGATAAGTACTAACATGAAACACAAAAAAAAAATTGTCCCTTTTTTTCTATCCTGGATTTTTCACTATACAAAGTGGGTTTTGCTGACAATGACTGTCATTAGATTTGTGTCTACAGTTCTCAGTTTGTACCTCATATTCCTCTGGGGTTAGGTTATGAACTGAATATTTAGTGTTTCTCTTTACAATAGTTACCAAGAAGATACCTGATAGAAGACTACTCTCACTTTTTTAAGTGCCAACCATGTCCTGGTGTGTATCAGGAACAGCATCACCAACTGGTCAATGGAAAGGATTGTCTGTGCTGGTGTCACCTCATCTCAAGTCCTGTGAACAGTTTTTGGTGTTAGGATACAAAAATGACATTAAGCTCTTAGAGAACATCCAGATGAGAGCCATGAGGATGCTGAAGGGCCTTGAAGGGAAGCTGTATGGGGAGCAGATGAGGTCCCTTGGTCTGTTTAGCCTGGAGGAGATTGAGGGGAGACCTCATTGCAGTCACAATTTCCTTGTGAGGGGAAGCAGAGGGGCAGACACTGGTCTCCTCTCTGTGATGACAAGTGACAAGACCCAAAGGAACGACATGAAGAAATGTCAGGAGAGATTTAGGTAAGCTATTAGGAAAGGTTTTTCTCCTAGAGGGTGGCTGAGCACTGGAATAGGCTCCCCAGGGAAGTGGTCACATCACCAAGCCCGAAAGAACTCAAGAAGCATTTGGACAAGACTTTTAGTCACATGGTGTGACTCTTGGGGTTGTGCTGTATAGGGCCAGTAGTTGGACTTTGATGATCCTTGTGCGTCCTTTGCTGCTCAGGATATTCTATGACTGTATGACTCATTGCTTACAGGAATTATATTTGGAAAACAAAAAGATGTTGTTTTCAAGTCCTTTTTTGCATTTCTTTTCTGATTTTTGTTTAAAATACTTATTTCCCTTCACTGGACTCATCAGTCTCCACTTCTAAAATCTATTGTAATTCAGGTTCTTTCCATTATCTCTAAATTATATTTTATGAACATACAGTGTTTCAGGATCTTAATTGGTATGATTAAGTGGATCATTGATGCCACTTTGGAAAATGATGAAAAAGGCAACACTTCATGAAATTGTGTTACATAGAATCTAAAAATTTGATTTAAATGTATCAGAATACATTACATCCACCAAATATCAGGTATTTCTGTGTTAGCATTACTGATCATATTTAAGTGCAGAGGATATCCTTTTCTTTTTGGGAAATGATTAAGGAAAAGAGGGCCATTCACCTAGTTACGTAGCAGGCTTTATTTCTGTTGCTTTCCGCAAATCCCCAATCAAATGTGCAACTCAAAATTTCCATATATTTTTGCCATTCTGATGTTTGCAGTTATAGCTCTATTCTGCTAACTCCTACGCAATTAGTTTTCATAGGGCTTTCTGCAGCCATTAAGCATCTTGACATCCACTGCCTGGAGACATCATCACCCTTAAACAGATTTGCACTTATATACAGCAATCATAGTGTACAGGATGAAATAATGCAATGCACTAGACCAATATTCCATTGTAAAACATATTTTAGCTTTAGGTTCAGTCAATGTGCCATAAGGGTTCTCAAAAAATCTCAAAATTGTGTAAGACTGAGTATAAAAATATGACCCCATGCATGCACAAACTAATGCATACATAACTAAAATCTAATTTCAGCCTTATGGAGAAAAAGGCATGTAGGACATGACACATGAGACTAATCTACTCTTCTACCAATTTAATCAGGTAATTTGCCTACTGTAAATGAAAATAGATGCAAAATGGGAAGAATTTGCTTGGATTTTCTTGGATTCATTTTTAGACAGCATAACTATGTGACTGGTGATTTTTCTACCTGTTATCTTTGTGTGGCTCTGTAATAAAAAGGCATGCAAGTCCTAAATTTGCTTAGGATCAAATCAAGGGAAGATCTGATTTCTCATTCAGACCATCCAGAGCTGATATAGTTCTTTCTGTTATGAAAAGGATTTCTATGGTTTTGAAAGCAGGGAGAAATCAGCCTGCTTTGAATGGCTGCTCTTGTGAGACATTAAAAGAAAGAAGAGAAAAAAGCTGTAATGGAAAAAATTTTCTCAGATCACTCCACTAGTGGAGCAGTTATAAGGACAGGGCAGCATTCAGTAAAAGCATTTTGAGGATAATCATTCACAGGAATATTAAGGACACCTGAAACTCCAATGAATTCCATTTTCAAGGTCAGAACAGTGTGTTTTAATATTATAAAACCACATACCTTAGCAATAAAACACCATTAAAATTTTCATCTTGACATGGTAGATGTTACGAAAAAAAAGTTAATTTCATCAAGTCTGACATGTAAAGCATGATAAGAAGCTATTTAAATGTGAATTCCAGGGACACAAATACAAATTTCCTAGAGGTAAAAACATGTTAACCTTTATGTTGAAATTTGAAACAAATATATATACTTATCAATGGAGTGACACTTCTTTATGCTGCACAACATTTACTGCATAACAAGTGCAAACATCTTAAACCATAAGCAGAGAATATATGAAGTGATGCGTTCTTCTGTGAGTAGAGAGTTGTAATTCAATTGATGAATTGACAAACTTTAGAAAAGGGTATGTACAGTCAGCTTTAATAGCTCCAAAATGATCACAGTGTGTCAAAGTGGAAACTATCCAAACAACCTTCTAAAAATCAGTGATTATTAGAAACTGCTCATTGTGCTTGCTTTGGTTCACTTGCTAAATGATAACATCATCATATTTCAGCACTGATAAGACAATACATTTTTTGGAAGTGGAAGTCTAGAAGTTTAATTTTATATTCATTTTTATTTAAATAATTACAGTCAGATCTGCAGTATTTACTGTAGTTCTCAAAGACAAAGCAAAACAAAAACATGAATGTTAAGGAATAAGATAGCTAGATTTTTGAACCAGAGATGACAGTTGGGTCATAAATGGTCCAAAAAGATAATTTCATTTGTTATTTTAAAAATAATTGCTGGGAAGGAGCATAAGAATGAATATTTATTTGTATTTTTAGTTCAATTACTGCTTGCACTGCAACAGAGATCCCAAAGCTACTCAAAAATTTAATAAGCTAACATTCTCTGTCTTGCATGCTTTTAATACCCAAGTTTGTGCAGTATTTGTGTAGTAATTACTGTAGGCTCTTTTATATATGGTGCATGACATGGAGAAATTGACTGTTTTGCTACTCTTGTACAAGTTCTGCTTGCAAGTTAGGACAGAATCTGTCCCCTGGTACTGAAGTTTAAGTTCCTTGGCGCTGGGTAGCACTCCTGGGATTACTTTGTAATGTTATGATTTCTTCACACCATGGTCCCAAGGCTGATGGTAGCATCTTAGACTGCCCCCTTTAGATAAGCTGCAGAAGAAAATTAATTGAGGCAGTCTATACAGTGCAGGGTCTGGTGAACACATAGTGCAATGCATTTCTCCCACACACATCTTTTTCACAGGCGTCACAAGATGACAGCTTGCAGAGCAGGTGGGATGGCAACTCGTTCTTTTGAGGGCCATATCCCTGGAGGACTGAGAAGATAGCATGACTTCCAAAGTGCTGGCAGGTGTCCCTTATGTTGGTGTGCATGACAATGCCCTGGGACAACTAGCGTAAGTTGTACACCCACAGCAATGTCCTGCCAAGACTATGTATGGCATCAGTTTTGAAAGTAGTTCATGTCCTTTTTTTCATGTAGAAAAGCAAATGTACATGCAAAATATACTTAGCTGTCATAAACATTCTTTACTGAGACACGCAACTCTCTTCTTTGTGGTGATTTGCTGCTATTTGTTGACAACAATTGCCATGCAAAAGTATTTCAGCCCCATTGCCAGGCTGTGCTATCAAACAGGCATAAGAGCAGATTTGGTGAAGGGGTTTTCAGTTCAATGCCTGTTTTCTCCATAGCAACAGGTATCTAATCTTATGCAACATACCTTCTGGGGGAATATTCCTTCTATCTCTTTCTTAAATCTCCCTTCAAAAAAAGTAAAGAAATTCTTAGAGTCATCAGAGCCGGACTTCTCTTCTTTGATGGAGAGACCAGCTGAGAATGACTGTGAAGTGAGGAAAAGCACTGAAGAGAATACCTGCTCTCTATAATCACTCATAGAAGAGTCATATAGTCACCCTCCATAGCTTCTGTGCTCCTACTTCTCTCTGGTTTCACAGAAGTCCCAGTTTCAAACCAGCACTTTAACAATTAGAATTTACTTCCCAAACCTATTTTTATTTGCAACAAGTTATATTATTTTTCCCAAAATAATGTAAGCCTGTTTTGTCAAAGACAGTAATCGGTAAGTGATTTCCCTGTCTTTATGTCAACCCAGGAGGTTTTTCATCCCACTTTATCCTTCTGTCCTGTTGAGGAGGAGGAATGAGAGAATGTTTGGATGGAATTAGAACCTTAGCCAAGGTCAACAATGCTAATTCATGTTTATTAAAAATCTAGCTGCATATTCTTCTGGTGGCATATGCATAGATTAACCTGAGACATCTGGTCTCAGGGTGTTCATAAGTATAAAATTAACCACTGAGTCATTCCTATAGCACCAAATTTTCCCTTGTCTTCCACATTTTACTGACACATTTCAAGTGATTTAAATAAGGGGTGGGTATGGGAATGGCAACAGCTCAAAAAATATTCCTTATCAATAAAGCAATTCATCCAACACAAGCTAAGGAAATGGTTCAGAAAGGTGGAAGTCAGCTATACAGTTTGTTTTAATGTTAGGTAGGTCTTGACTGGTATTTTCCCTGTAGGAGGTAGCTTGTTGGAAAAACACCTGCATCCCAAGTGTGGCTAATATTCCAAGAAGGACTTGAACATAATGTACATGCAGAGATCACATGGTGCATATTCTTCAAGATGCATGCATGTAAATGTTCATTTTTCTGAACCATGAGACTTACTTCAGAGGTGCAATGCATTCAAATATGTTGCCAGAAACAGTTGTTTTAGAGTAGCAGTTTTTTTCATCTGCTCAGGGAAATTAAGTGCTTTTGTTGGTTGAACAGAGGCAGCTTAAGCAGTAGTAGACCCTATTATTTGAGCTTTACTTGACCCTATTATTTTGCTTTACTTTAGTTAAGCATCTGAAGAAATTTTCCAGTTCATAATGGACTGTACTTAAAAATCACCTTAATAAGTCTAGAATAATCAACTAGAAAAAAACTCTATGACTTATACCAGAAAGTCATATTAGGATGTTTGGGGAAACCACATTCTGGGAAAAAAAAAAACCAACAAACCAACAAATTAAAAAAACCCAACCAAAAAACCACACAACAAATTAAACCAATTACTTACTTTCCCTTGGAGTTCTTTAGAAAAGATGATGAAATTTTTCGTAAAAATTTGTAGTTTCTTGGCTCTGATGTTTCATCAGACAACTATTTTGAAACTTCCCTCTTTTTTGTATCTAATAAAATGTAAATTCTTCCTGAGGCTTTTTTTTTTTTGGTATGAGAAAATGATTGAAAACAGGGCCAAGATTCTCTAGAATGCGTTTTTTCAAGTTTTGTAGCATCATGAATGTTTCCTCTGCCTCTTCTTGGCATAAACAATCTGGGGTATAAACAATTTTATTTACATAGCATCATAACCTAGTTTCCAATCACACAAAATCTGCAAAGAAAGCTTGCTTATAAATGCCTATGAAATACCACAGGTAGATACTTGTTCCTGTAATAACTAATTCTACTGATCATTCTAATAGGTCTTTTCTACATCTGTTGCACATAAAATTCTTTTTTTTTCTCAGCCTGTATAATTACAGAGTTCTCATTCTACCAATTTCTCTGAACATCAAGACTACAGAAGTGTTTTGCATATCAGTTTAGTTATGCAGAAGGCATGCCTCAGAGAGTGAAATTGTAAAGCCTGAACCTCAACAGTCTAATTGAATAGATAAGCCTTAAAAAATCTGACTTCAGAGAATCATATTAAATCACAGAAAGGGGGTAGTAGATAACATAATATTACCATATCATCACATCTTTCTTTACCTTCCTCTTGCTTTTGCCCTAGGAAAATATTTGCATTCTCTTTCTGGTCTGTTGTTGGATTCTTTTTTGCCTGGTAAGCTACAGTTAATGTCTAAGTAAGCTGCACTTGATGTTTATAATAATCACTTTCTTTTTTGAGATGGTTGTTTCAAACTTTTATAACTGTGTTGCAATTTCTTTTCTTTTAATTAGATTATTTTATTAGATGGGAACTCAGTTGCTTAATCAACTTTATTCCATTTTTTACCACACAGCTGTTAAGAAAAAGGAGGGGAAAGCTCAAAGCCACTACAGCATTCAATATTTATTTCCCAAATACAACATAGGAATGTCAGTACTATTGGGATTGAGCTGAAAGGTTATTCAAGATGCCTTACCATGCTAACCTTTATTTATGACTGGAGCAGATAAGCTAGTGAGACAATATGTAGTTTGGGGTTTCTCACTCTGTATTTGTGATCTGTCCATAAGAAATTTCCTTGGGAGAATGACTGTCTTGTAAAAAGCACTGATTAGCTGTTCAATTGATTCTAGCATACGGTACAGCAGAACTTGCACAAAACTGGCTTGAATAGAATGATGCCATCTGTTTGAGTTGAGTTCAGATAGCATCAGTAAGATTTTGTTGTTTCACCCTCTTCAGTGATAAAAGTGAAAAACTGGCATGAACTGCTAGGGAAATGGAACCTCCCAAAGAACTACCAAAAAAACCTACCAGTTTCTGTGTAATCAAGGCGTCTTGTGAATCATGAACAACCATTATGGTTAATATCAGTAAAAACAAGCTAATACTATTTTCTCTCACATCCTGGAACCTAGAATTCTGATGTAAAGCATACCGGGACTAGAGAAGATCACTTGGTTTCTGTGTTCTGGAACACTGACTAAAGTTATAAATACCATTTAATTCAGCCTCCTTTATTATGAGTACCTTATCATTTCTATTAATGATCTATCTGCTGATGAGGAATATGACAATCAAAACTGAAATTTAAAATTAAAAAATATACTGAATATTTGTCTTATCAGTAAAAAACATGCATAAGATATTTATTTTTTACCTTGCTAATATCTATCATAGATTTTCAACATCAGACACCATATAAATTCCTTCTTTTTTTAGGCCTAAACCTAAACAAAAAGTGAGTGAGATTCACTTGAATTACATTTTTTCAGAATGAAAATAACAAGCTTGCATTTCTATGAGCATTTTAGACCAATACCATTAGGCAAAAAAGAGTACTATCCTTACTAACCTTATTAAAAATATTAGTTTTATCTTATAAAGCAGCTACTAAAGCATAGAACGTGTTTTCACTTCAGCAGGGTAGGGATAGAGAACTCTTCTCAAAAATGAGAACAATAAACTAGAAATGACAATTTCTTGATATTTTTTCCTTCAAATGAAAATCAGCTTCAGTAATACCTATTTACTTTCTGGAGCAGAGCAGCCCGTGAATGTTTTAAAATAGTTTAATGAAAGGAATAATTTTTAAAATAATATCTTCAGATAAGAAGCTCACACTCAGAAAACATGTCTTTTTACCTCCTTGAAGCATACCTCTTTCACAAGGATTTCATAATCCCATATAGCCCTTCTTCTTGATGCAGAATTAGCTGTCTTGATTTGTCACTTTCTTTTGCATCAGAGCATGATGATGATGCTTATTGTATATAATGAGATTTTGCAAATGCAGTCATTTTAATATTTGTAATATACCCATTGGTCTTAAATGTCCACCTAATTCTGCACACAACAGAGTCAATAAAAATTGTGCAGAGATCAGAGAGAAGAATGTTTTGCTTCAAATCAGCTTCCCATGCATATCTGATAAGACACAATGGCAGGTGCCTAGGGACACTGCTGGCCAGGTAGGCAACTGGACACTGAGACTTCTGCTCTGTTGCAAGGACATCAATTTTCAGCCTCCAGAGAAGCTAGGAGATTTTAATGTAAACTAATAAAGTGAGAATAGAGTGGCCCATCTGCACCCCATTTATTTAATCTCTGGTCACAAAATCATAGAATGAATAACAGAATTATATAATTATTTGGGTTGGAAGGGGACCTTGAAGATCATCTAGTTCCAATCCTGTGCCTTCAACAAGAAGGTCTTCACCCTAAAACTTCTACCGTTTTAATTTAGTTGTATCTACATATGTTATCTCCAGGCTGAAGTAAACAGTAATTTTAACTATCAGTCTACCAACACCAGTTTTAGACTACTCTTTTCAGAGTTCTTTCAAATATATTCTTTTAATTGAATTAATGTGTTCCCATTCTAGAAATTATAAGTAATCATAATGGATTTATTTTTCCTGTTTTCCAGTAGTGGTGAGAGTATAATTATACAACTTGTTTTAATTTTTCTTTTTCAGAAGAAATAGTAGTAGTAATAATAATAATAATAATAATAATAATAATAATAATAGAAATAATAAATATTAACAAGCCCTAGCACTGTAGATATTCAGCCTTTCATAAAATTCCATTAAATGGAGTGTATTAATACTAATAATGTACTTCTAAAATACACACATTTTTAAGATAAGTAAGAATTTTAGGAATTATTTTTGAGATTACAAATAGTCATTTTAATTTCTTGTTGATACAGTAAAATACTTGAAACAATGGGAAATCTTTCATAGTTACAGCTAGTGAAATATTCAAGTCCAAATTTCATGAAGGTAGGAAACTGTTTTCAGAACCTGATTTATTTAAAATAAAATCTACTAAAATACTGATTTCTGACAAACACATCAAAGAGTTGTCTAAAATTCCCATTGGCAGTTTAAAAATTATATATAACATTTATATAGTGATGCCTTGAGAATGCTGACCTAGAACAGAGGCTAGACAGAGTTAAGAGTAAAGTAGGTATTTACTGAAAGGCCTTAAAGGACACACCTTGGGCAGTACAGGAGCCTGGCCAGGGCTACACCCAAGATGGACCTAAAAAAGGTCACAAAATGGATGACTGGTCACACATTTTTGTATGATTTGGTCCATCTGCATATCAGGGTTAACTGTCCAATTACAGCTTCAAGTTATGAAGTCTCATCCTTATTGTTTTCTCTCTTCACCATTGTTTATGCTTTGGGCCTGAAACTTGTAATGATTGTCCTTGGTATCAAGCTAGAAAAGGAATTGCTTTGTCTACCTACTCTGTGAAGAGAGTTCACTTACGCTTAATATGAAGCTCAAAACTACACATCTAGGCAGCACAGAATCTGAAAAATGTGAAAGCTAAAACTTAAGGCATGAAGAGAAACATAGTATATGAAGAAATGATAAAGACTAAGATAATAAGAAGAAACTAACAGTAAAACAAAGCCATCCACTTTGGATTAATGAAAAATAATGTTGATGAGCTAGTTAAATCAAGAAACTGAATGAGAGGATAGAAGGGTTCAATATTATTTTGTTAAACATCTCAAAAATAAGAGTAACAGAACAGCAACGGAAATTCTCAAAGTAAAATGTGAATATTTCCCCCATCCCAAAAATTGAAGACTAAGATTAAATTGGGTCCTGCTGCTTCACTGTATAACTTGTAGCTGTTATGTGAATACCCATATTTGGTTTCAATTTTCTCCCACACCATTTTCAGATGGCAGTGAAAATGAAATTGTAGTTTCTTACAAAACTCAGTTAAAAAATGTGACAGATCTTAAATGGAGTACTACTAAACTATTTCAATCTACAGAAAACAGCCTTTAATCTTCACTACTGGAAAACTCTCTAATCTCAATCACTGTCTTGAATGCTGAGTCGTTTAATGCAATACAGAACAAGAGCTCTGATACTTGAATGCTTCATAGAATCCCTCTAGCTTAACAAAGAGCCTGAGAACTGATAGGTTATCTCCATCTTTACTTGAGAACTTTCAATATTGCCTCATGTCACGTTTTGAGATATGAGTTTACTGCCTCTATTCAGCTACTGCTTGAATTCTTATAACTGAAAGAGTGCCAAACCAAACTGTCTCAAAAACGTTTCTGACTGTACTTTACTTCTTGGAGTGTGTTGCACTGTTACTTGTGTATCTCCACCTATGTAGTAACCACTGGAGTGCTGGATATTGCCCACACTGACAAGTGCAGGCAAGACACTGAACAAGTTTGAACCCCTTCCTTAAAAACTGATTTTGGCCAGGTAAAATGCAGATAATTCAAGAAAACATTGATAGGGAACTTGTGTGTCGGATGTCACTGCAGTAACATCAGCACTAAAAACAGCAAAAGGAAAGCGTGGGACTTGGAAAAAAGATGTTATTTGAATTGGTCAGAGGAATTCTTTAATTAAAACCTACATGAAAGATATCCTCAGATTTCATCTAAGCTAAGCCTTACTCACACTCCAGCTGTTTTGGAACCACAAATTCCTCCTTAGAATTATGAACCTGAAGAAAGCTCAACTATTGATCAGTGCAGACTTTTGAAAAATGGAAGCTGATTCATTAGTGTTTTATTGTTGTCTTCACAGTGACAAACAATAAATGTAGACTATTAACTAAATAATAATGAACAAGAAGTTGTCTATGTAAGCTGATAGACTTTGAATTCACATGAAGAAAAATCCACTTTTGAACCTTTGAATGTTATTAAAATTCTGGGGTGCAAAAATCAGTCATTCATCTATTTTTCTTTTGAGAAAACTGCCTCTGGGAATGGATGTTAATTTTTTTTTTTAAATGGCTATCTACTTTGAAATGCTGATGAAAGCTTACAGGATATATTTCCAAATGTAAATATACTTAGTTTAAAATTAACAATTAAAAATCTTTTGAATTGTTTTTACTTTGTAGCTTACAGCCTGACTCATAGTAAATATCTTTATAAAATCACTTATTTATATGCAAATTTAAAACACTTATGGACCAAGGAATACTTCAGACTCCTAAAATTCAAACCTTATAAAAGTAATATGGAGATAGCCTTGCTGATTTTGTGGTGACTTAGAACTAGTAAGTTTTTCCCAGTTCCTAAAAAAGATTGAAAATTCTGGCTTTTGTCTGTGACGGAAATAATTGTCCAGGAAAAAGTAATAAAGAATATTAGCTCCTCAGCATTATGTCTGTTTGCACCAAGGAGCTGCTGCATATCTCATCAATTATTAGAAATCACTACACTTCTTTGAACCTGAAAGATAATGTTGCAAGAAGAGTCCTAT
The DNA here is from genome assembly GCF_971803275.1 of Cyanistes caeruleus. NCBI lineage: Eukaryota > Metazoa > Chordata > Aves > Passeriformes > Paridae > Cyanistes > Cyanistes caeruleus. Next base: position 74,577,728 of record NC_141701.1, read on the forward strand.
GTAAACCACTCAGGTTTCTTTTGCATTAATGTGAGCAAAAAGAATAATTGTCTTTTAACACTTAAGCTAAATGTTCCCTTTGAGATCTGTCATGTTTCTTTTAAGTGTCTTAAAGCAAGTAAATTTTTTTAAACTGCTGCCTCCTCCCCCCCACACCCCCCCTCCCCATTTTTGCTCCTTGGTTTGGTTTTCTGTTAACTGGAGAGAAATCACTTTATAGACAACATAGTTAATTAAATTATCTATGAGATATTGAATAAATATAATGCACACAGTTAAGTATTTACTATGTGTGTTCATGTTGCCTGTAAAATCAATATTCCTGTACAAGTGAATTGGGTTTTCTTTGCTTTCATGTTATAATTCTGCTTCACATTAAAGTTCTCAAATACTCCCTCTCACCTCAAAGCAAACACAGTCTAGTTAAGTGAAAGCAGTAAAATTAGGCATGCAAGAATCAAGTCTAATCGATTTTTGGTCACTAATGAACTTTCACATAGAACAATTTCCTCCTTTTTTCCATGAGTACAATTCCCAGACAAGAATAGGCTTTTTCCGGTTTTGCACCATATAGCAAATATAATTAAAATAACTTCATTTAAAATTCCCTTCATGTATTTCGATTAAATCCAAACCACAGTTCAAAAAGTGGGAAAAAAGTTTAAAAATTGCAATTTTTTCACAATGAACTCCCAGCATCTAAGGAAAAGAGGCTCAATTATTCTGACTTAGCAGACACTAAAACTGATTCTATATTGAAATAAGCCATGAAAAATTAAGTCAAATATAGAAATTGCTTGGGTGTTTTTAAATACTTCCAAAAGATTTTCAATTTTTTACTAAGTATTTATTATGTGAAATTAGTGAAAGGTGACTTTTAATTTGGTTTATAAAGTTGATACTATATTTACTTGCGCTGGTTTTGCATTAATTGGTATTGGCTGAGGAGGGAAGAAGGCACCCACAGCTATTTCTGAGAGAAGCTACTAAGAGTTTCCTCTGTGCCTGGCAGAAACCAATACCTGTCTAGCTCTGAGAACTGACAACCTATTAAACCATTTAGAAACTGGGTCTGCCTTTGTGTAAAATTCCACACATTTTACAGACGGACAAGCCTGGGAAATCTCTCTCTTGCTTCTGGCCGTGAAGAGGTAACCGGGTGCCGGTCGGGCCGGCCCCTGCGGCCTGGTGGGGCTGGGCCAGACCCCAGGGGTGGCCGGGAAGGGGATGAGAGGCCATGGGGCCCCGGCCGAGGCTGGGCCAGGCCATGGCTGTCACATCTTGTCTGTCACTGAGCCCTCCCCATCCCTCGGCCAGGTCTGAGCTGGGGTCCGCCAGGCCCCGGGAGCTGCTTTGGGCCGGGCCAGGCCACCTCCGTTGCAGCCCGCAGGGCCCCAGAGGCTGCTGGGCAGAGGGAAGGGAAGCCATCGGCCCGCAGATGATATTGAAGGAAACGGGGGACGGAGAACAGCCATGTGGCCAGATTGGCCGCCACCGCTCTGGCCGGGCCCCTTGAGATCTTGTCACAGGCCCAGCGTGGCCCCACAGCTTTGGCCGCAGCCTGGCACACATCATATGACTACCCCCAGGCCTGGGTCAGATATTAACTCTTTCACTGCACAGAGTGAAAGAAAAGGACAGAGTGAAGCTACATAGAAGACAACATGAAGACACCATGAAGACACCAAGGTCAGTAAAGAAGGAGTCAAGTCCCCGATGGAAGGAGAATGAGGAGATGCCTTAGTATTAGGCTGAAAGTTCTTTTGGGAAGACCATAGAGATGGACTGTGTTACCCTAGAATATCCCCTTTAATTCATGAGACAGTATGGGAGGATGGAGTGTCTGTGTTCCCAGAGATGAAGATGATCTCAGAGACAGATGAAGAGAACCTTTGCTTTTGAACAGCTTATCATTAAAATAATACTCCCTAAGTTGATATGGCCCATGAACTCAGCTGTGGGAAGACTGTGAAAATGGGAGGATTTTCACAATTGTAGATTTTCCAGGCAGCCATTTTATTTGTGGAAATTAAAAGCCATGAGAGAACTGTTTCTGGTGGAGAAGTCTCCATGGCTTGGCGAGAGAAATTTTAAATCTTCTGGGGGGCTGTAGTGACACTCAGTTTATTTGCAGTGAACACAGCTTGAACGAGACATAAAGACAGATTTTGGTACTCTGAGTCTTTTGCAGCTATATTCCTTGATTGTCACCAGTGGCTTCTAAATATTTTGTGTAGCTTGCTTATACATAAATTCCTTTGGATTTTGGTTTCCTAAGGTGATCCCACAAACCAAAAAGAATAGTTATAGAAACTAGAAAAATAGGTCATCTACAGTTTATATATGGGAAAAAGTTTACTAATGTGTTTTAAGTGTTTATCACCATCTAGGCAGCAGATTATTGCCTCTGCTGGTGTTTTTTCATCACCTAATACTATTAGTGTTAGCCCAGACCTGAGGTTTATCTGAATACTTTCTTCACGCCAAGTATCTCACAACAAGCCAGAAAATTTTCCTAGTAAAACAGCATGACTTGGAATCCAAAGTAGGGTATTTTAAGATTCTAAACAGAGACATCTTGAATAAACTATGCCAGATGAATACCAGTAAGATAAAGTTTATAAACATTTCTTTGAGCGTGCCTTTGCATTCAGACTGTCAGAGGTCTCAGTGGCTTACTGAGTTGCAACAAACTCTATAAAAGCTATCCAAAGTGCAGGGGTGACTACTCTGCACTGGTTCCCATTTGTTTTTTTCTTTGACTTTCTGACCCCTTTTTTTCTATCTGACCCATCCTGACATGTCTCTGAACTTTCTTCTCTTAAGCTTTCTCAGCCAAACCTAGGAAAAAGAGCAATTACGAGTGTCTAGGGAAAACCTCTCAAATATTTACTACACCAGTAAATATATATTAAAAAATAAAGCAAGTGTTGTCCACCATCATTCTCAGAATCCATTCCTCACTAATTTAAATGAGTCTTCGGAATTTCTATTCTAGGTCCATCCCTCTTGGACTACACTTATCTGTTATGCCTAAAATAAAATATCCAGCAGACATACTCACATGTCTCTCTATGCAAAAGCTCAGGTTTGTTTATTACTATGGCAACTTAATTCCCTTTTTTCAGGTGGTTAGTGACAGGACATTAATGTGAGTGGCCAGCTTCACATCACAATTTTTCTTGAGGGTGATGATTGCAGATCATTTTTATTTGCCAGTTCTGTGGCAAATTAGTAATGAGAAGGTTGCCCAGAGTGTCAGGCTAGTCAAAATAATAATGAGAGATGCCTCTCTTCACTCGAAATGCAAAGCTACAATAAACGTAAAAACAAGTAAGTCTCTCTAGTACCAGCATACCAGATTAACTACAAGTTAATTAGGCTTTGAGCAAAAGATAAAGTACACTTCCATTATCATTCTTTCCATTAAGACACAGCTATTTACCATAAATCAAATTCTATAATAAAGCTTTATATTATAATTGTAGTTATTATTTTATTATTATTATTATTAGTAGTACTTCATTATAGCATTATACCATTATCTGACACACTAAAAAGTTCCCAGTTACTTGTTAAGGACTGGAAGCTCTGCAAAGGACACACAGATATGTGGATACCAGCTTACAAGTTAGAGTCTTAAGCTTTTTAGTGGACCAATGCAATTACAAGTGCTCATGTAATAGTTGAGAGAGGCTTTCTTCTGTGGGAGTTTCTGCTGTGTTGGGAAAGTTTTGACTTCATGTACTTCATGTACTTCATGTACATTTCTGTAAGAATGTGACTGTCAGTAAAGTTTTACTTTACTATAACTAAGACTGAAAATGAAACAAAAGGACAGATTGTATCACTGGGAAAATGCAGAGGACCTGAGTGGAACTCAGCGGTTATAAAAAAGAAGAATGTGCATTAAACCCACTTTTCACATAGATAAAATGTCAGGTCTTTGGTGCAGAAAGAAAAAAAATCTCATTTAATTCTAATCGGTTACATTGGAAATAAACTTCAACCAAGACTCATCTGTACAAATATATTGAATAATACTTCCTTAACCTTTTCTTAGTAATAACCAGGGAAAATAAAAATTCCCTAGATTTCCTCTTATAAGCGAAGGGGGAAAAAAGTATAAAGCAAACAAAACCACAAGATGAATAAGGAAAATCAATTCCACATACAGAGGGGTAATCTTTGACTTGCCATTAAATGGCATTTATAAGTGCTTAAAGAATCAAATGATATGATCAAAAAGAGATGATAAATTTTTTTTCCAAAAGTAGTAGAAAAAAGAAATGAAAGGAATAGATATAGATTACACATTTTTCAAAGCAACATCCCTGTTCAGTTGACACATTTTTCAATGGGAGAAAAAAAACAGGCAGAAGAATCTTTGAAAAGTTCTTGTGTTTAATTTTCATCAATTTTTTTCTATTCTGAAGGTTTCTCATTTTTGTAGTCTATGACTTGTTTATACAACATGTAAGTACTTGCTTCTTCAAAGGAAATTGGTAGAAATAAGAAGTGGTGTTACTAAGAGGAAGAAGACCTGTGAATTCGATTTATTAGGAAACTATATATGTTCACTTTCCTAATTGTACAACTGGAGAACAGATGCTCATAATTCTTTGTACTTTGCAGTTGTGCATTAGGACTTCAGGTATAAACCGTTGTCAGACAACTTTATTTCCAATGAATATTGGTTGTGTTTTGGAAAAAAACACAAATTTTGTCACACAGTCAGGGCCAACAGTAGGAACGCGATAAAAGATAGAAATATAGGCCTCTTATCTCTTTTCCTTTTAAATTAAATTGAATTTTTGCCTTAGAATATTCTAATGTGTGAAAACACACCAAATTAAGCATTCAGGGGAGACTGCCATACTTTCACAAGTAAAAAAATTATTTTTAAACTTCATTGAAGAGACAAGATCAGAAATCAAAAGTGTTATCATGGTAGTCATGATCACCTTTCACTTTTTATGATTATAGGATAGCCATTTGTTAACTAGCATTTTGTTCTTTGACCCTAAGATAGTCTTGTTTTCTGTGTGATGAGACCATATAGGTAGTATGAAATATTTCCTTGTCATTCTTCTTAAACTGGATCTAAAACAGTATGTGCATGAAAACTAGTTTTTCTAATAGCACACTGATTTAAATTGCCACTGATTAAAGCAAACATTCTTATTCTTTTTCCTGTTTAAATGAACAGATGTTGGTTTTTCTTTTTCCATTTGAGGTTAGGTTGGAATTGTCACGAAAGAAAAAGAAAAAAAGAGCTTTGTTTGAAATCAAGTGCTTAATAGCATTAAACCTTATTTTGAAACAAAAAAAACCCCATGAAATTCAAAGTTGGCTTTAAGCCATTAGAATAATTAATTGTGTTTAAAATATACTATATAGGTACTGGGATGCTACACACATAAACTTTGAGTCACTGGTTCTTGCTAACTTTTTTTTCCATGCAGTAGTGCATTATTCTAGCACTTATTTTGAGGGAAGTGGAAGCTTTTAAATGGAAAGCTGTTAATCCTAAGTCAAAAAATATCTGTATGTGTGCACATGTATTGTATAATGGACATACAGTCTGGAAGCTACTTAATGATTATGTTCATAGTTAATTAACTGGGACTCAGTAACAAATACAGCATACAACATTTATTTTCTCAGCAAAATAAGTCCAAAGTCTATTAGTCTACAGTTACAGTAAGAATTTTTACACAATCAGCATTTAGCTTGTGCTTTTACAGCACTTTGTTTGAAATGTCTTTGTGCATTGCCAAGATTCTGCTTGAATCTTTTCTCATGAACAGTTCCTTGTCAGCCTTATTTCCCATTTTAGAGTCTTACACCGTTTCTTAAGATCTCTTGCTTTTGCTAGGTTTAAAAACCACAGGTTTTCATTAGTTTTTTTTTATTCTTTTCATTATTTTTTCTCCATGTGACTAGGGAACAGCTTACATCCTCTTTGCATTCTTTTGCTTTTTCCCACTTTTTAACATTCTTTACACCACTACTTCTGCTACCTTCCCTTCAGAGAATAATTCCCCAAAGAGTTGTTGAGCCTGTGTGATACTTTGAAAGTCAATTCTGTTTTGAAAACAAAACAAGCTTTGTGTTCATGGTTGCTTGTAGGAAACTATAATTTGGAGCATATTAAACTTATCAAATTAACACAATGATACCAAAAGATATGTTCATTATAAATGATCATTAAAAAGAGTTAAAGTTTGGCTCAAAATCATGTAGCTTCTATTCTTTACTTAAATGAGAGAAGTTAAAATGTTTCAGATAGATTAAAAAATCCTCTTTGTAGAATATAATGTATTTCTGGAGAAATCAGGCTTGTGAAGAAAAAAGGAATAAAGTTCATTGGAAAACAGTTTCAATATGGCCTAAAACTGTAAATATTTAGAGTGTTTCCATGAATAGAGGTATGGTGGTGTTGTAATGGCATCATAGGGGTGGAAAGGCTGGCTTCATGTGTGTCATGACAAACATTTAATTGAACTCAGGGCAGATCTGCATATGAGGGTTAGAAAAATCTTTAAGCCACAACTTCTGATCTTCTTTTTTCCTTAAGTTTGCATTTCTTTTAAGCCTCACAAGATTTAATACGAATTTGGATGGCAAAGATATTTTTCTTTATGTATTAATTTTATTTCTACATTTGAGAGGTCATTACTTTGCCTTTTTTTGATTTAGTGCTACAGAACTTTCATTTTTCATTAATGCTTTTGTTTTGTACAATATGGAAAATAGGAAGGGCTTTAGGGTTTCTAACTTTAGATTGTATATCATAGATTCTTGTATTTGTCAAAAGAACAGCACATACAATTCAGAAAGACATGAACCACATGATCAGTGAGCATAGGCTAATCAACCCTCCTTCACTGTTGTAATGCATTTGGAAAAAATGGTATGACCCAAAGAATGTACCCCTGAAAATGTAGAATGTAAGCTTCTTTCCCTTACATCTTTCTCCCCAGTTTCCCTTGTGAAAAAGGGAATTTTTCACATTTCATTGGCTGTGTGAAAGTAATCCACCTTCTTCCCCCTGCCTTCAAAAAGAGGTGCTTATCAGTATTCTTCCTCTTTCCCTCCTGCTCTCTTTCTCCATGAGATCCCAGGGACAAGAATAAAGCTGAACTTCCATCTAAGCAAGGGAAAGGGCCTTGTTTTTAGTTCTTCTGTTCCATGCTATACTATCACCCCTGTTTCCCTGGCTGCATCTGAGCGGACAGCAGTAACAGAGAAGCAGGGGACATAGAAATAATAGCACTTCATGAGAAGTACCTAGGAAGTATCTGACTAAGATTGTTGAAACAGAAAATCAAGCGTCCAAGTAGAAGTTTGTTAATCTCTAAACTACTAATTTGTATTTAAGGAATTCATGGAGGAGAATATGTAACAGATCCTACTGAGTCCTAAGACTCCTGGGAAGCAGTCTATTTCGACTACCCAATAAAACATGGAAATAACACATCCTTTTCTTTTGATAGATGTTCTCTCTTCTTTGTACACAGTGGGACAGATAATACGGTTTCATGATTCCATCCCACTCCTACCTCTATGGAGTTGTTGTTCGGGACTTTTTATAAATGAAGTGCAATTCCAAACTTGTTTCCTCTTTAGATGACTGATATCATACTCAGAAGTCCAAGAAATCCTTGCTGTACAGTGGACAGCAATTTTACTGAACTAATTTGTTAAATGTTGCATCTCTCAAGTCCTCTATAATTCTGATATCCCTTGCTGACTGCCTTCACCACAAAGCACTCTTAGACGCTGCTTGAAATTTAACACCTAAATGTTTAACTGAAGCCATTATGTGTTTTTGTTTTGCCATAAAACAGGAGGTCTAAAAACAACCATTACCTATTTATATCCATCTAATTCTTTTGAGTTTTCTGTTAAAAACCACCAGTAAAAACTCCATCCCTCTGGAATCCGTCTGTATAGAATTGCTTCCCAGTTCAGGGCCTGCTTTGTCTTTTCATGTTAACAATAAATTCCCTCTATATGATAGTGCAAAGTGGTTTTTTATAGTCTCCATTTTCCATTCAGTTTCGGTGTAGTTATAAACCTCATCTTTTATTACCATTTTCCATTTCTCCTCTTGTTGGAAAAGCTTTTGTCATTGCCCTTTAATAAAACATTTTTCAAGGAAAGATTGACAATTGAATCCTACCTGTAAAAGAATCTCAGATACTCAGCAGACCTAGGTACAATAGAACAATAAATCAAGTTTGGTAGTCGTGGCAAAGACATATTAAAATTAGGTGTTTTTAGGTGAGGCAGGAGGAATAATAGGGAAAAAAAAAAGAAAAAAAAAAAAAAGAAAACAAAACCCAAACCTCCATCTTTGTGGAGGGCACAGAAACTGCCACTATCTTGAATTCCTGAAATGGATGGAAGTAAATTATGAGGTGAGCCCACATGACCTGTGTTGGCCTCCCTGATGACAGGGAAACATCTTCAAAGTCTTGGTCTAATTTTGAAGCCTAAGAGGTAAAACTTACTACTACGGTGAGTTATATAGACTAAATGGTCTAATGCCATTCATCACATCTTTTCTGATGCCCTGATTCTAGCTGGGATCAATATTTAATGCTCCTGCAAAAGTGAAAGAAACACTTTATTTGACTAGTTAGGAGTGGAGACAAGGGGGAACTTGTGTCCTTTGCTGGCAATCACTGAATCCATGACTCTTTAACTGTTTCATGGTTTGATTCCTCTAAGTTATCATCAACAAACACTATTAACACAACATAAGCAAATCTATTGTTTTCGATGGTATAGAAGCTTTGAGCTATCTCTTGCTATTTGTGTTTTATTAGCTCACTAAACAGTGAACATCTGTACATCTTCTGAAAGACTTCCGTATTCCAATGATGGCCACATTTAATAAGATCTCTTAATCCAGCATGTGGCACCTTGGATAGAAATGCTAATTAGGTTTTCAGCAGAAAGTACGGAGTCATACATAACTATTACTCCAAGGTGCCAGTTTGGTATTTGTCCTACCTTGTAAGGTATTCACTACTATGGTCAGCCTGGCTCAGTGGTGACAGGGTACCTGGAAGCAACTGCACATCCAACATAATTCAATACTTAAAAGACAGGAAAAAAAAAAAAAAGGAGGTTCATATTATATAAAAGACATTTTTGAGGAAGTGGTTTGATTCTCTGCTCTAAAAGTAGTTTTGATACCCGTGCACTCTGGAGTCCAATACTAAATTTAGGAATATAAGCTCATATTGCAAATATTAAATAGGACTAAATAATTTTGTTTCTTTGGGAAAAAAGTGCCTTGATTTCAATATCCTTTTGTTCTTCAGTATACCTTTTGTGTTCATTTTTACTGTGGTGCTTTTGTGACTTCATGTGTTATGTTGTATATGTAATATTTCCCATAAAACCATTTGGTTTATCAATTTTTTCTCTTCTCCATTAAGGAACTAGCTAGAGGTAAAATAGCAAATGGAAGAGGGATGGTAAATGTCATCAGATGTATGGAATGTCTGGGAAGAATAACTAAAAAGTCTTTAAGCCAAAAATTTGAAACAAAAATAAAGATTATTGAATAGGTTTATAAACTCATTAGCGGCACTGACAAACACAGAATCATAGAATATCCTAAAGGGACCGCTGACTCCAGCTCCTGGACTTGCATAGGACAATGCCAAGAATCACAGACCTTGTGCCTGAATAAGATAGTTTCAGAAATGATTGATCAGACTTTCTTTCTCTGAGGCATATGGAGAAAATTATAAAACATGAGATAATTAGACCTGTGAGTTAAAATATTATTGCAAAACTGGGCTATTCTTCCAAGGAAGCACTGTAAAGTTGTACCTATTACCTTTCACTATTCAGTTGCTAACCTACTGGCACATTTTTCTTGCTGCCAGGGAGACGATCAAGATTATATGAAGCTATTGCTTTCCATTTTTTTTCCATTCCAGAGAAACAATGAAGTCTCCTTACCCTTCGTAATTTACCTAATTTAAACTCAAATACTTTTTCCTTTACCTCACATGAGTTCCTTTGAGGTAAAGGAATTCACAAATTGAGAGAGACACATTTAGGTGTCTCAGAAAAGACGAAACTGTCTACTACTTGAAAAACTTCAAGTGTTTTTTGAGACAGGGCCTTTCAGGAACAAACTTTATGATGTAAAAAAATCTTTTGCAGTGTGCTGACTTAGAGCATGTCTGGAGTAAAAATGAGTTCTATTCCTTCCAACTCATACAGGATTTATGATGCAGCTCTGATTTTCCCAAGAGAATTTTACAGTTTGTTTCATTACAGTCAAGAGAGGGTATTAAAGAAGAGGGAATTTAATTGGAAATATTTCTTAAAGTTGAAAAATTACCAGAATATCTAGAAAGGAAATTTTTCTTCCCCCAAATTTTATTGTTACATGAATTAATTAAAAATAAAATACACAAAGATGATTTAGCTATTTTTTGATACATGTTTCCAAGTCTTAATAACAACCCAGTTCCAAATAGTCTAAATAGGAAGAATCCTGAGGATGTTGCTTCCATTGAAATCCATTTTTAGATGCTAGGGATTTTGTCTATGTCTTCCTCAGGAGTCACAAATCATAAATATTTATGATTTGCTGAAGACAATGGAAAGGATAATGAGATAAAATATCAGTATATTGAAAAGGTATCTGAACTTTAAAAAGAAGCCTTGAAACAGCAAACTAGCTAACCATGAAGAACAATAGGAATTTTGTCGCCAGCTTGGATGTTAGAAGACACCATCTCTATCACAGGAGGTTCTTTTTAAAGGGAACATTGTAATGGTTTTAAAAAATACTTTTTTTCCCCCAAGCAAATATAGAAAAATTAACTAAAGAGAAACATGAACATCAGGAAAATATGACACTGTTAAGCTGAACTTATTAATTGGTCCAAGTGACCACCTTTATCAGGAAAATCTTTGCACTCCCCCTTCACAAATGCACCTGCAGTAACTGAGACCTATTCTGAACACCTCTCCAAAGATTTGGCATTGTTGAGTCTAGGAAAACTCCAACAATTGCTTCAGCCAGTCTCAGTGTCAAGCTCTAGACAATGTCTTGGCACCAGTGTGAAGCTGCTTCACCTCAGGCAATTTGCTTCTACATGGTGCTGGATGGCCAAGCAATGATATTCCAACAATTTTTTACTACTGAGAACTTTTAGGCAGATGTCAACACAAACTGCCAATCAAATCAGTCCATGATCCAGTATATGTTCCCAGAATGCTAAGGTGTCATTCTCTAGCCACTTGTTTATCTGTGGCCAACATCTAGGCTCACCATAGTCTGTTCTTTCTTTTCTTGCCTTGTTGGACCTGGTTTATTATATTCAGGGATTGTGACTATTATTCTTTCAGCCACAGCTCATTATATTCTATTATTAAACACATGGGGAAGACAAGTACCCATGACAGGAACTCTTACCTGTTCAGACCTGACTTTGAGTGCCATCCTGAGGAAAAGGCAGTAAAGTTTTCAGAGGTGCTCTGTTAGAGCTTTTCAGCACAAGAATTTGGCCTTTCCTTGTTTGTGCCCTCCAGGGTGACAGCAAAAAATTACTTCCCTGCCTTCCATAATTAATAGGAATGCTTTGTTCTGAAGACAGTGCCTTAGGGAAGAAGAAAACCAGAAATTGAACACCAAAACCCAAACCTGCATGTCCCACTAATAATACCCATCCAAACACCTGGATAAAATACTCTTCATCCAAAAAAACAATTTCAGTTTGTAAAATCGTAACAAAGCAGGATGTAGGAACACCCTTTATAATCCTACCTTTTCCAGTTGAAATTTATTGGGAGGCAATGAGAGGGGTTGCTGAACTCATTGCAAAAGGTATGAGGCTTATGTTCCCAAGGCTGGGCCCTGTAGCTGCTCTGGACCTCTGGTGGCTCTACTGGATCCACTCAGCCTGGCCCTGGACACCATCTACTGAAGTATAACAGCATTGGCAGGAACATGCTGATAAGACATTTTCTCTTTTTTTCAGATTTTGCTTCTCTTGTTCATTAGATTTTAGTGGGAAGAGTAATTGTCTTGGGTAACAACTCAAAACCAGTTAAAACATCCAATGCTATAAAACATTGGGGAAAACTAACAGTAGAGCTTTCCTTTGTCCTGACTCTTGTAAAAAACCCATTAGCAGTCTCAATCAGGTCGCCCAGAGGTGGACCAGGAGATACTAGAATATCGAGATGAAAAATGAGGGATGGGACCATTGTGCTATTTAAGATAATTTATTGCTCAAGTAAGCCAAATAAAATATCAGTCTTGAAGGCATGAGATTTGGAGAGAAGCAACAATCAGCTATAGCTCAAAGGTAGTCACAGGTTTCTTCTTCACACAGCAATATGTAACATTTTGGTCCAGTAGACAATTAACACAAAACTTGTTTCTACTTAATAACCTATCACCTTTGCTTAATTTTGCCACACTGCATCTGTCTCTCATACAATAAACTGACAGGTCATGTACCCACATACAGCTCTATTATAGCTTCTAGAGCCTTAGGCTGCTCTATAAGCCACATTATTACAGCTCAAACCCCATTCTATTTTACCTAATATGATTTCTTACTTACTTAAGACATATTCTTACTTGTAACTATAGGAACATAAGTTTATAATTTTTCTACTTGATATTTGTGTACCTTTATCATTACATTAACCCAAGCTCTTTCTAAGGCTGCAGATTTAACCCTTGAGCATCTGTGGAATTTTCCATTTTTCCATTTCCCATACTAGAAGAAAAAAAGTATCTTTTGTTTGGGATTTTTAAATTGAAGTCAGTAGGAGAGGACACTGGGAAATGGATAGTTTTACCTTATTGTGTCTAAATGTTTGTTATCTGTTTGTATACAATTAGAAGACAGAACTTTCTCTGGAGAAAAACTTGTGTTTTGCTCTGAGTTACCTTCAGTTTGTTAGGCTGTGAAATGAACACAAACACTTTGCATGGTGTTGCTGCAGGGTGAAGGTTGTTTTTCTGTGCCCTTCTGGGTGATTGCTGTTGATTGTGTTAGCGTTCAGGAACACATAATCACAGAATGATTATATGTAGGTGCTTTTATTAAAGAGCTCTGGGCATCAGGGGTACACATACCCAAATCTGACCCCACTTGGTTTCGAGCTGAACGTATTTTATATTCTATCATTATATAACTTACATATAACATATAAATTATTAAACTTACATTGTTCTATTGTATACATTGATTTTACGCAAGCATGGATTTCTCATGATCCCCCTCAAACCCCTAACATAGTTTCTCACGATTCTTTAAACAATAATTATATCTAATCACATCTAACAATTATATCATTTATCATATACTGACTACACAGGTGCAGTTTCACATGATCTTAGCAAGCACAAGGCCTAACATTTCCCAGGGCCTACTTTTAACAATTTTCCCAGGGCTTGTCAAGCCTATCTTTCTTTCTAACTCCCTGAATTTTCTATGATTTTAAAATCTTTTACTATCAATTGGGCTCTACCTCTGTTATTCCAGGATGTAAGATTTTGCAACTAATACCTCAGCAAAACGCATTAGAGACAGATTAAGCAAACACAAGGACTATAGGGATATATTAGATATATTGCAGTTCCACAGATAGATCATAGTTGAAGACAGTTTAAAAAATTACAGATTCTATGCAGGAATAAGGAAGAATCACAGCACTGGAGTTCAAGGAGCATTTAGAAAAACATTTGGGCAATGCCCTTAGGCACAGGGTGGGTTTCTTGGAACTGACCTGTGCAGAACCAGAAATTAGACTCTGATGACACTTGTGGGTCACTTCCAACTCAGAATATTCTGTGATTCTATGTGTCCTGCAACTCTTGAAAAATGAGGATATTCGAAAAGTCTTCTGTAGTTTCAATATTTAGAAAATAAAAGAATTATCTGTATATCAATCAGCCTAAGTCGGTTCTTACAGAAAATGAGACAATGTAACTGATTCTCTGGCATCAATCCTCAGTTCAACCTGTCCAATATTTTGAAGTCTGTAGGTCAAAGTTCTTTGATACCAACAGATTTGTCCTTATTTCTTTTGTTATTTACCAATAAAAATAGAAACCCATGTCTAAATGTGTATACAGAAGAGAGGCAATAGGGATGTTTGATTTTTCAAAGAGAAACAAATTTTTTGCCGCCACTTGTTGAACAAAGATGTTTAACTAAACAAATTAATCTTCATCTACATTTCTGAGGAAAAATAAAATTTCATGTTAATGCTAAAACAGGAGGAAGGGTCACCCTAACCAAGCAACAGCCTGGAATGTCTTGCTTGGAATCTAAGTGGGCTGTTTTCCCCACTAGAGATTGTGCCCTAATGACATATTCTATGTAAGGCATATGGATATTGCTAATACCCAATTCTAAAGCAATTTGAAGATGGATTCAGCTTTGTGATGGACAAGAATTTGCAAATGTCTTTGGTTAATGTGGTAAATAGATACAAAGTAGACAAAGACTAGGAGTTTTCCTGTTAAGTGCGAACCAAGAAATTGTTTATTAGGTTAAGACACTGTTGTTTAGGGATGCCTCTGCCCAAGTTAAGGTTCAGATGAGTTCATGTGCTGTTGGAATCCAAAATAAAAGCCTCTCTGAGCTCCTCAGAGAGAGAAAAGAATAAAAATATATTACACCATAGATAAAGAGTAAAAGTCTAGGTTTTAGTTTTTAGTAGGTAAAAATATAGCTTAAGTGCCCTAAGAGTCTGTGTTAGCTAGTGAAAAGCCTTATTACCCAGTTTAAAGTTCAGTGGTAATACCCTTCACAGATTCAGCTTAGCTCTAGACATGATGAAAATACAGTTTGCATTCTTGGATAAGAACAGATAGAATTATTCACGTAAACAGATAATACCCTATACATAAGGTTTAGGTAAAAGGAACACTGCTTTTGCATGTTAGAATTAAGTTCAGATTGGTGTAGAAAGTATTGTTTTAGAAGTGTGTTTTCAGCTGATTGGATGATTTATGAATTAAATCCCCTGTATTGAGGATAGGAGAGAAACATCCGAAGAAGAAGGACAGCAGCTCCATCATCATCACCAGCTGCTTTTGTGGCCCAGGACAACAGAACTCCATGCTGAGAAGCTGCTGCCCTGAACTTCAGGACTTTATACCAGAGAGCTGCTGCTCAGAACTCAGGACTTTATGCCAAAGCTTTAGTAAGGACTGTAACTTTCTAAACTCTTTGCCTTTGAGACTGATGCTTTTATACAATAAATACCTTTCTAGCAACCAATTGCTTGTGTCTCTCTGAGACCTAGAAATATTTCTTGAATCCCCGTTGAAGCTGTGACAATGTGTTGCAGTCAACAATGTTGATTTTATTTAACAATATATGTGAGGCAGATAAATTAAAAAGAGGAGAGACAGAGAGAAGTCTCTTTTTTTTCTTGGCAGGAACATGCAAAAGAGTAGAAATTATTGTCAGTCATTTCACTAATTATATCAATGCTAGTGTGAATTGATTGCTGATGCTTGGTGAGACAATAATTTACAAGTAAAATAAAATACTCTTGCAGAATTTCCTATAAATATGAGATAGTAAGACACCGTATTTCCAACAGAGTCATACACAGTGTAGTACAATGTGAACCAAGACTACAAGCAGTTTTCTGTCATTCATAACAAAATATCTAAAAAAGCGGTGAGAATGTCAGAGGTAGCTTCCTCATCATGAACTCTGAACATAATTATGAAAAAAAAGAGAAAAAAATTTCCTTGGTTCTTTGAAAAGACAGCTATAAAGCAGATTATTTCTCTAAACGGCATTGTCAAAACTATAAAATTCTCTGATAATTCTTTTTGCTTTTAAAGAATTGTCAAGAGTGAAAAGAAAGCACACCCCAGGGACACAAGCTGTAAAATAAGTCTGAAAAGAGAGTAGGAGAACGATATGTTCTCTAAATAAACATATGGGAAAGACACCCATCAAAAGCATGATCATTTCCTAGAGTGTGAGGTTGGAATTTAGACCACAACAGCCTTAAAATAAAATATTTTTTATGTATTTTGGTTGCTCTTAATTTCTATTCCTGATAGTGTCTGGTTTTGATGACTCATGTGCTGTTGTATCTCCATAGATTCCTGGTTCACTCTTGGCAAACAGGATTCAGAAGCTTCCACTGTTTGTTCCTGTTCCTGAATTTTTGAAGAAGTAAAGCTGCTTATGTTTTTGCCAGCATGAACACTGGCTTGATGCTGAGTTTGATCTTCAATCTTTGACGTTTGTTTTTGTGTTGTAAAGCAGTAGGAAATATGACTTGTTTAACACTTATCAGACAATTACACAGTGAAGTCAACAGTCTAGAAATGTCAATCCAGGAATTCAAACTATAATTCTGCTCTTTATCCACTATGCTATTGCCTCACGCACTCTGCTGTGCCATTCCATATTGCATATAATTTTCTGCCAATAAAGTATAAATAATTACATATAATCATGTTCTAAGCACAGAACTCAGCTCCTGTTAGTAGTTGTAAATATTCAGTTTTTACTAGTTCATATTCTGTGTCCTTTGAAAGATGTTTTGGGACTTTTTGATACCAGAGTAACTAGATGTTGTCATTCATCCCTTGAAGTACAAACATCTTGCTTATTAGCTGTTTATCTTGCTACTTAGGAGACTTGTGTTAATTTGGCATGGCCTGCTTTTCGGTAGCAGGGGGAAGGCCACAGAAGTGGCTTCTGTGAGGAGCTGCTAGAAGCTTCCACCATGGCCAACAGACCCAATCCCTGATGGCTCTGAAAATGGACATGCTGCTGGCCCAATTAGAGAGGCTGGTAACGCCTCTGTGACAATATATTTAAGAAAATAATATAAACAGCACATAGGCAGTTATTTTTTTTCCAGGGGTGGTGAGGCACTGGCGCTGGGGGCCAGCTCAGTGCAGCGAGTAGTGATGCACCACCACAGCTTCCGCCATTTCAGCACAGCCAGCAGCAAGGCTTGCTTGCCTGGCCGCCCTAGCCAGCCGCACTATGGGCAGATGGGAAGGGGAGGCAACAGTGGCTTCTTCTTCCTGGCACCCTGGCACTGAAGAGAGGTGTTAAATAGCACCAGCACCACAGTGACCACCACTGCATGCTTGATGGTGGAGCGGCCCCCTGGCTGGCAGCAGAAACATGGTAAGCAATTCCCCAGTACGGAACCTGGACATAATCAACCTCTCAGCACTATAGGATCCTTCAGGAATTAGGAATTAGTGGAACTTGCTGAAAGCAGCACCTATGAGCAGCAATTTTTCTTCTAGTCAGACAAGAGGAAGAAGTGAGGACATGTTAGGGAAAACAACATGGTGGCACCAAGGTCAGTGGGATTAAAAGAAGAGGGGGAGGAGTTGCTTCAAGTGTCAGAGCCAAGACTCCTTGGTAAGCCATAGTGAGGAGAAACAAACTGTCCCCCTGTAATGCATGAAGTCCATGGGGGATGCAGAAATCCACTCACAGCTGTGTGGAAAAAGTGCTCATGTGAGAGTGCGTGTATGCCAAGGAAAGCTGTAATCTAGTGGGAGACCCGAATAGAGACACAGGGAGAGATGGCCCTTTCTTCCAGACTGCAGTAATCTATCCTTTGAGGACTGCAACCTGTGTATGAGTGACACACTTCTGGGGAGACTGATTGCCCATGGGAGGGACTCAAGGCATAGCAGAGGAAGGACTCCTCTCTGAGCACACAGAAAAAATGACCAAAACCCCCGTGCCCTGTCTCCCTGTGCTGTCAGTGGGAAGGAGGGAGGTGCTGGGCACTGGGTGAAAAAAGGTATTTTAAAGGGTTATTTTACTTCTCTTTATCCTCCTCTGACTCTATTAATAATAAATTTATCTTATGCCTTTACATTTGAACCTGTTTTGCCCTTAGCATGTTTTTATCTCCTAGTCCTCATCTCAACTCATGAGCCCTTCAATAATTTTTTTCCCTCTCCTCTGCCCAGCTGAGAGCAAGACAGGGTGAGCAAATGACTTGTGGGTGTGTGGCATTTGGCCAATACCAAACCACAACACTACTCAAGTTTTATTTCTTCTTTTGCATGTCTGTATCAGTCAGACATCATACTTTTAGGTCTGTTTATCTTTGCCTTTGCATACATCTAGAAGGATAGTTCAATATTTTAAAGTGTATTTTAAACAACTTTTAATACTGGTGAGCTTCTGTTAGGAGATATATATGTTCACTAGACAGAGCTTGACTGTCCCCTTGTAAATCTGCCTTAACCTCAAAAATGAGTCTTTATTTATCTACATAACATAATTTAAATTGCTCCAATAAAAGCAAAAGAATTTCAATATGGGAAGCCTCTACTAAAAATGTCCTAAAACTCAATGTTTTGCTGAATCTTCTGGAAAACAGGGACCCAGGATCTCAAATTAGCTTTGGGAGAGGAAGGATTTGAACCTAGGCCCTCAAATGTGTTAGCTTGTTTTTCTAATTACTTTACTAGTAGCATGAGGAAGATAGGCCAAAATATCTTTTAATGGGCTTGATCTGCATGACTTCAAGGCTATTGCTGACTATGGATGATTCTGAGGAGGTACTTATCACATTTTATTTGATTTTTCTAACTAGTCAAATTAGACTGTTCTCTGCTTACTATATTATTTTTTTATGTATGCTTGAGTGTATTTTGCTCTTCTGTGAATTACTGTGATATCTAAGGAAAATGAGAACACACTCCCTGTAACGAGAATTTAAAATTCCAGCTTTTGAACATCTCTTTCTCTGACATAACTCACAGCCTTGGTTTCCTGCTATAAAAACAGGACAATTTGATTTCATGGAAACTATAACAATTAAAGCTTGGAGTCTTAGTAGAAATTAACCAGGTGAAACTCAAGGTCTTTAAGTGACAGGTGAACAGACTAAACACTCCAGCGTCTGGAGCAGATGAAAGGTCACTTGCAACGTGTCAGGAAGACAGAATATTCTGAAAGTTTTTGTTCTCTCTCTTGGAAAACTGCAACAGAATATCCAATGTCTAAAAATAAACAAACACCACTAATACTTTGCAAAATATTAATTTTGCAGGGGAGTAGGGAGTCCAATAGATTTGTTTTAAAATTGGATAGATGATAAAATTCTTGTGGGATGTTTTGCACCATGTTCTAAAGTGAATCTCCATTACAACTGTGAGGGTCTTGAGTGCTTGAACAGGCCTTAATGGCCCTGACTTGCCTCACGTGGGGTCTTCATCCTCTGGAGACCACGTCACTGGGGTCTCATATTCATGGACTGAGAAATCTCTTTTCAGTTCAGCATTTTGCCTTGAGTCCCTGCCTGGGATACCTGGGATCAGAATGCAAGTTTCCCATCCAATCAAAGCCTATGCTTGCCCCTGTTTATGGTCCCTCTTGATCCAGACTCTGACATGTGTGGATTTCTTCTTTTATGGAAACACGTATAACTGAACTGATAGCAGCAGCAAAGCCATTTAACTTAAAGCTAGTACTCTGGCAAGATCAGAAAGGGCTCACTGTTCATGAGTTCTCAAAGACAACATGGATTTCCCTAAAAATGGGTATGGAAGATATATTTCAGCTAATGTAGTTTAGATTGAAATGTAAAAAGATCCATTACCTTGCTTTCTATAAAACTTGTATAGAAATGCTAACCATTGTTAAGACCTCTCTTCAAATTATTTTTTTAATGATAGGTTCAATCAGGAGCTCCTGATGGCTTGCTTGCAAATAATATTGACAGATTTATAAGTGCACTGTAGATGTCAGAAAATCTTAAAGGTTATGTTGAAAGTGTTGAATGGGACAAAGAAGAAAATATTGGATGGTCCTTAGAAGGAAGACAAGCAAAAGCACAAGAGACTTGAACTTCTCTGAGGCACGAGACTTAATTTAGACAGATCTGCCTTCATGAAAACAAAACTGACTTCTAGGAAAACCCTGCCATGGGCCAATATTTTTAATCACTGTATCTCCTAGCAAGTATTAATTTACTCTAGTCTTGCTAGTTATAATGCCACAGAAAAATAATGAAAACCCCCATAAACTGATTATTGTTACACCTCATGCCTCAAGTAATTTACATTCTTTAGTCCAATTAGATTTATGGGGTTTTTTTAATATCTATTATTCTTCTGTGAATATGAAGATAGTTAAATTTAAAAAAATTAGGTGTTCTCATTCTCTTTCAGAAAACTTCTCATTTGTAGATTCTGGTGAAGCTGTAATTCCTAGATTTATTACTGCACTATTGAAATCCATTTAAAAATTGCCATTACAAATTGCATTATGAAATTTTCTATATAAGACACAATTCATGGTATCCCTTGAATAGCTTCTAAATGTACAATAAAATGTCAAAAATTTAATGGGCATTTTTACCCGAAATTTTCAGAAAAAACACTAGAGTATAAGAAATTTGATTATGTCTTCTTTGATATATTTAGTAGCTATTATATGAGTTCCATAAAGCTTCTATATTTGCCCAGAACTATCATTGCATTAAATAAACAACCAAAAATTGAAAAAGAAGCATCTCATGTTTTCCAAGTAGATCTGTGTAATGATTTAACATAAAGTATTTGCTAAAGTACAATAAAACTAAGCTTTTAATAAATCTTTGGGTACAAAATAATAAAATTAACTTACTGATTTTAACAGCATCAGATTTTAACAGCATCAAGTTTTCATTTCCCTTTCCATTAAAAATCAATGGTGTCTTTAATTCTGTTATAGAATAGATTATTTGGTAGCTAATATTCTTAATTTTTTTTGTCTAATGGTATTTTTAAAACCCAAAGGAGGCAATGAGGTGATAGTTTTATTTTTCTTGAAGCTCCAATGAGTCAAAATACGATATCTGATAACAACTGAAAAGGAAGATAAACTGAAATAATTGTCCTCATGGCAATTCTGTAAAATGTTCTGTTAATATTAATGTATTTCTGTAGCAAAAGCTTGAACTGTACCTTTTTCCCATTATTTAGCGACTCCCAAGAAAAGTCCACAAATACGATTTCACTTTTTTAGTTTATTTTCAAATGTATTGCACACATTAAAAATATGTGGGCAGAGGGTTACAGATTCATAAAACCACCTCTACCCTTCACTTCCTAAAGCAGAGATTCTAAATGGTGATTCAAAATTATACCTATGATGACATAATTATAAGAATGGTTCTCTCTTGTTTTAAACAAACTTGTAAGGCAAAGAATTTCAAATTATTAAATATTATTTATTTACAGCATCTCCAAAACCAAAAATATTTCTACTGTTTTATTCTACTTGACATGAGGAATTTGAAGGTGAAGGTAATGTTTCCTTATGAGCCATCAAGCATGTAAATATTGGAGTAGCTTTATTGTAGACTGAGGCAGGCAGGGACATAAAAACAGTCCTTTGGGAGCCTGAAGCAAAATTTAGACATGAGTTCAAAGTATGGCATCTGATGCAGAGGGAATGTTGAAAGTCTTTGAGTTGTTGAAAGGAGTAAAGTTTGTTATGTGCATATCAAGGACTACTGGTTCCACTATTTCCACCCAAGAGCCTGGGCCACTCTTGTATGAATGTATGAGATAATGTCTCTATTTCTTCCCCATCTAAAAGTAGCCTGGCATTTAATTTATTTTACACAACAGTGCTATATTTTCTATTGACAGGTCTATCTTCTAATTTTGACTGACTTTGGGATACCCCTGACTCAATGCAGTACAAGCTAAGGTACCAAGTGTATCTAACTGACCATAGAGAATTTATAAACGCTCAAGATAATAATCCTCTAAAGAGTGTCTCATAACTGAAGAGACACCATGATTATATATCTCAGGTATGTGATGGGGCAAGAAGAAATGACAATGTTTTCATGAGCAAAATTAACTTGGGACAATGACATTTAAGTGTCTTGGTCTGCAAATTATCAGTAATAGTGTATGAGAGGAAGTTAGATATATATTCATAATATGTTCATTCAGGCTTTGAGAATATGTGGCTTTTTAGCGTCTAACATATGCACACATCAAAAATGAGAAAACAGATAAAAAATCTGGTAGTTAGAAGTTACCTTAAAGGTCTTCTAAAAGGTTTTGGGAATTTTGTGCATTTTTTGTTATTTCTGGGGTTTTTGTTTACTAGGATAAGCAGCAGTTTTGACACTACCTCTAGTGACTTACTTTAGTCATTACAGTCATATACTAGCAGTTCCTTCTGATTTATGGACAAATTCCATGTGAAATACAACCCACAGTATTTCAGAGACACATAGGAGCAAAAGAATGTTGAAAATGAAGTCTCTTATACACATCTGAAATTTTTATTCCCCTCCCTCCTTCCTCTAAAAACTGGACAAAACACCTGGAAATTGAATTTAAGTGTAAATTCCAACTACTAAATTAGGCTAATCTTTTACCCAGAATCATAAAGCTGTTCTACTAACTTCACTGACTTCCTTTTGTAGCTTGAGCTTCACTTTCACTGGATTTCACTAAAAAATGTCCACAGAATAAAAATCTACACTTCTTTGGTAGTGTCAAAGTAACTAGGTATAAATAAATATTTTCCTTTTTTCATATTGATTGATTAATTTTTCTTTTCACATTGAATTGATCCATATATCTTTTCATAGGTTCCCACAAGAGATGCATATTTAGTAGTGTTACTTATTCATAGTCACTATGGTGAAGATTGTATGGGTTTTTTAAAATTTTGTATTTTTTGTGCTTGGTTCTTTTTTATTTTCAGATCTTCAGTAGCATAGAAGAGGAACTATGGGATAATTTAAAAAAAAAAAGGAAACAACAAGAGAAACCAAAACCAACCAACCTACCAAAAAATCAATAAATAAAACCAAAACAAGAGTAAAGAAACATTTTTCACTGAAGTGATCAGCCTGACACTAGAAGATGTCATAGGTAAAAATCTTGATTTTGCTCTATTTTTATTCAAATCCACTGTGTTCACGTTTAACTATTATTTGTTTTCCTATATAATGTATTTATTTATAGATGTAAGCAATTGCTTATTCATAAATGTACCAGAAAAATTTCCTCATTGCATTTTCATTTAATCTGTTAATGAATGGCACAAAAGCTTCCTTTCTTTTCTTGTAAAGATTTATTTCTATATGATCAGGATCTCAAGAACTAGAGAAAATTCATGCATAATTTGCTTCTCATTAGCAACATTCAAAACTTACCAAGCTCTTTTCTTCTAAACTCCTCTAAACTTGTAAATATGCACGGTTATGTTTAAGCCCTACTGTCTTAGATCGATGAAAAAACTATTCAAAAATTTTTATATTTCTTGCCTTGTAAGAAAACACTGCCCACTTTCTCAGAGAACTGGCTGTTTCCTTGCTGTTTGCTGTGGTGTTGCCCCCTATAATGGCAAGGAGCTGTTACTATCAGAGAGAGAATGAACTAAGAGGATATTATGCTAAGAATGACATAAATGTCAGGGTAAGAATGCAATGTTAGTCAAATGATGTTGTATTTCTACTAAAGGTTTCTGTCAAAGAAATCTGTCAGTGAAACAACCAAAATATCAAATCATATTTCATTAATTTTTTTCAAGGTAAAGAAAAAACTGGACATATACCTCTTCCTTTACACTGAATGTATAAATTTAAACTAGTTAAACTTGTAAGTAGATTGGAAAAAATTCCAGATTCTTTTTGATGAACAGAATACCCACAACATATGTGTATCTGTACCTGTCCATATAAAATCATATAGTCACTGTGCTTCGCCATGATTTATCAACCTACATTCAAAAATTTCATGGTGAACAGGAAAAAATGCTAGTGATTGAAATCACCATTTTGATAAGGAGAAGAAAGTTATGTATGTAATGTAATGGATTGGCAAATTTCTCAAGAATTCAGAAAAGGAGCCAGAAAAGAAGTTCATGTGACTACAAAAGCTATTTGCTTCTCTTTGAACTTGCTAGAAATTAATTCACAAGGTATTTGAATGGCTGCCAAAAAAATAATCTTGAACTTTTATTGGACTTTCTCATATTTTTCAAGAAAATATTCCAGTGCCTAAATAAAGCAAACATCTAGCTAATTTATAAGAAGGAAACCCCCTAAACTTACAGCAATTAACATCCAGAATTATATAATTACAGAATGCACTAATATGAAACCTTCCATATATTTTCACAGCTATCCTGTTTGCTTTCTTGCAAACAGTTTAATATATGCATCTTCCTTTCATTAAAGCTTCACGTGAAATTTATAATTTTATATTTTATGCCAAAAAATAGGTGACAGAAAATGAAAAACATTAAATAAACCAAAGTACTTGAAATGCATGTGGAAGATAACAGAAAAATTAATAGTCTGCACATATCTGTCAGGTATAGTTTTTGATTTTGATTTTAATGATTTTAATTATTTTTTGATATTTTAACTGGCCTTGTAAGTCAAAGAGAAGTAAGGTATGCCCAGTCTTGTCTTGAATACAGTTTTTGATATTCAAGTAATATCAAAATTGATATTTGAGAGACATTTAAGAGAAACTATAGTGCAGCTCTTTGGAACCATATTGAAAGATTTACTGGAAGTTCAGAAAAACTGAAGGATTTATGGGTTGGTTCTTAGTCTGGCAACAGATAATTTCTTAAATAATTTGGCCAATAGAATAGAAAATTCTGGACTAAATTTGGATGATATCAAATTTCTGGACAGTTCGTATAGGCTAAAATAGAAGGCTAGAAATCCACAGTCTTAAAAAAAATATATCAGAGGTTCAAACAAATAAACAAAACAGCAAACAAACTCCCTTATTTCACTTAGGACAGCTATATCATATGAATGGAGGAATATTAAACTGTGCTCAGACTATAAAGTAAATGAACAACTGTATAGGAGTTCTGCAGAAAGGTTTCTGAGAGCTTAGCATGAATCAAAACCACCACAATGCTTAAAACAGTAGTATGCCTCATATTTTGTCAAATGAATAGAAGACTAGGCAGTAATATTTACTAACATTATCCTTCTTATGTACTCAACATCACTAAAATTTCTCCAGGAGCATTGGTTAGTGACAAAGTTCAGAAATATTGGGATAGATATGGAGAGACTCTTGAATAGGAGAAAGGGAATACATAATTAATCACATTTTCAGCAAAGATTTTCCAATTAAAATGGAAGAGGTTTCTGGGGTTTTTTTTCCATTTTCTGTGACGTATAGGACAAGAAAACTGGTCATAAATTGCAGCCAGGATGTCAGGTTAGACACTGGAGAAATTTTTCTATCACTAAGGGTAGCAAGAAATGTAATAGATCGCCTGGGGAGGCTGTAGATTTCTCTGTCATTAAAGCCCTTTAGAACAGATGGTGAGTATCTGACAGAAGTGATGTAGCAATGCCTAATTCTCTCTCGGGACAGAAGGATAGATTAAATGACCCCTTAAGGTTCCCTCAGCTTTTTCTGCCCTTTTTTCTTTTCAGGTCTAAAATATTTTACAGTACACTATATTTTCCTATGCACTTCGATTACTGAAACTGTTCTGTATAATCTCTAGGTTACTTACCAGTATCACCTTGCCACAGAGTGTTCCCCTCTCCCTGAAGACAAAGAATTAGATATTTATTTTCCCCAAAGGTATTGAATAGACTAAGGGATAAGTGTGACTATGTCAGGTCAACTATCACTTCTCTATCAAACAACTTTTGGCACACTGAGCCCAAGGAAAGGAAGAATGCACACTTGATTTTAGAAAGCATTGTCTTGGTTTGAAATGACAGGTGTCTGCTAAGGAAGGCAGAAAATTTTCTTGCAATGTAGAAATGTAAACCACCTCACGACCCCCCTTCTGAATTATTATAATCTTGATTTCAAGGGGCTTTCAAGCAAAGATATGGAATATAGGAATAACAGTTCTTTACAAGGAAAATTAAAATATAAATGCAATAGTACAAAAAAAGAAAACTAACAAAAAACCAATCCTGTGACAGAGTCAGAATACAACCTCACACCATGTTGGGCAGGGTGTTGGTAGCAGTCTGATTAAATGGTGGCTGCAGTCCTCCTGGAGTGACAGATGTGGTTCTGTTGAGCCACACCTTCTGTGGAAGGGTGTAATTTCCTTCTGAAGGTCCAGTGGTGTAGATGGGTCTGGTCTCTCCCCTCTGGGGATTTAGTGGAAAAAGGCTGCCATGATATTCTGAGTCTCCAAGGATATACATTTTTAGATGCTTGGCTCCTCCCCCTGGGTGGAGCATCTCACAATGGGATGATGTAATTTTATCAGTCATGCAGTGAGACTCAATGGCCCATTAACAGAGGATATTCCCCAGTTATGAGGGATGGGTCATGGAAAAGATAAAGAAAACTGCTCCACCTGGTTTCAATGGATAGTAATAGAATACATACTTTTGGTTACATCTTGCATTGCAACCCAAGACAAACATGCTGTAAGAACGCTTTCAAAATTTATGGTGTTTCAGAAAGTGCATCAATATTATAATCCAGCATAAATGTTTGTACGAACTATTTCAGTTGACTTTCCAAGGTGAGAAGTGTTTGTGCACCTTTTTTCCCAGGAGTTGTTTTCTGTTATATTCATATTAAGTTAAAGGAGAAAAAAAATGAGTCTTCAAATACCAAAGCAATAACCATTTAAACAGGAATTCAGCACATGTATTCCAGTTGAAAAATGGATTTCAAAATAAAGGTAAGCTTTGGAGAGAGAATAGTATATTTTGCATTAATGGACATTGACTGAACAT
This sequence comes from Cyanistes caeruleus, assembly GCF_971803275.1. NCBI lineage: Eukaryota > Metazoa > Chordata > Aves > Passeriformes > Paridae > Cyanistes > Cyanistes caeruleus. The sequence goes on from NC_141701.1 coordinate 74,604,464, forward strand.
TTAAGCAGCTTGTATTTCATTTTCTATGTTTGTTCATATTTTTCATGTTAATATACTTTTTGCCTGATGCTTAACTCAAAATCTCCAAATGAAATTTTGGGTTGATATGTCACTTTTCAAGGGAAACTTTGTGAAACATGAGGTTTGTTAAATATCTTTATATTTTTTATTGATACAGGGTAAAAAAAAAATTCTAATTGTAATGTATAAATATTGCAGTATTTTACTGTTCACTGCTTCAGTAGGCAGAGAAAAACATAGTGATTTTCTAAGTAAAATTAATTTTAGCTTTTGGTAAGCAAACACAGTAATTGGACTAAGTTTTCTTATGATTAGAAAGTCTCAGAGACCAAGTATGTTTCTGAGTACTACAGCCATTTTCCTTTTGAAGTCTTACTTTTCAAAAATAATTAACATCTCACTCAAAACTATTCAAATTAGACATGTAGCAGTTTTTCACTTCTTTCTCTGTACAGCTTATAGTTTTGGGCTTTTTTCAACTAATAAAGCATTTCATTAATATTTTAATATTTCTGAGTTCTAAGTTTTCTTAAAGTCCTCAGTAGAAACACAAAATATGCTACTTAGTTTTCAAAATAACAATAATAAGTAGTTTGACTGTACATAATCAGAAGCCCACTATGTAATTCCACTGGGGGAAAAAAAATGCTGGCTATCTTGAATAGCAAGGAAATGGTTTCTTCCAGAGCCTTCTTTATTTTATAAGAGCACATATATCCACTCTGTTACTATTGATGTTGCATTGCATATTTGCAACAAAGTCACATCCAGGGAAGGTGCAGTCACCAGTGATCAAGGTGGGAAATCAACGAGACGGGTCTCCATTTGGTTAAACTCGGGAATCCATTTATTGGGCGTCACCAATACAGGATTTAACTGAGCATAAACCAAAGACAGAGTACCAAGAACAAAGGCAGGGTGGTGGGTTTTGTAGGGTAGAGCAAGGGTGGAGTTTAGGGTCTGGGCTTAATAGGAATACAGCAAGGGAGAAGCCTCAGGGGTACAAACCAATAGGGGTACAATAGGAAGGGTTATTAAAATAAATGCAGCAGAATATGACGAATAGCACAAGAAGGGTAGAACATTCTGTTCTGATACTTTATAAGGGATTTTGGGGTTAAGTAACTCTTCGTCGGCTTATAGGGCACATCCCCCAGGACAGAGGGGTGGAGTCCACTCCTCAAGGGACTTAAAGCCATGCTTCTTACCTTAACACTGCCCATCTAAAATCAAATCCCTGCCTCTCTGGGCGGGAGCACTCCACAACACCCCCATTTTTAAATTTTTTTTTTAAATTTTTGGTTATGGGCCCAGTATGCCCCTAAAACTTAATTTACTTAGTGCATTGGCTCACCCAGGTGACGTGACCAATGCAGGAAGCCCTGAATGTCAGGGTCCCTGTTCAGGCACCACTTATCACAGTGAGGGAAGCTCTGACAATCCTTTAAAACTTTAGGGTCCCCTGACACCAGGGCAACTGAGGCACACATAAAAGAAGCTGGTTCGATGGAGTGCCCGAAAACGAAAGAACTTTAATAGGAAAATGAAGCAGGGACAAGGCCAGTAAACAGTGCGCAGTATAGGGACAAACCCCAAAAACCAGAACTAGGGGTGGACACAAAAATACATAGGGTTGGTCTGAGGGTGGAGTCTGAGGGCATGGGTCCAATCACAAACTGGGGTTAGAAGTATGCAAAATACTGCAACGAATAACAACCAATCAGGGGAAAGGACCAGGAACAATGTAGAAGCATAGCCTTACACGCGATGACTTAATTAACATATTAATTGCCATAAAACTTTAACAAGTGCTTCCCCAGGCTTGAACTTAAAGCCTGGTGCTTCAGAGGTGAAGTCTTTCTGGCCCTGTGTCCCAGCAGGGCTGACTTGGACATACTGACACTGTTTAATAATGTTTTATTTGTACATTTCAATTTCATGTAAAAAGAATGAAACATCTTCTGGGCTGCCCTGCATTCCTCTTTATTGACACCTTCTCTCTGTCCCAAAACTCAGTGAGTGTATAGAGCTTTTTTAGAACACAGTGAATAATCTGTTTCTAAAACACTTGTTTAAAGGGGAAGCCTAACCGCTGTGGGAACATGATCGAGGGTAGAAAGATAACGGTATGGAAGTTCTAGGGAGATGTGCAGTCGCTAGTCCCTGTAGGGAATGTGGGCAGCATGTCCGACCTCCCTCACAAAATACAGTCCAAGGGGGACTAAAGCAATGATAGAGCAGAGTGGAGCCAACACGGCCAGGCTCTGCCAAAACCCTTGCAGAGGAGAGAAATCAGTGGTACTTTCCAGCTGATAAACCACACAGCAGCTGAGAACCAAGAGTGACAAAGGAAGATGTCCCCATCCCAATGTTATCTCAGGTACTATCCTGAGATATCCACCCCCAAGATACACCACTCACTAGTAAGATGTATGACTAAAGTCACCCAAGTCCCACTTAAATGTACAGATATAGTGTAAAAGTAAGTTAAGAACAGGGAGAAGTGGGGGAAGACTCCAGTATAATTTCTGGGATCAGCTGAAGGACTGAACTTGTATTTTCTCCTATAGAGATGCCTTTTGGGTAAAGAACTGTGTTCTCATACTGAATGATTCTCTTGAGCCAGATTTTATTGGGGAGTAGAGTTTGTTAGTATACTGCTTTGAATTAGTATTACTTTGAATATATATTTGCAGTCAGATACTATCCCTGGCAATTCTTAAACCTTAAATTCTCACAATTTCACTAATAAAGAGTCTTATTCTGTAAACTGTTAATGTGAGCCCTTCAAGGATACTGGCAGTCACTGGTAGTAGGTAAAGGTGTGGAGACCCAGGAGAGGATTTTCTATTTGGTGTGTGACCCTGAACAAGACATTTGAACGGTCCTTCAGTCCAGTGGGACTGTTCAGTGAAGGGCTCCTGTAGGATCATATTTACAGGAAAATGAACATGTACTAAAGGAACCAGCCTAACCTTCTGGAACTAAATAAGGTCATCTTTGTGGATAAAAAAGCTGATGTTGCAAGAAGAAAGGAGATGCAGAAAAGCTGCTGACAGTAAATGGGGTGTCAAACCAGCATCTACCAATCAGATTAAGAAAGAGATGCTTGCTTGCCTCGTGGGCAAAGTAGAGCTACCCATCAAGAGGTGTGTGGACAAAGCAGAGCTACCAATTAAACAATGTGTGACTATGTAGACCAAGATAAGAAATAAATATAACCAATGTTTAGAAGCACAATAAATGTCTTTTGCTTGATTCCCATTGAATCATATAGAGTCCTTTGTCTTCTCTCCTCAGGTTCCCATAATGGGAAACTGGCAGACTGATTGGGCACAAGGATCTTGGCTTTCCTGGGGTGCTGACAGACTGATCAAATACAAAATGTTTGAGAAAATCTCTCTTTTTCACAACACAGAGCCTAACAGAATGAAATATCAGGTAATTAAGAAGCAGAAAATGCAAATGACAGAGGATTTGTATAAATAAATAAGATATACATTTTTGTGTTAGAAAAAAGAAGTGTGATCTTTCTACCTAACATTAAAAATTATATTTTCAAATTCCTGCATCTAAATGCTACCATTAAAGAGATCGGTCTGAAGAATATCATACTTAGCCTATTGTATAGACTGCATTTGCATCAAACAAATGTGCTTATAAGAATTCCCATTACAAGGGTAAAAAAAATGATCCACATCTGTTAATTTATAGATTTATATGTTAATTTATAGATCACCTATTTATAGATAGGGCCTTAATCAAATGACTAGTTATGCAAGTGAAATACATCGGTAGCTATAAGTACTGAGGGGAGAACACAGAGTGAAAAAGATTAGTAATTGAGGTATGGCAAATGGTACAGGACTTGCCAACCCATAGACAATGGAAGTTAAAAAATTATTCCGTGTGTCAGGAGCTAATTCCAGGTTTCTGCCATGTGAATCTCCCCAGCCCATCTTGAAATATATGCATGTTACAGCTGATAACCGCACCATATGCATCCAGGGATGGGAAAAGTGATTTTTCCCATGGCCTTATCTCCTCCTCTTGTAACTTATCTATTGGCCTTGTGGGTTTTCTGGAAGGAATTTTTGATCCTTGGCAAATTTTTTGTCACAATTTTATTTAAAATTCTAATCAGCCTTGTTTTAACATTTCAGCTACCACAAAATGTAGCTTCTTTTGGCAATTTAGGCTGACAGTTGTAAAAGTGTCCTTGTCTACCTTAAGCTTGTTTGCATTTCCGTTATAGCTGTACTACAGTGCAGCTACAATTCCATTGGAGCTCCACTGCAATTATCAGTCCAAATACTCTTGAAATACACAGAGGACTACGTATTTCCAAGGTTCCAATTACAGCAGGGAAATCTCAGCAATCAGGCTTTCTTCCGTTCATGTAAGCACTTTCTATTGGTCTTGACAGGCTTGGGTGAAATGTACCCTGAGAAGTCTCAGACTGCTGAATTTGCCAGGTTTGATCTTCTGTTACAGTCACAAACACAGCACAGAGACAAATCTGTCTAACTCTTCACTGCAATGTACCTTATCTACAATGTTAGATTAAATTAACCTTACTTGTAACTAAATCCTTTTCCAAGAAGCTTATTTCAATGAGGACATGGTGAACTAATGTTATGTTTGTCTCCAGTCCTTCATATCGTAATCTTGACAAGTCCCTATTTAGCCTAGAGGAAATTTTATATTAAAGTATCTAGCAGGAACAAGATGACCTCTGTATATCATACATTGTGAAATGCCATCTGATATCCTGAACAGGGGAATTTTTCAAGTGGCAAATCTCACTCAAGGAATTTTCAGCAGTTTACACTAGTGTCTACTTTCAAACAATTAAAGAATGATGAAATTGTTTAGGCTGGAAGGAACCTTAAAGATAATTTATTATCTTTATTTTAACCTCTCTTTCATGGCTCAGATTGCTTCCTTCTACTAGACCAGATTGCTCCAAGTCTCCTCCAACCTGGCCTTGAGCACTTTCAGGGATGGGGTGTCCCCAGCTTCTCTTGGCAACTTGTTCCAATTCCTCAGTATCCATACAGTACAGAATTTCTTTTTAAGAAAGAAGTCTTTTAAAGACTCTTTTTAAATTGCTACCCACTCTTCTATCACTAGATTTTTCAATTAAACATGTAACAAGTAAAGAAATATTTGAGCTATTTGCTTTGGGTCAGATCCTCAACTCGTTTAGAGTCATTAAGCTATCAAAGTAAATAAGACTACGACAATTTGCAGAAGTTAAACAGTTTGCATTCTGATGAAAAACCAATGTCTGCCAAGTCAAAAAGACCTCACTGACAGATTATTTCAGACACTTGTGTATTGTAAACAAGATTAGCTGCAATATATGAAGAGACATGACAAGCACTAGTGTTTGGGAAGCCAGTCCTAAAGAGAAGGATCTTTGAACAAAGGGGATATCAGCTTCCTCTCTGGATTACTAATTTACAATTTTCTGGGTTGTCTGATTTCAGTGGAGGCCCATGACAGCACAGCCCTCTTTGTCATATCCTGGTTGCATACACCTCTGTGTATTTTATCTAACTAATGTACTCTATTTAATATAGTAAGAGAGAATGAAAAAGAGATGACTGAAGAAAGAAAGTAGAGAACATCAGTGGGTTTGTCTTATTTTTCCAAGAAAACTAAAAGAGCAGAGAAATGAGATGGAGAGCTGCTTTCACACAGCAAAAGAACTGCCTTCAGATGGAAGATGAGAAGACAGGTCTGGGGGTGTGTCAAGATGAAAAACGAGGAATGGGACCACCGTACTATTTAAGATGATTTATTGCTCAAGTAAGCCAAATAAAATATCAGTCTTGAAGGCGTGAGATTTGGAGAGAAGCAACAAGTCAGCCATAGCTCAAAGGTAGTCACGGGTTTCTTCTCCACACAGCAAAATATAACATTTTGGTCCAATAGACAATTAACACAAAACTTGTTTCTACTTAATAACCTAACACCTTTGCTTAATTCTGCCACACTGCATCTGTCTTTCAGCCAGTAAGCTGACAGGTCATGTACCCACATACAGCTCTATTATAACTTCTAGATCCTTAGCCTACCCTATAAGTCACATTATTACAGCTCAAATCTCTCACTATTTTACCTAATATAATTTCTTATTTACTCAAGGCATATTCTTACTTACAATTATAGGAACATAAGTTTATAATTTTTTACTTAATGTTTGTGTACTTTTATCATTACATTAACCCAAGCTCTTTCTAAAGGGCTGCAGATTGAACCCTCTAGCGTCTGTGGAAGTTTCTATTTTTCCGTTTCCCACTGGGGTGCGAGTGTTTTTTTTGGATAGAGGAGTTTATACATTGAGAGGAAACTAAACTGAAACAGGACTATTTTACAATCTTTGCCGGGAATAATCTGAGCATCAATGTATCCTAATTAGTGCTTAGTCATCAATAGTTATGGGGGCATTTTGACAAACTCAATGACAGGAAACTGAAAACATTCTGTAAATACCTTTCCTCATAGATGTTGCAAGCAACCTCTTATGCATGGTGATACATATGCATATCCATCAATATTTATATGTACATATGTGACATTTTAGAGTTGTTTCTACTGAATAGTTGCAAACATTCAGATTCAACACATTCAATAGCTGCTAAATTGCTGGCAGAATAGATATGGTTACTGGCTATTTTAAAAAAATTAGATCAGAATTTTTTCTATACAAAAGACTATTGTGATTATTTATTAGGACTTTTTCAGTACAAAATGAAATGTTCTTTGCACATGAATTTACTAATTATGGATGTAGAAAACTAATCTTTTTGTGATTTTACTCCATTCAGCAACTAAGCCCCAGGCAACTACTGATTCTCTCTCTCTTGGTGGGAGGGGGGAGAGAATCAGAAGGCTAAAAGTGGGAAAGCTCATAGGTTGCAATAATATCAGTTCAATATGGAAAGAAAAAGCAGCTCATGCAAGCAAAGGAAAGGAGGAAATTCATTCAAAGTTCCCACTGACAGCCAGGTATTAAGTTATCTTCAAGAGAGCAGGGCTTCATCACATGTAACTGTGACTTTGAAAGACAGTTGCAATCACTTTGAACATCCTTCCCTACCTCCTTCCTCCCCCAGCTTTATGTGCTGAGTGTGATGCCAGAGGTTATGTAATGTCCTTTTGGTCAGTTGAGATAAATTTTCCTGGCTGTGTCCCCTCTGAACTCCCTGTGCTTCCTTGCTGATGGGGTGGGGTGAGCAACTGGAAGGTCCTTGATGCCATGTGAGCACTGCTCTGCAACAACAAGAACATCCTTGTGTTTCCAGCACTGGTTTCATCACTAATTCAAAATATAGCCTCATACCAGCTACTGAGAATAAATATAATTCTAGCTAAGTCAAAACCAGCATAAGCTCTATGAGTAACTTTTTTGGAAACTGTTAGGAGTACAGAAGCTCTTCTAATATGTGAAATACAACTTAGATAGAATTCATTCTGTTAGATAATATTGTTACAATGCTCTGCAATGGAAACACCTTGATTTCACATGATAAAGTTCAATATACATTTAAGCAATGATAGCATATATCTTTCCTGTTTTACTTCTCGGTATCTCTAAATTTCAATATTGGGCTGTCATGTTATGCCTCCTGAATTTAAAACTGAAATATTTCAACCAAGATAGACGCTATGAAAATTATCCACATTACTCCCTGGCTGATAGCTCCGCCACTGTTTGAAACAGCTGAATTCCCAGTGTGCCAGTTGTCACTTCTGTTATCAGAAGAGGCATTTATTTCCGTACTCAGAGTGTAGCACATTTTAATGACTCTGAAATACAAGAAGACATGCAAAACTGATTTTGCATTCCATGCCCTTAAGCAAGCCTATTATCCATGTTGTGAAAACAGCAAGTTAGCATTTTTGTTGTAATTATTTGGGCTGATTATGTATTATGCTTCTACTCAGAGACATTTTCTTCCAAAGCAGTTTATGCAACTACTAGCTGAGAAAAGGCAAAGCAAATGAAGCAAAATGCTCCAGAGGCATCTGCATTAGTATAGCCTCATGCAAGTTTCCCTTGACAAAGCTGGCATGATTTATGATTGAAAAAAGTCCACAATGTACATATTATATGTCTCAAATAAGAGTGATTCAGGACTGTCTGTGAAGGAGCATTTTTTCAACACTTATACAAATGATTATAATAATTCTTAAATTGTGTATGTTTATACACAGTTTTTGATGCAGGACTATGATACTAGTGTCATCCAGAGATTTAAAAGGCAGTGTTTTAATTAACTACATTAATTCGCTACATTAAGGGTCCACTGCTTCACTAACGCACATTTCCAAAAAATTGTATTTTGATGAAATAAAAAGAACTCCGTGAGTGCCATTTTCATGAAGAAATTCTTCTGCAGCTGTTAGGAAGAGGTGAAGCTTACTGCAAAGCTCATATTTGTCATTTAGTAAGTTTTAAGACTTTTGTCCTACTTTTCCTCCATACTAGTTTAAGTGCATAAAAGTACAGAGAGACCAACAGCGAAGCTGGAAAAATGAAACAACTGCACTGCTGACTGAAAAGTGCTGCCATCCTGATATCTGAGGTCATTGCAGCAAATGTCCTTGTCTGGGGCTGGAGGATAGGGATGGGGATGTCTGGTTTCCTTTCTCTAAGGAGGAGTTGCTCACCCTGCAGAAAGAAAAAGCCCTGATTACTCTTAGGGAAGGTTAAGAGGACAATTTGGTTAGATGAGTCCACACAAGGAACTGCCTCAGCCACGTAGCTGGGAGAGGAGGACAGGATAATCAGGTGTTTGTTGCAGAGCCCTTTAATAACAACAAAGACTGGCAACCAGAACCAGTGTCATATCAGTTAGGGCACTGGAATTCCCATCTGAATGCAGAAATGTTGTCTTAAGGAGTAATGGGTCAGTAGCCCTTGTACTGTGGGAGTAGAAAGAAGAGTGGAAAAAACCACAGGTGGAAAAATTGAGATAGACTTATCTGTGCAGAAGATGTACAGGCACCCACCAAACACAGCCAGGTCTTGTTATTAGTGTGATGAACAGAGACATTATAAACAACCAGTCTTCAGGAGATACATATAGGGGTACAATCATAATAAATACAGAATTAACTTCAGCAATCTGGCTCTACAAAGGGGTGTATGTTCTATTTATAATATTAACCCTATTTCTGGACCTCAAGGAGGAAGTATATAATAATGAATGTAAAGATTTGGAAAGGAATTCATAGAACTAATCATGATGAACTACCCAGTTAGCCTCCACTCATCAGCTCATTCTCAAACCACAACAAGTATATTAAGAAAACTATAAACAAAAAATGCTCAAAATTCATACTAAAATAGTAATTACTAAAGGGAGAATATGCATGAAACAGTCTTCAAAATCCATAAGTAAGAGTCTTGACTATTACAGCTTAAAATCAGTAAAGGGGTCAAAACATTCACAAAGTATTCCTTCTTCATTAGCCAGGCATATTCATATGTAGAACAGTTGGCTTTGAAAATATTTGCAAAGGTATTTTTCCTGCTCTGAAGCAGTTTTTGTATAGGATAGTCTCTCCTGATAGACTATTTTAAAATTAATTGTTGGCTATGCTGACCTCTAATTGCATAGCATGGAGGTAAAAAGTAATGCAGTCCAATTAATAATGAAAAGCCCTATTTGATTCTAAAACATGATGAGAAAATAACATATTCTGGGCTATTATCAATGTGTGAAATGTGTTTTGAAACTTATTACATAATAGCTTTCAAATTTTTTTCTTCAATTACTTATTTGGGAAAAAATAGTACATTTTTTTTATTGCATTATTTTGAAATTATTGGTATAGACAATGATTATTGTTTAAGATGACAAAAAAGTGAAAACTTCATAAGGGAGTTGTATATTGAATGTCTGACAATGATTTTAGGAAATTTAAGTTATGTTTGGAATTGGGTTTGAGAATTACAATTTAAAAAAATATTAATTGCAGTGTTCTCCAAAATATCTTTTTATTAGAAGTACCAAGTGCAGTTTTGAAAATACATCTTACACATCAACATATATAAATTAAAATGCTGTTACCATACAATTGCGGTACTTAAATCAATACATGCTGTAAAATAAATAATATAAATAGATAAAATTTTTGAAGCTAACTAGTGACTTGGATTTTGTTATTATTTGGGCTCTTAGTTGATTTTCCTTATGAGGACTTACCTTCAACGTGTATTTGATCATTACTTTTTGAAAATGGATCTCTTTCATCTGTTTCCTCTTAATTTGGACCTGACTTGGGACACATAAAAGCTGCACCTTGCCTTTGAGTTCTTGAACATAGATTAAAGTTACCAAATGATGAAAGGAAGGGAGAGAGATAGTGATAAGAACACAAAATAAAATACAGTAAATAATTTCATAAGAGAATGAAGATTTACTCAGACCTACTGTTGGAAAAGATACAATAATACGATTGCATGAATTTTAAATTAATTTTTAAAAAATTTAGATTCTTCTTTGACCAAGTATGCTGAGACAGTGAGGAAGCAAAGAACATACAGGTAATAGTTTATGCTATGATTCATTTCAGCAGGTAACATAACCCATGACTGGATATCCCACAAACAGCAATGAACTGCAAGGTGTATGACATGGAAGAGGCAGTCTGAGTTGTGAAGGACTGAGGAGAATCAGCACTCCACAACAAAACTGAAACCTTTGGAAACATGTAAGAGGCTTAATTGTATGCTACTCATAGGTTCATAATTGCAAACACAACATGAAAATGAGAGCAAGTGGATAAGATGAGAAATTTGAGAACCAAAACAAACAGAATATTTCTCTAATGCAATACCCTCAGCTGTTTAGATGGCTAGCTGTTCTGCTGGTTTTCTGTAACTGTGCATCATAACTCAAGAGAATAGTGATGCTTGTTAAAAGCAGCATTTTTGCCTGAAAGTACAGATTCTATATTTTTAGCATGTTATTCTATATTTGAATGCTAGCAAAAAGTGTAACTTGTTTAATATTATGATGCTTTCCCTTCCTCCAAAACTACAAAAAGCAGAAGGGGGATGTGGGAGGGGAGAGGATGAGAAGTAATTAATAAGAAGCAGAAACTGAAATATTCTATCCCAATATCTGAGTTTCTGATTGCAAGTGCAGTTTTTAAAAAATTTATAACTTCAATATCTTAACAATATAAAATCAGTTATCTCTATGTTCCACTAAAAAAATTAAGTTACTTCAAACCCCAAATTATTTTCTGCTAGCATAATGAATAAATGAGTATCATAAGGCCAGCTGACTTAAGTGCATTCTACAGAATGAAAGAAAAGTTTCAAATCTGTACTTAATCTGTCTTTCTGTTTCCTCCATCTTTGACAATAGGTCAGGAGACAGCTTGCTTTTATTCCTGCTTCATCATTGTTTTAATCTGAATGGCCAAAAAACTCCAAATTATTAGCTGTTTTCCTAATCTTTCAGGAAATCAGATTCTGACTACAGAGGATCTGATGCTGATTTGGAGCATTTTACCTCTTATGTAATCACATTTAGCTCTATTTTTCTTCTTCATTGTGAAAAATATTCAGATCCAAAAATCATCCTTTCCATAACTGCAAAATTTTCCCCAATTTACTTCTTCCTGGACTTTTTTGTCTTTTTTGTTGACGATTTTCCTGCAGCACTTATGGTGCCTCTTTCCTGCTTTTTTTTTTTCAGAAATAAAGTGTCTAAGCAAAAAGACCTTTCAAAAACTTCATCACACCAGAAGTACCAGAATTTATTTTCAGATATAAAGTCCAATAAGAATAGAACATTTAATGATATAAGGTTTAACTATAAAAGAATGAAAGTTTAAAAACCCAAAGAATAAAAGTTTAGAAACCTAATCAGTTCTATTGCCATTACATTGTAGTCAATTTGTGCAGTACTAAATCCTGTTGCAACTTGCTTGGAATCTTAAGATGTGTCTACATTGGAAAGAGGACTGAGATCACATCTTCAAAAACACTTGGGAGTTTGGTTTTGTTGGTTTTTGGATGCTTGCTTATTTTAACACACCTCAATGAGATTAATTACTTGTTAAACACCTAGCTCAAGATACAAACTAATCTGTCCATGTTTTAGGTAGCCTTCATTTATCTCCTAGTGAACAGGCAGCTCTGCTATAAGAAAGAACTGAACTAAAATCTCTGGAGTGAAATATTCAGAATCTGTGTCTGGCAGCACATAATTTGCTAGTCACTGTATATTCTTCTCTAGAGCAACCTCAATATTATTTGTAAAGTTTATGAAAATATAAAAGTAACAAACTTTCACTAATGGGGAAAATTTTCATCACATCAGAACAAAAAATGTCTTATAATTGCCAGGTAGCTGTAAAATGTTTGGTTCTTGTTTGCTGATTTTTGTTTTTAATTTATTATACTTTATGGAATTAGCAAATAACAGATCAAAGGAAAGCCTCTCTCAGCAGATAAAAAATTGAATGAAACATGAACTGAGAAATTGCTATTTTATGGAGACATACCTGACTGGAAGCAAAAAGGACAGAGACAATAAAGAGCCCAAATAAATAAAAGGAAGAAGTAGATATGGTGATACGTTCACTCAAGTTCATTTGCCTCAGCTAAAAGACAATAGAGAAACAAATGAATGCTTTGCTTAACTGTTTTGAGCAGTTAGACCTCTAAAAGAAGAACACAAAGTCTGGTGATTCAGGTTTTTCTATGTCATTTTATTTTATTTGTGTAATTTTTTTTAATGTTGCCATATGTACAACTCAAGCTGGATTGGTTTTAATGAGTAAAATAATTTTACAATGAAAGCCTGTGTTTACTGCAAGCCTCCAGTTTTAGAAGTTATTTTATTCTTTCATAAAAAAATGTCTGATACTTTGCGTGTTTCATTACTTTTGGTAATGTGAGAATTTTAATTAAGTATGGTATTGCAGCAATGAAGAGGAACACAAAAAACACAGATGAATAGAAGCTAGTAAGGTTTTATGACAATTTGTGGCAAAGTCCAACAACTCACTTTGCCAAGCAGTGAAAATGTGGCTTACTTGAAAACACTCTACTAACTGGAAGTAAGAGAAATTATCAAATACAAATACTGTTGATTTCTGTGCACCACAGTATCTATATACAGAGTACCTTAAAATTCAGCTCAGTTTTTAACAAGCTTTTTGCACTAATAGAAAAGTGTAGTACATGAAAACATTAATAGACTTGGATTGGCTGATGAAGGAGGAATTTCTGAGCTCAGAATTCAGTTTTTATTATATGACCCCTTATTGGCCTTAAATAGCGAAAGAAGTAAATAATATGATGTAATCAGATAGTAGGAGCAATAGTGAATGTTGAGTTGCTAATCTCAGAGGAAAAAAATCGAAGTAGAGTTAAAGAGATGACATAAGCTTTGCTTTTTTTCAATAAACCTTAGTCATTCTGCTGCTCAAGAAGATAATATTAAATATACAAGACCATTATAAAGTTTCTCCTTTTGGAGATGTAGTCATTTATGAAGAAAGAAAGGAAAGAAAGGTACTTGATAACACTGTGTAGGTTCTTTCCTATACATTGGACCTACACTTAGTGCACTTGCCCATTCTGGAGAATTTATGGTTTAGTATTTTCAACTTTTTTCCAGTATTCAATTCTTGAGACATCAGAGACGCTTCCTTTTTTCTTATTATCTATTTTTGCATAATGATGATGAAATTATTTTTCATCCCTGCAGCAAGAATAGCTGTTTTGTTATCATTCAGGCCTATACATCTTTGAAGAATATAACTATATTCTTCCATATAACCTTCCTTATAACCATAGCTGAGAAATTTTCTTTGGTGAAATTCAGAGCAGTGATATTGTTTTTCCCTTGGTATTTAGGTTAGTGTGCATATGTTTATCTCAATGAAATAAGTCAGGAATAGTTATCAAATCATTAATCTGAACAGGTTTATTATACTTTTTTAATTACGGACATTTCAGATTAACTTGTAAATACGGCATGATTAGCAGTCCAAACCACAATGGAACAAGAAGCTTTCTCAAAACTTTTGATATTTTTTTTAGTCAAAAACAAAGAACAGCTCTCTCGACATAATTACTCATTTCTTGCTGTTCTTGTGAGCAATGGCAGTTTTGTAAAGCTGCATGGCTATATTTTCATTATTTGGGCAGCAAACATAATGATGGAAGAAGTTTTAATATTGTTGGGTCATATTTTCACTGAGTTTTTAGGGATCTGATAAAGTGTTTCTTGATATTGGAAACAATAAATAATTAGAGTAAATGGGGGGGTGATATGAGAAAGAGAGCAAAAATATATGAAAAAAAACCCCATCCAACAAGGACTTCATAAGTTAGAAAAAATTCTGTAAAATTAAGGAAGAGACATATATATTCCAGGGAAGATGATTGGTCAAAAAAATTAATTACCAGGAAAAAATTGCAAACGACTAACATAGATTAATACATATCCATAGGTAGTTTTCAGTGACAAAAATATAAATGTAAAAATTGTAAGAAACAAAAACAGAAGTAATTTTACTTTGGCTGAAACTTCTGATGCTGTTAGAACATTTACAGATTCTTACATTAGAGAAGAAATTTTACAGTGATAGTACTATGAAACTTCTAATTTCATTTTAAGAAAATAAATTTGTTCATAAGGTTTCAAGACTTCTGTATAATGGTTTACTTCAAAGAAAAATAAAACTTCTTGAAATTTATAACCCAGAAACATTTCAGCCATCCTTTCTTGGAAATCAAAGAAATCCGGTGCACTGTGAACATGAAATAACAGATTTAAGTAGCATGATATGTTGCATGGCCACAAATCAAATCTCTGGTAGACACAATTACAAAAGACCCAAAGTGAAAAAAGAATCTGGAAGTTTATTATCTTCAGCCAAATTTGCAGCGTTAAGAAACTGAAGAATCGTGCTTTATAGGTGAACCATTGTTCCCATAGAGAGGCTTAAATATTTTAGGGAAGTTAGAAATCATTTAAAGGGAAGATAAAATCTTGATTTGAAAAACTCATATATGACTCATCTGATATTATTCAAAAAAGACAGTCTTTGGAAATCAAAGAGAATAGATTCTTAGAACTAGAAATTACAGCTGGAAAAATTATAAAACCATGCACAGAAAAATTGGTGGATAATAAATTAATCATTGACATGTTTGTATTAAGATTTCCAGGGGGGTTAGGAATTAAGAACATTCAGAAATCATCAAAAATTTCATTAAGAGCTCGCTTAGTTATTCTACCAGTATCTGCATAAATATCATATATGTCTATTTCAAAATCAACATATTTAAATTCTCTTACAGGCTGTCCCACAAGGTCTATTTTCAAATGTTCATATCTGTGTCCTTTGTTCTAGGTTCATTTCAAGACAATATCTTTTGTTTTTCCCTCATTTTGCTTTTCTTACCCAAGTTTCTTCTTAGTCCACTACTGAAAGAATTATGCCTGGTGAATTTTCTTTCAGAATATAGAGAAAGTGAACTAAGCTGAAGATATCTCTTGTAATGGCATGAAAGTGTATAGCACATCTCATAAATGTACTGTTATTCAGATATATATTCATATGTATTTTTCAATAAATGCCTTTTCTTTTTTATCCTGTTTTGTTTTATCTTATGACACATGACCTTCTGAACGTTTTCTGCATATAAGGACAGCTATTTGATCTCATTACAGCACTGAGTGTTTGTGGGGGGGAGTTACTGCTTTCCACTGCTGCATGTTTTCAGACCATCAGTGCAACCCCTGGCATGATGACAATCTGTCTACCCCTGTAGGGCACCGACAACACTGTTACCAGCCAGAGGTGATGTTGCATTTCATCTCAGACAGGCTTCTTGTTACCCTTAGGACAATGCAGCTGTGTAATTACGATTACACATGTCACTTTTTCTAGGCCATATTGCTGAATATTTTTTGGCTAATGTTGTAGATAACACCTCTGTAAAGAACATATTAGAATTACATTGTGTCTTCTCTTGGGTTTTGATGCTAACTGGAATGCTTGATGATCAGGAGTAGACCACCACACATATTAATATGAGAAACTTGTGCAAACATAGATGGAAGTCTCAAATCACTTTTTCTTGCCATTTCAAGTCAGCATCTGAATACCCAGAGGTTATTTTATTAATTTATACATAAGTTGCTTTCCTCAAGGAAACTAATCCTTCAGATGTTCAGAGTAAATGGATTTAAAAATGGAAGTTATGCATATAGACATCAGGATTTAATGCAGTTCTGAATTAAATCAGATTGGTACTTCTGAGTACCTGTGCAAGCTTAAAAAAAAAGCTTTAAAATGTATTAATAATTAATAATTAATTTCAAAGGAAAGAAGTATAGATTTATTTCATATTGTATTCAAGACAGAACTACAAATGTCTGTCACCTTTATTGTTGGAAACAATAATCTTAATCATTCTGTCACCTTCAGATTTCAAGACTGAGTCTCATTGTGTTGTAAATTACTTACACATACTAAGTCAAGCAGAAAGAGTGCTAGTAAGAATCGTATACTTACACTTTCCACCTGTTATCGACAGGTAAACCATGGCAAAGGGTCTGTGAAAGCCAGTAAAGAAGTAAATACAACTTCTAGGACTGTGTACTTGAGACAGAAAGTAATAGGACCATGTACCATGTGGTAGGCAGCAAATACAAAATTTATTTAAAATTTAAATTTAAAAATTAATTAAAAATAATGAAGATATAGAAGTCTAGTCACAGGTATGGCAAGATTTGTAGATATGAGGTAATTTCAAGTAATAGTATTAAAAAGCTATTAGCCACAGAATTATCTTTTTTCTTGTTTAAATGTTTTTATATGTTCTCTCCACAAATTTGAGATGCTAATGTCCAGGCACTAAAATATTACCTGTTGCAACGTATCTCAACTCCCAAGTCAGATCCAAAGCATTTGGCAAAAGTTTTATTAAGATAGGAGGTTTTTTGAGCTTTTCAAAGTAGCTGTTTCAAAGTCAATAGCCAAAATGTCTTCCTACAGTTAAAAAGAACTAAATGAAGAAAACTCTTTAAGGGAAGCCCTAGCTAGAAATTGCACATTTCATCACAGGCATTGATGTTAGACTCTTTTCAGTGTATGTTCTTAATTTTACCTATTTTCATATTTAGCTTATTTGTATAAATACTTGTGTCAATTTAGTGTTTTCACTGACTTGACCAAGTTACTAAAGCATGGTTATCTGCTGTTACAATAAGGTACCTCTTTTTTCCAGTGGTTGCTGTGAAGTTGTAAATTTAATGCTGTATCATATATTTATTTCTGAAATAAAAGGTAAAATCAAGACTGATTTATTAGACCCAGGATCACTTCTTGGCAAGGAATATGTGTTAATGTGACTGAGGTAATTAGCAAATAGAGCAGCACAGCAAAAGCAGATCTGTGTAGTAAAATAATTGATAGAAGACTCAGTGTTTGCACTGTGCATGTTTGGTAACAATGGGAGACAGGTGTGGGCTTTACACCCATGACTGAGTGATCATAGTTGATTGAAGGACATTAAATGGGCTCCTAGTGCACGTTTTCCAATTTATTTTCATTTGGAATTAATCCAGTCTGCAACTGCTCTATGATATAAGCCAAGGCATGAGAAGTGGGAACATTTAGGAGTTTTACTTGAAAAGCACATTCCTGGTGTGAGTTTACAGCACCACATACTCTGTTTCAGATTTAAAGTTTGACTAAGTCCACCAAACAAAATGCTGCTGGGAAGGGAAGGGGGTGAGGGGAAGCATTAAAAGACATATATACCATGAGTATATGAAGCATTCTGTGCAAGAAATGCACAGAAACATGAGGGGCTAGATGTCTGGTGCAGAACTGTGAATACATATTTTCTGCCTTCCCAGTGTCTGTCTGCATTTCTTCTAAATGGATAATAAAGCCATAGATGGCCAAGACTAGAAACACTTTGCCCTAGTGTCTGTATGCTATACTCAAGTTCCAAACATTCATCCCATGAGAACAGAAATGTTTCCAAAATTTTGCAAAAATTATTATCTTCATCTTGTCAGGAAGACAAGTAGAAGGTTTTCAGACAGCATGGTTAATTACTGCTGAATGTTATTCTTTGTGGTTATTGTTTCTATAATAATAACCTGTTTCTTCTTCCTTTGCTTGCTGCAATACTGCATTTTTTCCAATACTTGATAAGAAGAGACTCTTATGTAGTTGGTTTTTTACACCATGGGAAATTATTAACTTTGTACTTAATGAGAATCTGGGTTCTACTGGAGGTTTTCTTGACTATTGCATGAATAGTGACTTTTCACTTTCATTGTGCTTTAGTATGTTGAACTACTCTGTGTACTTTATTCAATCAGCTTCAAAAATTCAACCAGATTTTGTATTAATACACTTACTATAATGATAGAATGCAGCAAGAAAATAAATGAACAAAGAAAAAAATATATATAGCCACATTCCTTGAATCTCCTGTAATACCAAATTGAAAAATCAGGTCTCATGTTGCTTTTTATCACTTTTGCTTTGTAGTATGTGGTATCTCATTGATATCAATGGTTTTTTCATGTCACTTTCTGGTGTCCATGATGTACACTTTTGAATGTAACTATCCTCATGATATATTCCAAAGTTCCCAAGTAAATCAATACCTGATTTGTTGGTGGGCAAGTAAAGTTTATCTTCTTTTTCAAGTAAATGTACAAAAAGATTTAAAATGAATTGTCATTCTAAATATTTCTGTCAAAAAATCCATTCTAATGTATTAAAGTTTAACTGGTCAGTCATGCAAGTTTTATATTGATGCATTTGATTTTTTCTGGAATGAAATTATTAATTCACTTCTAGTTATATTCTGCCTAGTGAACATATATTCGAAAAACAACTTGAGTTCAGGTTCCAACTCTTGGCATGGTAATTTATTCTCATTTAAAATCCAAATTATAACTCATTAGGGATCCCATATTCTGGGGGGAATACCCATCATTGGTTTTGTTAATGATTCTCTAACACTATAATTCTGTATGAGTACAAGCATTAATTTACATGTAAAACTACCAATATGATTAAACTAGATTTGCTGTAATGTCACAGCCTCTAGAACTAAATTTAGATGAAGACAGAAAGAATGCTGTTTTCAATATATAAAAAGATTAAAATATTAAGTGATATTAGCTTGAACTGAGCTGCTTTTACTAAAATTCTGGAAGACAAAACCTAATTAATTTATTACTTGGAAACTTTCTATGGTAATATAATAGATAATATATCAGTTAGAGCCAAACATATTATCCAATTATTAATTTTAGTTATTATTTTACAGAGGTGGGTGGATTTTTTTTTTTAATTTTTTTAAAGAAAACTTTTTTTTAGCAATTAATTACTGGGGACAGCTGATTGTATTTTTAAGGTCATTTTGTGGCTTGGAATTCAAGCTGCTAACAAAAAAAACATAACTCATTTCATCTTAAGACATTTTAGATGTCATTTAGTCATTTAGTCATTTAGTCAGGGTAGTTTTTGCATAAGTGACAATCCTTCACAAGTGTTGGTGTTGCACCAAAGTGATAATGAAAAAAATTGATTAGACATTTATAAAAAAATCAGGAGATATGATTCTTGTGACATTTTGTTAAAAGAACAAGGATGTAGAATTAAACTTTTCACCATTAGCCCACTCCTTTGACACTTCCTTACTTTTGTACAGGGAGGTTGTAAAATCCTAACAATTTGATTTGTTTAATTTGATGCCCAGTTTGACAATTTCTATGTAGAGCTTTAAATTAAAAGCAAGTCATGAAACAACCAGGGGTTTGATCAACTACTGTTTTATAAAAGAATTTGATTTATTTTGCTTTTACGTTACTGAAAGGTGAAAGATATATATACATTATGTATATATACATTTTAATATGCATTTATTCCTAAGGTCTGTCTAATACACCATCTGACTAACAAGTGAAGGCATAGTGATTGTCATGAGATTTCATAATAGAAACATATATGTTATTATTAAATTAATATTAGTCCTATGGGCAGTTCCCCAAACAATTTAATTATCACACTGTTATCAAAAGGTAATATTAGTTTACAAGTTTTGTGTGCATCTGTTAATAATGTAATTTTTAAAAACACTGTTTCTGTGTAGCCTTCTGTTGAGTGGCTTCCCCCTTCAGACAAGCTACAAGTATTTCTTTTGGCACAGGACTGAAGGGCAGGAGAAAATTAACTATATTCTAACATCACTCAGCTCATTTAGTTGGGTATCTCCATACAAGGCTCAAATGTGCAAAGAGCATATTTTAAAATAATGAGCTATGCAGTGATCTGCAAGCAGATCTACTTATTCCTTCCTCCTTATTCCTTATTCCTTCCTGTTCTCTGGTAACACTTTGACCTGATCCTATAATTACTGACATGGATAAGCAATAGGTAGAAGTCCAAACAGGAGAGATGGAGCAGTGTCCAGTAGCTGTAAAGTGATTGGAAGAAAATTAAAATAAAGAGCAGCTTTGAAATTGTGAGAGTAAGTTACTGCAAGAATTTTATACATACTGAATCCTCTGAAACAGATGAGAAATATTTCTAAAACTTTGTTTTTCACTAAATATTTCTATGTTAGTCTGAGGAATATGCTATGCAAAATCTCTAGCTTTATGGAGAATTTTTAATTCTTAATTCTCAAGTCTCATTTCTATATCTTAACTTGGTGTGGCTATTGAGTTTGTCTAACATTTTATCAACAGGTTGTAGATATTCCAAAAGGGCAAATAAGGGCAATAGGTTTATATGATTTTTTCAAACGTTCTTTCTGGAAGCAAGAATACTGTCAGCATACTTAATGACAAAATGTATTCGGTAATACAATGCATGCAGGTCTCTCTATATGTGTAATCAAAGGACAGCTTTATATTTTTGCACACTGTGAAGTTCTTTCAGTCAAAACTGTATGGAAAAATCTAATGTTTTATGGTACCATGAGGATTTCCAGGGATCATTGAGTGTGATCCTTAGTTCACTTGAATTCATGGTTAAAATTAAAATGACCAATACTGAATCGTAAAATCTGACCTGCAAAGGATCATTGCTAACTGCTTTTCTTTAGCAACTGTATCATTTGAATTTGTCCAACATGATACAAGAATAATAATGACTGGATATACTGCAGTGAAGTCTTATGCAAAACCCTTCAACTTTGGGTTTTATTTTATTAAAATGATTTAAACAAGGAAAGTCTGCCGGCCTTCAGAGCATGGAATATGGCAAAATTGTACACATATTTTCAAAGTTGCAAAACTCTTTTTTTAGTCCCATTCAAAGACTATTTTTAAAATTTGCTCTTTTCCCCTTAATAATAGTCATGTACCTAGCACACACAGCCTCTGACATACACACTCACAGCTGTTTTAAAACATTAAATTGTTTAGCCATGTTTCCTTTTATATATAAAGAGGTATAATTTGTGCAAATGTGATTTAATAATCAGACAAATTATAATTTGCATATATAGAAATACACTAAATTTTGTTTCTGTTTCAATTAAGTAATTGCCTAATTATTCTATGAACAGAATTAGCTAACGCAGAAGGCACTAAAAAGGCAAACCAAACAGGAATTAAATAATTCACTAAACAGTTCAGCAAAGTGAAAGGCACTGCATGGTGTCTTTCACTATTTTCAGCAACGTGTTCTTGTTAATGCCCTGATTCAACCAAGCATTTATGTGTCTGAGCAATTTTCAGGACCCCAAGGGCACTGCCAGCTCTGGCCAGCCATGTCCAGCCCCTGGGCTTCCTCAGCCTGCCCACAGCCCAGCACCAGCCCATGTCAGAGCCCTGGGTCCGGCACCCCTTCCCCAGTGACCCCACAGCAGCAGAGCTGGTCTCCAGCTCCCCTCCAGCTCCTCCAGCCCTGCCCTGCCACAGGCCCAAAACTGAGCCCAGTCTCTGCCTGTCCAGAGCTGGTGCTGCCCCCATCCCTCCTGGCTGCCCTGCCAGGAAGGACACTCCCTGGCTGCCATACCCTGCCTGGATATGCTCAAGGGAGCCCCTGTTGGGCCAGAGCCCAGCCCCAGGTCACTGCCAACCCCTGAGCATTCTACATGGGTTTGTGCCTATCATCCAGCATTCCATAGGCAAGGTCACCTGGCGTGTCCCTAGTGAAATTTTAGAGAAATCATAGATGTACTTTACAATGTAACTTAATATGAAGCAATATGCAGCATGCTGGCAAAGGGTATCAAGTAAATGAAAGGCAGACCAGCAAGAGTCATGGTTTGAGTGTCTGGAGTCTTGTAAAAGTCCCAAAAGTACTGCAATCTCTCAAAAATTTGGAGAGCTCTATTACGGTGTTGAAATTTGAGAAAGACATCTCCTGTGAGGATGCATGTGGACCTTCTCTTCCATGGTTTCTGAATTGGCACCAGCCTGCCTCCCACCAGCTCAGAAGAATGTAGAAAGACCATATGTCTGACTGCATAATGTGCCCACATGCCTCACCAGAGCATTCAACATGTGTTTCTTTCCCCTCTTAAGCTCTGAAAAATGTTGATTTTGCCAGAACTTTGAGGTTGATGAAGCTGGATCTCTGCCTTTACAAGAGTTCCCAAGAAAGACTAAGATGATTTTGAAGTTTGTTTTTTTTTTAAAAAAAAAAAAGGAAAAAAATCCTCATAACAATATGTTATGAGAATTTTCCAGTGTTACGGTGTTTACATTGGATACTTTGTTCTAGACTTAAAATGTGTTTTCGCTTTCCTAATAAAAGATGTAGAGCCTAATGAAGATGTAGATCCTAAAGATCTACATCTTCATAGGCTGCTCCCGTATATCTCTTTGTAGATTTTTTCTATTTGCTCAAATAAATATGGAATGTTTTCTTATGCTGAATAAATCAGGAGTTGCAGACCGGTAACGGTATCTTTGTGTGCTTTTCTTGAAACCAGTGGTAAAAAAAAATAACCTGATTTATTCAAGGGGCTAAATAATTTGGGATAATATATTTTCTAAACACTCTTATATTGTTTTGCTTCTGAAACAGAATTTTATCTTTTTTATTTTTAACCAAATAGTTGCTAAAAAACACTGGATAGGTACAGGCTGAATATTGACAATGGAAGCCCTGTTGGTTAAGTTTTATATGGCTCAAGTATACCTAAGAGAAAACGTGGTAATCAAAGATATCTTCAGTTTGGATTCCAGATCATGTTTTCAAGCTTAAAAATTGACATAATTTAGGTAGTAATCTAGATAAAAAAATTGGATTATTTTACTGAGACATTATTCAGAGGAGATGTACAGTCCTGAGACAAAATTTACTGCAGAAATTCTGTTTAATGTTTTTGCCTTAAAATACCATGATCCAATTATTTCAAGACAGAAATGAAACATAGAAGTTGTGTACAAATAATATGAATGCTTGCTGTCACAAGCAGATTTGAATCTTGCTTCAAGGTCAGTTGAAGTGGTACCAAATTGGTGGGGGGAGAGGTTTAATTCTGTGCAATGATTTTGTACTGGGATTTTGCTTTTCTTTTGTCTCACAATTAACAGTCATACTTTGCAATAATGTAAATCTTCTGCGTCTGTAAATCACTTATCAACTAAAGCCTGAGAGTTATACCCCACCAGAAAATAAGATTGCATGTTTCACACTTTATAGAGCTGTTTAAGTTATGCAAGCTTTTATTAAAGTGAACTTTCAGAGTTTTCATATTCTTCTAGAAACACAGAATCAAGCTACTTCCAAAAAGAAAAAAAAAAGAAAATTATTGTACTCTCAAGTGTATCATATCTTCCATATCTTCCATACTTCTTTCCTCTGAAACATTCCTTCAAAAATACTAGAAACTAATAATATTTAGCAGCTTTCTTTCAATCCTTCTGTTGCCTTTGTATGTTTTAATGTGTGTTTTTAATAACATTTTTCAGATGCTTCACTTCCGAGATTTATTCTTGTAACTGACACACAGACATTGTGTTTTAAACCTGTAATTTAAATGATTTTCACATATATGTGATATTATCTTCTTGAATATCAAAATATTAATAGTAGAGCACGTAGGCAATAAAACAATTAAAGAGGAAGGTGTGTGTGGAAAAAACCCACAAAGAATGGATGGACTCCAAAGAGGAAACTCAGCAGTTAGGTACTGTATGAGAAATGGTGAATTACATTATGTTTAAGTAGCCCTGTTGAAGTAAATTGGATTTTTCGCTTCAGTAAAGAAAACATGATTTGGTTCTTTTATTATAAAATGCTTTGGTCTAATTTAAAATGAAAATCTGACATACATGAAACAGGAGGAGCTGAACACTTTACTTTTTACCATACCTGTTTTGCATTCTATATGGATGAACTGCAAAATACATAATAAGCCTTTAATTACAGGGGAATGGTCTATGTGCTAATGAAACATCTCTAAAGCTGTCCCATTTTGTAAAAATTAATTAAGTTTCTTCATGTTTCTGATTATTTGGTTACAAATATAAATAAGAAAAAGAAATATTTTTTATTTTTCATAGATTTTTTTTAAATACAACTTTCACTAATTTAAGAGCTGACTGAACAACACACTTGAATATGTTTAATTGCTTTGACAAATTGAAAACTGTGATACAAACAAGTTATCATAAAAAAATTAAGTCACCAGATCAAGGCCCTGATTGTTTATAAATTCAGATTAAAGGCAAAATAAAATATAAGGGAATAAGAATTTCTACCCAATAAGAGTAATAATTTTTTTTTTTTCAGTTTTGTGAGGCATTGTGCACTTCCAGAAGAAGTGGTACTAGATGGCATGGTCATCTTACAGCTTTTATCCTGAATCACTAAGTTTTTCACATCCATTCCCTGCACTTTTTACCCTGTATTACACAGCTACGGATAGTCTCAGAAGCTGCTCTTTCAAAAAGGAGCTAGATTCCTACCCCAGATGGGCATTTTCTGGAAGCTTTCAAATTCAAGAGTTCATGTATTTCAAATAGTTTCAAACTTTCTGTTTTTCAAGTCATAGGAAAAAAAAGCTTTTCCCCTCCCTAGATAAGAAAATAAGGATTAATCAAGACAAGACAAAGAATTGTTTAGATTACATGTTTTTCTCTCCCCAGTGTTTCTAAACTGGAAAAAAAAAATGTTTTCTGCTTAATTTCTCTTCAGTGATAGAATGATGGTTCTTGGGATCTCTTGATAGACTTCTTAAATAAATTTGTATTAACTAAAATAAAATATATAGAAAAATAATGAATACAGGACTTTCCCTTTCAATTCTAGCATTATTTTACAGATTTTTTCCACTGTTCTGTTGTTAGACCTTCTTTGTTACCCTCTACCTTCTGCCATGTTTAACTGCCAATAAAGTCAATTTGTCTCAGATCAAAGTTTGTTATTTTCAGTCCTCCTAAACTTAATTAATTTGCCCAAGGGACACAAGAGTGATAACATGCTTCTTCATTCAAATTAAATACCAATTCTTATTTTAATATATCACACTATTAAGACATCACATAACACAACTAGTAAGCATCTGTAAAAGTAAAAATTCGTTGATACATTCATATGTTCTTAAATGTGATATGTGGGATAATTTCTGGTATTCCTTATACTATTCTATGCTGTTGATCCTCTGTAGCCATCATAAGGAACTACTATATGTTGTCATCCTTCCCCTGAAATATAACCGTGGGTTTTCTTTTTAGCTGTTTGAAAGAAATATATTTTTAAAAAATCTAAATCACCTAAGACCAAATTTCAAGAATACAGTGCGAGATTGATCTGTATAATTTCTCTTACTTCTCTCTAATTTTGAATAATTGAGTAGATCTCAGTGGTTAAATTCAGTTACAGTAGAACTGTAATTTAGCTTTACATAACACATAACTTTGCATAATTTTGTCTCAAGTCTGTTACACCCACTTATACCTATATTTTGTCACTATAATATCAAGGTTTCTATTGGATAATAGCAAGATATAGCTGCAGGGGTGGGGAAAGAAACAAAATAAAAATACAGCTTATTTTTAATGCATGATATTTTTTTGTAGAATATTACGATAGGCCACTGTAGGAGGTCAAACTAATGTCAGCTCAGAATCTAGTGTGCAGAAAATCATACATAAATCTTATGGACTGCTTCCCACTAAGCAATAATGGAAGGAACAAAAAACCTAAAAAACTGAAATTGTCTATGTGGAATTACAGGTCAAACTTAAAGTATGACATCTGGATTTAAAAACCAAACTAAAGAAGATCGCAGGGTATGGAAGCAATCTCTTGAGATGCCAAAATTCTGTTTTAAAGAAAATTTAGTGATACTACTTCAGACTCTTTAATTTCACAGCTATGGAGAATGTAACTGGTCTGCCATCTTTGGTTTCTATTCTGTAGAAAGATTATCCTGCATTTGTATCTTACCACAGAATTTATAATACTTATGCTTGTTTATGATGGATCATACAAAATGTAAAATCATTTTCTCAGACAAACATCTGTATCATAAACATTTTCCAAACTTTTCACGGCTTTTACAGGTAGACTGTTATTAGGGACTATTCCAGTAACAACGGAGAGGCTTTTGGGGGATAAAAACCCCAAAACTTGTAGCAAGAGCAAAAAAGCGTTGACCTCTATATTAAAACAAGTATGTCTGTGGGAAGAGGTCTAATGCTTTATGTATTGAACTGAACTTCAAGAGACCTCTTCTCAGGAGTTTGTATAAACAATGGATTCTTCCTGTATTAGTTTATACTTTCTCTCCCCATATGAGAATGATTTTGTCTGTTTCATATCAGCAGATACATTTTCTTAGGCATGTTAGGTGCTCTGATTGTACTCTGGGGAACAGGGAAGCAAAATTTATACATAAGCAGTTAAATGCAATTTGTTAGACTATACAAGCTCTTCATCAGAAATGGGGATTTAAAAAACATTAATTCATTTTCATGCTTTATTTTTTATTTTGTTGTTAACTGAGACAGAAGAGTAATTGAATAACATAAATTTTAGTTTGTCCAACTGCTAGTAGGAGCTCAACTCACCATTGTGTATAATCCATGGAACAGGTAGATTTGCTCTTTATATCAGGCACTGATATTTCTTTGGGCCTTATAGATTGCCAGTTGTCTTTCCCTTTTATCTTTCGTGATATTCTGACAATTTTATGTCTATGCCTTAGTGCTCTAGCAATTTCTTCAATGGCTATTTATTGGCATGCTTTCTGAAGGCAGGGAGCACCTCGAAGCCAAGGTTTCATAGATTTTGGAATGCTACTACAGAAAGTTTTGTGGGTTTTTTTGGCTTGACAGTACCATCAACATAGTTGATGGTACTGCCTGTTATTGCCTGTTAAACCCAGGGAAATATAAAAAGTACTGCAGCAACCAATGTTCAGAAAAAGACACACAAATTAAATATATGTCAAGAAACCCACTAACAGAAAAAATAAGGCTTAAAAATGATGGAAGTCACTATTATGGCTTTCCTCAGGGGCATAAATCATATTCCAACATGAGGTTTGAAGTAAAAAAGCATTCAAGTTATACAGTGGAACATATTTTTGATAAGATAAAATATAGAAATAGCATAGAGAAACATTTTGGTTGGGCACTAATAGATATGGAACACTCACAGACAACACTGAGGAAATGTTTTTATTTATTACAAATACATAATTCATAATAAAATCAATGTTTGACTGTTTCATATTTATGGTAACAACTGAAATGTAAATATAGAACTGCACACACATTGTCTGGCACAGCATAATGAATTTACTGTATATACTGTGGAAGTTCATGCCATGGGTGTGGAAAAGCCTGTAGTACTTCGTTGGGCTGTTTGGCTATAAATCCAGCTGTAGCATCTATTTTGAAGAAATGCCTTTTTCAGAGCAAGTAAAATATTGTATAGATTTCAACCGTCATGAGTCTGATGGTCAAAAATAAATGCAACAGTTTCCAGAAAACATTTATTTTAATTGTAAATCCTATTTGCTAAAGAATATATAGGCAGGGTGTATGTTGCAGGGTTACTGCCCAGTGTTTTGCTTTCCAATGATGTCACATGATCTGAACTGATTCACTTGCAGGCTGAACCATTCTTGTGGAAAAAAACACAGGGTTATTCAGTGTCCTGGGGAAATAAGACTTCAGCCATGAAGAAAAAGAAATTCTTCAACCATGGCCTACTGATACAGACTGGTTTTTTAACATAAAGAACATAGAATTTGCCTTCTTTCTTGGATGATTAGAACAGTAACAGATACAGATGATGTTTGTTCTTCTAAAGAACATGTAGACAAGTGGAGGAGCCTGGCATTTGAAATGTCAGCCCTATTATAACTCACTTTCTCGAAAAAAGTGAGTTATAGTAAAAGAAAGAGGAAGTTTGGGACTGTATGCATAACTGTTATGACAGGAGAATAGGAATTGGTAAAACTTTTCTTTCTTAAAAGTTTAATGAGGCAGGTACAGGACAGACCTTTGAGTATTTCAAGCTATGGTTTCAGGTATAAATTTTTATTCACTGTTGGAAAAGCACATTAGAACTTCTTTGTCATTTTTACTAGATAAAAAGCAAATATAAATGAGAACCCTCCTCCACCTTTTCTTTTTAGCATTCCTCCAACTCTGTTGCTGATTATCTAACCACATTGGAAAGGGAGCCGTGACTCTTAACTTAGTTTTTTATAATATGTATTTAATATCTTAGTGTTGCAGGAGGCAGTACTGTCCAGAAAATAACTCTCCCAGTGTGGTAGAAGAAAGCAATCAGTGCTTGATTAAGATTTTATTATAAATCAGCTTAGTTTCCTAGCCTTGTTAAGAAAACAAGTTTTTCCCAGGAGAACTTAATTATTTCAGGTGATATTTTGGACTATGCTGGCTTCTTGAAGATCTTTTTATGCCATTGAAATTAAAAGTATGACATAGTATATGATCCTTCTTATATTCATATATACAAGTGCTTTCCCCAAATGATTTAACAGAAGGATAGTACAGATGTAAACAAAGACTCTTTGAATTCCACAGGGGAAGATTTTAATATGTACACTGAAATGTATATGAAAATATATGAAAATATATTTTCACTGTAAATCAGATCAAAAAGAACATATATCTTGTAAAACTACATACTTTTCTATTTGCTTCTGTCATAGTACAGGAAGAATCAGAGGAAGAAAAAGAAAGAAAAAATTTTTTTTCAAGCTTTCACCAATCAAGAAATACTATTTGCAAAAACTCTACCTTTGTACAAGATGCATAGCAATATTTAACAGGAATAATCTGTTATTGATGAATTGCAGGTATCGCTTTTGGTAAAAATGCATCAAAAGACAGTCACAAGCATTTCTTTTCTCCCGAGCTGCGGGAAAATCTTTGGGACCACATATTGCAAAAAGAAGATCTAAAATGGAACAAACAGTAATCAACAAATATCAAATATATTTAAATTTGCCTGCTGTTTCACAGATAACTTGATTTTGCAAACAGATCATTATTTCTTCTGACATTACTGAAGAATAACAGGTCACTTACAGTTGAACCTTTCAGTCCTTAAAATTTGCTAAATATTTTTAGAATTGAGACTGATACCTTGCGTATCATTCTGCCAAAGTGTTATGTGGGCACATGAGAATACACTAGTTTGTGTACAATTGTGTTGGATCATTTGATAAACTTTTCAAACAGAATGGACAGAAATCACTGAAGTCTACCTTGACTTCAGGAGGTCTTTTGACATTTTCTCTCATAACTTCCTCAGAGGTAAACTCAGGAGATATGTGTTAGATGAATGAACAGTGAGGTGGATAAAAAACTGGCTCAATGGCAGAACTCAGAGAGTCATGATCAGTGGAGAAGTATCCAGTAGGGGGCCTGAAGTTAATGGCATTCCCCAGGAGCAAACACATACCGGATCCATTCTTGTTCGACTTAACAACAATCTGGCCAAAGGAATAGAATGCACTCTGGGCAAGTTTGTTGATGTTAATGAAACTGAGGAGGATGGCTGATACACCTCAAGCCTGTGCTGACATTCATTAGGACCTTGATAGGCTGGAGAGTTGGGTAGAGAGAAATTTAATAAGGTCCTGCACCTGGGAAGGAATAATCCCAAGAACAAATACAAGTTGGGACTGACCCACTGGAAAACAGCCCTCTGTGGGGAAAGCAGCCCTTCTTTGTGGAGAAGGATGTGGGAGCCTTGGTGGATGAACGTGAGCCAGCAGGTCCCTTGTGGCCAGGAGGGCCAACAGTATCCTGGGGTGCACCAGGAAAAGTGTGGTCAGCAGGTCAAGGGAGGTGATCCTGACCCTTTAGGTGTCCTGTCTGGAATACTGTGTTCAGTTCTGGTCTCCACATTTCAAGAAACACAAGGAGCTACTGGAGAGGACCCAGTGGAGGCCACAAAGATGGTTTGTGCTCTGGAGTCCCTCTCATATGAGGAGAGATTGTGGACCTGTTTAGAGCTGGACCTGTTTAGTCCAGAGAAGACTGAGAGGGCACCACTTCAAAACATATAAATATGGCAAAGGCAGATGTCAGGAGGGCAGTGCCAGGCTCTTTTCAGTGGTGCCTGGTGACAGCATGAGGAGCAATGGCCATAAACTAAAACACCATAAATCAACATGAGAAATACCTTCTTTACATTGAGGGTGGCAGAGCACTGGACAGAGGCTGGACAGGGATTCTCCCTGTCTGGAGTAATTTAAAATCCAACATGGTTCTGTGTAACCCAATCTAAGTGACTGTGTCTGGGGAGGGGAGTTGGACTAGATGACCTCAAAGGTCCCTTCCAACACTTAAAGTTCTGTGATTCTGTGAAGTATGGTTCTTTTTAGCATCTTTGTGATTACTAGCTGCAGTTTTGTAGCAGAAGGTATATGCAAGTATAAAATAATTGCAGCATTTCTTCAAAACACATCCTTCATTAGCAACAAAAAAGAAATAGGGGCTTTTCAGATTATTCACCTCTAGACTTTTAAGAACTATTGCTTGTGACACATAAATATCTTCTAAGTCCTTTTCTCCTTGTATCTGCCTTATGTAAGAGAAATTAATTCCTTGATTATTACTGAATTGCCCCGGTAGGAACCTTCAGCTTGTCCTGGTAGATAAATTGGTTTACTGGATCTTCAGGAGTTAAGTTCTTTTCCCTTATAGTTGCTGGTTTACTGTGATAAAATGTTTTTTAATTATAATAGAAATTACGTAATTTAAAAATATATGTACAGGATATGTATTAAAATTAATTAAGTAGCTATCATTTTAAGAGAATGTTTGATGGTAAATTATTATGTCCTCCTCAAAAGAACTAAAATTGTAATTCTGGCTGTCAGGAATTACAGTTCACTGCAAAGGTATAGAAGATTTTTAGATCAAACAAAATAATGTAGCAATAATTGCAGGAAGATACAATTTCAAACCTGAGGCTTTTCCTATGAACTAATAAGAGAAGCAAATAGAATATGGAATTTCCAGGTTAATTTAGACTTCAAAGAAATGATTGAGCTCAGTATTATATCATCACATTTCCCCCTCAGTCTGACTCATTGTTGCTGGAAGCTATTGTCATTTGTAGGGGTTCTCTGTCTGTTTGAATGTATGTGTGGGGTTTAGGAGTTTTGTGCTGGGTTTTGGAGCCCCTTGTGTAGTCTGCAGTGAGTCAGGATAAGCAAAACAATTATATGTCATATTAAAGCTCTGTGTATTGATTTAATCTCAGAAAATGTAAGATTTCTTCTTAGTAACTAATACAGCGTCGCCTTTTGAATTTATTATGAGGACAATGTTGATAACACACTGATGTTTGGGTTGTTGCTGAGCGGTGTTTACCTTGACTCAAGGACTTTTCAGTTTCCCATGCTCTGCCATTGAGCAGATGCACAAGAAGCTGGGAGGGAGCATGGCCAGGACAGCTGACCCAAACTGGCCAAAGGGATATCCCATACAAGAGAATGTCATGTCATCCCATAAAAACTGGGCTGTTGGCCTGAGCTGTTGGATGCTCCCTGGATACAGGATGGGCATCAGTCAGCATATGGTGAGCATTGGTATTGGGCATTGCTTGGCTCAGGTGTGATTTCTATCTCCCATTTTCATTAAAATTATTATCATTATAAATATTATCTTTAGCACTCACTATTTTTATTGTCATTATATTAACATTGGTGGTGGTGTGTTTTATTTTTTTTCCATTATCAATCTGTTCTTATGTCAAGGCTTACTTTTTTTTACATTGATTCTTATCCCCACTGAGGTCAGAGGGAAAATGTAAAAGAGCATATGGTATATGTATGGTATTTATTTGTTGGCTGGGTTAAACTGCAACAGCCTAATAGGACTAGACATGAAAAGTAGTTAGGAGTTCTCCAGCTCTAATGAAACCTAGGGAAAGAAAACATAACTTATCAAAAGTGTAATCAGTGCTGCACTTCTAGTCATTTTTTTAAAAAGACATAGGGAAAAACTTAAAATTAAGAGAAAAAAACCAAAATTCCACTTACAACAAAAACCAGCTGTTGATAGATTTATCTGCTTTGCGTGAACTGATGAATCTGTGTCATGTCAGTGAAACATCACCGAATTATATACCAATACCAGTGGCAAATGAATTTTCCCATTTCCCCACTCAGATCTAACATAAAATGATGAAACCCTTTAAAGGCAATATAGTAAGTGACATGACTAAATAGAACTTGTATTTAGAACCACTGAATGGCAACATGCTCCAGAGTATGTCATTCAGAGTTATTTAAGAAGCAACACAAATAATTTTGCACTTTTTTTGACTTACTGTCCCACTTTTAACAAGAGTCCGGCTTTGCAAGTTCTTCTAAAATACCTAGTTTTTGTGTTCTTGATTTTAGTTAGAATTCTGCACTTTAATAGAAAATTTGTAGCATAGTTCTTCCCTTGTATGACACAACTGATCTGTGGGCAGAAGTGCATTTCAGTGGAACAGTTTAGTTTAATACTTAAGTCATTCTTAAAGCACCCGTAGGGTACTCTATTCTCAAGCTGGTTTTGAGACATGAGCAGAAATTTTGCCTTTCTCATCTTTATGTCTAAAAAATTAGAGCCGGTGGCTTCTGCCTTTTGCAGGATGTTCTATTGCCCCACTTGAGCAAGCCTGAACTTTGAGGGTGATAGGCATTAACCAAAAGCAGAACAGTTGTAACAGCTCTTGATGATGTTAAAATGCTTTCATTTCCTTGTACACAAAGCAAGATGCTCTAAAATTAGAAATGGTCTCCATCTTTTTATCTCTAATACACAAAGGCAACCACTTTAAATTGTATAGACAAATGTGCACTGCTGTATACTTGATTTCTATTTTCCATGACTGTGATCCCCCATGTTGAGGGTCAATGAATAGTAAAATATTGATTTGTACATCTTCTTGTTATTTTTTTTTTTCATTAAGTGACTTGCTATTCAGTGTCAATGGGCTGGGAATGCCAAACACTGGTTTGTAGGAAGAGTCAGATGCTAAAAATAGTATAAAAGCCTGTCTTGTCATTTGCAACTAAAAAGTCACGTTAGAAAAGAAACAAGTCCAATGATTAGCTGGCCTTTCTTTGGTCCTTTTCTAATACTTTCCACTTCTGGAATTACCCAGCGTTCTTCACTGGTTCCATTTTTCATGAGGCACTAAATAAGTATTTCTGGGGTTGGGTTCTCTATTTTTTTTTGTTTGTTTGTTTTGTTTTTTCCCTTTAAAAAACTTTATTGTGCAGTCAGTCCTGATCCTTGAAAAGATATTTCTCATTAAATTAATATCACATTCTTAATTCCTTTTAAAATAGGTTTTCTTTTTCTGTCATCTAGGAATGTTTGACTTTGTTATTTTTTCCTAATATATTACATAAAACTGTATTTCTCCTACTCAAGTCAAGTTACTCAGCTGAAGGGGCTTTATTTACTCTATCTGTAATTCTATATTTGGGATTGTATTCAACTCTTTTGTATGGTGTCCTGATCATGGAATGTCAGTACATTTTACAACTCTAAAGAAACCTTTGTAGAACTCAAAAAGGGATGGTTAAATTCTATTCATTGTGCTGTCAGGGAATGGAGATGCCACCACTTTGATATATTGCAGTGGGCATTATACCCTGTTCTGAATAGTGCTCTAAAGCTGTACAATCATTACTTTAATATAGGATAGTGTAGTAAGAAAAGGAGGAGGAAAAGTGTCTAGGAAAAATGTGGGCAAATCAAAGAAATTATGCTCCTGGACATGTGTAGGGGTCAGCTTTAGCTTGTCCAGACAATTGTCCAGTGAAAAAAACTCCTATAAACTGCATAATATTTCAAAGACTTAAATGAATTATAATATTTTGGTATGGCTCATAGTCTAAGGGTGAATTTCATCCTTGCACACACATTGCAAATCTAGCTGCTCACTTTTGTCTGTAAAAAGCATTTTGAGACTATATATTCATTGTCTAGCACAGTAAGATACAGACAGATGCATAATTGAAAGTTCTCATTCCTGAAATGCTAAAAAAGATCAAAAAGCATAGATTCAAATCTTCTAATCACTATGTGAATCTCTATATGATTTTATCAGGATAAATGAGATGGGACACACTGCTGCAGGCATGTTTTGTCGGTATTTCTGGAACTTTATCAGTATGATTTTTATGCTTTATGTCATGTTTCTAGGTGAATTCTTTGTAGTGTATGCACCTTAAACGTAATTGCTCCAGTTTGCTTCTCTAGAGTACCATTTCTTTTTAGCTTGTCTGTTTACATCAATTCAGATGTTGAATACCCACAGGCAAGGAACCAAACTTCCTACATGAGTATTATTTAGTGTTATATGGATTAGTTCTTTCAAAAGTATTGTGTATTTTCTATGTGTATTACTGGGAAGATTTCCAGAAATCTGATCATCTGTGTTTGGGGAGTTAGTTGGAAGATGGATTTTCAAAGGTAATGAAGGCCTTAGATTATCATGGAAACAAATTTATCTCAGTAGAAATTGAATACAGCTGATAGGATTTTGCCAACATTTACTAAAGTGTGTCGTCTTTATTTCTAACCTTGTTGATGTGTATAACACAAGTCTTTGGCAGCTTATAGTTTGGGATGGCACCTGTCCTCTCTGGTTCCAGCAGAGATCCAGATCCAATCTTTCATTAGATATAATAGTACAAAAAATTTTTGAAAGTGAATAGCCTTCATGCTCAGGTCCTACTGTATGAGGCAGTAAGTTTTCCCTTTATGGTATAATTCCTGCTTACAGCTGCCCAGTGCTTATACCATAAAGAAGCAGCACAGCCATTTCCATTTCAGTACTGCCCAAGCAGCCTGCTGAGTCAGAGCGCACTGCTGATTATTCTCACTGCATAGAGATTTTTGTCCTGTGCCTGTTTGAATTTCAGTGCCTTCTCTGAACACTCACTTCAATCTTATGTCACCACCAAGGTCACTTTTCATCTTCCAATTCATGTTCCTGTGGTTCATAGTTGCTTGGAGAGGGTCATATGCGTGGAAAGTTTAACAGCTGCCTCTGCATCCAATCCTCTCAAATGAAAGCAAAGTGAAAACTTAGCTTCTGGAGATCCATGCTCAAGTAACAGAGGAAGCCTTTTACAGAGTCTGACTCCTCCAAAGAACTCTAACATGCTTGGGAACATCAGCTCCAGGGTTCTTGGCAAAAGACATTTTCCTCTTGCCTCCTCCAGATATCACCAGTAATAAGGAGACTTACTGTCACTCTGCAGCTTTCATGAAATCTTAGCTGTTCAAGCTCAGCCTGAAGTCCTTTCTGTTGCTACCATACTTTGCTAAATTTTAGATGATGGTCTGCAAAATCAGAGCCTTGCAGCTCTCCAGTAGCACCAGTTCATCAAGCAGGAGCTTTGGCTTTTTAGGCATAATTTTTGACAAGGCTCACTTTGTGCCTATCTGTGTTGTTTACACATGCAGGAGAGCACAGACAGAGGAAACTTGGTCATCAAACTGAGAGAGAGGAGCTACCAAAATGCCGTGTTTTACTCTGTAGTTAACTAAAGTGATCTGTTTTGCCCTCTTAGCATAGGGACAGCTTGCAATGGACAAGTATCAGCACATAAACTTTTCTATGTATTACATGAAAAAAAAGTTAACTGCTTGGCAAATGTTAATGACCAATAGTTTCTTGTAGGGAACAATGGTGTATTTTAGCATAAATGTCTGCAGTGATAATGCTGAATGCACTTACCTACTCTTTAAAAATTAATGAAGTTGACTCCTGTATACCTAACATAAAGTCATGTTTTACTTCCTCACCATGGCAGCCTAGAAACCATTTTCTTTGTTCTAGGCTGACAATTATTATTTTGAGTGGTGCAAAACATTCCATGAAATATTTATTTCACTTTCTCTGGGAGGACAGGATAAGGTGTGAGATTTGGTTTCCATCACTCTTCTGAAGTTTCCAACTCACTTGTCTTTTTTCTGTTTTTTATCGTACTATTCCTTTTTTTATTATACAGCACTGTTTCTTAAAGGTAATAGAGAAGAACTGATTTTATAGTGACAAATACATAGACTACAAGTGTATCTAATACATTATCTTTCAATCATTAATTAAGCAATAAAGGTGCAGTGTTTTTATAAATAAAAATTAATACAATATAAATCACTGACTGTTGATGGCAAATTTAAAATCAGAAGATTGATATATGTTTATGCAAAAAAGCAATCACAGAATGAAAGAATGAGGAGTTCTTGTGATAAAGTATTAGGATGATGAAATTTGGTTTCATGGATACAATGTTTAAAATTGTTCTCATATACATTTTGGTTATATTCAGAGCAAGTGAGTAACTGCTTTACAGTTTAGCGTAAGGAACTATCTTAGTCTTGCAAAATAAATATTTGTCTGTTTTATACATGCAGAAAAGTCTTGTAACATGGATGGAGCATTTATCTAAGGCTTGCTATCTTGACACCATCTCAAGTATTATCTCAGAAATTTAAACTAATTAAATCATAAAATTATACTTTTCAGTGGAGATTGGGAAAAAAAAAATCTTAACTAAGTAAATAATCCTCTATTGTTAAAACAATTTACAGTAAAACTGCATTTGAGAAGTTAATCAATTTAAGTCCTAGGGGAAAAAAATGAAATCTTGGCATATCTAATGTAAGCCTATTGATAATGTTGATGAAGGAATAAGTAAAATAGGATTTGAAGACCTATTTACCTATTTTAAAAAAATGTTTAAGCAAGGAGGGATGTAAACAGGGTAGTACAATAAACAGAATCACTATTTTACCAAAAAATAAATCTAAGATGAGGATTACTGTCTATCAAGTCATTGTAAATCAAGGATTAATAGACTTGTTCATCTGGTCCAGGTGAAGATTCTTCCACCAAGAGAAGTCTTGACAGGAACACATGCATCTGTTACAATTCTGTGTTAAACCTGATCCTGCTGTAACACATGAACCTGTAACATGTGAGTAAAGGACCTCAAAGTGATCTCTAAAGCAATTAAACTTTCTAAATGAATGTGCATCTTTATCCAGGAGTGACTGCAGGACTTCTTAAGATGGAACAAGACAAAAAACAATTTTTGAAAGAAGTATTAATATATTATGTCACATACATTTTTGTATATATTTATGAAATAAGCCATACTTCTCTCAGCCTTTCTTTTGCTTGTTTTTGCTCTATTGAGAATGGCAAGAAGAATGACAGTTCTTTCTCTTAAGGTTTATTACCTCAGATCTTCTTTTATAGACCCATACATGAAAGTACAGAAAAATAAAACCCTTATTGGTTAGTAAACTAACACATCACCATCATTGGTCAGTAGGGTACACCACCCCTCGGCCTTCTCTTTCAAGAAAATGAGAAACTGACAAACAGCACCTGCAAGGCTGTTTTCTGTCTCTGAGGATTGCTTTAATTCCTCCTTGTGATTTCCCAGGCCACTTTCTCAGGCAAGACTGAGAAAGTTATGCAGCCTGCTATTCCACAGGCACTGTGCTCCCTGCTTCATAGTTAGCATCCATAGTTTATGATTTGGAAAATAAAATTGGACAATTGTAATGTTTCCAAAGTTGGGAGTGAATGAACTAGAGTGTTTTCTTAAACAGTTAACATTTAGATGATCTGACATGGAATATGACCCAGTACAATTCAAGAAAAAATTGAGTGGAAACAAATGTGACAATGGCATCTTGTAGGTCACCAAACCTGTTTATAGGGTTGTCACATGTGTGCTCTGAGTGCACAGAAAACATTCTTACTGAAATTAAACTGACTTCTTATTTGTAATACTGAAAAACTGGCAAAAGGCATACTGTGAAATGTGTC
This sequence comes from Cyanistes caeruleus, assembly GCF_971803275.1. NCBI lineage: Eukaryota > Metazoa > Chordata > Aves > Passeriformes > Paridae > Cyanistes > Cyanistes caeruleus. Next base: position 74,642,831 of record NC_141701.1, read on the forward strand.
TGATCAGTCTTTTGAAATACTTGATGTTCAACAGGTGAAGGTTAACATCAAGAAACCAGTCCAACCTGTGTATGTCTTCATAATGAGTGACAGTAATTTAATGGTTTTGTCTACAGATTGGCTCAAAAGATAGATTCTGAGTCAGCAATTTTTCAGCAGTGGCTTCTACTTCAAGCAGAGAATGTCTGGGACTAGGAACTTAAGTGGAGGATTCAGTTCATATCATAACAACTCAGCACCCTTGAACTGTACTCAATTGTCCAGTGATGAGATGTTGGTATATTTCCTCATTGACATAACAGTTACAGTCATATTCTTTGTCATTTCTGCTTTTTGCTCTGTTACCTGGGGTTACCTAGATAGCTTTCCCCTGATGTCCTTTTGGTGTCTGGCACAAAATGGGCATAATAAGTAGCATCAAAAGTATTTTCACATGGTCTAGAGTTTATATTCACCCTGAAGTAAAACTTTATTGCCAATTTGAGGTTCTTTTAGGTTAAAGAGGAGGCAAATTTTGCAGAACACTGGAAGTAAGTAGGGATAGATAGCTGATTTCACTGCTATTTTAATGAGCACTCTTGTAGCTAAGGCTGCTACTGAAGAACTACAGGAAACCCAAACTCTATTTTTATTTTCCTGTCTGAGCAGACTTCAGTATATACTGTTTAGACTCCTGCGGTAGTTTTGAAGGAAGTTCCTGATTTATTTTTTTTTCTGGTAAATCTGCTGCAACTTTCATGAGTATATGGATTTTAAGTCAAAAGAAGAAAAAGGAAGTCATTCTGTAGTTTGTGATTAGGCGCTTGTTGCTTTCTCCAGGTTTTCAAGCTTATCTCAGTATGATTCTGCACTCTTAAAAGACCAGAGAAAGGGAATGAAATTAGATGCAGCAAACTCCAACAGCAAGGTTTTTCTTTAAACTGCTGTAAACCCTTTTTTGATAGTTAATGTTTGTCTCTTTCCTTGTCAGATAGTAAGAATTAAATTGCACAAGTGACTTTTGGTACACAGTGGCATAAATTTCTCTCCAGCAATGATTCAAAAACTGGTTGCTAAAAAGACATTGACTAGGCAAAAGAAAGTCAAAAATATTTACAAACAGGCAATTTTATTTCCCAAATTATTAATTGGTCATAGGAAGGAAGAGTCTGGATATAACTTCGAACTTTTCTCTTCGTTTAAAGAATTATATATGGTAAAAATAAATATACAGGCACACACACATTACACTTTATTTATATATATATTTATATATATATGTAAAAAGTATATACACACATATGTGTGTGTGTATAAATGTATTGGTAAATCTTCGTGGAGTTCCTGGTGAGGCAGTGCCAGGCTGTTATCACACACGGTACTACTGATTCGTTCAGAGCTTTAGTCATTGCTCATTTTGTGAGCAGATATGTAATTAAGTGCTTGCAAATTGTCTGTTAACTCATTACTAGTAAATGACTGCAAAAGTATTTTCATTTTTCTATATTAGGAAACAAATTTTCAGAAAAACTCTTGATTATCACAGAATTTACTAGGTCCATTCTTACCAGTCCATTTCTTACCTTCATAAATACAAATTTATATTTAAAAAAAAAAAAGGAAAATAATAAAATGAAGTAGGAAAACAAATTTCAAGTTTCTGAGCAGTTCAGATTGCATCTCATATTAAGCAATATACCATTCAATATATATATACTAATGCAGTGTTTGAAGATGCTTGAACATTACAGAGATCAGTGAAATAACAAAGATTTTAGAAAAACTCTGCAATTTTATTTTAACTGAGATGCAGATTTATTATGTTTTATATGACCTAACCTGTTGGGGTTTTTTGGAAAAGTGTACTTAAGACAAATAAAAACATTTAACTTAGGAAAGAAAAAAAAATTAAAAAGATGCAATCTAAGAAATATCACAAAACTGGTTTTTGCATAAACTTTCTGTCCATTCTCTTCAGAAATATTACACATAGAATCTGACATGTTTTTCTAGTTGCTTCGCTTCTGAAATTATGTATCTATTTTATTCTCAGATGTTGCATTCTTTCTCCTTAAGAGTAATTAAATAAGAACACCTTTTTTGCACCAGGGCTCGAAAGAAAAAATAGGAAAAAGGGTTCAAATTGCTAGATTGCTTATTCTCAGGGGGACCGGAACTGGCTCGGGTGTCAAGAAGGCTGCTCTTTTGCGGGCCTTTCAGCTGTGGTAGAAGAGCTGCTGCTTCTTCCTCATCTCTGCCAGCTGATTCCCATTCCCATTCCTTTCTAATAATAACTCTCTAGTCCTGTGACTCAGTAGCTTTTTGTTTGTTTACAATTACTGGTCTTTGTATTGTGGCAATTATCATCCTTTTTTCAAAGACTGAGTTTCATGACTAGTTGAAACCATTCTAAAACCTTGATGCTTTCATGAGACACAGCCCCTCCATTGCAGCAGCTCTGGTGCTGTTACTGCAATAGTGAATCTTACAGGCTTCTTGGTCTAAGTAGTAACTCTACCAGCAAAGAAAAAATCCAGGGACAGTGTTCAGGTGGATCACTAAAACAATCCAAACCTTCATGCACCTTACATGTGCATTTATCTGAAAAATATTAAATAAAAGATACATTCTAAAATTCTCTTTTATGATTCAAAGTACTCTCAGGATTTAATTATCACTGAAATTGCACTTTAAAAAACTAAATATAAACAGGAAACAATACATCTCTTAAGTAAAAAATTCATTTTAGAATTTATCTATTCTGTATATTCAGTTGTATTTGGGATACCTGAAATTGTAGTTAATAGCTTAAAAAGTTTTCCTCTAAGAAGGAAAATACTTAATTTAAAACTAAATTCTCTTACGGATCTTTTACATCTACTCAGTAGTGTCAAGCCATTAGTTATATAGAATAATATTTAGAATTGCTCTTCAGGTTTGTACCTTAACTTATAGCTCAGGAACGTATTTCAAAATCCATCTGAGAGTTTTTGAGGAAACATTTTGTTTTCTGGAAAAAAATTATTAGTCTCACATCACCAACTGCCTTCAAACAAGGCTGATTTTGACATTGTGGGAAAAAAATACAGACATAGAATAATTTGTAAATAAACAACTTTTCTCTATTCTTATATTTGAAAAGAAACATTTTTTATAAAACTGTTGAGAAAATGAGTGCAATTTTTAAATTGTATTCTTCAGGAAGCATCATTTCAATTCGTTTTCATGTTTACCAAAATGAAATGGTGTACTTAAATTCATCTAATCATAGCTTTTAAGTATGTTCTCATCTGGCAAGGAATTCCACATGCTCTCCAAGGGAACATTTTCTAAATGCGGACACATTAGGAAAGCATTTTAATTATGTGTCTGAGATCACTCATCCTTCCAGTATAGTATAATAAATATAAATAAATTGATTTACTCAAGTCTACGGTTATCAAATGCCGCTGTTATTACATGAGAAATATGGTGACTACATTTCTGTTTCAGGCCTAGATGATGTTTTAAAAAATTCAATATCTCATTTTCCTTCTGCTTAATATCTCTTTCTAAGTATGTATCTGATAAGTCAAAATAAGAATCTGGTTCCATAGGCTCTTAGAACATGGGCTGGGAGGTATTTTAAGGCTCCAGATTGCTTAAAGCACTTCCAGGGTGGTGTGTCAACAACTTCTCTAGACAACTTCTTCCAGTATCTCACTGCCACCACAGTGAAGAATTTCTTTCTAATATCTAATTGAAACCTACTTTCATTCAGGTTAAACCATTGAATCTTATCACTACATGCCCTTGTGAAAAATCCCTCTTTAGCTCTCCTGTAGGCCCCCTTTAGGTACTGGAAGGCTGATATGAGGTCTCCTGTCCTAGTTTAGGGCAAATCAGGAAGGAAAACTCCAAATGGGGATCTCCACAGGGAAATGCCCCTCCCCACCAACGGGTCCAGGAAAAGAAAAAAAAAAATTCCATGGAGAGAAGTGGAAAAAGCTGTTTATTTAATAGAAATTGAGTAATATTAAATAATAAAACCTCTTGCTGTTCGATGGGATGGTAAGTCTAGGAAGAAAAGTCTTTTTTCATGTGGTGCAGCTCGGCTCGCTCAGGTTCTTATCAATCCCTCCGGCGCTGGAAAAGTGCCGAGGCCCAGGCCCCGGTGGGCCACAGGCGTGAGCTCCCGGGGTTTGGCTGGGTGTTCAGTCCAGAGCAGGCTTGCACAGATCCAAGAAAATTGGAAAAAAACAAAGGTCCAGGGAACTCCTCTGCCTCAGCTAGATAAAACTAACTAAAAGCCAGAGAGAAGCTCTGTCCCGCTGTCTGTCCGTGCTGCAGACACCACAGTCCAGGAGCGGGGTGTGTGGGAGTGATGTTTTCTTTAACACACTGCGCACTTCTTCTTCCCCCTCTCTTTCTCTCAAAGCCAGTCTTAAAGGTGCAGAACTTAATATATAATATAAACCAGACGATTGGGGATACCAGTATCATAAAGTCACCCCAGGACATCTCCCAAAACCTCTTCTCCACACTGAACAGCCTTGCAGGAGAGGTACTTCAGCTCCCTGACCATTTTTGTGGCCCTCCTCTGGGCTCACTCCAACACATCCATGTCCTTCTTGTGCTGGGGACCCCAGAGGTGGATGCAGCACTCCAAGTGATGGATCTTTGTTCATCAATAATGGGACAGGGCTGCAGGTAGACACTCTTTGAACTTTTTAGTCAGCATCAGCCTTGTGAGTAAACTTACATTTTTCTATTATCTTGCTTACCATATTTTTTAAGGCCTATCTCTACACAGCTCAAAAACACAGCCTTATTGTTTCCTTTCCTTGCATCTCTGTATTCTTGCATTCTTCTGTTCTGACATCTGCTTTCACACAGCTTCTGAGAGTTTTCTACCTTTTTTATTTCCCACATCATGTAGGGTGTCACAAGAACAGAGTGAGAAGAGAAACTGTCTCCTACAACCTGCTGAGCAGGCTGGTTTTGATACGGTGCAGGACACATATGGCTGCAAGGGCACATTGCCAAGTGATGCCCAGCTTTTTATCTACCAGAACCCAAAGTTCTCCTCAGGGCTGCTCTCAATCCATTCTCTGCCCAGTTTGTACTCCTGCTTGACCTGGTCCAGGTGCAGAACCTTGCATTTGGCCTTGTTGAACCTCATGAGGATCACCCAGGCCCACCTCTCAAGCTTGTCAAGGTCCCTTTGGATGGCATTCCCTTCCCTCCAGCATGTTGACTACACTACACAACTTGGTGTAAACATCAAATTGAGGGATATTAAAAATAATACAGGTTAGAGTTAGAGAAGTCTTCATGTTAAAAAGCTCCCATTTTTGGCCTGACTTTTGCTGTGATTGTGCCATCTGCAGTCCTGTTTCTGCCCTGCCTCCCTAGTGAATCCTGGTGAACTTGCTGCTCTCTGACTAGCTGGTGTTTGAATATAGCACTTTTGGATTTGAGCAAGAGATGGGCAATCGGGTAGTTCACTGGTCATGCAACAACCTTATATAAAAACATCTTTTGTACAGGCTGTGGCTCATATACTGTCAAACTGAACCATTTTCAAAAGAAAAAAAAATACCTTCTTAATAATTATTGATAATGTGTTTTCCTTTTCCCATCAAACAGGAAAACTATATTTGTCATTTTGTCAATTGGATACTGGCATTTGACTTCCATTAGGTCTTTGCAATATCTGAAATGACCTTAAGTAACCATTTGTTCTGACTTCTGTCTCAAGCATTTGTTTACAGGTGAATGCACTTCAGTCATATCAGCAACAACATTTTTCACATTTTTTTGGACAAAATTCAGTGGAATGATTGACAGCATAGGAGGCCATCAGTCAATAAAGTTGGAAGGCAGCATAAATGATGCATTACACTACTTTCCAACCTGTGAGGAGAGTCACACAGGGCACTAGGAAATGGAAACAGTGCTGAATGAAAAATAAGATATTGTGCATATGTGCAGAGCAATTTCAGTTCATGAATTTGTAAAGGTGTCAAGTTGTTATATAGATAAGAGAGGAGAACAGGAGAACATTCTCTCATTAACTCTTCAGGAACTGTAAACCACAGTCACTAAGATTTTAAGCTAGATCCAAATTAGTTCCCAGTAGCAATTGAAACTCTTTGATTGGGTGGAGTCTCATAGTAGGATCTTAAATGCATTCCATTACACTGAAACCAGACAAATAATATCTTTTTTTCACAAACAGATGCATGGACAGAAACTATTCCTGCAAACAGACCCATAGAATAGAGTCAAGAAGTGAATTATCTATGACTAATAGTAAAATGTATACCTGTGTGGAGCTCACAAGGGAGATCCACAGTTTTGAGCAGGCATTAATGAGTTTGTTGAACTCATAAAGTTTTAAGAACATAAATATAGGGTTAAAAATTCTTTGAAGTTTTCCTGATGCAAAGGATCCAACTGTAATTTTTGAAAGAACATAAAATTTCTTGCATTGCATGTGAAATTAATTCACAAAATATTCCTGCTCCACATATTGCATTAAAGTGTGAATCATTTCAGTTATATGAGAAAAAACTGAAATTTTGTTTATACCCAAAGTCACACTACTTTTTTCCAAAAAAAATGGGTGTGGGGGGAGGGAGGGGTTAGAATCCCTTTCCTCCAATGTTCTCTAAGAAATTCCATCTGAATTTCTTGAAAGAACACACATTTAAATATACAAAACCAGAAAATACTTGGAAGCGTATTGGGGAATTATTGAGTGAGAGGAAGAAAAGGCTGGTCCAAGAAAAATCTTCAGAAAAAGGGGTCACATATGCAGGGGAAAAGTAAGCCTAAATTTTTTTAAGAATTCATCATTGGATATTTCTTTATTTACAATTATCATAGAAATTCTTCCTTACTATTTCCTCATTCTCTGCTGCTATTTTTTCATTTCTCCTCAAAGAATCTGTGATTTGACAGATAATTTAATGAAACTGAAATTTCTACCAATTTGTATTCCAATGTGGATTTGTATACAATATTTCAGAAAAGCTTCATAATTATCTGACTCCAGAAATGGTCATATATTTGTCAAAAATCTGTATATGCCATGCATAACACAGTCATGCGTGTGATGGGTCAGATATAAACAGAATATCTTTTAACTCAGCTAAACCAAAGGCTCTGTTGATGGTGAGAGAGGTGAGGGAAGCCAGTAGCAGACTAAATTTTTTTTCTCACCCTTCCCTGAAAAGCAGGTACAGAAACATTGTCAAGATGTTGATATGATTTTTGATGACTTGTGGAAGGATATATTATAGACAATCAACTATTTCAGCTTAATGTAAAATTTACTGGGAAAAAGAGACAGACTGGAATAACAGGAGCATATATACTCCTGCAATGCAAAACTGACTAGGCTTATGTCCCCTCAGCAAGTGTTCCAAGAGGTGTATGAGAAAATTTGTGATTTTCTCAGGTGGTCACAGGCCTCCTTCTTTCCTTTTTCTCTGCGGAGGGGGCTGTTTTTATACCATATTCATCTGTATTTTCATAATCAATCACCATCTTTCTCTGCTTTTCAAGAGAATCATGCTAGCATAGATGGTGCTCCATTAGGCAGCCCTTCTCATTACATTTCCCTATAGACATGCTGAGCACTCATTTTGAAATGGCATCTGCCATCAGCTATGCCAAGATGCCAGCAAAAAAGGGGGAGATCACAAAGAGGTCACACTTTAAAAAGACACAAAATACAAACCTCAGATAATTCCTAGTATTTGAGACTGACTTTAGATCTCCAGTTTCGGAGTAGAAGATCATACAGAATTAAAACTATAATTTTGCAGCTGAAACGCTCATGAATGTACTGCTTAAGGGTTATTTCAGAAAACAAAGGAACAGTGCAAACAGAATGATATCTGCATGTCAGACAAAGAAATGTGAAGAAGAGGTGACCACAGCAAGACATAGCAACCATCTGTTTCTTTTGTTCTGCACAACTTCTGGATGAGCAAGCACACCTGAGATCCTTAAAAGTAACAAAGGCTGTGTGTTATCAAGTGGCAAAGGTGGACTTCGTTTACAGCTGACTGGTGACAAATGCATGCTACCTCAATATTCAGGATGCATCCAGACAAATAAACTGTGTATTATTAGGCAAGAACTGAAACTGCCCAAGCTTAAAAGCTTATCACTGTTGCTGCATAAAACATTTTTTCCTTTTACTGCCTAATAATTATTGTGTCTATTTCTTTTCTACAGACTACTTCTCACTTGTTTTCACTGTAATGCTGAAGTTCTTTTACCAAGCAAGAATAGTGATGAGAAGGGCATAACAACTATTTCAGCTTTTTTTATGTTCTCATATAATAAGTACTGGTCCTTCGACTGCTGAAAAGGGATTAACAAAATTGTTTTAAAAAAATTTTGTATCAATTATGGAAAATCTAGATAACACCCCTCATTTCCACACAAGTTTACAACAAAACAAAGGAACCAAATTTCAGTACTCCACATGTAAAATTGTGCTTCTTTAGTTTGATAGAAATTGGATATTATCTTTATTTTTTACTCTACCTACCCATAGAAAGTAGATAAACTTCCCATAGGAGAGAACCAGGATTATATCACTATGCCTAAATTTTTCAAATCACTTCCTTTTCATTGACCTAAAAATTGCTTTTCTTAATTCCTCATTCCCAGAATGTAAAATGGGAAGAGTACTATTTAACAATGCAAGTCCTCGTGTCAAATACTCAACTAAAAAGGTAATACAGGTGATATAGGAAATATCATCTTATGATGGGGACAAAAGATATAAATATGTGTAGTTTGGAGACAAAATTCTCTGTGCACAGCATGTGAGAAAAAAAGTATTCTCCCCGGAAATTTTCAGAATTCTAATCAGCATTTAAATCCTGATGATATACAATGTAATTTTTTCTCTTTGTTTGATGTAACTGTTTACAGTAAATAATGTGAACCTTTTCTTTAATTAATTGAAACTGTGATTTACAAAAAGAATGGAAAAACATCTATGATAAACTAAAATCTTAATAGCTGCAATGCGAATTTATATAGTAAGTTTCATATGCATTTCCCACAGTTCTTCACAAACAACTCACACAGAACTACAGGAAGGAAAAATAATCCATCTCTAAGAAAGCCATTTTGAAAAGACTTGTTTTCATTGTGCTTGTAAAAATATTCCAAAAATTTTTAAAAAATAAATGTTTACAGGGAGTAAGTGATACATTTAGGGTGCCAGCAGAGAAATGCTGTTTCAAATATTTGCTTTATTCAGAGGCTGAAGTAATAAATTGTACAGCACATGAACTGAGATAACAGAAATAATAGGCATAACTGAAAACAAAATAGTAAGGAAATTAAATATGAACATATTTCACGCAGCATTTGGCACTGTGTGAAAATAACAGGGTGTTTTTTGATTTCTTTTCAGTTCTGAAAAGTGTGTCTGAAAAGTGTGTTGGCTGGCTTCATGTAACTGCATCTTCATTTTTTGGCAGTAGATGAATATGCTTTTGTTTTAAACCTCCATATCTTTAAGACTGAGCAGAAGTATGGGTATGCAGGACAGAGAAGATACAGTTTAGATACTGTGTGTTTCATGAAACTTGGTAAACTGACTATTCTGTCTACATTCAACTTAAAAGTTAAATTCTCTATTTTCCATTGTATTGGAGTTTTTGAATTTTAATTTGACCAAAATATGGCTGTATTAATAAAAGTTAAAAATTTTATTACATGTTACAAAAATTATCAAGATTTCTGGGAAAATACTTGGATGATCTCTACAATGTCTGTGCTGGTGTAGAGATCAATAGCTTATTTTTGGTTTAGTCTATTATCTGAAGCTTTTGTATTGAAAAATAATGATAATTAGGATGAAACTGTCAAAAACATCTATAAATACGGGGGGAAATTGAAAGTTAGGGGGTTTTTTTAAGCTAAAGTTAAGTTAAATTAGTTAAATGAGACTTCAATACTTACGTTGCAAATGAATTTCTAATTAATTAATTTCACCTTTCAGAGAGAAATAGAGGTGGTGTTCTCCAGCACAAAGCAGGAGTGGAGGGATCATTTTACCATGTAAAATATTATATGACTGTATATATTCTCAGGGCAAGTAGCAGATGCATATGCTGTAGGTAGGTTGCAACTCTGACATTAAAAATCCCTAAACTTTTTTGAGGCCAGAGCAAGAGATTTGAATTTTCTCAGAGTCTGGAGAGATTCTTCAAAAGCTTTTACAGGTACTTAATCATCTCTTCTTCAAGGCAGCAAACCCAGTTCTGTTGAGAAACAGCACAGATGCACAAAGAAGATCATATTTGCACTTTGGATTGGCATAGAGAAACTGAGACCAAAGAAGAGGCCCCAGCTGGGGGCTGGTGGCAGGGTGGGAGGCATCAGGTGGGTGAAGGGTAAAGGATGCCAGTCTGCCTTGCTGAAAGTTGCTCATCTGCCATCCTGTGTCAAGGAAATGCCTCTTTAAGCAGAGGCTCTGCTGGAAGCAAGAGGCAGATTGCAGTGGTGGGCAATTGCTACCAGAAAAATAGCAAGCTGGGCTTGTGACTGCAGAGAGAATTTCATGGTGACTTGCTTGCCAAGTGCACAAATGTGTCAGACCTTATGAAATGTCTCTACCAACTGCTAGGAAACAACAGAAGGGGGTGTGTAGCTTGTGTGCATGGGAATAAAAAATAGAAGAGTGAAAGAGAGAGATGGAGTAGATTTTAGCGTTTTGAGAATGTTTTAAGAGTACCAAAATCCCTAAAGTAGTGCTCTTTATAACGCACTCTGCAATTTCAGTGGTGCTGGAGATGGAGAAAGAGAGGCAAACTTTTAATGTTGGGCTAAGACGTCAGTAGTAAGGATTAAGAAGCATCAGAAGCTTCTAGCATAATGGATGGTCATGCAGAAGAGATTTACTTTCTCTGACTGACAAGTGGGTTGAGCTGTTACTATTTAATATCAAGGAAATTGAGACTGAACTATTAAATGAAAGAAGAGTAAGCTGACAAGTCCAGAACAGTGCAGAAGTTGAGATGACATATCTATTACAGATGATGTTATGGCAATTTTTTAGTCTCTGTAAAGGCTACAACACAGAATGGAATTAGTAGAATAAAACATGGAGTATGATTTAAACTGGATGCTGGGAAGAGAACCAAACCTGTGCAGTAACAATATAAAGTATAAATTGTCAAATGAAGGAACATGCACAATGAAACAGCAGACATACCAGAAACAGTGGAAGGAAAAATCTGCTAATCACCGTTTAGTGGAATAAAATTGGCAACAATGGTCAAAAGAACACTGAATTTTTGGCAGGATCAAATGATATGCACTCAAGATTTACTTAAAATTCTCCTGGTACTTGAGAGATATGAAGGTACCTTTTAAATTGATCCCAAGCCAGATTCCATGAAATTCAGAGTACATAAACCTGGTACTCAACAAGGCAAATTAGTATAGGTTATAATAATGCACAAACTAACCCTCACAAACGTAAATCTGACCATACACTGGGGAAGAGACGATGCAGATTCTTGAAGGGAAATCCTGTGTCATAATCATACTATAGATATTTAAAAGTTCAGCATGTGGGTAAGGGTACCCTGATATATCCCACCTGGATATACACAAAGTTTATGGTTTAATTTGTCCTCCAAAGCTTTAAAGAACTTAATCAGTTACAACATAAGATATAAAGTCCTTCACTTTATTTCATCATTTGGTTAAATGATGAAACAGAGGGCAGGAATGAAGACTTTTTGCAATAATCAACAGTGAATTCCACACAGTTCTGTGCTAGGACTTGTACAGTTCGATATATTAATAGATGACCTGGAACTGAAAGCCATTAGTGAAGTGGCAAAATTTACTGCTGATAACAAGTTATTGAAAACAGTAAAAATGAAGGCAGATCATGAAGAATTGCAGGAGGACCTGAGGAAGATGAACAAGTAGCCAATAAATTGGCAGATGAAATTCAGTATAGGGAAATGAGCAGGCCTACACATAGAGTACAATGGGTCCTGAATTGGTCATTATCACTCAGGAACAAAATCTTGGGTGATCATAAAAGGCTCTATGAAAATGTCAGCTCAATATTGATGACAGACAAATCAAAGGTAAGAATAATTTTTTAAAAGAAGTGAAGAGTAAAAAAGGGAACATCATATGTTATTGTCTAATTCTCTGGAATCACCCCTTTCTCCTCCCTTTTAAATAGAATTCATGAAAACTGGAAAAGATTCAGAAATGGAGAACAAGAATTAACAAATGTATCAAAATTCACTGCTTTTTTGTATAAAATAAAGAACTAAGAGAAGACTAAATCTTAGGGAAAATATGACAAAAAAAAGAGATTACGAAAGACCACTTCTAAAAAGAGTGTCTGGGAGAGGTTGGGTAAGGAGTGATAGTCCACTGGGAATATAAAGCTGTCCAAATAAAAGAAGGGATAGATCAATTTAGTAGAAGTCAGCTTCAAAACAATTTTAGAGAATTAGTTCTTCTCTCAGTAGCTGTAGGCTAGTGGAACTGCTCCAGAGAATGTTGGTAATACTAAAACGAACATGGACTGAAGGAGAGATGGGGAAAACTCATGGGAGTCCAAGGACACCTATTTAATGCATATGCACAATTTCTGACTCTAGAACCAGAAGGCATTGGAAAGTACATGAGGCAAAAGTTTCACAGATACTTCTAAGCTTTTATTCTTTCCTAGATTTCCATTTATGATGTATTTTACTTCAGAAAAATTAGGAACAAGCATTTGGTGTGACTCAGAAAGCCTTTACTATATAGATCTCTCGTTATTGATTCTTCCAATGACAGACACTGCCTACTTCATTAGTGAGAAAGAAACCAAACTGATCACAGAGAATGAGGCACACCCTCACTGTTAATGCATACATTGCAACTTCACTCTCATCCTTATATGACCTTAAAACCATAGCAATTTTTAATGAATTTTCTTTTTCTATTCAAAGTTTAATGGCAGCTGTTTCATAGCCTATCCAAGTCTTGTTTTCACAGGGTGGTCTGTACGTCCTCACTTATGATGCAAGTGTGTTGAGGGGTGCTTTAAGGTGTGAAGCCTGGTGAGGATAATGCTGGAGGAGTGTGGGAGGTGGGGACTGCAGCACCTGGTGCAATGTGGACCATTCTGCCTTTGGAGTAAGTTCCAAGGATGCAGCACTATTCTTACAAGTAAATTCAGACACTCACAGGCGAGGAGTGCAGCAAGAACATGACACAGACAGCAACAGCCTGGCACTTGAGCACCAGCCCTCTCTCAGCACAGAGACAGATGATGTGTGGTCTAATAGAAACAGACCTTGGTAGGAACACTGCCTTTTCCTGAAACTGAGCCTATAATTGAATGATAAAGAATTTGGGTCTGTCCCAATAAGGAATGTAATCACTCTGAAAATTTTGTAGCACATTATTTTTTTTGTAAATGGAGTCTGTGCTTTGTCTAGGATAAAAACGTGGGTTTTTCCTATAGCTATTTCTCGTGGAGAACTGCTTAATACAAGATTTATACTCCCACCTTAGCAATTGCAACATGAATTTTCATGGGTATGGACTGCATACATAACAAGAATAATAATTATGAAAAAGCATTTCCTCTCATACCTACTATCTATCTTTTAGTTCAAGCTACCACTCATTATTAGAAACTGCTAAATCAAAATTTTCTGAAGGTCAAAATGCCTCTGGTACCTCTACTTTGTTTTGGGAACAAACCACAGATTTCACCAATATCTCTGCTGCCTCTAATACTACTTCGTTACTAATCTATATCATTTCAGATTGCTGTTCACATCAGCTGTGTTTTAACAGCTGATCAAGGTTAAATCATCAAGGATTTTAATACTAAGAAACCAAACTACCCCTAGTTACAGACTATCTGGTGTTTTATTCTTGCACAGATTGAAAGGATTCAGATACATGCAATTTAGTCCTCTTTTTTTTTTTAATATTTAGACTTCACTGTGTTTTTCAAAAGCAGAGAACAAACCCTTGTAATATTTTTAGAAAGGAGACATAAGATTTCCTCCTACTCTCTATTGATACATTGGTAGTTGAGTATTCAACAGCAGCCTATGGCTTCTGCTTCCCTCAATGATTGCACTTTTTGGAATTGGAGGTATTTTCTTAGGTATGAAACCAATCTTGTAAAACTTGGCAGAACAATGTCCTTCAATAGAAAGAAGAATCTCTTCCCTAGATGGTTATCAACCAATATTACAGGCATTTATAAAGGCACTCTTTTTTCTACAAAAAAGAAAAAAACAGTTAGTAGCCTGTTGTTAGCTACAGATTGTCTTGTTAGCTACAGATTGTCTTGTTAGCTACAGATTGTCTTCAGAGAAGAAAAACATGGGAGTGGCAGGGATTTTTAGTTTCTTTTTAATGCTTCCTTAAGACTGGGAATGCTCTGAAGGATGGTCACTGTTCTGCTCCGTGGCTAGGAATGCTGATCTAAATTTACCTCATAATGTTTTTGTGATTAGGACTCAGTGAAAATCCATATAACAATGCAGTTGAATTAGTGTATTTCACTGAATAAAGAATTATGTCTAGAAAATAATTTTCCTCTATTTATATTTATGTGACAAAATAGCTTGATTAACACTGTAATACTGTCTACCAAAAATAAATATATAATGATTCACTGCTTATGGCAAGCTAAAGAGAATAATTTCTTAACATTATGTGCTGAAAAAATGTTATTGATCTAGTTAATGTGTCTGAAAATTGTTGATTTATTTGGCTTTTTGATCTTATTCATTAACTAAACTATGGGGGGAAAAAGAGATGCAATCTTTTCATATGTCTCTCATTCAGTTGATATTGTTATTATATTAATCATCATGAAAATATTTGACATGCATCTAGGCATATAATAACATAATGTCTTGCATTTTATGCAAATCCTTCAGTATTTTATCATTAATCATTGTGCCATTGAAGCACAATAATAATTTTTAAAAAACAGAGTAAAAGGTAAGGTTTTGAGTGGTCAAAGGAACTTGGGGAAAATCTAGTTTGAGCCTAAAAAGGGCTGATCCATTTAGGATTTAGTCAGACTGAACCTATACTATTAAGTTTTAAATAAAACATTTCACTTGCTGTTCTTGGTTTTTTCATAAGTATGGATTTCTGGATAAGAACAGTCATGGTTATTTGTTGGGGTTTCCCCTCCACACACTCCTGCCCCCAAAATCCAAAACCTGTTGCTTTTGTATAAATCCAGTTTCCAGGTCTTTGCCATCTATCATGGCAGCCTCCTTTCTCTTCCTCTGTTTGTTTTTTTCCAGAATGACCTGGTGTCTACCTCCACTCTGCTGCTGCACAACAGCATACTATAGAAAAGAAAGATCATTATCTTTCTTCTCTAGGGTAGTGACTTTACTTCTCCCAAGAAAACTGGGGAAAGATCATACAGTAGCAGTCTGTGGAAATAAGTTTAGGAAACCAAGTGT
The DNA here is from genome assembly GCF_971803275.1 of Cyanistes caeruleus. Lineage (NCBI taxonomy): Eukaryota > Metazoa > Chordata > Aves > Passeriformes > Paridae > Cyanistes > Cyanistes caeruleus. The sequence continues at coordinate 74,658,301 of NC_141701.1, forward strand.
CCCAAGTTACAATGTAATACTTCACATGTGAGTTCAAAGCACAAGACCAAACTCACATTTTCATCATATCCAAGTTTTCCATAGATTTCAGTGTCCTGTTGCTCAAAACCAGCAGTAATACCACAGGATTTTTTTGAAGTATCAATTTTATAGAAGACCTAAGCATTTATTATAATGCCCTTCAGATCCTCTGAATAGGTGGGAACATGATAAGTTAAAAGTTTCAAAGAGTGAAAATACTTCTTTAGATAATGCATAAACAAAATGAATGATGGATCAGAATCAAGTATACTTGTGGATGATGATAGACCAAATGCTTTTCTACCAATATGTTGTCTTCAACTGCCTGAGTTATCTTACAGAAAACCTAACTGATGTAAAATGATGTATACTGTAGAATCTTATTTCTGTAATTGCTGTTTCTTACTTGGTGGAAATTCTAAAGGAAAGAGTTATGTCCTCTGAGTCATATAGAAACATGCTGTAATTTAATATATACCTCTAGCTCGTGCTGAAATATTTAAAAAACAAATCCCCCCAAAAATCCCTGTCAGATTTACATCAGAACTTAGACAAAACCTGTGGAGCTTTAACGATATCTACTGAAGTAGTTCAAGAATTAAGCTAGCAATATATAAAAAAATAAAGGAGCATTTTTCTTTAGCTAATGAAAACTTATGAAGAGTCTTGCTACAATATGCTCAAGACAGCACTTTTTTTAACTAGTTCAGAAATAAATTACAATTAATAGTTTTCTGTTTAAAAGACTGTCCATATGAATGTCAAAACATACACTGCTAATAAACTGGGTTGTGGTAAAGGTATGAAAACCATGTTATGTGAAGTGCTCTCCCAGTTTAAAGATGTTCTGAAGGACTCCACGAAAAGCATGTGAAATGACAATAAAACCTTGATATGAAATTACTAAACTTTTTATGCTTCATTCATGCTCAGGATTCATAGGATTTACACAGAACAAAACATCCAAATATGTCAAGTTCATTTTGATTTTGAAGGTTATTTCTGCCTGAAATTCACTTCTGTAATCAGATGCTTCCATTTCTCTCAGCACTGCAGTTGAGATGTCTAGCAACCAGAAGTGGGCAAAACCCAAGTTAGTAATTCACACAAAAGTTGGAGACTCTATCTTTGATTTTGCTTTGATTTAAAACAAGCCAAAAGCAGACTTTTTTTCAACATTTTCAGTAAACCAGAAGGAATACTTCAGCTAGTTATGGAAATGAAAACAGATTTGGCAAATAAATACATTAAGTAACATTTTTGCAATCAAATTTTAAAAACAGTAGTAAAGATGAATTTCCCTGAGAGTAGATATGAGGTTATCTAGGATATAGGGCTATGGAGTAACTGCCTGAGATGACAGTCCAGAGCAATACACCTGGGGAAAAAGATTACATCAAGGTTTGTAGCAACTGCTTTATCATTTTCCCAGCCTCATCAATCCTATGACAACAGAGTCTCCTACAGCTGTAGTACATTACTGAAGCCTATCTACCATTTTGCTAATCCTTGTGACTGCCTAGTGAGTGTAAATAAAATCTGGCATTGATCTGCATCTCACAGCAAATGAGATACAAATTAATGCCAAAGAATACATGCATAGAATAAATAGTGGGTTTTGTGACCTAAAACCCTATTTTATGTCAAGAAACTTCAGATATGCCCTACCACAGCATGATCTAATACATCCCTTCCAATCAGTTCTACTTGTTATTAATGTTCTTCATTCTGAACATTGCGTAAAATAAACAGGTGAATGGATAAAAATTTTTTCTCATGTGAAGTTCTTCAATTACTTTGCGAATCATTACAGTTGTACACAAGCACCTTAGTTAATTGGATAAAATCTTCTGTAGTGCTATTCTAGGACAAGTTAATGTAGATAATATTACTTAATATTAATTTTTTATTTTTCAGATCAGTGTTTATCATTAAAAAACATCCATAACTTTTCTCATGTTAATAAATTAAAGAGAAATTGTGTTAGATTTATATTTGGATTCCTAGGTAGCTTGTCAGAGAACATTTTTTTCCCCCTTATTTCTTTTTCAGGAGTATGAAGTGAAAAAGAAATTTAATTAATTTTTACATGATGACAAATGACCTGTCACTCATCTTTAATCATTACTTTAGCCGTTAACAACATAAAGTGACAATTCTGCTTCAGATTATTATTTCACTTGTGTACAGTAACTTTTTTTTAATATCAGACACGATCTGAGAGCTAATAACTCCAAGAACAGTAGCTCTTGAATTACTTTACTTTTCAACATTTTGGCACAATATCATAAATCTTTTTTATTTTATATTCTTTCTAAAGAGAAATCTATTCAGTGACATGAGTTGAATGAGATTTCAAGAGGCAAGGTTACAAAAGATGTCTTGTATGCAGAGGAAGAGTTAGAGCTTGCTGTGATCCTTTACAGTAAACAGTAGGAATGCCCTGTCGTTCTCACTTCATATCATATTGTATGGTGTAGATAAGGAATGAGGAAACAAGAAATGGCAAGTCAAGGAGCTGATTGGAGCAGAGGTTTAGATTCTGAAAATCTGTATTTCTTCAACATGGCATGAATTAAAGCATTTTATTGCTGCCATTTGGTCCTTTTCTTTACCTCTTACTGTTAGAGTCAATGGTCTTTCACTTCTGCAGGTTTTAAAGCTAATATGGTATCTCACATTTTGTTTCATACAAACCTTTAGACCTTTTATGTACTTTTCTTTCCTGACCTTTGGGTCCTTCAAATGGTCTAGATATACATTTATCTGTCTAGGTGTCTGAGCCTAAAAGCTAGATTGACAGAAACTCTGTTCAGCTGATGCCTGGCCTGAGTTAAAAGTATCTCAACATTTAAACATGAATTCCCAAATATGACTAGAAATTCTTCTCACCTGAGAGGTCTGACACCTTTCTAGAACCATAAATGCTGTGCTTTGCATTGTCTGCTTTCATTGAGTAGCTTGGTGGTTGGACTATTTGTGAAAAATAAAAATATTTGGTGGAATAGAAGAACACAGGTTTCCTTGGCTGCTATAGCAGTGCTTTCACTATCAGACTTTGTGGTCTGTTGGAGGTTAGATGTCCTTCCTTTTGTTCCTTCTCACCTATGGAATTTTTTCCCATTAATTATGGGGAAATCTGATTGCTGGTACTTGCAGTGTGCTTGAGAAACACAGGGAGTTTGGCTGGGCCCAGGGGGGAAGGGGGACAGGGGAGAGGGAGGGCAGGGGCAGCTGGGGGCTGGCTGGTTTCTTGGGCTTGAAAGCAAGACACTCAGAGCTGTTGTGGTTTGGAGACAGGAATTCTCCATCACCCAGATGGAGCTGCTGCTGCTTCATCTTTCTTCTTCCTTGGTGGCCTTGCACCCCCTGTCCTGCCGGGATGTGTGGCAGTGCCAGCCACTGCCGCAGAGCTGCTGTTCCACCTCAGCCACCGGCCCGGGATCTCAGCTCATCCCTGCTGATCCACCTCAGCCACCGGCCCGGGATCTCAGCTCATCCCTGCTGTTCCAGCCGACTGTTCCTCAGAGCCCTGCAGGAGCACCGGGACTGACTGCCCGAGGAGGTTTGTGAAAACAAAGCCTCTGCTCCATCCCTTCCTGTCTAGGCTGAGAAAGCTGTCCCTGGTTCTGTTTTCTTGCTAATGCTGTAGTTATTGTTGTTTGTTTGCCTTGTTATACATACTAGTAAAGAGCTGTTATTCCTATCCCCAGATCTCTGCCTGAGAGCCCCTTGATTTCAGAGTTATAATAATTAGGAGGGAGGTGGGGTCTACATTTTCATTCCAAGGGAGGCTCCTTCCCTCCCTAGCAGACACCTGTCTTCCAAACCAAGACATAACCATTATAATTTTTCCTCATTTTTGTTTCCCAGTCACTAGTTCTGCCATCTTCAGCACAACTACTGAGAGCTGAGAACATATTTCAGGGTAGCACTTAGGCTGGCACTTAAATCACTGTCTCAGAAGGTGAGAAGATGATAGGAGGACACATAAATGTCCATATCAAGCTGTAAAATGAAAACTCATTGTGTTTTAGCAGAAGTGAAAGAATCTCCTGAGTAATTAAAGGAGATTAATTTTTATCTAAATAGAGTGATCAAAGCTACAAAATTGATGATGGACTGTTCCTGCAACTTGAGGCCCTATTTCTCTATGGTTGATTTGTGTAAAGGCTCCAAGAGTGAAAATAGGCATCAGTTGCTTTGTGTCATAGAGTGCCGGGCTCTGGTCATTGAGTCCCAACAAGAAATCAGTGTCTTAACACAGTTAAAAGGTTCATATCCTACTAATCAAGAAGAAGTGTTCATTTCAAATATGAAGGGGCTTAACTCCTGGTTATTTCTACCAGTCAGGAGTTCAGTAGTAGAGGTAGATACCTCCACCTGAAGATGCAGGGAATTCCTTTTAACATGTGTACATTTGGGAATCTGGCTGCCCTTCGCAAGCCCTCCTTAAAGTGATGCATCTCTCTGCCACAGATGAGAGATGTTACTGTTTTTCTTCGTCATCCAACAAATGACAAATTGATGATTGCCAGCAATTTCCATTAACTGGTGGGTATTCTGGGGAGTGGCCTGCATTTTGCAGGAAAGTAGCTGCTTCATGTCAAGTAAAGTACTTTATGTCAGTCATTTATGTCAGTCATTGTGCTCTAGAAGTGGTACAGTGACAAAGTTCAATGATTTGTCTCAACTCTTTAACACAGAGACTAGCACTTGTCACTCAGTGACAGCATACTTATATAGTACCCTGTAGCCCAAAGAAGATGATAAAGGAGGCAGGACAGATGGCTGATGACATGGACCAAGCACTAATAGCAATAACTTCTGATAGATTGTTCATCTCTTCATTGCTCTTTCCTCTCTATTTATTTGTCTGCCTCTATTTGTCTGATACCCATAGCACAAGACAGAAGTTCATAGGAAGAAACAATTTGCATTTTGCACTTTCAATACTGAGGAAGTTATCTCTAGCCCAACCAACTGTACTGACCTTGCTCACTTGAATGGGAAACCACCATGTCAAACAATTACCCTGGCTTCTAGTTCAATTGTGATGAGACTCAGTGAGGCAATAAGGTATTCACATGGACCACACCTCTTTCTTCTGGTTCTTCTGGTCCTTCTGGATTTTTCATAGAATCATGGAATCAATTATGTTGGAAAAGACTTTTAAGATTGTGAAGTCCAACCTTTAACCCAGCAATGCCAAGTCCACCACTAACCATGTCCCCAAGTGTTGCATTTACACACCTTTTAAATACCTTCAGGGATGATGTTCCCACAACTTCCCTTGCCAGCCTTTCCAATGTTTGAAAACCCTTTCCATGAAGAAATTGTTCCTAATATCCAAACTAAATCTCCCCCAGTTAGACCTCAGGCAATTTAATCTTGTTCTTTCCCTTGAGACCTAGCAGAAGAGATCAACCCCACCATTTGGCTACAATCTCCTTTAAGGTAGTTAGAGAGAGCAAAAAGTTCCCCAAACTTCCTTTTTTCCAGGTTAATCAGCCCCAGTTCCTTCAGGTGCTCCTCATCAGGCTTGTGCTCCAGACCCTGCTCCAACTTTTGCTTCAGCACCTTAATGTCTTTGTTGTAGTGAGGGACCCAAAACTGAATCACAGCATACTCAAGACTGAAAGAGACCTTTAAGATCATTCAGTCAACCATCCACCCAGCACTCCCACTGCAACCCCTAAATCATTAAACCGTATCACCCAGCACCAGATCCAGATGCCTCTAAAATATCTTCAGGGATGGTGACCTCACCATGGCTCCGGACAACCTATTTCAATGCCTGAACCCCTTACCTGTGATTTTTTTTATTTTTTTTTCTAATATCCATTATGGATCTCCCCTGCCTCACCTTTGGGCCATTTCCTCTGGTCCTCTTGCTGCAGGCATGGTAGAAAACGCTGCCCCCACCTCACTACAAGGATTGAGGTGCAGCTTCACCAGTGCCCTGGTCCTGCTAGCCACAGTGATACAGGCTAAGGTTGCCATTGGCCTTCCTGGCCACCTGGGCATATGCTGGCTCATGTTCAGCCTCTGTTGACCAACACTCCCAGGTTCTTTTCCACTGGGCAGCCTTACAGCTATTCTTCCTTCAGCCTGTAGCATTGCACAGGGTTGTTGTGACTGAAGTGAAGGACCTGGCAACTGCCTTGTTGCGCTTCATACATCTAGACTCAGCTCATCCATCCAGCCTATCTAGATCATTCTGCAGAGCCTGCCTACCCTCCAGCAGATCAACACTCATGCTCAACTTGGTGCCATTTGCAAACTGACTGAGGGTACACTCAATCTCTTGCCCAGAAGCATGTCCTTGTAAGTGTACTCATTGTATACCTCAGTATACCAAAAAGGAAGAAATAATTATGCTCTACATGCACAGAACACTTCAAGGAAAGAATCAATTTTGTTCCTTTCCAAAAAGTATCCACCAATTTGCAGATTAATCAGTCTCTACATCTCCCTTTCTGTCCAATGTTCAACCTGGGTGATACATGTGACACGGCAAGGTGTTAACTGAGATAGAAGAATATTATTGTACTATTTTAGGCTCAGAGTCAATATTCTTCACAGAATCTAGTACAGGCAATGTTTTGGATTTGTGCTGAAAACAGTGTTGATAACTCAGGGCTGTTTAAGTTACTGCTGAGCAATGCTTACACAACACTGAAGGCCTTTTTATCTTCTCACACTCCACCAGCGAGGAGGCTAAGGGTGCACAAAGGGTTGGGAGGGAATGCAGCCAGAACAGATGACCCCTGCTGAACCAAGGAACATTCCATACCATATGGCATCATGCTAAGCATATAAATCTGGGGGAAGAAAAAGGAAAGGGGTATGTTCAGGGTGGTGGTGTTTGTCATCCAAGTCATCATTATGTGTAATGAAGCCTTGGTATCCTGGGGATGGCTGAACACCTGCCTGCCCATGGGAAGGTGTGAATGAATTCCTTGTTCTCCTTTGCTCTTGTGCGCAGCTTTTGCAACCCATATTAACATGTCCTTGTCTCAACCCACAGATTCTCTCACTTTTGCCCTTCCAATCCTGCTGGGGAGAGGGAGTAATCAAGCAACTATGTTGTGTTTAGCTACCTAGTGATGTTAGATGACAATTATTAAAGAATTTCTAGTGTAATCATTTTCCCAACTCATGACAAGTAATGCTAGTCCTGAAAACAATGCCAGAACTGAAGACTAACTGAATTAACCTTAAAAAAACCCTACAATTCATCAGGAAGCATTAACACAAAATTAAAATCAGCTTTATTCTAAAAATGACAATTTGTATTTTTCAACCTAGTCTATTTAGCTACAAAACATTTGTGAAATGTATGGATTTATGAGAAAAGCAATGCCTTTCCTCACTAGTGTGTATTCAAAGTAAATTAGAGTAAAAGTTTTATAGCAACCAATGTTTCAATTAGCAATTTATATTTTTAACTGGTTATTCAATTTACCTTATTGTATTTCTCATTTGTAGTCACTGTTACACTGATTTTCATTCCAATTTATTTTAGTTTAAAAATTGACATTCATACAGTATGTTGATATGGTTTCTTCACCTTACATCCAGCCCAAAGGCATTGAGAGCAAGGCAACCTTTTGAATGTTTTTTACAGAACTTTAAGGATTGTTTCAGCAACAGATTGTATAGGAAATTCTATTTGTTGCAGAAGTCTTTTTTAAGGGAAACATTCTGTTGCTTTGTGTAAAACATATATATAAGCATAAATTCAGATTAACCCGAACTAATTCAGTCTACAATTGTGATAAGTAGCAGTGAGTTTGTAATTATTCATATATAATGCAAGTTACTGCTAAAGCCAAGTGTTTTACTTTGAATTTACAATTATTGCAGTTACTGGATATTAGAATCTAAAAATTACTAATAATATGCCTGCTATATCTAGAGAAGAAGTGTTAAGACAGCACATTTTACAGATGCTTTGTTAGAAGTCTGTGTAAATATTTTTCAGATTTCTCTGTGTAATAAGGGATATGCATATCCACAAATCTTAAAAAGTTTTCAAAAATGTGAATAAAATAAAAGGAAATATTTAATCATAAAATTCAGTCTCAATCATGTGATGCTCTAGAGGAGTTCTTAAAAGTAAGACAGGGAAAAGACAAACACTGAGAATTGAAGAAAAGGGTCAGTATGTTATCAGATTTTAAAGACATATTTTCTTCCTGCCTGGGTTTCTTTTTTCAGCAAAACAAATGCCAGTAACATTATTAGGCAGCATCAGCAGGGCTCACAGCCATACAGAAGCTGGAGTAAATAAATCTACTATCTTAGGGTGGGATTCGACATTATCAATATCTGTTTTTTTCTCTTCGCTGGATCATGCAGCTAAGTCTGTGACAACCCTGTCCAGTGGAAGAGGGCATCTTGTTTTCTAGTTTCTTATCATGGTAACATACATCAGCATCACCATCCAGAGGCCAAGAGAGCATCTGCCTTTAGTTAAAGGTCCTGTGGTGCATCAGCCTGGCCACCCTCTTCCTCTCTTTGGTTCTCTTAGATACAGGGATCAGGATCCTGTAGCCAAGTTAAAGGGGCTTTGGCCATGTGATCAGCAATGAGCACAGTTCTTTTAGCTTGAGTTTTTTTAAAGACTTTAATGACAAGTTTTCCATGGATGATGCATCTTCTTTCTGTACTTGAAAAGAAGCTGAATGTAATTCCATGAATAGGATATTTCAAAACCCTGTCAGGATCCCTAGTCTGCCTCCTGTATGAAAAAACTGAATGCTTTTGCAGCTTAGTAAGTATAGATTAGTTGGTCCCATCCACTACTCTCTGCCTACCAGTGGAACCTATCTGGAGCCAAGTTATTTGGTATTACATGGCACAGATCAATATGTATGGGTGCAGATCAACGTGTCCAGTTATACCGATTATTTTATGCCTGGCTGTTCCCTCTGCTGCTGCTTCTTCTGATGAAGACAGCTGCAGGAATAGATACTATGAAACAGGTTCTTTTTCCTGGGCAACTTTCACATGTATTCAACAAACTTTCCCTGTATACCTCTTGTCCTTGCTTCTTTCTGGTCTTTGAAGAGGACATTTCTTGTAGTCAGTAGTGTCCCTTGGACAATTAGAGGAGAACTAGGTCCTTGGGAATTTCACTCAACAGATTGTGCTTCAACAGTCACTTCCCATATTTTCCTAAAACAACATCAGACTTTCATGCTATTGCTTGATTAAGAGATTAATTAACCTTTCTCTTTGTTTCTCTATGTCTCATTCTTTTAGATGCAGTACTTCTCACTCAAACTCAAAAAGACAATTTCAGCTTATTTCCACAGGTGAGATTTTCAGATAGCTCTTTGGCCACATGTTTCCCACTAAAGGAAGAGTAGAGACTCAGTTCTCTGCCTTTGGTGATCTCCAGGACAGTACTCAGCTATATCCAGATTATCTGTAAAAATTAAAACCCCACAAAATTCCAACTGAATATCAGGAAGCATCCTACTGAAGCTTTTATGTTTGCCATATCTGGATCCTGAAAATGCTTGTGAACTATTTACATGTTTTCCCACCAACATTTCAGTAGGCTCAGTTGCACTTAAAAACTGTATGGTTTTTAAAATAGGAATTCAAGGTCCTCAGCTAGACTCTTTCTAATAATATAATGGCAAAGAATACAGGAATTAAGAAAATATAGAAATAATTTCCCAAAGATTGGATCCACAATTCCCAAAATGTGGATTCACACACAAATTAGTCTTCCAGCCCGTTCTTCCCTTCTGGGGTTCTTTACACATTTGATTTTTATTTTAGAAGGAGACAGAAATGACAGGAGACGGTCCATGTTAGCCTTGCACAGAGCCACTCAGGGCTGTTTAAGTGGAGCAGCAGAATCCAGTACACTTGGCTGCTTTATCTACAGGAAAATGCTGCTTCTCTCACGGATCAAGATTCAGCTAGAAATACTGTAGAAATGGGTAGAATCTAACAATAGCTAATTGTAAGTAATGTTTCATTCTAGATTTATTGCATCTTGGAAATTATATTCTGCTATTAATCTCAGCTTTCTCAAAGGCTCAGGCTTGTTTGTCATGCATGGTTTGGATATATTCATAGGGGTCTGCTTTTCCTGAGCTTGGATATGTACATGCCCTGCTAAGAAATGTGATAAAGAAATTAAGCTTCTTTTGACATTCATCTGTGCTAGTGCTCCACAGGAGCTACAAAATGGAATGAAAGTATGTATTATGCCATTATATTCAAACACTAACACAACAGAGCAGCACTGGGGTGCAGTGCAAAAAACAGATTCCTGAAAGGATTTCATAGACATCACACTAAAATGCACTATATGACATTACTCATTAAAATGTGTTTGAGTAAGGTGCTTTTTAGCAATATAAAATACTTCTCACATTAACTCAAGGTAAATTAATAATTTTTTCTCTAATTCTGCTGTAACTTTCTGTTTCTAAGTATCTATATTGCTGCCTTGCCTAGATGTGCTGCTTAAGTAATGTCATGGTCTGAAAATGAGAAGCTTGGTCCTAAGTCCAATGGCTTTTCCCCCATAAATTTCCTGTTTTATTTAAAAGCATACTCAGAGAAACATTTCTTTGAATGTCTTTCTTTTTATGAATCTGAATTACTAGTATGAGTCTGGTAGAATTTAATAAACTGATGTAGCAGCCCCATAATTACCAGCTGCTCTTATAAAAGAATAAATTTTGTCACCCTTGCAGATGATTTACTGGTGTGATATGGGAAGTCTACATGCAGTGGGTTAAGGCATTAAATGATAATGCCTTAACCCACTGCATTGACTTGGCTCTCCATCAGTGTTGCCAAGACATAACTGAGACTTGATCTCTGCAAGGTGGCCTCTGCACCTCCCAGCCTGTTGTTCTGATGTAGCAGAATCGGCTTCACTGGTGGGATGTGACTGTCTGGAGCTGACACATTATTTCCTGTCTGTTGACTGTGAGAAATTGCAATTGCCATGAAAGCAGCAAAAAGCAAAGTTGATGCTTGCAGTGCCTGAAATTGTCTTTGCTAGTTTTGCCATTGAATATTAGATTAATCATATATAGAATGCTAAAAAGAAGGTCCTTGTTTATTGCAGTCTGCATTTTATCAGGTGTTTTACAGAAAATCCTGCTAAAATAAATTAAGGCTTTGATCTATTTCTTCTAGAAAATAAAAAATAAAAACATCCTAGCCCCAAGCAACTGTATAATGAAGTGCTTTCATAACATATTACATCAAAAAAGGAGTTAATCATAGTAATGCTGATTTCTGCCATCCCACCACCCACAGTGTGTGTGGTTTATACATGTGTTTATACTATAAAGCTGCCATTCACTTCTCTTAAATAGAGATGTCTCAGCTTTACCCTCCATCAGGATCTAAGTATTCCACCCCCAGGGTTCCAAGATCTAGATTCTCCTTCTCTTTTGAAATTGGTGTCTTATCTGGCAAGAGAAGAGCTTTGAGGTGTCATCTCCAATTTAGCCAACAGATGATCAGCTAAATATGCCTGTTCATGTATATCTTCTGTCTCCAAAGCATAGTGAACCCACAACGTTTCTAGCTCGAAGTAGTATAGTACTATAAATAAATTCCAAAATTCAATTGATTGTAACTTTTCTTCAAGCTAACTCATGTTGAATATTTTAATATTAGGCTACACAGAGACAGAGAGGAAAATGGATACATTTTAGGTCTCAGTTGTAAAATAGGTGATTTTTAGATCTTTAAAGACAAAATAGATGCTGGAAGTGGGGTCTTTGAAAATAGGGTACATACTGAGGCTCTAGGGCATTATACATATAGTTTGAAGTACAAGACTCTGAAAGCAGAAAAAAACCACAAAGTACATGTATGTTGAAACAAGCTAAATCCAGGATACATTTTCTTGCAATTTTCTATTTCTTGTAGCTGTGAATATGTGGCATTTTCCAAGGAATTATTATTCTTTGTATTTTTACATTTGCTTTTCATGGGTAAGAGAGAAATGTGCATAGTAGATCTCTTCTTTCTTTATATGCCACACCATTTCTCTCATTTTCAATTCATGTCACCGAATTTTTCTTCTTGTTAACACCTTTTTCCATTCAAAATTTATGCACAGCTTGGTAGAACATTTCCCTGCATAAATTTACTTTTATACTAAGGTATACAGATCATTTATGATCTACATGGAACAATACTTCATATGGATTTTTTAACCATCTATTTTCTGATTTTTTACTTTTTCACAAGTCCTGTGTCTCTCTTCTATTAAATACTGTGCTGCTTTTGACCCCATAATATAAGCTTTCCCATTTCCCTGTGACATCTAAGCTTTTGCTGTATATGAACTATATCACCCAAGCTGAGAACCATGCTGAGAATTTGATGGAGTGGAAAGAGTAAAGGTCTGAGCTATACATCTCAAGCATGTCTGACCCAGTGGAAACCCCAGTAATAATCACTTTTAGGTGCACTGTCCTCATGCCTCTGGCAGCTGGTGATGTTCTGTTCTGTTGCTGGAACTCCTTCTGGGGTTTTTCATAACCAAATGCTTCACCTTCCATCACCTTCAACTCTATCATCTCCATTATCTCTGACCTCTCTTCCCCATTAAAAAAAAAAAATTAAAAAACATAGCATATGAAAGCTATCTCTCAAATTTAACTAGAATAAGTGGTGCAGGTGGTGGTTCTGTGACTTCTTTCTTTTTACTTCTATTTGTTATTAGAAAGATATTGAAACTAACTTTAGAGATATTACATGGGCATGTTTGCTACACAAAAATAGGTTAGACTATTAAAATATGCTGTTAGTTAGATCTGGATAGGATAATGCTTGTCTGAACTATCATACAATGACGGTAGTCATGCTGGCTGATAGAGAATTTCTCCTGAGCTGATAGACATTTTTTAAGTTAGATGGAGTTGTTGCAATATCTGAAAATGTCGAGTTCTTCAATTTCCATTAATATTTATGTGTCTAATATGAAGAAAGATCAATAGCTTTTCTCAGAAGGCATCCACTATAGAAGTAAAATTAATTACTGAAAATAAAATAATTACAGACAATCTTATTTGTGTACTGGACAGCTAATTAGAAAGATCAAGGTATAGGTCAACAATGTTTTTTTGTTTCTGCATTGACTTTAAAGGCTCTGACTGTAGCTTGCAGTGATTGCATAGGATATATTTTAAAAATTAGTTTCTATATCTTATTCTGCATTGTATCATTACTTTTTATAACTCTAGCTATTTCCACTCCCTTCCTCTCTTTCTCCTTTCTCCTCTTTCTTCTTCAGTTCCTCCCTTTCCTCCACTCTCCCTCCCTCTTTCCCTTCCCTTTTCAATCCTTCCTTTTTCTTAATTTTTTAAAATATCTTCCCTCCAATATTTAATTTATACCCATTCTATGTACTGTATTTACTTGGCCAATAAATGGTCTTTCTTTTCTTCTGTTTGTGGGGATGGGGGGAAGGAAGAAATGAGTGCTTTTCCCTTCACTTTCCTGGTTGGTGAATATTGAACTTGAAAGGACTTTCAATTGCTTTTGCCATTAGCAATAATCACATTTGCAAATAAAAGCTCCAACAAACAACTTACTAGTGTTAAGTAGGCTGTACATTGACCTCCTCTACCTGTAGATCTACATATATCAATAATGAATCACAGAGAAACAAAGATGGAAGCATTTTCCCTTCAGGAAAGAGAGGAGATAATGATCTGCCTGGTAAATTTATTTATCAGACCTAAATATCTCAGTAAATGTATCTTTCCTTCAGAGGAATTGTCAATTTTAGTCAAATAATTTGAGACATCCTGATAGATATTCTACCTCTTTTTTTAGCTACAATGCAAATTAAGTGGTTCTCATAACACAAGTGAAGGAAGAATAAAGGTGAAATGGACAGAGACCTCTGACATGATATTTGAATCTGAAAATCATTGCTTGGGGGCTTCTTTTTAACATAAATCAGGAGTTCTTGTGGGAGATTGTATGAAGAAAAAGCCTTGATGTAGTAATAGGAGGAAATTTAAAATCTAGTTTATATTAGGAGGCACTTTTATTCAGCTGGTCCTGATAGCCTTAAAAACTTTGACGTGATACTTGATATATAGATTGAAACTTACATAATATGTAAACTATAGGTGAACAATCATCATGGCAAGGAACAGGAAATTAAACTGGTATGTTTAGGACTTATATAGATTTCAACACTTAGCCTCAATTGATTTGATGGGCACTGAAAGGAACAGTGTACTCTTTAGCTGTGTCTGTTCTGAAAGAGAAATACCAACATGCCTAGTGTAATAATTGTGCAATTCCTGCTGTTTCTTACCCTTTGCTAGCACACTCCTGAATATATAAAGTAAAAAGACATGAACTACTGAAGAGCAAGAAGGAATGAATGGAACAATGACAGCATAATTGCTGGGTTATAGACATAGCTTTGACACTTATTTTTTATTGAATTTTCTAGAAGCCACTTTAAAACTACTGCTCCAAGTTTATTTGTCTACAAAATAAGAATGATTCTTTAAATCATTCCCATAAGTCTTCATGTTATTTTCAAATTGTTTTTCTTATTGATTATCTTACATAAATGACAGCAGTGACAATTTGTTTTTAACAACCTGTCGAATATATAGCTGGTTTTCACCCTGTTGTATATTTTTAGTTGAACTTAATTTCTTTGTGAGACATGATATCAAAATAACAACTGCTGAAGTCTACACAGGGAAAAACAGTAGGATTTTACAAGCTGGCAAATGATTTATCAAAATTTGAGCATTTGTTCTAATTAGCTATCAAATGTTCTTGTGGTTACTTAATATATTTTATTTAGTTAAAAACTGGCATTATGGTATTATGAAATTTATTGTAACATAAATAAAATTATTTAATATATAAACTTTTTCTGATATAAAGACAAACATTTCATACACTAGCAAATAAAATGTTGCTTTAAAATCCAAATAATGAGACTCAAAGAAGCTAAGGCCAAAAAATAAAATCAGTACTTCCTAAAGTTATGATAGCAAATTTCAGTATTTTTTAAGTTACCATTCCAAATACAAAAGATGGCTTAGCATGAGATTGTACAGTGGCAATTTTAAGCTTGGCATTTTGGATAAACTTTGGTTTTAAAAGGTCTTAACTCAAAGTCAAATACAAGCTTTTTCTGGATTACTGTAGCTCAAACATTGTTCTTAAAATTTGAAAGGCTTGAAGGAACTGTATAATCAAAGTATCTAATTAATCTTTGCAAGTTTATACATTTTCCCTGGTGTCAACTGAATTTCAGTGTAATATTATCATACAGATTAAAGCTTTATGTAAAAGAATGCACAAGAAAAGCTCCCAGCACCCTTGTTTGCCCACCCTAGTCATGCTGTGTCTGCTCATTCTCACTGCCCCAGGGCTGCTCCTACTGGGTGATGGGGTTGGCCCCCATTATTCCTGACCCAGTCCATGCTTCATGAATCTCAAGTTGCCAGCTCCTTGCAGGTCTCAGAGCTTCCCCAGCCCTGTACACTGCAATCCTCCACAGGTGGAATGCACCTGCACAAGAGATGGTCACCTTGGCAAGTGATGTATCTGCAACTGGGTCCTTTTAGATCAGACATTAGAATGAATTTCTTCACAGAAGGGATGATTGGGCTTTGGGATGGGCTGCCCAGGGAGGTGGTGGAGTCACCATCACTGAGAATGTTTAAGAGAAGACTGGATGTGACACTCAGAGCCATGCTCTAATTGACAAAGGTGGTGTTTGATCATAGGTTGGACTCAACCATATTAAAGGCCTTTTCCAATCAATCTGATTCTGTGATTCTGTGATTCTTTACTTTATATTCATTATGATTATTGCCTTGTTTTAGTTTTGTTGTTATGAATCATAAATAATGCCTTTCAGCTTCATACTTGTGCTTGCAGTCTGTATTTAATAAAGCCTTTTCAAACAGGCATCTGATGCTAGGTTTTGTGCAGCGACATCGCCTCTGATTTAAACTACAAGTAAAGAAATGCCAATTGAATAACTGTGGAACTGAATGACTTCTAAATAAACATGATAAAAATTTTTGAAATCAAGATGTTTTTGTGTTCTCAGATTTGTTTCTAATCAATTATTTTTAAAGAGAAAGACGAATATTTCTTGAATCATGAATAAAAGTCAGTAAGCATCCCAGGCTGTGCACAAAAATACATTTAAAAGTTGGAGAATTATTTTATCTTACAAGAGAAATTGTGTCCCAAAGACAAAGGAGAAATCACTTTTTTAAAATTTCCTCTAAGAAAATTCTTATGAAAAACCTTGACATTACAAAAGCATTGATTACTGTTTGACTAAGTCCATGTTTTTGAGAGACAGGGAAGAAAATAAATATTAATTCATATTAATCAGGAAATATTAATACATAAATTTTACTCTCACTGTTGTTTCAAATTACATTGTAGCTGCATTAAAGCAAATTCAGATTTACATTCTAAGAATTCTGTATTAATAAATCCTTTTCAAGGTCCCAGTACTGCAAAGCTGCTACTTTGGTAGGTTTTTATAGTTGTAGTTACGTGTAATATTATCATTAGAACAATGACAAAGGCTTATGTCAGAACCAACTAGTTTTATTAAGTGTTGACATAGAGCATAGAAAATATCTTTCTATAATAGCTTTGGCCTTAAAAGACTAAATGCTCTTTTTTAAAGAAAAGGTCTAAAATGAATGTTTTCCTGCATGTACACTAGGTTTGCAGTGAAGACTTCCATGGGATTTGAAGCATGTAACTTAGCTTCATTGACATATTTATATTCAAAGACTAACAATCATTTTTGCATGATTTCCAGGATCAATTTAGAGACAGTTTAGATCTATTATAGTGCTTGTAACTAAGAGAATTCTTTCTAAGCACAAACCAGAGAACATCCCACCTCTACAGGCTGTTGGCAGTGCGTCTGCTTTCCTGGAACTCTTTTTCAGTCCCAAAACACTATGGCCAAATTAACTACCACTGACAAGATACTTTTGTGTATTTTGATAGCACTAAACTCATTCCGTGGTGATCTACTCGCAATAGAACCAGCAGGCCTAAAATTGCAAAACGTATCTTTTTTAAGTTTAGAATATGGAAAAATCTCTCATTTTAATTGATGGTGTATTATAGGCAGATAAATATCTCCCTATAATGTCTATGAAAGTTGTGAGTGCACTTTTATATCCAGAATATATAACTAAGTATCAAAACCAGAGTGAAAATAATATATTTTTAAAAAATCTTCTTGAAGTTATTAATTAACTTTATGTATCTTTCTCTTGGTAAAATAGGTTGTAGCTTGATTATCTGAGAATATTTACAGATATAGCCATACCATTGCTACTGATATTTTAAAGTATCTTCTCCAAAACATTAATTATATTCTGAGAGCTTTTTAATATTTCTGCCACTTTTGTTGCTTTTTGAACAGAATGCTACTTGAAATTGCCTCCCTAAAACTGTGGAATTCTCACACAAAAAAAAAGAACATTATTTTGAATGAAATCTAAGTTATGGTGTAACCTATTATGTAGACATTCACACACTTCCAAACTTGGTGAAATTCATAACTCTTCTTGATAGAACACAAATCTACTCTTATTTATATTTGTTAAGCACAGCTTTTTCTGCAGCAATATACATGTAAAGTCTGTCTTAAACTTGATAATTGCAAACCGTACCTATTTTTCTGTCAGCACAACAGTGTATTTTCTCCTCTATCAGGATATGGATTTGAAACATACACAAATAAAAAAAAAATCATCCCTGAAATATTTTCTTTCTTGTAGAAGAGGAAGCTGAAACACAAAGTTTAAGTGACAAGGATGAGAGTAGGAAGAACCAGGAAAACCTGTGTGCTCTAGGGGAGAAATAAAAAATACCGATTCAAACCACATTTTTATTTTCTGATTTGGTCCCTGATGTGACTCAGAAGAAACCATTTAGGGTTCAACTTTAAGAATTCTTTAAATTTTGGTGTCTATATTGAGATAGTAAGGTTGCTCATAGTTTTTGAAACAAAGGCATTATAGGTTCCAAAAGCAGTGCCAACAAGTGTGAAGTCCTTTGAAAATATTCTGGTTATTTTGATGCATTAGGTGAAGTGCAATTTGCTTTATTAAAAAATAACTTGAGTTTACTCTTCCCTTTATTGATAAATAGCCACTGAATTTCAAACAAAAATTTGTGGTAATTCTTCAAAGAAAGTCTAGAAAAAGACAAGGAGGACATGATTCTGTATGATGAGAAATGTATCAGATCAGAAGTCAAGAATGTGAGTGTAAACTTTGCATGTCTGTTTGTATGTATCAGTGCATAAGACTGCCTGGAGGGCATTTGCCCCAAATAGATTACGTTAAAGTCAATGAAATCATCATCCAACAGTAACTTGGAAATGATGAAGAAACTTTTTAATAAAAAAAGTCTCAGATGGAAAAGTATAAAAATTTCTGTCAGGGAATAGAGTCTTCAAAGTGGAAACATCGCTGGTCAATATGACATTGCCATAAGACCACACATTATTCTGCCTTATCCAGAGAGAGACAGCTTCCCATTGGATGCCACAAGCTCCCACAAAGACTGCATTCTGTTACTTTTCTCACTATCTCTTAATTTTCTCACTCTCTTCTTCATCTCTGTTGTTTCATGACCACTGCCACCAGGGGAGTCATCAATTATCACATCCCCTATAAGTTCTTCCTTTCTAGGTATCATGCAGGTATTCCTGGCACTTTCAGTTTTCCTGATTATTGGTACTCCACCATGTATTCCCTTTAGATGATATTGAAAGGATTAAAACACCCCATAAGAACCAGAGATATGGGTGCTCCTTGAAACACCAACGAAGAGAAGAAAAACAAGCAAAGAAGTAGCTGGCTTCTCTTAAAGATGTAATAACTAAAGTTCCTTCAAACCCATTTCCTGATCTGACCAGTTATCTATTTTCTGCTGCATCAAATCTCCAGTATTTGGAGCACAGATTTGGACATTGGCTTCTAAGAACATTGTGGCAAAATGTCTTAATCTTCCCTTCTTTTTTAACCAGCTTTCTTGTGAGATCACATAGCAAAAGTCAAGGCACTCTCATAGACACCTCAACTAAGATATGTTACACTTTCATCCTTTAAAGGCAAATGCTATGATGGATTCCAGGTGGTTGTAGAGGCAGAGCATGCTGGCAGGGATGGATATTAAAACTGTCAGCAGGTTATCTGGGCATCTCCAGGCAGAGCAAACTGTCCTGCTGAAATAGCAGTCAGTTCTGTAACTGTGAGCATAATAAGGGAAAAGAATAAACTGAAGCTTAACAGAAAAGCTTTCACACAGTGTGGGAGACTGCTCTTAAGACAGAATAGGAATAGATGGACAATAAGGAATAAGACTGAGAAATAAAGAAGTTTTTTTGCTATTGTAGTTTACCTGTATCATATCTCCTGTCTCATGTTCTTTTGTTACCATTCTGTTTCCTGTATCCAGCGCTTGGAAACCGTTCTCAACCATGACCACTAAGTGACTGATCTTTATGGAAGTTTTGTTGGCTGGCTTTTCACTTGGAATGACTCCTTGCTGTGCTGTATAGTGCAGGGTGATGACTCCTGAAAAATGAGAAAAATCTAATAATTCTACTTGGGAAATAGTGAAAAGCTTCATTCCTAGAGAAAATGAAACCATGGCAGATAGGGACTGATTAAAAATAAAAAACGAGACTGTGAGAGGACTTGAACTGTAGTGGGACCAAAGTGTGAGCATTTTTGGACAAAAGGATTGTCAAACTTTTCCAAATGTTCTCCTAATATTTTCACAGCCCATTCTTGCCAACTATCTTCTTTCTCAGTATCACAGCAAAAAGACAATTGAAAGTGTAAAAGTTAAATTCAGGTGTTTTTACCTTCAATGAAAGCCCCTTTTCATTTTTTTCTTTTCTTGACAGAAAGGCAATCTCCTGCTCCTCCTATTTCAAGTTCTCCGGAGTGACAGCTGCCTTTTAATACGAAGTACTAAACCTGAATAAATAGGGGTCTCCAAGCACTGTAGTGCATATTCATTTCAGTAAAAAGCAGTTTTCAGCTCATATCATGCCTGTTCTTCCAAACTTCATTAATATCTCACTTTCTAGAAACTGCATTGCTTTGACCTGCCACAGTTGCAAAGGACACCTCAGTTGATGTCCCCTGAAGGAAAAATATCTCACTGGAGGAAGTTCTTCCTTTTCTAAATTTACACTGAAGATTGACTGTACCTGTCATGTTTATTCTTAATACTTTTGGAGTAGAAATTGAGACATTCTGAGAAGGAAGCATATATTATTTAAGCAGGTGGCTTTTTGCAAAACTGCCTTGCATTGGCAACTGCTTTGAATACACAAAGACTCTTGTGATTCTACCTAGGAATAGTCTCTAGGAAGAGAAAAAATAAACTTTTGAGAAAGGAAAAGAAAATAGCGAAAATAAGAGCGTATAAAATGCAGAAAAGCAGAATGTCAAATAATTGAGAAATTAATGAGAAAAGAAAGACAATGGCTGCCCTTTCAAAGAATGTCTGTGAGCAAAGGAAGCAGACACCACAATTTGTGTACAGACTGTTGTTTGCCTTGTGAGTAAAGTGATCCTTCAGTTTGTTGTAGGACTGAACCCCTGAGGCACTCCTGCAGTCAGTCTTCAGAATGACTTAGCTGATATCCACATGTAAGGGAAGGGGGTAGGTTTCTCAACTCTGTCACTTCTGACTGTGTCTACAAAGGTAATATCTCTGAAGTATTTCTGAATTATTTTTGTTGTCTGCAGTACACCACCTTTGAGCATAGCCTTGAGGCATCTGTGAAGATGTTTCTCTGGTTTATCAGCAGAGGGAGGAAGCCAGGGCCAGAAAATAAATGTCTTGCCACATCTATTTATATGTATACAGTTAGCAAAAGGAGAGATGTTTAACTAGTGTTTCACAGAGAGCTTGTAATAGATCAACTCATACTGGCTGGAAATACTTCTTAGTAACAACAAATTATTTTTATTATCTAGACAAAGATTAAGAGAGAGGGCATTGAGCCCTTTTTTTCCTCAAACACTTCTTTGTTAGAGACTTCTTGACCTAGTCTAACCAACTGAGAGCAGGAATAAAATGCTAGCACAGTTATTATTCAAGAATTGAGGTACTGTCAGTGATATTATAAAATGTTGAATATTTTTCATTGCAAGCTTTAAAACTTACATGTTTAAAAGTGCTTTTGAATTAGGAAAATATAAATCTAGAGAACTAATGGAATACTTTATATAGATATTTATGTTTTAATACAATATCCCATAATGACTATAAAGCATTCTTGAGATGAAGCATCTTCATCTCAAAAATGCTATGGAAGACCTGTTGCTCAAATCAACATAAAAGCTCTTTGCCCTTGGGGATGCATATTGATGAATATAACAACTCTATTTCTTCAAAAGATAAGAAACATGGTATTGTGCTACATTTTAATGGTCTGAAATATGAGTGTTCACTCTGGAATTGATTATTGTGGATTGGATTTAGATATCCTGGAGTGAAGGTGATTTGAAGGTTTGATTAATTAAATGAGCCCATAGTTTGTCACCAGAGTGTAATTTTTTTTATTAAATATGTTTTCTCATGCCTTCTTTAGAATTTTATTTCCACACTGTTCCTACTCAATAAAAAAAATTATTATATAGAAAGTGTGCAGCTTATTTTTCCTTTGTCCCACCTTTATTCTTTTGTTGAAAATGTTTTGAGCAAATGAAGAGGTTTCTAATAATTGTAAGACTTAGTAAATTCATGGTATTTAGAAATCAGTAGAGTCCTAGTTGTGGACGTGATAACTTTGTTTCTAGTTTTACAACTTGCCTGACAATCTTAGCTGTAGTCTTTTCATTTCTCTCTTCCCACTTGTCCTTCTGCCTTTGAAGTGGAAGTAATGACACTGAGAATCTTTAGAAAATGTTGTGGCACATACAGGTAAGAAGAAATGTGGTAGAATTAGGCAGGATTTTTAAATATAATGTCATCAGATCCCAGCCTGCACACCTAAATCTCTGTGCTTCATTTATGATGCAAGACTAAGAAGTTAGCAGCACAGGACCCTAGCTCTTTTTTGTACTGTTCTTGTGCAGACAGTTTTTAACAGTAAAAGACTAAGAAAATATGAGTTCATATTTTCTTCATATTTTCACCATTTATTTTATACTTTTTCCTTGAGATACTAAGAAAGCATTGTACAGCAGATCTGCATCTTCAGAAACTAAATAGCCAAAGTCTTGAAATAATTGCAAGAGCAAAAATAAAAAGTTTAAGCTTGACAACTTAGGCTGCTGCTTTGAAACCTAAAATGTAAGAATATTAATAATATGCATAATATTAATGCATATTAATAACAATGTATGTATTAAAATATGCATGAAACCTTTAATTAATTCTTCCTAGAAACTTTTATGGAAAAAGACAAGTCAGAACAGGTGCTGCTAGCAGTTGTTATCAGACTTGACATTAGGTGTACAGAAAACCAGATTACAAGGTCCAGCTGTAGGTCATTATTTTTTTTCTATCTTGTGTTCTGAGGGTTTTTTTAACCATCATGTTATATATTTGTCCAAGCTACAATATTGGAAAGAAGGGTATATGGCCTGAATCACCCTATAGAATGAGCAATGCTGAGAAAGTTTGTCAGTTAATAAAAGACAGCTAAGTACAGAAACGAAAAAGTAAAGAAAATAAAAGAAAATAAAAGAGGGGGAGGGCAGGGACAGCACGTGATGTCTATGACATCCGCTAACATAGAAATGAAAAAGAAAAGGAAAAGAAGAGGGTGAAAAGAAGAGGGTGAGGGTAAAGGTAAGGGTAAGGGTAAGGGTGAGGGTAAGGGTGAGGGTAAAGGTAAGGGTAAGGGTAAGGGTGAGGGTAAAGGTAAGGGTAAGGAAGAGGGGAGAGGAGGGGAGGGGAGGGGAGGGGAGGGGAGGGGAGGGGAGGGGAGGGGAGGGGAGGGGAGGGGAGGGGAGGGGAGGGGAGGGGAGGGGAGGGGAGGGGAGGGGAGGGGAGGGGAGGGGAGGGGAGGGGAGGGGAGGGGAGGGGAGGGGAGGGGAGGGGAGGGGAGGGGAGGAAAAAGAGTGCAAAAAGCCCCCTCAGACTCTTACTTGCCATCCTCTAAATGCTACTTACAATCCGCTCTCTCAGATCCCACCAGTTCCAAATCATGGGCAGCCACAGAAAAATTCCTCTCCCATGTTTTATTGCCGAGAATAATATTATGATATGGTGTGAAATATGGTCATTTGGTGCCAGCTGTCCCAGCTGTGTCCCCTCCCAGCTCCTTGTGCAGCCCCAGACCCCACATTGGTGGAGTGCCTTTCCTCTGTATAAGTGCTTCCCAACAATGAATAAAACATCCCTGTGATTTTTATGCTGTTTTCATGACAAATCCAAAATATTTCCCCATACAAGCTACTGTGAAGAAAACTACCCCTAGCACAGCTAAGCCAGTACAAAAATACTTATTTTCTAGGTTCTTGCCTTATAGGAAAGAAAGAAATATTTGCCTCCAAAAGACAGAAGTGAACAAGAAAGAAATAATTGAATACAAAATATAAATGCAAGGAATTTATATTCTATCTTCCCCTTTAATTACTGCTATCATACATATTTGCACAAAAGCACAAGCTCTCCCCCTCTCTTTGCTGATAATACAGGCCATGAAAAGACTATATGTCTCCAAATAAATTTCCAGCAAAAGGAAGGACATAGAAATAACTCAGAGCAAAGTAGTTGACATGGCAACAGCAGATAGCCAGAAGATCTTGTGCAGTCTCTCAAGATGGAAAAGTTTGATTTTTCTCACTAGGAGAAGAAGGAAAAAATATCACTAACTTTAGATGTATTGTTACATTCTGATACAAAAAATTGGATTGCCTTATGGACTGTTTTAGAATTAGCTGGAAATTATAATAAAGAGTAGTGTTAGCATTGTAAGTGAGAAATTATTTACTTAGTGGGCTATGTTCATTATACAGTTTGCTGTTGACTTTGTTATTTGAGATACTGGATTTGCCCCAGTCTCTAAGGATATATGGAAAGGCTATGACAGGTGAAGGTATTAGTCTTCTGTGCAGCCTCAAAACAACACTTAATGGACCATTCCGTCTTATGCACATTTCTTTCAGAAATACACTATGGATTTAAAAAATACCTTGCAAATATGAAAAAAAATGGGTTTTAATTCCTTTCCTGTCTGTGTGTAAAATTTGAAAGTCTACTCCTGAATAATGTGTATCAATTTTACTGTATTAAAACAAGCTTCCTTTGACATAAATGAAAGAGTAATCCTAGAATGCACTTAGAATGATCTCAATTGTCATCTTTTATCTTGATTGATAATGTTTTAACTCATAGTATGTCTCCCTTTTTATTTATCTAAAAATTCAAATACTACTAAGACAATATTTTAATATCTCAAGGAAAATCATTACCTACTCTGGGCTCTGATGCTTACAATGCTACACATTGTGTAGTACTTTGCTTTCAGCTTGATCCAAGTCCCACTGAAAGTAATGGGATGCAGAGGATTAAGTGCTTGCTAAATAGTTGTATTGATTCTTGAAAGGCTGAAGTTCGTCATTAGTGAAAATAGTATCTTAGACAGACTTCTGAATTTAAATAAAGTTGTGCTGGTAAAAAGCCTGAAAGCAACATACAAATATATTTATCTTCCTATTTTTGCACTATCATTGTATTTTAGTTGTACTTTTTAATTGTTGAATGAAACTATGTCCCTTCCTCTGTTGTTCTACCTTTTTCTGCTCCAGGGAAAAATTGTTTGTTGTTCTAGCCCAGTTTTCTCTTTTTTTTAATCAGGTGCTCTTGGTGTTTACTATTTTTTATTAAGTAAGTTATTAATAAGTTATTATTTTATTAAGTAAGTTTGCCATTATTGCTAATTGCTTTATAAAACTGCCTTTGAGGAAACTAACACACACTCATGAACAGACTGGAATATCAGAAGTGTGTTATGCAAAAATATGGCAGACAACTGTTTTGCATTTTTGCAATATAGTGAATACATACTAAAAATTTCAAACCATTTAAGTGAAACATAATTTCAGAAAGACTAGAAACTCACGAATTTTCTGCTGCTGCCGCTTCTATATGCTTTGTTCATTTCTGTTGCTTCTAACATGACTGATTTCTGGACAAGTATTGGGAGACCCAATATGTCCTGAATAGAATATCTGCTCCTGACTATGTAATGTAAATTCATTTTGAGTGAGAAATACCACAAATGAGGATTGTCCTCACTAAGCAATGATCTGCAACATTTCAGCAGAGAGATTTGTCCATTTCCATGTATGGATAAACTCTGTTTTGTCCGTATTTGAATGTTCCTAGGAGTGGGAGCTTCTAAACATGTAGGACCCGCACCTTCACTAAAATTATGTTTTCTGGCACAGTTAACAATGGACCTTCTGAAAATCAAACTCCGTTTGTCCATGTAGTTGCATTTTTAATCTCACTGGACAAATTTTTACCTGAAATCTAATAGTGATTTAGTGTTTCTTACACTATAGTGTATATATAAATAATTCTAGTTATGCGTGTATATATAACTATGTAGATAAATGAATTACATATAACATTTTGCATTTATATTCACTGCTCTATTATTTGGTGAGCAAGATTAAGTTGATTTAGGAAAGGGAATAGCTACTGACTGCCAATTCTTCTTCCAAATCAGTATAAATTATGCTTGACTAGAATCAAAAAACCTTATCTATACCTTTCTCTCCTATCTTGTCCTCTCCTTTCCTCCTTTATCCTACCTTCCTATCTCCTCCCCTTTTCTTCTTGTTAATTAATACTTCATTATTCCCTGAGAAGCTAATTTTATTAAAACAGATATTTTGAAAATCAAGAAAAAAAAAAATCTGTGCAGTTCATTTAGGTCTGATATCTAAATAGAAAAGTTATTTTAAAAAAGCTTTTAGAAATGGCCTAAATAATTTTCAGTAATATGTAAAGCTAGTATTGAAATTGATTCAAAATAGGGCACAATTACTAAAAGAAAGACTTAAAAAAAACACCTCTCCATGGTAGTCTTTTTGGTTCTCCAAAGACATGATGTGATGTAGGAAAACTTTAGTTCATCACGAAGATATCAGCAATTCATCTCTTCTTAAAAAACTTCTTCAAAGAAATTACTGTCTTATGAATTTGGCAAGCTCCAATTCTCATCTGAAAGAGGATATCTAACATCAGAGATTGATGCTGATATTTTTTCCTTCTTAGTATGGATTAAAGGGTCAGCTTCACTCAGTTTCAGTTATAGCAGTCACTGGCTCCTGAAATCTAGGAGCAACTACTGCCATGAAAAGACATCATGGTAGGTTGCTATTTTAAAAATTAAACAGATGATATAATATTTTTTTTAATTTCATAACTGTCCATTATCTAGGATTTGCAGAAAGTTCATACAAAAATGAAGATTTTAATATGTATTCCATGGTCTTTGGAGGACAAGTTGATTCTTAACAGGGTTTTAATTGTACATCCAGGGAAATTTGCACTTTTTGTGCAACATCTTCATTCCTATGCAACATGCTTCAATTCAAAGTCGTCCCTGTCAGGAGATACACATGGATCTGTTATATCCGTGAGTAGATCCCATCTGTCCCTATAGACCTGTGTGTGTCTGAGTGGTGCAGTCAGTCATTGACCATTGGATTATGGGGTCTTCATTCTGCGCCCTGTCTTTTAGCTCAGGGCCTGGGTACCCTGGAGAAAACTGGTCTGACTGTTAAAGACTGAGACAAAGAAGGGCTTTGGCCCTCCTTTCTCCCTGCATAACCTCACTACACACTGTTAGTCCTCCTGACTTGCCAGTCCTTTTGTCTAATGGCCATAGACTCTCCATCTTTTTTTTCTTATCTCAGGTCACAGCCCTTTGTACAGGCTGGCTGATCTTCCTCCACACTGACATGTCTTTCAGCAAAGTGCAGACAGCCCCTGCATCTTCAAGATTCCTTTTCTGAGGAATCTCCAGGCTTTCTGGACTTCTCTGCCCTTCAGAACTGCCCTCCAAGGGACTCTTCCAACCAGCCTCCTAAACAGGCCAAAGTCTGTCCTCCAGAAGTCCAGAGTAACGGTTCTACTCACCCACCTCCTTATTCCTCTGAGAATCAAAAGCTCTATTATTTAGCAATCACTGAATATTGTGCCCAAGATTGTCTCTGACCCCCACATAATCCACAAGTCCTTCTCCATTGACAAAAACAGGTGTACTGGACCAGCCCTTAGCTGGCTTGTTCAGCAGCTGCATCAGGAAGTTATGTCCCACATACTATAGGAGTCTCCTAGGCAGTTTCACCTCTGTTGTGTTGTATTTACTGAAACATCCAGTAAGTTAAGTCTCCCACAAGACTTCTCCTAAATGCTTGTAAAACATTTGCTCTACATCTGTATTTTGGTTAGATGATCTATAAGAGATTCCTACCCATAAGTACTCAACGCTGTCATCACCATCATTTAAGCTCTAGACAATTCAATCACTCCCTAACACACAGGCATACCCCATGACCTCTCCGTCCTTGCCATCATCCACTCAGGAAGAAAACGGGTTGTATATAAACTTCTTCTCTGTGCTCCCCTTGTTTAATAATACAAACAAGCAATTGACTTTCACCTCTAACGTGCTGCTTTGCACTTGATGGAAGTGAGTTCCTCCGAACACTGCAACTGAATCCCTCTGGTGTATTTGTGTTCATTTATCTATACAACAGCCTTTGGCAGACTAAAAAGTTTTAGTTCAGTGGTTTTCCTGCTGGGTTGCATGACATATTTCCAGATGATTTATCACACAGCTTCCTGAACTGTGATGAGGCATCATCTGTTACTCTTCAAGCAATTGTACTTCATGCTGGTTGCAACTTCCTGCTGGGTCTTTTGACCAACAAAATGATGAAGATTCTGAAAAAAAACCCCATATGTGTTGTCTGACACAATTATTGCTTTATATCAGATTAAGTTAACTATGTTTTGTGAGTTGTCTAGGTAGACCCATAATGGTACCAGAGGAAAAAGCAGTAGCAACATACAAAATACTCTGGCAATATTAGAACGGATAGAACAAGAGATTTTTTTGATCATAATGAATTCAGAGTTGTTCATAGTGACTGAATAAACAAAAAAACAAGATTTGAAATCTACAATTCAGAATGAGGTAATGCCTCCAAGGAGCAATTGCAAATACAACATTAAAATGACTCATTGACTCCTGTGTATAGACCTAATAATGACTTTACTAAAGATTAAACTTTCTTAAATTGGCTAGGGAAAGAAATAGAGCATAAAGGTTTCTAACTGAAATATTTCTGTGTATGTACCAATTCAGCAAAACACTGAATGTTGTTTACCTTTAAGCAAAGTTTCTCTGTATCAGTGTCTAAGCCCCTGATGAACTAAAAGCAATTGTTTCTGAGCAGATGAGTTCTTTTTGGTCTGTTGGTGTGTATTCTGAAGGGAAATAGTTTGAAAGAGAATTTTTATTTTGAGAGATTTTCTACACTAACATCATCATTTGGATGACATGCTGGGGTTTTCCAACAGTTCCTTAAATTGTTTGAATGAGAATCACACAGCATACATTTGAATCCTTAAATAATTTACAACATCATGAATACTCAACTTATGAAAATTTAAATTGCTTTTTATTACTTTATTTATTTGAGGATGAGGAACAAAAATTTCCTTACAGGAATCTTGCATAAGGAGTATACACAGAAAATGAGAGACACAGCAATCTTGTCTTCAACAAAACAGTTCTTCAAATAAATGCATTGGAAAACCACTTAGAAATCATTCTTTAAAATGTGGTAGGGAAACTGTTAACTCTATTAAAAGATTTTATATTTTTTGTGGGCATGACGCTGCTGGAAGCTGGATTCAAAACCTGTAGTTACTGCAGCAGTGTCCTGGTACTGGCCCACATCCACAGAAGGGAGCATGGAGAGACATAAAGACATTCAATGCTGCATTATGTCACTGCCAGAGGCAGGGAAGAGGACTCTCTCTCTTTTCTGGGAAGGAGGGGTGTCCCTTTGTGGTGGAATAAAAACATGGTAGGGTAAGAAACCTGTTGACTATTGTTCATTGTGTTGGACCATTGTCCATTTTGTTCATTGTGTTGTGTTGTTCATTGTCAATGTGGTGAGCATATTTGCATGTAAAACATTCTCTTTTTTTGTATATTTTTCTTATTAATTTTGTTGCTATTACTGTTAATTTTCTTATCTCATTGATGTTTCCAGTAAATTGTTCTTATCTTAATCTGTGATCTTTGTCTTTTGTGCCAACGATTCTCTCTGGTTGCCCACCTGGTGGGAGGGAGGGGGCAGAAGAGGCAGAAAAGGGAGCAAATGAGTGGCAGTGTGGTTGGAAAGTCTAAGTGGGAGAACTAAATTGGGGAGAAGCAC
Source organism: Cyanistes caeruleus (assembly GCF_971803275.1). Classification (NCBI taxonomy): domain Eukaryota; kingdom Metazoa; phylum Chordata; class Aves; order Passeriformes; family Paridae; genus Cyanistes; species Cyanistes caeruleus. The sequence goes on from NC_141701.1 coordinate 74,687,805, forward strand.
TCCTAGATCATGACATGCAATAATTGTTACTTTGAGTGAATTTTACTATTTAATTTATGCTAACCTTTGTTTTACACTTTTTCATGCTACCAGAGATTTCTTCATTTTGCTCAGGACGGCATTTTCCATATTTTGAAAACCTAACAGTATAAGAAATACTGAATGGACTAAAGAACAGTAGAGTTGCTGTTCCATAGTGGGAGGGAACTGCAGTGATCAGTGAGTTTACACTCTATCATTCAATTTGTTTTAGGTAGGAATTGTTAACTAATGAGGGATTTGGATGAAGGCAAATGAAAAATAAAGGGTGCTTTATTCCAAAGGTCAATGTGAGAGAAACCCTAAAACACAGAAGTGTCTTAAGAAATAAAGGAAAGTGAAAAGCTCAATCAGCACAAGGGATTTGAGATAGATGAGAGAAGGAAAAATAAAAGTGTTTTAATGGAAATTACCTTCATTCATAGCAGAGAAAGCAGGTTTATTTTTAGGCAAGACATATAAAATGGCATCAGAAGAAAATAATGTGGATCAGGATGCAAAGAGGTGATTGCATCAGAACTATTGTTTACGATAGAAATGATAGTGGGCCATGAACACATTAGCAAATGAGCATCACAGAGGAAAAAGTTAAAGACTATAGAGCAGGTTGCACATTTCTGTGATTATCTGCAGACTTTTCCACTTCCTAAAGCTGCTGTTAAAATGTACAGTTCAATAATATCTCTACCAAAAACTTTTTAACTGGGGTTACAAAGACAGGCTTTTTTCTCTGAATTTCTGTTATTCACTGTTTACTTCTTTGTTCCTCTGCTAGGATTTTGTTAGTGGTTTGTAATTTATACCATTTTTCCCATTCATGTATGATGATGGTTATCACAAATAACAATGGCTGTTGGTATTTTTAGCATATATCCTCTTCACATTTTTAGCATATATCTTCTTCATTTCTCTCAAGGCTGGCTAATTGCCATTTCTGATTAATTCTGGAAAAGTGTTTGATTACCCAGTGTTGCATATGAAGTTTATTAAATTATCCAGCATGAAGTTACCACCTTTGCTGGCATCTGCTTTTCAAAGACTTCCATATCTATTTATAAGGTGACAAAAAATAAATGCATTTATTCAGCTTTATTTTTGTTTTCTTGTTTGGTTATTTTAATGCCTAATTAATTCATGAAGCAATGAGTTTGACTTTACAATAATAGCATCAGAACACCCAAAATTTTACCACTGCTTACTTACACTAATTTAAATTCAGCTGTTATCTGTCCAGAAGAATGTGGGTTACTACCCCAGTAGAGAACAAAACAGATGCAACAGCACAGTGCATCCCTGTTTAATGCCATTGCTGTCCAGCAATTTTGTCTTTTGACTGAGGATACGATGCACAGGAACTGTTGAACGGTACATCACCACCAAATATTAACATGAGCACAGCTGGTTTATTCTAGATCCATATAGTTGAATTCCTAGTAAAAATATCTATCAGTATCATAAGCAATCAAAGACTAACCATATCTAAAGGTTCAGAATGACATTTTATTCAATGTCTTCAGATCATAATTCACTCAGTACTTTTCAATTTTAAAAACCCTGAAATATGTCTTTGCAGGTTCTTAGTTACTTAGCAGTATGGTACTCAGTAGGAGGAAATTGAAAATATCAGTGTGTGTGTCAGTACCCATAATAAAGAATTAAGGCATTTTTAACCATTTATGATATTTTGTGCTATGTTAAAATTATTGGAATGATTTAATATTGTATATATCTGACTGTAACTATGTAAAAAAGGGAACCCTCTAACAGACAACAACCAAAAGGACAGCCAGTTCTCTCATCTCGTACTTGTAACCTTCTTGTAAACTTCTCTGAATTTGCAGAGAAATACTGTGTCCACTTTTATTGAGAAAAACCCAAACAGATGAAATGGTGAGCTGTATTAGGCAAAATTGTGCCTAACCATTAGATCATGTAAACTGATAAGAACAGAAGTTCTATTGAGGAGTCATGGAATACCTGATAGTTGGAATGCAGCATCAATATGCCTTCAGACATGTGCACACAGATGTACTGAAATATAAAAAGAAATTCCTTCAAGAAATCTTTTGACATACCATTGGGCTAACATAATTCAGTGTCTTTCCTGACTTTTGAACTTTTGACATCATAAAATGCAATATAAAGGTATCACACTTTAAGAAAGTAAGTCACAGAGATGAAAGGGGAGTGTTTTATCTTTAAAGAAGTTAACTCCTGCTCACACTACTGCAAGCATCCTTTCTTCTTTCCAAAACACTGCTTTGATTCTTAATTGACCTTTCCACAGGTATTATGTCTGCATTCTTGTGAGCTTTGTGTGGCTTCAATGTACCAACATGCAACATTAAATTAGGATGTCAACTTGTTAATTTCTTTCCTTTTCTGATGTATGTCAGTGAGTAGTTCACAGAATAACAATTCCATTGTGAAACATCCTACTAAAATCCTAGAGATGATTTTAAGGCAGAAATAAATAATTTTTATTATGTAACCAATGCCATTCTCAACAAAACCATGACCACAGTTATGAAAGGACCTTGTTTTTCAATTTTGTTTTTTTTTTTCTTTATAACCTACATACTGCCTTTGGGGTTGAAATGAAGCATGCTGTAAATGATGTATGAAATAAAACATGAAATTCTGCTAGAAAATGAGTTTTGGAGGAAAAAACCCCGATTACTAGCATTCTTTAAAAAAGAAAAGAAAGAAACTTGTTTCTAGGATTTATAATGCTGTGAATAAAATAATGGTACTAGAAATAGAAATGATAATTTATTAAGTAAATTAAAAAGAGACTTAAAGCAACTTCAGGTGAAAAAATATTGGAACAGATGACTTATTTTAATAGAGGCATGTATAATAGATATCAAAATATAAATTACTCTACTAAACATTGTAATTCTTTATTGTTTAGTTACATTGTAGAAATAATCCTAGTGTGATGTAGATATTGAAAAATTTACCTGCTACTGTTATACAACAGGAGTACTGCTTTCTCCTTTCTAGAAATACCTTTCATATGCTGTTTCAAAGGAATTGCAAAATTATTATAAATTATTATCAAATTATAATAGTTACTAAAATTAATTATTACTAATATAAATGTTATTAGTATTCATGTTATATTAGTACGTAAAATTAAAATACGTAAAATTAAAAGAAACTTCAAAATCATATGCACTTTTAGAAAAACACAGAGGTGTTTTTCATTTACCTTTGCAGGTAAATATTTGATTTGATGGTAAAAAACTATTTATTATCTCCTAATGAATACCTGAAGGAGTAAAATTTCTCTTTCCTAAATATGACTATTAGTCGATAAAATGTGTTAGGATCAGCTGAGCATGGTGAGCATAGGCTTTCATGAAAGCTAAAGTGACTGTTAGTTGAAATGTTGATTACTAGGTGAAAATTTTCCAGGTAATGTTTATTCTTTTTACCATCTACCATATGACATATGTACATGTCAAATTCACAGCTCATTACTTTATCAGGAATGAGATGGCATGTCAGATTCTTTATCAAAGAAGTGGATACACAGACTGAATTTTATTTTCATTCTCATATTTGAAATAAATGGTATAACATGTGTCATGCAATATACTTGAAACTCCTTCAATCAAGTTAAGCATTTACAAACCTAAGAGCTAGTGACATGAAGATGCCATTATTCCTCTTTCCAAGTATCACAGAATTGACACATCTCAAGCTCAAAAATGTCTTTTAAAGATACAGTCAAGTAAATTTATTTACCTTCTCCTCACAGTAATTGAGAAAATCAACATTATAAGATTTATTACTTAGTTATATCTGAAATGTTGCTTTATGCTATATTTAAAGTAGCATCGTAAATTTATTCTGGTTCTGAAATAGCAAAGTATTTAATTATATAAGCTTCTCTATACTGTCGTAATTTTCTGTTTGTGTAACTAGCATATTAGTACTGGCAGGTAAAAGTATATATATGTATATAATTTATATAATATTATAAAATATTATTTGAAGTATAATATGCATAGAGTCATTCTTGAAATACACAGTAACAATATTCGATGTCTATTTGTAACATATGGCATAATCTACCCCATGAAAAATTTAAAAATTATGATAAATATTCTAACTTCAATTCAAGGGTTGATGTAATAAATTGTTGACTTTGTTATCATTTGGAATACCACAAAACATCTGAAACAATTCACCATGTCTGTATGCAAACTTCTTGATTTCATTAAGATGTGGCTAGTTAGAACATTTCAATTTAATGTTGTTTAGACACATGATGTGGACTTGTGGTTAAGCAAAGTGGCTCAAGACAAGTTCACATACATGAAGGTTTATTAACAGAGAAGTTATGTTGAAGGAAAATTAAAAACAAGAATTGGGTGAGAAGGTAAGGGGAGAGGGAGGAGGGAGATGCTGTTACTCTTGACCAGTCGCTGACTAGGAGATCTATTACAGCAGCATTGTTGTAGTCTGCCAGTGCAAGATCATGGGACTAGCAACACAAGAGCAATCGCTTGAGAAAGCAGGGGAAAAACTCCTCTTGGTGAAGAGGAAGCTTGGGTGAAGGGTTATGGAGCTGGACTTGAAAAGCCTGTATCGGCAGATAGAAGACCTTACAACACAAAAGGCAAAGCCTAAAGCAATGTACAGCATATCTCAAGCCAGTGGGGATTGGTTGTTAATGAGGTTAAAATTGTTCCTGAAATAATTCAGACTATCTTTGTCTGCATGTGATTCCTGGCCAGTTTATGAGCATATACAGGGTACAATCATTTCAGTCAGTGAGCTACTGGCTTGGAAGCTGTGGAGGAGGATAGAGAGGGGCAGCAGACCCTTTTCCTACAGACCCACTTCCTCAGCTGTGACAGAGCTCTGGTCCCTCTCTTCTGAGAAAGCAATTCTCATGTCTGTTACATATAAGAAGCCTTCACATATGTGTGGACGAGAGGTGACCAGTTCTGACATTACATTCACTGTCAATAGATACTGTACAGAGTATCTGATTTCACAAAAAAATCATGTCCAGAAAAGAATTATGTATACCAAAAAACACATGAGGGGTCAGTGGCTCAGCTTCATAATCATATCCTAGTTATCAAAATGACAGTGTTTAGCAATAGATTTTAATAAGATTTATTTGTTTTCTGTTTTAAAGCAAAATTTCTGTAAGGAGCTCTGGAAAACAAATTCATTCTAATGGTCTTCTGGGAAAAATGTAGAAAGACTGTTCAAGAATGACATTATTCTGTTATTTTGGGTGATGATACATCCATAAAAGAAAAATAATTGAAGTGTTTATGAGTCTATTTTCTTTAAAACACTCAAATACTAATTTCCAAGAAAAATAAATCTATTTTTACAACTACAGAGATACCTGAAAATAGCAAGTCTGTTGTCTCATTTTTGAAAAGTTGCAAAAGAGATGGTCATGTGCATTTTCTAAGTCACTGATATGAACGGTTTGCTATTTCAGTTAATGAGAAAGTGTGAAATAGACTTTGAATGCTCAATTCATGGGAACCAAGACATATGTTAGAATGAAACCTTCTGCATGCCTAGAAAGAATATTTTGCTACTGGATATAGTCTTAACTCATAATTTTAAGTGGAAGAGGGAGGGGACTGTTCTGGCTGCCAGGGGTTGACCACTGGCTCAAAGCACTGCTCGTAATTCCTCCCTTCCTCAAGCAAACAACCAAAACGAGATGAAAACTCTGTGCCCAGCCTAGTGCTGTGCCCTGAGAGGGCCTCCTCCATGGAACTTGTGAGGCCTATGGGGAAGGGAGGAAAAGGATTAACCTCAGGTTCCTGGGACCTGAAGAAATATTTGGATTGCCTGGGATTTTGTGGAGGCTGTTTCTGATCCAGGACTGCAGAACTCCTTTACTCCCATCGTACCACATTCAAAGTTTTATAAGGCAGGTCAGGCTCATAGGGGTGCTTGTGTCCATCTGCAGCAGACCACCTGCTTGAGCTGTGGCCTTATACACTGGCCACATTTTCAGTTTCATACATCATTGCTCAGGGCTGGCCCACCAGAAAACATCGGCTCAGATTGCCCTGGGCAATCAGCCCACATGTAAAGAAACCTGAGGCCTCTGTTGTGCTTGTATCAGTGATGGGTGAAAATGCTGTGTATATGGTAAGGACTCTTCCCAGGAGTGATTAACTCTCCTTTTCTACCCTGTGAATGGGCAGTGTGTGAAAGAGCAGAGCCTGCTGCAAACTATGCTGATACTCATGTCCATGCTGTACTGCTAAGGTTCCAGCAGCCACCCTTTTGCCTGCATCTGAACTTCCCCACTCCAGAAACTCTTTGGTTGTTTTGCCTTAGACAGTGAGCAGTACACACTGGGGAACTGTGATATTAGAGAAGGACAGCAGAGAATTTCTTAAAAACAAATAGACCTTAGTCCTAATTCAATGAAGCATCTTCTCAAAAGAAAAGTTGTAAAACCAATACATTCTTTTCTAATATCAACCAATACATTGTTCCATGCTGATGGTAAATAGTTGATATTTATTCTTTAAAGAGTAAGAAGGAAGGTAATTAAGATATTAACAGCTTTTAAACATTTAACATATATCATTATTGTCATATTGAAATGTGATTTACAATTGATACTGACAGATAATTAGGACACATATATGGGATTTTTAATCCACTCTACAGGTCACTTGGATCTAAAATTATATCTTGGATTAGAAAATTATACTTCAATATCCATTTTTGGACAAGTGCAATTATCTTTTCGGCAACTACAAGTAAGCTGCTCTTTAATGAAACTTACTTTGTTCTAACATGAGGAGTTGGAAGCTGTACCTTAACAAATTCTGTTTGACAGAAACTGTCTCCCCTTTGTCTCATATCCTAATGGTTTTTTTGTCCCTCTGTTATAATTAGAAAGCAATAGAGAAAAATAATTTCTTCTAACTCCCTGAATTAGTATCAGATAACAACTTTTAGCTGTTTTCAATTCTTGAGAATATACTAGTTTTCATTTTAAATTTAGGGATTATAGTGCTCAAGATGCTCTGGAATTTGACTTCTATAATATCAGAATATTAATTTGTGCAGTAAGTGTCACAAACCTTTTGTTATAAGTATTGCCTGACTATCATAAATTTACAAGGTCAATTTATTTCATTTAATGCATTTGACTTCATTTGCGTGTGAAATGTTTTGGCCTAGCTGTAACCCACTATTACAGCTGAGAATAAGGATGAAAATCACTATACTGCTTGGTACTTTTTAATAGCATCTTTCACACTGTAAAGAGCCTAACAATCTTTAATTTCCTCATCCTTCTGACCTATTCTGAATAACCTCACTACCTATTTACTCCTTTAGTCCCGTATTTGTTACGTGCAATCTTGTCATTTACCAAGGATTTAAATATCCATACTTAAATTTCTCAGGAAAAAAATAAAGGTCATGCACCACAAAGAAGGTAGGTTTAGAAAATAGATTTAGATTATTTGGAGTAAATTCTTCACTAAGAGGATTGTGAGGCACTGGAAGAGCTTGGCCAGAGTGGTTGTGGATGGCCCATCCTTGGGGGAATTCAAGGAGAGGTTGGATGCTCCTCTAAGCAACCTGATCAAGCAGAAGGTGTCCCTGCACATGGCAGGGGATGCAATTAGGTGCTTTTTAAAGGTCCCTTCCAACCCAAATCATTCTATGGCTCAACTATTATCAAGGATTATTTTCAAAGTGGACATAACTCAGAAGTGGACCTGCATTTTTCAGTTTTAATGCTTTTTTGAAGATTCGTAGAAGTTGCAATGTCAAAAAGTATTTTCCATTGTGCCATCTTGCTCGCCATGCAACATTTCATTTGGTATGTAAACCAATGCTTAGTTTTTCAGTTGTTACTGTCTAAAAAAAAGTTTAATTTTTTCCAAGTAGTTTAGTAGCAAGAGGCATTTAAATAATATTTGGTGTTAGTATTTGTGATTCCAACACAATAGTTGGAAAGACAATCTCATTTGCCTCATCTTAATCTTCATTTTTCAATTATGAATTGTGAATTAAATTATGAACTGTGTCAATTGGTTAATACTTTGTCTAATGGCTATTTATCTTTACTTCAGAGTTTAAAAGGACTGGAAATTATTTTTTGTCTGTTTGTTCTTTGACTTCAAATATAAGAGATGTCATATTTCATATATAGAACCTCACAAAAGGAATGCAGATAGTTATACCAAACGATTATGTAAATACCATTGGAAAGAATAAATCTGCTGTTTTGAAAGGATTTGGCGAGTTCTTGAAATCATGGGAGATAACAGCTTTTCATGTCCTTGCCAACTAAAGTTATTCAAATGTCCAATTAGCATTATGAAATACTATTTTTTTTTACTTGAAAGAGCAATTTTTTAAGATTTTTTTTGTCTGACAAAGAGATACTGATATAAAAACAATATAATGTAGGTGAAACAAATCATGTGATGTAAGATATTAAAAGATGTGAAAAGAAAATTATCTTCAAAGACATTGGAAGAAGTTTTCTATCAATGTCCTTAACAATGTAAATACTCAAAATTATGGAGAAGGTAAATCCTTCACTTTGGGAAACTTTACAGGCATTATTCTTCCACTTGCTGTGAATACATCCTGAACCTATTACTCTGTGCATGCACTAAATGAGACTTTCAGGAATCTGAGTAATGTGCTCCATGAAACTTCCTTTAGAGCTGTTGTCGCATCACTTCATCTTTTTATGAACCAGTTTTCTGCCTCTATAGAGCCACGAAAGAGCTCATACAGACAAGAGAAGATGTCTCTTAGGACTCGAGTTATTTTCAAGACTCAAAGCTCTTGAGTAAATATAATGTATTTTAGAAGCACCTCTGCTAAGCCATTTTTCCACTCACATCGTATGGAATGGAGGGGAAGATTCTTAAGCAGCTTGAAAAAAAAACCCATTTGATACAACTAACAGGAACTCAGAGGGAAAATATCTTCCAAAGGAATCTTTACAGGAGCATGGACTTGCTGTGTGAATCTGTAGTGACACGTTTGCAGTATGTTTATATTTTATTTAGTTGCTTTCTGTGATTTGTGACAAGCAGCTGATGATCAAGTTCATGCATATATCTGAACCTTAGAACACACCTTTGAGAGCGTGATGTCAATGTTCATTTTACAGATTTCAAATTTTCATAGTAGAGATAGAGACAGGAGAAGCAGATCCTGCTTCAGAAATCCATCTCTACCTTAGTATTGAATGTGTTTTGGTTAATTAATAAAAATAAGCCTATATTTCCAAACTAAAAGGAAGAACTGAAGTTTCATATATAATCTGTTATTTCCTGAGAAAGGAGGGACAGCAATTTTATTGCCAAATTTAATTATTTGAACCCTACATTTAGCTATTTCAGAAGTAAAATAACAATTAGGTTCTTCAGCTCTTTTCCTGACTATGAAATGGAATTCATAGTCAGGATATGAAATGGAATAGAGAAAGATGAAGTGGAGAAAAAGAAATATTAACTCTAGAAATATTTTCTTATTTTTGTACCTTTATATGAAATATCTGTCAGCAAGTAAAATGAATATTTTTAATCAAAATCATGACAAAATTTGATTATTTTTCTATTATTGCTGTCAAATTGTGAGAACAATATTTCTGTGGTATAAGTAATGTCTGTATGGGCATCTCACATAATCTGTTTACTTAAATGTTCTGAAATAGAATTAAAGTTATTAAAGTTGTATAATATTTTCTTCATGCAATAATGACCATATAATTACAACAGTCACTTATGTAATGATATTTGTACTTGAACTTAGATTTAATGTAAGCTTATGCAGTAATTAAATTTCTTCTGCATGATCATGCAGTGTCATAAAAATTTAAATAAATGTGCTATAAAGCAAAATGTGAATAATGTAAGTTATTAGAAAGAGAATTTGTTCAGTCCAAAGTTGCTTAATCATCATATGCTTAGTTTATTACTGCACTTTTCCCTTTTATTACTCCCAAGAAATTAGAACAAACTTTATGGGCTCTTAAACCTGTGATTTACTTTATTATGTAAACTATGCTACATTTCCAAATTCTGTAGACTTTCATTATTAAACAACTGATTCTTGGAATTAATAATTTCTTGGGAACATCTTGGTGAGCTCTGCTGTTGAGGATGCAATCATGTTGATCAAGTTCATCAGCATATTGCAAGAAGGTGTGGAGTAGAGAGAGGTCACGTAGAAGTCACACTTTCATTAGACAAGTGTAAGAAGCTGTGGGGTACTTATTCCTATATAAACCACAGAAGTTAGAAAAAAAACAAAAGAGAAGTAGAAATAGCTAAATTCTGTAGACAGCATTGGCAAAAATATCTCTGTTTCAAATTATTTTCGTTTGGAAGCAAGTTCAGAGATTGCCTCCTGAAGGAATGTTATGTTGGAGGCTCCATGAACAAAGTAAATTCAGAGATGAGTAGAGTTCAAAGTATTCTAAAAAAGCTAACAGGATTTTAGGAGATGGTACTTTTAGACAACAGTTAAAGTCTGAAGAAGTTCAGTGTGGTTCAGATGTACCAGTAGGAGGAAATACTTTTTCTTATTCCCTTTCTTCTTGTTCAACAAGGACATAGTCGAAAGCCCATTACAATTAAAAAAAACCCAAAAAAACTTTAGAAAGCCAGAGAACAGAAACAGGGTTTGAGGATTCTATGAAAAGATCAGAAAAAGGAATGCAAAATTCCTTTGTCCTTGAAGTACTTTATCTAGAAACTGATACAAGTGAAGGATGTTCAGCATATTTCACTGTTCTACCAGATCTCTACAGCTTCCTTAGGAGATAATGGAAATATTACTGGAAAAAAACCTGAGGCATAATGCTTCTCTTTTTTTCTCTCAGCTATGATTTTGGAAAAGATTTTAATTGGCTTTGTTTAATTTAGCTCACTGCAAAGACTTATCACATTCAAGTATAGATTCAAGTCACTGAGCTGACTAGACTTTCATCAAATGTTCTTCTGGTTGCGTGTAACTATTATTTAGAGGGAATTTTCATTTCATGTTATGACTGATTTTTAAAAATGCTAGTTAATAGCCATAAAGAAATAAAATTCCTCCCATAAGAAGAATAATGAAGTGGATCAAGTTATGGTCACTATATTAGAAAATGCTGATAATATTTTCAGTTATTTTGCTTATTTAAGTCTTTATAATTACTTTAATATTTAGAATGTATTATTATTGAAAGTTTTTTATAATATGGTAATTTTTGAGTGTTTGGTTTTGCAATTTGGACTAATATTCTTTGAAGATTCTTGTTTGTGTGTCATTGCCCATATTTCAGCTTTAGGGAAAGCTACCTGACAATAAGTAACTCCATGGATTACTTCAAAATACCTTCCATCAAAACCATGTCCTTTTCTAGGAACATCTATCTTTACTACCATGCTACTGTGCAAACTTAGCTGTTACCTGACTTTTGGACTGCTGCTGAGGACAAATGAGAGATTCTGATTATAGGAAAAGTGTTTTTTTCATGAAGCTTAAACAAAATTACAAGTGAAGTGTTTTATTGATTTCTTAATGCTACATAAGTTACCTACAGCAAGTGGATGAGAATCAGCAGCAATTTAGCAAGAGAGAAACCATGGTCCTAGGGACTGTAAAGGGTTAATAAGTACCTAAAAATTTGCTAAGTGTTTTTCCATAATTATTCTCAAAATATTCTAATCTCAGGCATGTGCAGAATGATTGTAAATCACTTCTCCCTCACAGGTAAGGTTTAGTTCCTCACTTCTGGGATAGTGGTTTTGCTACTTGCAGATGCCTCCTGTGGGAGACATCGACAGTCTCATTCACATCAACCCGTGCAACCTAAGCACCACATCTACATGTTTTTTGAACATCTGTTCCTGTGTGTGTGAATTGATAATGGAATGAGTTTTGTAATTGTGAATCTGAAATTAAGTCACTGTTATAGCAAATCTTATTGAATCACATTGTAAATAGTAGATTGTTTAATGATTAAGTGCAACTGAAGTCTTTTGCACCATCAACTTTTTGTATCTGGATCCTCTGTACCCTTTACCCTTTTGCATCTCTGGCATCTCTTTAAATCATTCTAAATTGATTCTAATCTGATTTTCCTAAGTATGATTCATCCAAGTAATTAATAGAGTGAACCTCAGCATCAAGCTCTGTCACAAAGTTGCACTTTTTCAAATTCATACTAAAACCTGCTTTTTTTGTCAATACCTGTGATTATGATTCTTCAAGCAGCCTAACCCCTCCATCATGACATACCCGCGCTAGACAGTGCAGCACCTCTCAACCCCTTCCCTCCCTTCCTGGGACCTGCCCTGACCACACTCAGCTCCAAGGTTTAGACCTGGTGCAATCTTTGAATTAGGGTGAGCCAGTTGCTATAATATCAAGGAGGATTGCCTTACAGAGTGTTGCTTTCAATCTATCTTATTTTATGAACTTGGTTTTCTTAGTTCTAACTCTTCCTATGCCTCTCAAGGATTGAGGCAGGGACAGGGGCTATCCTCTGCTAAAAATGCTTCTACTTATAGTCAAATAAAATTAGGTTTTTCTTTCCAATTTTGAAGTCCCTAGTTGTGAGCAGAGCAATACATTTTTTGTTTGTTTTTTATCTTTGTTCCAGAATGTACCAATCATTTTAGGAAGTATCTTCTGACACTTTAGTGACTGTCACAGATTGAGAAACACTAACTCACCTGAAGTATCTGGCTTCTGGTTGAATTGGAACACTGAGGTTCAGAACTTGCTTGTTTTCCTCCCAGGAAATGTTTTCCTGCTGTCACCATAGAACAGTAGAGAACATTGGACTGTTTGGAGTTTTTAGTACAGTGAACTAAGAAGTCTTTTATGGGGTCAGTATGGGTACAGCAGTCCAATATTTAAACTCCTAAGGTCCAGGAAGACATTCAGAATGGTGATCTGTTTATCATTGTAAATTTGATTAATGATGATGGTACTTTAACAAGGTTAGCAAAAGATGCAAAGGCCAGCTGCTGGCAGGGTTTCAGGTTTCTCCTTGGACTGCAACAGTACATAAAAAAAGACAACACTTTCACAATAGGAGAATCATTTTTTATACACTTAGTCTTAAGCAGCAAACCATTTTGGCTACACTTGAAAGCATTTCACAGCCTTATTTTCAGGCACTGTTATTCACCACCTATAATCACATTTATAGTGTCTTCACTCTGTTCATCTCTTCCTGTTGTATTAACACCTCTAATTGGCAAACCAGGCAATTTTGTAGCTTCAGCTGTATGAGCTGAAGAAGCAACATTGCTAGTGAACAGTTTAAGACCCTCTAGCAATAATTGGAAGTGCTAATGTCAATTACAGCTCAGCATTTTTGCCTTATAAAATCACCGGCAAAATGGCCAAAATAAAATGTCTGAGCACTCTGTCATTTCAAAGGATTGTTGAAAACAATACAATATAAGGAACCTCCCTGCTTCAGAAAGCACAATCTCGTGCTTTATGAAAAAGATTCATCAGAGATTTTCTGTCACTAGTTTTCTGTTTGCATTTACTTTACTCTGAAAATGCAAATCTTTCTTTGTAGTGGTACTGAAAATGCAACCATTTTTTTTTTAATTAAACCTAATATTAAAATGCTACAAGAAACAATGTTTAAATTTTGTATTTAATTTTTGAGTCATTAAGATAATTTGAATAAGAAAAATTTTAAAGAGCCTGACTTTTACTTTAGGGTTGTGTTGCTAAATAAGTGATTCTCCATATGCTCATTTACTCCCATTTTACAACTAATTTACTCACATTCACCTTATATAGGGAATTACAAAACATAAATGTTTAAACATCAATGATTGCAATACAGACATTTTGCATATGTCTGGGAAAATAAATGTCTTTTATCCCTGTGTAGAACATTTTGAAACAAACATGCTCTTGACCAGACTTTCTGTTTCAAACATTCATATTTAAATTCCATTTGGGATCACAGTCTTGTAATCTGTTTGAGATAATACATAAAATTTATATACTGGGGCAACGCTTCAAGGCACACATGACAAATCCTTACTGCTTCCTTCGAGTAGGAGCACAACGTGACAGCAGTGCAATGCTTTTCCCATTACAAATGTACACACACCCGGGGATACCAAGATTACCAGCTGCTACACTCGCATGTTACTGTATAAATTTCCTTTTACTTTCTAGAATGAAGTTCATCAGTCACAAGGGCATTTGTTACTATGTGACCAATGACTTCATGTGGGTCTTCTGTCCCTCTCCTTCCCTATATCCACTAACCTTTTGGAGTAGCTCAGAAGTAAATGAAACACATAGGCAGACAGAGATGTACTCAGCATTAATGTACTCAGCATTAAAACTGAATTAAAACTTTAACTGTGTTTTTCACTTCAGATGAACTTAGTTCTGAGTTGTCTTCTGAATTCTGTTGAGTCAAAGGACTTTTTTTTCCTGCAATTATTCTGACAAGTCAAAAATTTGCAAGTGCCATGTCTAGATTAAGAGAAAATGTTTAGTTACACACCACGTGTATTTTCTGCATCAGACATGGAAATTAAAATAGACATCAGCAAAAGGATAAGTAAATTAGACAACCTGAGCTGGGTTTTTTTCTACTTCTGTACGTAGACACAAAATCTATTTTAACTTTATAACTCAATCTACATTTTAAAGGTTCTACATGAGGAAAAGAAAAATCACCAAGCCTGTAGATAGATGCACAAAATTCCAGGAATTAAAATTTTTCTTCTTAAGGGATAAGAATAAGAATATCTTTTATTAAATGACATAGCTGACAATCAATTAGGCATAAGAATACAGACAGAAAAAAAAAAATCCAGAGAAAAACATCCAGTCCTTACAAGACCCTCCTTAATGTAGGTGTAACTAGATAATTTGGAATAAACAAGCTGCAGTAGATAAAAACATGTTTTGGCTCAGCAGCATGTTGCTGTTATGGTGATTACTAAACACTCACCATCATATTACGTCTATTGAGTCCTTATCCATTCTCCCAAAAAACTTGAAAATCTGAGCATGGCAGAGAGTTGATTTTAAGGTGCTGCATTAAAATTTTAAATCAGACAACTTTCACAAGTATGTAGAAGTGTTTAGAGTTTTACTGTTAAGTAGCTGATTTCTCACCAAATTGCTGAAAAACATAAATAAAGACAGCTATGAGAAATTAATGTATTGCTTAGTGATTTTGGCTTACACATTTCCCTGAGTTTCATATTGGCAATGCTCAAAAAAAAAGTATAAGAGATGTGTGACTGTGACAAGGACAGCAGTAATAGAAAAGTAGACTACTACTAAAGGAATAATATGTGTACATCACATTTTGTGAATGTAATAGAATTTTAAGTAGTAAACATACAAATGTCTAGCCTATAAGAAACTTACTTTATTGCTACATTTAAAAGTTAGAGGAAGAGAAATCCTGACAATGCTATTTCATTTATACAATGTAATAAATACGTTTCTAGCAAGGTATAAAAGATTAAAATGAAGCTGAAGATCTAAAAGAAAACTGATTGTGGGGTGGCACACTTTACACCTGGAAGAAAACGTTAAAAGAAAAAACTGAAATTAAAGAGAGAAAGACTAAAATATTTAATTCAGAGTTATGGGTTATTGTCTCAAGGTTTTAATTGTTGAAAGGTATGTAGCTCAACAGACTGTAATAGGACTCCGCTGATTTCTATCCAATAAAGATTGGTACATAAAGTTAAATACCAGGTTGTCATAGAAAAAAGAAAAATGCTCGTTTGTTCCTTTCATCTTGCTTTTACAAGCATTTGATGTTGATAATGAGCCTTATGTGAAGTATAATAAATAAATATGATAACAGCTCCTTCTAAACAAAGATAAAAAATGCTACTCTTTCTGGGTTATGTGCCTTTTGGAACATATGCTTCAGGAATTCAGGAGCTTTAGCATGCTTACTTTCTTGAAGGGAACCAGCAAGGGTAAATCAAAGGGGACATACATGGATCAGTCCATGAAGATAGTGTTTAATAACCAGTTTTATGATGGCAAATATGTCAGATGTTTCTTTGTAATTTCCAGTGCTTGTGGTACTTTCTTAAGTGATTTAAATATATGATTCTAGTGAGTCATAAATAAACCACTGTGAGCAAACACATGGCCAGAGCATGGTCTTGTAGGTTCTCTGAGTTCTGTCTCGAAACCACGACACAGGTAACAGACGAGCAAAGGGAAGCAGAGCATTACCTGTGACCTTGATTTTTTAAGCTGAAGTATACTGGGGTTTAGCTTTCATTTAATATATTAATGATTATTTTGTGCCCTGGGTAAAGCTCCAACACATCCAATACTTATGTTGAAAAGGACCTGTGCAGTATTTTTCCTTCCCAGAGATACATCATTTCCCTTAACAGGGCATGTTTTGTTCTCCTTTTCCTACTTATTACTAACCACATCTCAACAAGCTTGATGAGTGGGTCCGTGAGAATCTTATGAGGTTTAACCAGACCAAGTACAAGGTGCTACACTTACGTTGGGAAAACCTCTGGTATCAAGAGGGGCTGGAGGAGTTACAAACCAAGAACAGCCCTGCTGACAAGGACTTGGGGGTGCTGTGGGATGAGAGGCTGGACATGACCCAGCCATGTGCACTCACAGCCCAGAAAGTCAAATGTGTCCTGGGCTGCATCCAAAGCAGCATGGCCAGCAAGGGAGGGAGGAGATTCTGTCTCTCTGCTCTGCTCTGGTGGGACCCCACCTGCAGTGCTGCACCCAGCTCTGGGGTCCCCAATATAAGAAGGACATGGACCTGTTGGAGTGAGTCCAGTGGAGGACCATGAAGACAATCAGAGGTCTGGCGCACCTCTCCTGTGAGTAAAGGCTGTGAGAGTTGGGGTTGTTGAACCCCATGAATTCCACATAGACCTTTTTCCAGAACTTGACAAAGTCTCTTTGGATGGTGTCCAGTCCCCCCCTCTGAGTGTCAGTTGAACTACTCAGCCTGATGTCACCTCCAAACTTGCTGAGGGTGCTCCCATTGTCCATGTCACTGATGAAGATATTAAACAGTACAGGTCCCAGTACAGATCTCTCAGGGACAGAACTTGTGACTGATCTCCATCTGGACACTGATGCATTATATTCTATTTCATCGATTCTTCAGTGGTACTGGAGCCCCAGGCACACCATTTTCATCCAAAAGTTCATTTTTTTAAGCTGCAGGAGAAATAACATTTCTCTGACAAAATGCATTCCATCAATTACTCTTCAAATAATCTCACAAAACACTACTTAATTTGCTGTTATGATCAGATGAACTACATGGAAAACTGGAACAAATTTCACAGTATAAGTTCTTTTTGTAAGTCCCTTTCTGTTATTTTCTATCTTTGGGATGTTGCAGGGCTGTTCATCATTTCTTAGAAACAACAATTTCTTTTTCCTTTCTGGGAATCATTACATTTTTGCTCGCCTTCTACATGACCACAATCAACTGAGAAATGTCTGTATGTATTGATACTTTTGAAGCACTAGTAGTTACAACTGTATCCTCCTTAATTCATAAAAAAATGTAGTCTAAATCCTCAATCCTCTCCTTAATGAACCCTGAGTTTAAATAAATTATCTTTGCAATGAAATGTATTTTTCATTAATAATAACTGGAGTGCATGTATTTGCAATTCTGTAGGTTAACAAATTTTTAAGCATATTTCAAATATACTTATTTTGCATTTGTCTGCAAAGCAATTTGATGTAGTATTGTTGTAGCACAATAGAACATGCTGATGGATTCTGATGGATTTATTTTTTGCATTTTTGTCTTTTTAATAAAATATATTACTTTCAACTGAATTCAACATTGAGAACAAAAAACAGCCACTAGTTACTGTAGCTAGTCTCCTTTTCTAAAAAAAAAAAATTGATTTAGGCCTGCAATTTTAAATTAAAAAATAAAATATTTAAAACTTGGGATTTCAGGAGTAAAAGTGAGCAAGACACTTTCATTCTGCAGTAGAAACAAGTAATCTTGGAAGATAACTGCACAATATATACAGCAAATTATAGATAACTTTAACAGTAATTTGGATATCTTGAAAAACATTACAAATTTCCTGCAGTACAATTTAGTGTGCGCAGTTTACCATAGAAAAAGGAACAGGCAGATCTAATAATCAGTGTCATCAGAATTGAATAGCCCTCAGCAGGTCTGAACAATGTAATTCTACAATTTTCTGTTTGGGTATAGTTCTCAAACTAAATCTGTCAACTTTTAATAACAGTAATATCCCTTTAAAGCAATTCCCAGCAGAGATAATTCAAACCTGTATTTTTTGTGGACTTCAAGTCAATAAATCCTGATAGGATGACTTGCAATTATCTTTGGTGAGCCAAAAAATACTTCCACCTGAGAACAAAGTATCTTTCCACTTTATTAACCAAGATCACTATTTTTCCCAAATGATTAAAAAAGAACAGAAGCCATGATATTCCATACATTTGTGAATATCAGAAAATCTGAAGTGGTACTAAAACTGTGCAATTTTAAATTAAATTTATGACATTTTGCAAAAGATTTGCCATTGATCCATAGGTGTCAACAGTCTTCCACTTGACTAATGATACCCATAAGTTCAAATTGTACTTAGGAAGCTTTGTATTGACACAATCACGTAATTCTAGTTGACAAATTTCAGCATCAAGACTAGCTTTACACTTACGTAAACAATTTTCAAAAGAAACTTAGGAAAACAAAAATTCTTTTGCTCATGAAACAATACAAATCTAGTGTTGCTATTTTGCCTGGTTCTTGGAGTAGCTCTTATCACCACTCAGACACTTCCACACTCAGACATTATTAACCCTTGAATTGTCACATAATGTAAGTCTGAGTTTTGCTTCAAGGTTTCATGATTTTTTAGGATTTTCTGATTTCCTGTTGTTCTAAGAACAGATAGTATTTACTACTATAGTGACAAAAGCAAGTATTTTAAGATCCATACAAACAATAAAAAATTGTTTATTTCACAGCACTACAATGGTAAGTTGAATAAAGGGGTCCATGTAGGGAAAGGAATACTATTTTTCATAAAAAAAATCAGTTGAAAAGTTCAAACACATTGTGATAACTCAAAAAGCCCAAAACTCTTCTGTTGCACTTTAACAACAATTGCCAAGAGCCTAATTACATCTT
Source organism: Cyanistes caeruleus (assembly GCF_971803275.1). Lineage (NCBI taxonomy): Eukaryota > Metazoa > Chordata > Aves > Passeriformes > Paridae > Cyanistes > Cyanistes caeruleus. The sequence goes on from NC_141701.1 coordinate 74,707,024, forward strand.
TACAAAATATTACATTGCTTCTTGAGGGTGGAAATTTTTGTTTCTTTTATTTTCTTTCTGGTATAAATATGCAGCTTTTCTCTTTGCTAAGGAATTGAATTTTTGCTGGAAACATCAAACTTAAAGACATAGCCTAGAGTGCTGACATTTCCAATTTGACTTCTCTTTTTATTCCAGAATTTATTTATCTGCCATTAAAATTCAAGAGGTTATGCTAAAGTTTTCTCCTCTATCATGAGATACAACTATAAGAGCCATATTCTAAGAGGTTAACATTAGAATGAATACTTGTTATAAAATGGCATGTTGAAAAGTGCACAGGTTAAAACTGAGAACCCTCCTGCTCTCTTTTTTTCTATCCTTTTACATGAAACCTATTGCTGATTAGGAAACTAATGGGAAAGTAATGCAGAAATTACATGAAATGGTATTGTGAAATCACAGTCTTACATCTCCAGATGTAATACAACAAAACTTACTGCTGTCAGACAAGAAGATATTTGCTTCAGGACTTCCAAGAGAATCTAAAATTTACTGTAAGAATAACCAAGTAAAATATGCACCATGAAGAAGAACAGCTAATCATATGCTGAATATTTTCCATAAGCAAGATGACTTCCACAAGTCCTCTTATACCATAGAGGTTCTATTAAGCTGATCAATATGAGAATTGTCTGACATTTCAAATTAACAGAGGATTTAACTGGCTGTAAGGGTATTAATCTATAACAATCTTGGACAAAGCATAATAAACTTGCATTATATATGAAATTCAGACATTTACTCAGGAATCGATTTATTCATGTAATATAGATAAAATATTAAATATTCAAACAGAAGATACCAATCCATAAAAAGAAATGCCAGTCACAAATTGAAAGATTATAAAAGAATAAATATGGAAATGAAAATTGATTGCTGTGGGAAATATTGCTGCAATGGACAATAGTAGAGTAGAATAAGAAACTAAAAGGACTTTGCAACACATACATATAATTGATGCCAGAAGTTCAGATTATTATCTTTCTCTTGAAAGAACGCTACAAAATTTAAAACATTAGTAGTGCAGTAGGTTAAAGTAGGTTAAATTTGAAGAATACATAATTTGAAGAATACATGTCTAAGTTTATATGGATAAGAATCAAAAGTGAAGCATATGAGCACACTTATAGACTATTCTAGCATTTCCCTATCCAGAAAATTAATTATTATTCTTTGGAGACATGAAGTAAACAAAGTTTAATAAATGTGAACTTCATACTGAACTGAAAGAGAGAGCTGTGAACCACAAAAAGACACAGAAAAAGTAAACAGTGGGATTTGAAGGGCTTCAGCCTCAAATGACCAGCTTGGTATTCACCTGATGAGCCAAAGCTGGTTGAGCTTTTAAGATGTCTCCTCGAGAGGATGTGAAGCACTGCAGTCAGAGAGGTAAAGCTCTGCCTCCCCTGTGAGTGGGAACCAGTCAGCTCTTTCAGTGTCCTTCCTTGTAGAAGTGCAAGCCACTATCTTAGAAGGAAGTGCCTTTTTTTTCCCAACTTCCTCCTGAGTTTATTAACTGGGGCTTTTGTAAGTATGGACAAATACTTCTTGCATGGTCCTGCCACTTAGGGGCCATTTAATTTTCTACCTCACTAAAACAGTAGGGTATTATTTTATCAGACTTTAACACTGTTGACTCTGAGATTTCACTGAATTTCTATTTATAATTCAGATAGTGCAACAACTTTCTTTTCAAACCAAAAAATCCTACTAGATTTTAGTGAAACTGGTGTTTCACTAAACAAAATTAAAAGAAGCAGAGTCTTGTCTTGGGTAACTGCATTCCAAGAAAATACAAAGAACACAGTAAGCCTGTGAACATTGTTCAATTCTGCAATCAAAGAGCATCTAGAATGAGAATGTGAGAGTGTTTATGATATCAGCAAAATGTGTATAAATGCCAACTATTGGGAAACCTACTAATATTAATGATGCACCTTGCAAAGAGATATGTCAGAATAAGGGAACCTGGAAACCAAAAAATGTTTTGTTCTTTAAACAATAGGGAAGAAAAACTATTATAAAACTTGTGGTTTAAAACTTGATATGTAATTTAGTTGGAGTTTCAAGATTTTTTTTCCTAATTTATATTTATATTACCTTTAAGCAAGATTACAGCTGTCCAGGTTAAAATACCCCTTTCTTTCTAAAGACTAGAGTACTTTTTAAACTATGATATTTCCACTTGCTTTCCTTTATATCGAAGCAGCAAATGCAATAGTGTTAAACTGATGCTTGTAGTTCAAAAAGTGCCACCAGAAGCAAGAAACTGAGGTTACAGGGGTAACAAATCATAAACAATTATATAGACAGCAATTATACCTTAATTTAAATGCTAAAATATTCTCCTGCTTTTGAGGAATATTTTAGAAGCAAAATTAAATTGTAAATATCTGTTCTCTACAGGACAGAACATGAATTTTGGTCAGAATATACTTCATTTAAATGTTTATCATGTGTTGTTTAGTACAAGCTGACTCTTTAGGAAATGCGTTGTGCTACAGCTTTGATTTTAAGGCAGATGTTTTACTTCTTTTTCTATGCTATGTGAATAAATGAAAACTATGATCTTACTCAAAATTAGAAGAATTCAAAATGTAGTAGTGTGCTTCTCAAGTCAGATAGCACTTAAAATACTGGAGGCTGCTTTAAATTAAGTTCTTCATCAAAGCACTCAAGGTACCTAAAGATCTAGCCAGTCTGGAAAAAAAACTTACAAGATGTATCCCAAGCCTAAGACTGGTGTTTGACAGGATTTCTTCCCAAGAAAAATTTAACTTGGTTGATTAAATGTATAAAGATGTAATTGTTAGAGAACTTTGATACAATACCACTAAATCTCAGTTAGCTTTGTAAGAAAACACTGGAAGATAAAATCAATCAGGATCTCTTTTCTTAGGTCTGTCAGTGTGAACTAATGAATTTCTGCTGTGGCTTCTATTAGTCCATCAGAAAAGGGTAATTTAATAGTCCATGGAAACAAAACTGATTGATTCAAACTTTCCATGAAAATAGAGTATTCCTTTGTCATTAAGCAGTGTCAAGAGATTCTTTTGAGCAGTCAGTACTGATATTACTTCACCCAGGTAAACTAATTTTGTTACCTTCTGAACAGATAATGCCAGCATGAAATTGACCATATAATTAACAAATATAGCACTTTACAGAATCAATCAGCTTTTTAAGAGGATCTATTATTTTATTTGTCCACTTGTTTGTACCTTCACAATCAGAAAATTAACATGATTATACCAAAAGCACAGCCTCATTAGTCCTCTCAGGGAATTAATTAACCTGTTTTATCTAGGAAACTGCAATAACCCTCCTAGGTTATTAGTTGCTATGTTTAGTATTGCCATGTAAGTCCAAAAAATATAATGAATGATTAAGTCTTGGAAAATGCAGGAACACATTTATCTTCTGTCTGAATGAAAGGAGTGACTTCAGAAAGAAAAAATTGCTTTATTTCAAAGGATGAGATGCATGAAGGTACATAATATCCTTCCCATATATTATGGAGAGTTTAACAGAATTTCATTACTTAACTCCAGCTATTGTCACTTTCATAAATCAGTAATCTCAATTCATGAAAAAAAAACTGGTCTACCCATTATCTAAAAGCTTTGGAGTACAACTGAAAAACTAATAATTTTACAATATCAATTTTGTGTTCTTTCCAGAATGTTGAACCTCACTGATGGCAGAGCTTATGTAGGTAACAAAGTGTGAAAAAACAATGCTTGCAGAACTGTACCTTGGCCAGTGTAACACAATACAGAATCACTCTTTTCCCAGTAAAATAAATTATTATAAGGCAGTTTTATTTAGAAAAAGTCAGGGTAAGTTTAGCAGCAGATAAGATGAATTGTAAATCTTTAGTTTCTTGCAGTGTGGTGAAATCTAAATTATGAAACTTCAAACGAGAAGCAAAATAGTCACAGCAGCATAAAGATTTACCTACTAATATTTAGTACTAGTAGCCTCCTGCCAATGATGTACTTGCTCGGCACCAACTTGCATGTCACTACTCTGCTTCTCTTTGCTACTGTAGAGGAATAACCAAAAGCAGCACAACTTGCTCTGACTGACAGTACAAATGCTAAAAGAGGTATGGATCTAAAATAAAACAGAGAAAAGAAGAACTGACACAGAAGACTTTGCTGGCTTGTGAGCAAGTGGTTGTGGAGGGAAAAATGCATGTAGAGAAGAAATGAAAAAATGTCCAAGCATCAGAGCACCAAGCTGCACAGTTATACTCCCAATTCAAGAATCAAATTTTAGCCAAGAGCTCATTACAGCCAAAATGTCTATTGGGAGTTGTCACCCCTTTGACAACTGATGATAAGTGTACAGTTGTTAAGTCAGTTGGTATACATGTAGCTCCAGAAACTTCTACTGGCTTATCAGGTCCATGCCACAGGGAGCTCTTACTGTTTCCTTTACAGCAGTTCTATGAAATAATGAACTCTGTTTCATTCTGGTGCTTTCACAGAAATTTTTGGTTTCCATTTCTAAAGGCATAGAAAAATGCAATGTGCATAAATATTCTATGACTGAATTCAAGGTGAAGAACTATGACTCTTGGCTCAGGCTAGAACAGATATCATCATATTTACAAGCAATTCATGACCACCCATCATAAAGCTCAACTCCTTTTCTTTTAGATTTACTAGTATGGCACCACACAGACACATCTGTAAAACCTTATGCTGTACCTGACAGTTTATGCTCACAGTACAAGCAAATTGTGATGCAAAATGATTCCATTCTGAGGCTGGATTTTTATTTTTTTATAATTTCTCAAAGATTTAATCCCATAGCTCCAGTAAATTTAGCCAAGTACAGGAAACCAAACACTCAAACATTTCAGCCACATGGAAAAATAACACCACTGAATCTTTAAACTTCAATAAAATCTTGTTTGAACTATCACTAAACATTAAAATGGTATACAGGTTTATTTACATACAATGCCACTCAATGTGGAAAAAAATTGAACCTCTAATTCTTCTTAAAAGCATCCATCCATGAATTAGTTGTTTAGCTAATCCACCTTAAATCCATACACAAATAATTTGAGTTAAAACTTTTATTTAATTTTATATACAAATTTTGTGTACAAATACTTTTCTTTATTTCTTTCAGAAATCTAAAAAAAAAAATCTAATTAACCACCACTCAATAACTGTATTTCATAAGCACATATATACATTTATATCAAACTTCATTTTTCCTCTTCTAAGAAAAAAATTACATGTATTAAAATATCAGTTCTTCAATACAAATGAATGGCACTTACTACAGTAACTTTATATAAGAATAAATCTCATGGACTAGTTGAACTGATATATTATCTGTAAAATTAATTTCAGTGTTCTGAATTCACCTTTAATAGTATTTTCAGGATTGCAGATATCTGAAAGAAAGTATGTATTCAGTTTCATTTTCAGGATTGCAGATATCTGAAAGAAAGTATGTATTCAGTTTCATTTCTGGAGTTAGTGTACTTCAGTGCTGCAGCCACAAAGCTCAATTCTGATCCCCAAATTAGTCTGGATTTCTGGAGATATTTTCACAGAGAAGAATCCAGCAGTAAGTGGGGCAGAGATAGCTATTTCCAAATGGAAAAATAAGCCCAAAATAGAACCAGCAATTAAAGTTCCATTATCTGGAAACTTGTGCTATCATCATTAGAGAGTTAATAAAAACAGTAAAGAAAATTCTGTGACTCAGAGCCCCATTGGTGTTGGCTTTGCAAAGTAGCCTGAGGTAGCATTTGCTCAGACACAATCCTTTTCTGCAAAGAATAAAATGTGCAATAACCTCCCAACAAGAGTGATGACCTCTTCGAGGGTAGACTCATCATGAAGAGGGTAGTTCATCATGAAGATGGCAAAAATTGCACCAATTACTTTATCCTGTTGCAGAAAGTTGTCATTTTAGTCACAGCAACTGCAGCAGTAATCACAAGCTCATGTAAATTGTATTTATCTGATTTATCTGATAAATGATATATTAGATTATCTAATAGGCTTTTAAAAAGCAAATAAAAATATATATGCATATAAAAAATCAAATATCAAACATTCAAAAAATAATGTTCTTATGAATAACTACAATTGAATTTAGTATCTATCTTTTCCAATAGAAAAGATAGAAAAGGCAAAATTGATAGAATTTGGCTTTGAGTAGCAGGTTTGCTGGTATTAAGAAACAAAAAGAGGAGTAAAAAAAAATAATCAAGGGGAAGCCTTTCTTAAACCTTCCCTAACGAGGACTCTGCCTGAGTAACTCATTCATATTGTTCTACACTGATGTTTTCTCTTATTACAACTCTGTTGGGAGACTGTTTAGCATGAGAGTGGGTGGCGATATGCAGCACTTTTCCCTTTTTGATTCCCTTAAGACTAGGGAAAACTTAGAGTCTCTTTCATCAGTCTTGATTCATGTGCAAATGACAGCCCTCTATCATTCAGAATTCATTCATTCGTATCACATCTTCATCTTCACACTGACATTAATATCTGCACATTAATGTTCAAGAAAACCAACTTAATAAATGCATTGGCTTTGTGTATGCCACATTAGAAATTTGACAAATGTTAAATTCACATAAGACTGCTAAGGACTTTTTAAAGAAAAACTCAGTTAAATTAACATGAGTTCCAGTTACTGATCTAGCAAACCCTTGAACATTTTGGTAGGTCAATGTGTTGCAGCAAGTGATGCATTCACTCAAGACTTCCTATGTCTGTACTGATTCTGAGACACAAGGAAGTTCCTGAAAGTGCAGAAGATAATGATCATAAATAATGATGATTCACTAACCTCCACTATGAATAGCAACTAGTTTTAGCAAAAAAATTTAAAAAAAGGACATCACTAAAATTCCAGTAGAATATAATTCTTTACTGTGACATAGGTTGCTGAGAGAGACTCTGAAATCTCTGCCCAGGAGGATTTTCAGAGCTCAGCTGGATGACACTTTGCATGATTGATCTTACTGTGAAGCTAGCCCTGGTTTGAGCAGGGGATTGGTAAAGATGATCTGCTGAGATCTCATTCAACTTCTTTCTTACTTTGAGTCCTATGATCTACTTCTCTAGTGAAAAACACAGACCAAGTTTTAAAATAAAAAGAAACAATAAATCGAAGAAATGGACTGTATTTTGAGAAGTAGGTATGTATGTAAAGCAAAAATTTTAATTCTTTATTTCCAATAGATATAGCATGTTTTAATACCAAAAATAACCCCACTGAAGAGAGCTATGTCTGAAAGAGAAGTTTGAATAGCTAAAAACAGAAAAGAAGGCATGTACTGCTACAGAGGTTGAAATGGTGAGCATGAAACAGCAAGAATTCAAAAAACCATTCCTATTCAATATATATCAGAGAAAAAGTAAATCTAGGTGAACAGATACTTCTGCAATAGGTGAATGGAGGAATATGCATATGTTGTAAACCGTTCCATAGAACTGAGCTTGTGATTGAAAATTGAATATATGTGATAAAAACTGTGAATAGAATTTAGGCCAAAGGTGACATTTCACTGAAAATAATTACATTTCATTGTAGTGGAGAATAATGGAAAGAATACCATGGACTATGTCAAACTGGGATAAATATGAAATTTAAATAAATTTTGGCAGGCAAATGAATAATATAAGAAAAAAACAGCTCAGAATTTCTGATTTCTCTGTTACTCAATGATTTCCTTTTTACAAATATTTTTCCAAAAGGGTCAGAACATTTGCTGAAAAAGCAGTACCAAGCTTCTCTTCATCAACTCACCAGGATGTTGAGCATTAATGGATGCAAGTGTCGGAGCCTGACTAGAAGAGGACAGAAAATAAACAGAATGGAAGAAGAGAGAGATATCAACATCAGTCAACAAGAGTATGGATGAGTACCTGTTCTTGAAGCAGTGGGGGCCCTATTCCCCTTAGTAGGCATCAGCACCTTCCCTACACCTTGCTTTCCCAGGCTATCCAGACCTAGCTAGAGACAGTGGCTGAAAAGGTATTTAGGCCAACTTGGTTTATGTGGCATGTGTTATTTATTTCATCTGATGTATGCTCAGGGCAATAACTGTGTTTCAGGTGTCTTGATCTAATAAATTTTTATGTATGCTTAGCCTTGGCTTACAGTTTCAGCAAAAATTTATGCTGTATGTGAAAAAGAAATCAAATCAAGTGCATCCACTTCTTAAATGTATATAACCTATTAAGGCTTTCTTACCAGCTGCAGGTTATTGTCAATAATCTTGAACATTCCTAAGACATCCACCATTATACACCTCCTAAGACATGAGTTGATTGTTACCAATCAGCAAGTTTGCAAGGGTTATGATCTCAAAATTTGGAATAGGAATATTAAACCCTTTCATGAGATTTATAATTACAGCGGTAAAGTAAGCCTACTACCTAAATGGTTTTTTATCAGAACTTTTAAAAAACCCTCACAACCCAGTAGTAAGATTATCATGTACTTCTTTTATTCAGAATAACCTCCACAGTGAGAAAAGAATTAGATGGTGTTCTGCTCTTTTGCAGTATTATCCTCTTTCATTGTATGTACTGAATATTGCACTAAATGTAAGGGGACTGGTTTTATTTTAGGGTTTGTGGGGTTTGGGTGTTTTTTTTTTACTCTTACCATACCTGTAATGCATACATGTGTTAAGGAATTATTCTTTGGGATTTTTTATTTTCTGCCTCCAAAGTACAGACAAGCAAAACTCATAAACAATTCACAAACAGAGAACAAAGCATAGATATTTTAAGCTAGTGTTTGCAGAACAACTATCTCCCTTAGGTGGTTGCCAGGATGAAAATCTAGGCCTTGATATTTTACTCTTTCTCTGTTTTTTGTATGTCTTATTCTCACTGGCTGTGTATTTGATTACCATTTTAGGCATTCAGTTCAGCCAGTATGGCTGCATCTTATTCATATCATAAATCTGACTCAAACAGGGCCATTAACTACAGAAAAAATTAGGAATAAATCCTGTTTTTCTGGACAGCACATGGCCTTTCGAATAACATGCAGATCTTTTCTCTCCCTAAAACCTTGTCCTTTTCATGATACGTACATTTCAAGTTTAGCAAAGAAAGAAAGCAGGAGTCTTCTTGCATATTATAATCTTCTATTATCTTCAAAGCTGATCTAATTTATCCATTATAAGTGAAGCAGAAAAACATGACATCTGATGGTCTAATTAATATAATCACTTCCTGATAACATGGCTTTGCAAGCTCCAAGTTTACTTTCATCATCCTTTGTGCAAATAAATTTGATAGATCAAATGCTGACATCAATCCACAGAAATAGTGATCTAACCAAAGCCTTTTTAGCAAGTCATGAATTTTCTGCTTGAAATCTAATCTTGGAGGAGGAAAAAAATCTACATTTTTTCCCTCTTTCAGGATTGAGCTGAAAGCAAAATGAAGCAAACATATAAAGGACTGTAGTTATTGCTTTCGGTTGTCATTTTTCACCACTTGGTGCTGTGCATTAAGTGAAAAACTACAAAGTAGCCTCTTATAAAACAGAGGAACTGCTATTATTCATCATTATTCATTTCAAGTAGTCTTTAATAGAAATAGTTATACTCAAGTTCTAGCATGGTAATGTTGTAGCCAGCCTTTCAAATTATATTGGACATAAACTTTACATGTTAGATACATCTTGGATACCTAGTCATCTTCTGAAACTTAGCTACACCACATTTCCAACTCTGCCAGGCTTATACAAGAAAAGTACTTTGCAAAATATATTCCTGTAACCGAAGGAATTCTGAGGAGAATATTTACTTTGTTACCCATGCATTCCTCTGACTGTCCAAACTCATCATCTTGACTCAAAAAGAACTACATGGTATTCAAGCAGTGACTGTCATGAAATTACACTTTAATGAAACTAATGCTAAACTACTTTATTCCAAGAAAGGAAAATGTTTATTCTAACTAACCCTCTGTCACTGTTTAACCTTAGAGAGCAGCTCAGTCCCAGAGATTTTCTCATTCTCTCCCCAAGCCCAGCATCCACTGATTATGTATTCATAAGATTGTCCATGCCTTATAATATTCTAATAACAAGATTTGCAGTAAGTGGAGACTGCCTATCTTTGAGCTATTATTAAGGTAGTCTCAAATTACTGTGAACTAATACACAGTGGCAAGGAGAGAAGAGGCTGGGCAGACCATGTTTTGTGAATGATGCCCCCTATTTCGAAAATCACTGCTTCAGTTCTTCTTTTTTTCCTTTTTCCAGGACTACAAATGAGCATAACAAGGTAGGTTTTTGCAAACAGCTCCTTAAAATAGTTGTTATTAAGGACAGATTAACAGGGATAAAAAGTAAGGTAACATGACTCTCTACAGTTCACCCACTTTGTCTGAAACATACCCTGGAGCTCGCTCTAAGACTCAGATCTGCCTGCACTTTCAGGACACATCCATTTGAAATGTGGTAGGCTGCTGGCCTTAATCATCTTGTCAACCAGATAGACTGAGCTGTAATCCAAAAACAGGTGAAGACAGTTCCTCACCTACAATAATCATTTCTCAAATTCTGGTGCTTCACACTCCTTTTTCCACAATGGTTTTCATTGTCACAAGAAGTTAAATACAGATTCTCCAACTTTTCTCAAGTCTGAAATTTTGTGTGTTTACAGTCTTTCTCAAGACTTATAACTGTATGTTTTATGCAAACTTTTTATGAAATTATACACTACACATAGATTCTTCTAATGCTTCATCTCCGCATTAATGTCAAATTCTTCAAGAAGCTAAATGCAGCTCTCTTGACTCCATATACAATGCATATCGAAGAGCAAGTACCTCTGCTGAGAGAAACTAAATTCTTACGTGTCTTGGGCATTCCTCCTCTTTTTAACTATTGTCATATGAAAATACAATACCATTCTGCCTTGAGGAAAGGTGACTGAGAGGGAACCTCACCATGTATATATATATATATATATATATCTAAAAGGAGGGTGTCAAGAGGAGAAACCCAGGCTCTTAGTGTTGCTGACCATTAGAACAAGAGGCAATGGGCAGGCACTGATGCACAGGGAGCTTCACCTGAACACGAGGAAGAGCTTCTTTGCAGTGAGGGTGTCTGAGCACTGGACCAGATTGCCCAGAGAGGCTGTGGAGTCTCCCTCACTGGAGATACCCAAGAACCATTTAGATGTATGTCAGTGCTCTGTGCTCTAAAATGACCCTGCTTGAGCAGGGAGGTTGGACCAGGTGGCCACTGTGGTGCCTCCCAGCCACAAGGGAGGTGGACCAATTTTGTGATTCTATGACTGTCTCTACGGTGTGTCCATTCACAAGAACAGACATTTTCAAAGGATGCATTCTTACTTTACTCGCATGAAGAAAATAGATAACTTCGGCCAGCAACACATGTACCTGCCTGTTGAGCAGTGAGCAATGTTCCTTTATACTAGTAACCTGGATGGCAACAAAAAAAGTATTCCCAATAGATGTTTGTTGTGCATCTGTGAAGATGATTGCCTTAGGAACAGCCTGCAGGACTGTCCTTATTTATTCCAACAAAGACCAATTTAAAACAAAGAATTCTCATATCATGCTGCTATTGTATTTTTATATTTATATATGATGAAATGCTTCTCTTTCTTTTTCAAATTGCTCTTTTTTCAAACCTCAGCCACATAGTCTGGATTTCCTATTGTCATGTAGGTCTCATCCAGACAACTTACTTTTCTGAAGCATGAAACTCTTCCCATCAGTCTGATGGGCTTCAAAATTTTGATTTTGCCACTTTATTGCTTAAGAAACTCCTACCACTACCCTTGTTTTTTTATCAAGAAAGATAAAAATACCAGAAGAATATTTTTTCACTTTTCTATACTGTCTTTTACCCAGTAGCGACCCACTGCATTAACATTGTTGCTACTATGTGCGCAGTATTGATGTTATATAAAGCAATAGCATTACCTTATTGCTAGGTAACACAGCTTGGTTTGTTGCTACAGCTGTGCAGTGTCTGATTACCTAAAGCAGAAAAGGAAGAACATTAGTCCTTACAAGTAGGCAGTCAGACTAATGCAGAAGAATGATGGTTTAAAAAAAAAACCCAAAAGTAAATATTTTTAAGAAAACAACTGATGAAGTCAAAAAACAAGAACAACAATCAAAGATACAGATGCAATCTGCTCTGTTCTTCAAACAGATATTCTTGAGTGTGGTAGGCAAGTATTCCTGGTCTATGAGGTTGTCTTGCACATAAAACACATTCAGAGTGACAAAAAAGCATTTACAGTAGTTTTCAAGAAAGCAAATAATTATGTTATTTATGCAACACCTGACATTTCTGCAAGATTGGTTGCTTTTAGACTGATGATCAGAACTATACTTGGGCACATACAAATAATTAAAAAAACAAAACCAAATAAAACCACCTGGCTTTAAATGTTTTCTTCAATGCATTCTATTCCTATACTAAGGGTATATACAAATTACTAAAAAAAAAAAAATCCCAAAACCATACAACAATATATTGTTTATATTGCCTAAGTTCCCTAAATTTACAAATTATTAAAATGCCCATTGCCAGCCCTTGACTACCAAAATATTACTCCCTAAATGATTTTCATTCTAGGAATAACATAGGATGTAGAGTTAGACTTTTCTATGTTCAACATAATATTGAAAGAAAAGAAAACTTAGAAATTTTTTTACAGAAATGTCTACTGAAATGATCGCTGAAAAAATATTGTACCTAAATCTCTGAACTTCAAACTAATATGAAGAACCTGTACTAAGCAGAATTTCTACTTCCTTCAAAATTTCACCAACTGCTGCATCACTCACAGGTTGATAATCTTATCTGTAACATGGAATCTGGATATAGGTGAAGCAACTGAGTCAGAGCACCGTACAAGTTCTACTTTTCAGTTGCAAGAAATAATATCACAAAGAGGAATTTTCCCATTACCATTTGCATCTGTGGCTACACTATACATATACGTTAGTCAATAGGTAGATTATAACCATGGTGAAGTTCTTTAGCATAGAAATTGTGAGCATAATGCTTTTAGAATATTTGAATAATACTGTCAGTAGCACAAGTAAAATTTGTTTTCAAAACACTTGCAAAAAAACCAGAAGGCCATACTGTCGCTTTGGTCTGTATATACAAGGCAGCTTTAAAATATTTATTGTATCTTCTTCATTTAATATTAGTTTTATTCCACAATAATATTTTACGAAAGGGAAATAATAGAGAAAACTCTGTCAAATAGAGCAAGTTAGAGAGCTGTTACTTATTCACAGTATTGACTGCAAGTAAGTCAGACTTATTTACTCAGTCAAAAAACGAATTTCAAACCATAAAAGCTACAGTATCCTGCAATTCAGCTGATGGAAAATATGTACTCAAGCAAAATGTAATTGACATGGATCATTTAGCAACAGAGAGTTACAGCACTTCAATTTGCAGAAAGGAAAAGGACCTTGATTCTCCACACAACTAGGCACCAAAAGAGCTTTAGTTACTTAGGGGTCAGAGGCACAGAGGTCCTTGACTGTTCAAGCGATTTTTTTATTTTCTTTTTATCCCTACTTCTGCTAACCAGTTCATCTAGAAGATGCTTTTCTTCCCCATCTTCAATAATATAAAGAAAGCACGTTGCTCTCAGAGCAAAAACTACAGCCACAAAGTTTGAATATATAAGAATGACCAGGAGAAGAGGCTTAGTAATTAGCATATGCATGCTGATGGTTCATGGTATGAGAAACACAAAGCGACAGAAGCTAATGGCACAAGTCATGTTTTGACAGTATAAATGAGAAAATCTGGGATCTCCACTGTCTTGTATCCCTGATAGTACAAGAAAATGGACTAATAAACTGTTCTTTAGAAAGAAAAGAATGACTACATTCTCATGTGTGGAGCTCATTAAACACTAGTTGATACCCAGGAAGCCTTGACTGGTTTACAAAACTTTTGAATTCCTGGAATGTACCTACAGTAAGGAAGAGAAAGCAAATTGACATTGGATAAATAAATTCAAGTCTATTTTTTCTGTCTTCATGATTATTATGGGGGGGGGGGGGTACAGAAGTGTATTTTATTTTATTTTATTTTATTTTATTTTATTTTATTTTATTTTATTTTATTTTATTTTATTTTATTTTATTTTATTTTATTTTATTTTATTTTATTTTATTTTATTTTATTTTATGATGTTTTGTTTTGTTGCATTATATTTCATTAAATTTTTTATATACCTGCATTTGTGAGAGCCGCCAATGTTTAAGACCACAGCAAATGACCAGTGCTAATGACAAGTGCTATCTGTTAATGATATAACGGCCTGTTTCAACTGCAGTACAGTGAGTTTTCCTTACTTTTGAAGGCATTTGATAACTCCGCGGTGTGTTACCATCAGCCCTGAATGTTTGGAGCCATTTGTCCCTCAGACCATGTATCTAGATTTTTCTGAGTGCTTTCTGGGCCTTAGAGAGTTTTCCTCCTCTTTGAAGCTTCTGGCGTGTTAAAGAAAAGTGGAAGTTTGGGAAAAGGGCAGCAATCAGAGTCTGAGCCCAAGCCCACAGCCTCATTTAAATTTGGTAACAGGGTCCAGGTCTAACCTTGGGTCCTTCAAGGCTCTGGTGTTCTCCCACTTGTCAGCTAGTCCGCTTTAAGGTACGTTAGTGAGGGAATACTACACAGACAGCAAGATCACACAGAAGAGAGTTAGGAAGAGTTCAAAAACATAGAACAGACTACATTGATCATGAAGAGAGCTCAGACAAACATACATGGCAATCAGCAAGCAAGTTAAAATGGGACTGTCCACTTTTGTCCTCCTTATTTCCATTTCTCCATGCTTGTTCCTCCTCCAACCCACCTTGATCTCTCCCTTTCCCTGCCTTTGGCTCCACCCCTAACATGATAGGTTAATGTAGTACATTCCCACATTTCCCCTATAACCACCCTCTATAAATTTCACATAAACCCACAAGTCTTCTCAAATATTTCAGATATAAACTTTCCCACTTATAATTTAAAAAATATTCATCTCCAAGACTTTGGGTTTCTCTCTCAGTCGTGTTTCCCCAATCCCTCATCTGAGATATGCTCTTCGGTCTCCCTTATCTCCTGTGACTTAGTGTTTGTGCATCTAGATGTAGTTTATTACTCCTTCTGTCTCTGGTCTATTTTTTTATATTGACTATCTATTAATCATATATACCCATAAACCAGATATCCTTACATTCCACGTATCTACATATCACTTATATTCTGCATATCCATAAGCTTCCTAGTGTCACCTGAAAAATGTACTTAACAATGCTAAGCAGCCTTTGGTAACATCTCTTACTCTGGTGACATCTCAAGTTTGACACATAACCTTTAAATACCCATTCCAGGTTTGTTGTCAGATGCCACAAAGTTTTCCTAGGCCTATGTGAACTCAAAGTCTGTTATTTGATATGGCACACTGACTTACAATGATATAGCATTCTTTTCTACAGGCATCTTCTGCACTAGAACAGTGTTTTGTACAAGGATGTGAAACAAGACACAGAGATATTACAAAGCAGTTAGGTTTGCCTTAGGCGAGGGTAAGTAACTATGATACATGCTGAAACAGAGGGAAGCAGGTATATCACGATGTTGTCAGGTTGAATACTAAAGAAAGCCATGAATTAGGTCTAATTAAAACAGGCTCAGAACAATGCAGTGGGTTACATTAAAGACTCTCTGCAGGCCTGTAACCAGTCTTGTGTTTTATTGTCTCTGTTCCACTTAGTGTAGAGATTGTTGCTGTAGCATTTCATTAATCAGAAATAACCTGACTCAGAACACTCTGTCTTTCATATAAGAAATGTGACTAACCCAATCCCATGACCAATTTGCAAACAGGTAAAGAAGAGCTTTTAGCAACTAAGTATGAAATCACTGATTCTAATCCCACACCCTGAAAACTCTGGTTTCCACAGTATAACCTTACCAATCTTCAGCTGAGCCCACTAACCAAAATGACTGTGTGCTCCCTTGCTGTCTGCAGTTTCCTGGCTATTGATTTGTCTCATGCTACTCAGTGCAATACTTCAGTCTCAGCATGAGAAAAGTTGATTCAGCACTTTAATGCCCTTCGTTCCCAATACTTTCCTAGCACAACAAAAATACCCCATGACTGTCAGTATTTCAGTCCTGAGGATCCTGCAGCACTCCAAAACATTATTGATACAGATCATACCTTCCCACATTACACATAAGACAGCGTGCATCTAAGCAAAGCCAGAAGCCACATATATTCATCAACACCAAAGGCAATATTGGCACCCAAACTGAGGACTCATTTTCAGGTAACACTGAGTCCAAATTTTGTCTGAGCATTAACTAAAGGGGCATTGATACTGGATTTGCCAACACCTTATTTGAGATGGTGGTACTGAATAAGGTGTTGAAAAAATGGGCTAATCTACAGGTGCCTTTAACCCTCTGTGGTTCAGCTAGAATTATGGATCTATATATAATGTATTTCACAAAGGCCAGTGTGTAAATTGAGTGCTGGCTATCTCCAGGTTATGCCAATTTATTCCTAATCAGATGTATGTTTTGTTATGTCCGTTTCAAGGTCACAGTCATCAGTATGCATGATTACCTTAATGATTCTGTGCAGCACTGCAGTCCATCAGGATAATTGGAAGCACATTCATATTCTAGACTGCATTCCTGCACTGTAGAAATATTCTTCAGTACATTTAAGAAAAAAAGAACAGTGCTGTATCCATCAAACACCCTGATTCAAAAACTGGAAGAGGATCAAACTCCATACACTTTAACCTTGAATATCAGGGGATGGAAGAGATTTATTTTATCATTAAAATTCTGTCATGGAACTGTAAAACAGTGAAGAAAAGCTATGTTATAAGAAGTCCTTTGTTTTGCAAATCACTCCAATATGATCACAAACTGGGAATCTTTCTGCTAAAAAATATATTGGCAGCTATCAAAAGGGAGGAACAGGAGTGAATTGCTCAGTAAAGGGAGGCATCTGACAGCAAGCCTGAAAGGACAGTACCCTCACTGGAACAGGCACAAAAAAGTGGTACCACATGATACCCACAAAAGCTGAGTAGAGTGAGCCTGAGCATGGTGACAAAGCCAGAGAAATCCATGGTGATGAGGTGAGTCTAAGGCCAGCCAGGAAGTCAAGGTTCAGCAAGACACAAGGCCGGGCAAAGGCACAGCTGCAGCATTGCTCAGACAGATTCCACTGGGGAGAGCCTAAGTTTAAAAGCATCGCCCATGGAAGGGGACACATGCCTATCAAAACTTTGGAAACCTCTTGCTCAGACCTGACCTTTAGCTAACTCAAGGCCAGACAGATACAACATCCATTTTTTTTCTGCAGATCTAGCAGTCAGAACAGAAGGCTATGGAAAAAGGGTGTTCACCATCCTGACAGGTATGGTCAAGCGTAACACAGTGTCATTATTTTCATACTTGTCTCTCTTTTAAGCTAAACAGACTATGACAATAGTCATATATAATACATTATCCATTTAAAATATTTTTTTCTTTTATAAACTGCTTTTTCTGTAGGGCAGCAGTGACAACAAAGCATTTCCATCACTATGGTCTTTCTTTAAAAATCTTAGATTATCTGCTGAGAAACATGCTGTATCTGGCTCAGATTTGGCAGGACACAGTATTTCCTAGTCATTCTAGTTTCTGTTTACCCAACAAAAACAAGAAACACAACAGCTCTGCAGGCTTCAGTTGATAAAAATGTTCTGTTCAGCACTTCAAGACACTAGAAAGCAAGACCAATAAGCGTGGTTCCTCAATTGTTCCTCAGACCAGCACTACTATTAGTCAATATTAGCATGAAATTAACATAAAACCAAATAATTTTTATTACAGTAGAAATCACTCCCTTAAGCTCATACATACCACAAGACAGCAAGATGACAAAACACTTACTTTGATCCTTCTTATTCTGCCACTGGAATCAATATTAATGTTGTCCCTTGAGCAGGGATTCATTTAACCTAAGAAGCTCCTCACAAGCAGTAGTTTCCACTGTCCTTTTATTACCTACACAGTAGAAAATTGTCCAGAGTGGTCCAGGTAATCTGTTCACTCATACTGCTTTCAGCTCTTTGACCTTTTCATAGCAACTACTCAGGCTGTTATGCTTAAAAATTTTGATGTCGTTGTACTGTAGCCTAAGATTTCCTCCAGCATTAATATGATACTTAGTGATTTTCATGAATTCAGAGTTATACAGCTGAAACCAACTACCAAGGTTTTGATTTAATTCAGTCTTTACAGTCTGAATAGACCCTATTTTTTTTTTTCCCCCGAGTTTAAATTTGTGCCACAGTAGAAATCTCAATGCCATGTAAACTTTATAAGCACTATCAATGATGAACTGAAATAGGATGTAAATATTCTCTAAATACACCTAAAAATGAACCTACTCCATCAAACAACAAAAAAAAACAACAAGAAAAACCAGTCAAGAATGAATTTAACATGGCACATGTCATACTGCTAGCCATCAGAACACTCAGGTACCAGAACAAACTTGCAGGGGAAGAGGCAATACAAAAATACCCCATTGCTTTTGAGAAGATCATCAATTAATTTATTTAAACAAGCATATAAAGCATGATGACTGCATAATAAATACTGGACTTAGTTGACAGGTGAAATTTTTGAGTCCTATCTGACTAAAATATCACAAAACACTCTTCTGAATTCCTGACAAACGTACTGGAATATTGAGTCTTAAGAAAATTCCAAGCAAGGAGTGAGGGGACTTATCCTCTAAATATTTTATCTAAGTGACTAATGTTGACCCTTTCTCTTGCATGCATTAGAATATTTCTAATAGCCTCATTTTAAAATTTCTTAAGTTTTAAACAAATGGCTGAAAGTCGTAACTCGATGGGAAAGCAACTGTGAATTACCCTTGACTCTAATGCTATCAAAAACCACATCACCATAGACCTATTGGTTTTAAAGTATGACAACAAGTGTGAGAAAAGGAAAATTTCAGACCAGTTTTTTCAACCAGGCTGTACGTAATAACCTCTCTTCAAATCACCAGTTGCTCAAATGAGATAACTAATGTGTATGTTCCAGTCTACTTCTATAGTACATAGTATACAAATATATACATTTTTACAAAACCCATATGAACATTTCCAGTTAGATATACCTCAATTCTTCCATTGAACATTATGTTCCTTTTGGCAAGAATAAATGATGAAGTTCAAAAATTGTGCTCTTAATTGCTGAGATGAAAAACGAGGAATGGGACCACTGTGCTATTTAAGATGATTTATTGCTCAAGTAAGCCAAATAAAATATCAGTCTCGAAGGCATGAGATTTGGAGAGGAGCAACAAGTCAGCCATAGCGCAAAGGTAGTCACGCGTTTCTTCTTAACATAGAAATATATAACATTTTGGTCCAATAGACAATTAACACAAAACTTGTTTCTACGTAATAACCTATCACCTTTGCTTAATTTTGCTGCACTGCGTCTGTCTTTCAGCCAATAAACTGATAGGCCACGTACCTACACACACCTCTATTATAGCTTCTAGATCCTGAGCCTACCCTATAAGTCACATTATTACAGCTTAAACTTCTCACCTAATATAATTTCTTACCTACTCAAAGCATATTTTTACTTACAATTATAGGAACATAAGTTCATCATTTTTCTACTTAATGTTTGTGTACATTTATCATTACAAGCTCTTTCCAAGGCTGCAGATTGAACCCTTCAGCCTCTATGTAAGTTTCTGTTTCTCCATATCCCACCTAACAATGCAGTATTTTCCCCCTGCAGCAGGTCACATGGTATGTTATTAAACTTTCAAAATATTTAGTGTTTGCCTATATCTGTCAACAATTTTAAACACTATCAATTTTTCAAAATATTTAGACTATAAATATTGGAAGCTGAGGAAGCAGAAGAGAAAAAAGTAAGAGCAGTTTATCCTTTCATACAAAAGCTAGTCAAATTTTGTAATAACGTAGGTCTAAAACTAAATTAAAAGGCAGTAGAACTAGTTTTTTATTAAGACATAGGACCACAGCTTCAAAATTTTCATTTTTGATCCTATTCCTCACCAACTGAGTAAACAGAAACCAAAACTATGGGACGTCTTGGAGGGACAGCAAAACAATCAAAATCTACATATTTAAAAATAATAATATTTTAAAATCAAAAGAAGTCAGAACCTAAGTAGAGTTGCAGAAAAAAAACCCTAAGATTTTGCAATTTTAATTAGGGAGGGGAAGGTAGAGAGGGTCCTTGTTCATATTCCAGACATTCATGTCAAGCTCTTCTGAAGCAGCACTACATCTGCCAGACAAGTTCACCACCTCTTTGCTGGCATGAGGCTTAGGGGAGCAATAGACTGTTGGAACTTCATTATGTTGTCCACAGTGAAATGCTAACATCAGACAGCCATATGCTGCCATAAAAAGTTTGAGAGCCAACAAGTGCTGAACAAAGCAGTGGGGACACAAAGTTATATTGCAGCATGTGTGTCACAGGATTCTGAGACGTCGTGCACCTGCACTATAGGAAAACAGTACAGGATGGAATAATTACATCATTGAGCAAGCCGTGCAACTCCAGACGGCCATAAAGGAGCATATCCTCTCCCTTCCTGTACCTTTTCTTCCCTCTCTTCCCTTGGGAAAACCTACCATTGTCTTCTGCATAAAACTCCAACTGTTTCATGCAATATGCAGCAACAAAACAAGTTCCTTCTCTCATCAGAATATATGGGCTTCAGCTGGTATCTAAAGAGAAGATGAAAACTCCATTTCTAACTGAAGTATCTGCATTTACTGGAGCAGAACCAGCCACAGGGCAAAGTTTATAACTAATCCACAAGAAGAAAGCCACATTTATAGCAAGCCCAGCTGCTCTCTATTAGTGGCATTGCCTCTATCTAGCCCTACTTTAATCACAGGGGTTCACAAAAGTTACTATTAAAAACAAATCATTAACATTTGACACAAACTATGAGGCTTATTTTTTCAGAACATTTCCCAGAAGACACCTGGCAAAGCGACATTTTTAATCTTCCTTTTAAATTGCAATGTCATATCAGTCTACTCAGCAAGCAATTAAGTCTAATACTTGACCAAAGCAAAAGAAAATGCAGACTTGCTTCATTTACCTTGGTTATTGAGAGAAAAATTAAAGTAAACATTTAAGTAAGCAAACACATGTTTTAATTATTTTAAGAACAAGGAGCAAGAGACAAAAATCTCTGTGATCTGTAGTTCATTAGAAGCTGATATTTGATGGGAATTTTTAAGGCTTCTTTTCTCTTTGGAGTAGCACATAGCTTTTGGGTAATTGGGTAATTATTGTTTGCCAAGAAGTAAGCTAGATATCTGGCAAAATAGGGAAGCTGGAATAAGTGCTGAGATTTTTCAATATAACAAAAATCTAATATCTTATGTCAAGCTCTAGCAAGTCTTTTTGTATTAAAAAAAAAAAAATGTTTATATCTCTCTACTGAATTTTGGAAAGCTCTTTTTCTGAGCTGATGTAGAAGCCACTGGATAAAACCAGCATGTGTTCATGTATAGAATCTGTGCAGACATCAAGGTCTGGACAACTGCCTACAGTTTTTGTTGTTATGATGTTTCCAGAATCATCATGTTTAACAATAGGACTCTCTGAAAGTCCAAGCATCCAATTCCATACCTTAACCCCTTAAACATTGATTACTTCCTAGATGTATAAGGATCTTTGCCTTTTAAGTCAGTTTAACAATGGCAAAAGTTATACATGTATAGAAGAGAATCGCTGTTCTGAGAGCAGAGACAACAAAGTTGACACAGATTATAGAACTATTTAGGCTGGAAGGAACCTCTATGATCATCAAATCCAATCACAAACCTAATACTGCCAAATATAACACTAAACTATAACTAATTTATCTACATGTCTGTTAAATACCTCCAGGGATGCTGACTCAAGTACTTCCCTGGGAAGTCCTTTACAAATATGTTATAAAAGGACCACTGGTATGTAGAGCAGCAAACAGAATAATACAGTTTTCTCTAATGTCAGCAGCATAATACATGGAAATTTAGGTCTATGAATATGGCAGAGGAGTTCATTACAATCTCCAAGCCTGTGCATCCCGTTATTTCCATGTCATGTATTGAGGAACTCATTGAAATTCCCCTCTATGTCAGGCGTCAATGTGTGATCATCAGGTAATTACATTCCCTTTCTAGTGCTATCTTCATATCTATTATTCTTTTCTGGCAATAAGTAGGAAAATGTTTCTTTTTTAACCTTTAGTCTCCAAACATCCTTTATTAAAATTCAAATTTTCCATAGTATTATTCTGTAGTTTCATGTGTTTGTTGTTTTTTTTCAGCCAGGATATTAGCCTGATCAGTTTGAATTCCTAAAAGTGAGGCAGACAAGGTACAGTACCACTGGTGGAAGGATATTTTTTCATTTTCAAAACAAAATTCAGGTTGCAAATAAAATAGAAATTCTGCTACTCTTCAGCTTAGTAGTCTGATTAATTTCAGAAGATGTAAATTCTTAAGTTTCATTGTTGAGGAAACATCTTCATGGGTCAGCCCAGATAGCTGCATTGATTGATCCACATTAAAATAACACCTTTCTGCAATTACAGCTTCCTCATGAGGTGATGAGGAGGGACCAGGTACTGATCTCTTCTCTGTGGTGACCAGTGACAGGATCTGAGGGAACAGGATGAAACTGAAGGGGAAATTTAAGATGAGTATTAGGAAAACAGTCTTCACCCAGAGGATGGTTTGTCACTAGAACAGGCTCGCTAGGGAAGTGGTCACAGCACCAAGCCTGACAGAATTCAAGAAGAATTTGGACAATGCTCTCAGGCACATGGTGTAACTCTTGAGGATGTCCTGTGCAGGGCCACAATTGAATTTAACAATCCTTGTGAGTCCCTTCCAATCCAATATATTCTCTATAAGAGGCTTTCAGCTTGGTAACAGAAACTGAAGCTGACACACATTTCTCTGACTGGTTCTGAGGTTCAAGATCTATGGCAAAATGTGAATAGTTTATCTAAAAAAATAATAGCAGGCTCCAGATAAACCAAGAATAAATACTTTTACTGTTTTCAAGAAAGAACTGGCACAAAGGTTTTCAGAAACCAAGCTATATGCAGTTAAGCTGTTTTTATTAGAGTATGGTGGAGGAGTTCACTGAAAAGATTTAGAATTACAATGAAGAACATTTTAACTCATAACCTTTTCTTGACATTCTGTTTGCTCTTAATCACCATACTTCATTTAATATCAGAACTATGCTTTCTTAAATATCATCCTGCATATTCTGTGGGGGAAGGGGGAAGGAGAATATACATTCTGAAGTGAACTCAAACAGACACACTGGCATTTGCACAGAATGTCAGACATTGGGAGAAATCAAACACTACATTTCATCTTTAGCTGTCAGCCTGGTACTGTTTCTGCTTTTTTGTAGGAAGTCTACAATTCAGAAGGAAGGAAGAGGGTGAATCCATCTTAAAATATCAGAAGATTGTGATAATCAGATATCGGTTAGTCTAAATGGTCTTGCCTCTAATTTTAGCATGGTATTAAAAGTCACAGGGCACACATTAACTGTCACAAGCATGGTTCTGCTGCTGCAGAATGCTGAGCAACAGAGAAATCAGCTGCTGCTTAGCCCACATCCCTGCACAATATCTGCTGATGGAGATCCTCCTGGCAGAAGACGTTTATCTTCATTTTTGTTGTACCTGAGCATTAGTCAGATCATCAAAATGACTAGCTACATTTAAGCTGCAGTGATAGAGGAGATTTCTCTTCAGCCACTGAGACAGAATAGTAAATGAGCAAAGGGAGAGAAACATGGAACTGGCTTACACAGATTACCACAGCACATGTAGCCTGTAAGACACAGGATGATTTTAAGTCTTATTAATTATTCATTAAAGTATGGGGGGGACTTGGTGGAAGGAAACTCACTTTGACAAATAACCTGTACATACTACCTGAAAAAAATGTCACCTAAATCCTCAGTAGAATAGAGAACTTGGAATAAAAATTGTTGCTTACATGTAATTTCTTGTATTGGTGATCCCAATGCCTGACAGTCCACATCCATTTTTACATTTACAGAATGAAAGGTGATATAGTACTTTTGTATGCTGTAAACATTTGTGTACAAATTAAATCAGTGGAAGATAATGAGGAAATTCAAAGGACATCATTCAAAGGACTATTTTATCTGTTTTTGTATTTAATCGCAAGAGAATATAGAGAAAATATCTCATGTGTTTGAAGCTGCCAATTAAATTGCTCTAAACTCAGGTAGTTAAAGGATTTCTTTTGTTCTTCTTTCAATAATTTGGAGGTTAAAAAACAGCTGTCAAGGAAAGCTTTTAAGCCAGCATTTATGGATATATTAGTACAAGTTAGTATAATATCTTTACTGCTACTGACACAGATGACCAGAGGCAAGGAAGCCAACTTCTTTCTATTCATTCAATATTGAAATTTGAATATTCAATATTGATACTTGACTACCTTGCACAAGGAACAACTGTTCTTCCCTGAGGCCTCCAGCAGCTTTGCCTCAGTTCTATACCAGACATCTTTGCTCTAGTTCCCAACTCCTCAAGGAATTACAGCTTAAATGAGCTGAAAAGCTTAAAAGAAAACTTCAGATGTGAATCACCATTTCTCTTGCAGACCCCTACAGCTATTATTCCATATGGTTCCTTGTTTCCTAATCAGACATGCATGCACTAAAATTACTGTTAAAACTGTTTTCAGTGCCTCAGCAAATTTTTGCAATAAAGTTTGCTGTTCAGTTCTTTCAATAACTAGTTGACCAGATACAAAAGACTTGTGTTTCCTGTGCAATAACCTAAAGGATTCATTCTAATAAGAAAACAATCACACACACTCCAAAATCTTTCACACACTCCAAAATCTTTATCTATCTACACAAATCTAATATTCAGTAATTTAACTATAAGACTTGGAAGAGTTGCAGAAAGCAATATCCTGCCACAAGAATGTTTAATTGTATCTTCAAAACAATTAAGATGCCATCTGTCTCCTACAGAAATGGTTTCTTTATTGTTTCCACTATTTTCCCCAACGTTTAAGTTGGTGGCGAGAGGGAGCAGGGGCTAGAATGGCTTTTATGATTAATTTTATACCAGCATGTCTTAGGGCATGCCCTGATCTACTGAGTTCCTTCATTTTATGATTTCAGCTTTGTTCTTGCAAATCATCCCCACACTTTCCACCAGTAGAACACTAACCTTTAGCTTTTATAGAGTAACGCTGTACAGAATCAAAGTACAGGCAGCAGTCAAACACTGCATTGACATTTAGGAAGCAGATGATGCCACTGGGGAGTAAAGGGCCTCACAGCAAGAGTAATGCTGCTAAAGTATTTCTGGAAAGCTACCTTCCAGCCACTTTAAACTAAATGGATAATCCTGCCCAAGGGCACGGTTACCTGGACTGTGGTTACAGCAAATCTGTATTAAACTATTATCCCCCCAGCTATCTCCCTGTAACACTGGTGGTGGCAGCTCGGTCATATCAGTTTCACCATTCTCTTGACAGAAGGCTCTGTTATGGTTTGTTTTTTTCTTAAAAACAGTTTATTTCAGAGAAATGAAACTGAGAACAGGTAGACAAATGTTAAAGACTGGAAAACCAAAATATTGTAAGCATATTGTCTCCAGTGTAGTGCAAAGTAAAACAAGAGGACATGGGAAATGAAAGAACAGAAATTACTTTAACTATGTCTGTCTTAGATAGAATAATCCATGTTAGCAAAAAACTAAATCTCATCCATGAAATTGTACTTAATATTCCTCACACTTCAGGGAAACTACTGTGCAGTATATAGTCCCTTATATTTTCCTAAAAGAAATTACTTTTAAATGTCAGTGTTTTCGCAATATACCAAGATATAAACATAATAATATTATTGACCATGATTCATATCTGAGTCATTAAAGAACTACAGCACTGTTCCTGAAAAACAACTTCCTGTGAAAATACACCCTTCTTCTGCCAGTGGAAGGAACATGCCTATCTCTGTGCCATAAGCTGTATCTTTACATGCCAATGGCACTTACAACAGTAAGAAAAAAGTCCTTAGTGAGAAGACCAAGATTAAACATTTAAACATCCCTTAAACTGACAACATAAATTTTACAATTTTTGGCACAAGAGTCCAGGAAAGAAAGAAAAAATAAAAAAAATCCCCAAGCCTCTACTCATGTCAAAGTATGTGCAAAGGGTGTCTATGCAATGCCCTGGTAGAGTGTCACCTCTGGTATTCCACAACTTTGGAATATTAGGACACTTTGCCCAGTTTTGTATTCACTCTAAGCAGAGAGACAAAAGGTTTTCATGTACAAACTTCCTTGAGAAGCCAATTTGGGTTCCACTGGAAACCACTAGGATATAATTCAAGTAAAGATTGCGAGTCTACCATTCAGTCCCGGGCAATTAAAGACACCTGGTCAAAATCTGTTCATTCAAAAGCTTGGTAGTTATGAAGCAGTCTTGCAATATTTACATTACTTCAAGGCTGATAAACAAGTGGAAAAAGAAAGAGTTAAAACTAGGTCTGGGAGAATAATAAATCATTGCTTGTTAGTAGAGGAACAAAAATTGAGAATGACTATGCACCTTTAAGAAATACCTGTTCATTATATGCAAATTTCTGTATGTATGTACATGTAAAGGAAACCCAGGATGATTTGCAACTGCATTTACAAATAATTTGTCTACCCATTTCTTTTTTTTCTTTTTTTTTCTTTTCTTTTGTTTTCTCTTTTCTTTTTTTTCTTTTCTCTCTTCCCTCTCCTCTCTCCTCTCCTCTCCTCTCCTCTCCTCTCCTCTCCTCTCCTCTCCTCTCCTCTCCTCTCCTCTCCTCTCCTCTCCTCTCCTCTCCTCTCCTCTCCTCTCCTCTCCTCTCCTCTCCTCTCCTCTCCTCTCCTCTCCTCTCCTCTCCTCTCCTCTCCTCTCCTCTCTTCTTTTCCTTTCCTTTCCGCACCTTTCCTTTCGTAGAAGGTGAGAAAAAAGCAAACACTCTATAAGGAGATTCATTTAACAAGCTGTGTGTGAATTTACTTCAAAGATGGAAGAAGCTAACAGAAACCTCTCTCCGGCCAAATCTTTTTTGACATAAAACGTACCAATGTACCAATGAAGTAATGAAGTCAGATACATGCACAAAGCTTTTGAGTTCTGCAGATTACTAGAATTGTTAGGAACTAGGTACATTTTTGAGAAAAAAAGAGTCCTTTCAAGTGAGCCTTTTTGGATACATAGTGATATATTATTATCCATATGCACTGTATTTTTCTAGTGTTTCTATTAAATTCTTGAGAAATTAAAATCTCAAATGAGACAAGTATCCTTTTACTCTTTATATATTAGACACTCCTTTCACATACTATTTTCAGGCTTACCTTAAAGCTGTCCCTCACAAAAATAGGCTTCTCCCTACACACACAAAATCACCTTCCTAAAAGTCACAATACAGAAAGTCATCCACTGGATCCAACTCGAAAGACAGAAAGAAAGTCATCACCTATCCTCTAAAAATTATCCAATTTTTAAAATTTATAGGGTTATTTTAAGTGATAAATCCCATTGGAATACATCTGAAAAGCTACCTTTTAGCATCCTAAAAGGACCATCCACTGACACAAACACTGAGGTTTCTGTGGTCAGCAAATGCCTGTTGCTGTAACTTCCAGGTGCTAGTTAGTGCATGGAAATAGCACTGCTCTTCTTTTCAAAAGTTCTTCAAAAACTGTCTACATCATCATCTAGTTCTCCTAATGGCCATCCACTGCCTCATCAACACTTCATAGAGTAAGTGCAGGCTTATCCCCCTGAATTAAGAGGATCAAAGTATTTTGTCTAGGCTTTTTTTGCCTGCCATCTTGCCTTGACTCCTTCCTGCCTTTTGGAAGGAAGTTCCCATAATTCAAAAGGATGAATCATTCATGTAACTGCAAGCTGAAGCTTTTATTCACTATTTCCTATCAAGAGTCACCAAAGTCAAAGCAGTACACATGCATGGCCTACATAGTGCATGATTTTTCAAGGACAATGAGCTCCTAAACCTCTGCATGAAAGAGATTCAATTTTGTGTCAAATTATATCATATTAAAAATACAAAAAAAACAAAAAAAGGCAAAATGAAAACCACTAAACTCCAAGATATTCTGACCATTTTTGTAAAAAGTAAGGAAAAGAGTATTACTGCATAAGATATGACAGCTATGTTGTGCCTTGTGAAATACAAAAAGTGGCATTCAGCCTTCTCTAGATGCTGATAGATTAAAAAGCAGCATTTCACATTAAAAATAGTTAATTTCAGTAAGCTTTACAAATTTAGAATGATGAAAAGCCTACATGAATTACACTTATGGGCAGCTGACAAAACCAAGGTGCTCATTTTATGAAACTTCAGTAGCTATCTTAACATGCAATCCCCTCAGTAAGGACATAAAATTCAGGACATTTTCTGCCATTTCAGGGATGAAATGACAGCAGCTTTGGAGAGAATATCTCTTTCTGTACCTTATTAAGGTCCAAATCTAAAGCTGACACAGTGCAGTAAGCTCTTGTCAAGAGATGAAATTGCAAGGTTGTACCAGAGAAGGAGCCATGACTGCTTGCTTCATTTTTCCAGGGATGACTGCTGTCACGAGTGGATCATTTTGTTCTCCTATCAAACTGAGTGGCAGTGGGATGCCTGGTTCTGTTTGTGGAAGATATTCACACTGGGAACACCAGCAAGTCAAACCAAGAAAATATTAGTTGATACAAAGATTACAAAGAAGTCTGGGGGAAAAAATGTTTTTGCAGCACTGTTATACTTTTAATACCTACCTCATATCAACCATAGAGAAAATTGCATGTTATTGCTGCATTGCACTATATAACAAGACATATTTGTTACTTAAACACACCATTGGTAAAAAAAATGAAATAGAACCCAAACTGTTATGTGTCCCACTCCTTCACTAAACAAAAAAAAGCACATTTGTGCATTTCAGTCCTGAAATCATCTTAACAATTACCAAGCATAGTGTAAATGCAGAACTATCAACAAAGCAAGGAAAGGACTAAGACTGGAAAAGAGTTTGTCAGAAACATACACACTCACACATGCACATACATGTAAATAAGCAGAGTGTTAACTTTGCTTTGACTTATGTAAAAAAACCCTGTATCATTAATGAATGACAGATTACAACTACAATGAATGAGAGATTTGGCACCAAACAGGTCATGCATTCTGCATGAGAAAGAGCTTGTCCTGTACAAATTTCAGTAGTAATTGTAACTGATTTGTGTAAGTCCATAGATTCCCCCAGTTCAGGTTCAACTACTGTGACTAGGAAAGACAATCATGTCTGTACAAGCAATGTGCAACCAATATACAGTAGAAACTAAGAAGTCATTCGGGAAAGAAAAAGAAATAATTGCCTACCACTCAACAGAAAAGTATCAATAGTGAGAGAACAAAAAGAAGTGCATAACTGTTTCTATTTCCCTGAAACAAAATGATGACTTTTAAGAACATGTCCTTAGTGAACTTCTATGTGAACTTTTTTCTAAACTTTTGTTTGAAGCTGTAATCAAAAAAATTTATCTTCTCTACTCTGCTATACAATTCTTTAGAAAATCTGACAGGAACAATGCCAAAGTTAATTTGCATGTCATGGCTCTCATAGTACAAGCATCTTCCTATTTATTTTTTTTTTTATTTTCCATTGCCAGCAAAACAAGCATTAGCAGCACTGTGAAAATCTGTCTTAAAACAATAGCTAGCTGGTCCTTCCTCCCTTCCCTCACTTCCTCACTTCCTTCTTTCTTCCTCACTTCCTCACTTCCTTCCTCACTTCCTCACTTCCTTCCTCATTTCCTTCCTCAATGCCTGCCTTCCTGCCTGCCTGACTTCCTGCCTTCCTCTCTCTCAGAAAGGAAGATTTTATTCATTGAAATCCGACCTCTGCTGCTCCCCTCTCCAGTTGGACCAACTGCCATCTGCCTGCTTTTTATGATAGAGGCAAAAATGCAGCATACTCTGACTGAGGAAATATATGCGAAAAATAGAACAACACTTGACATTTACTTTCCCTCTATGGGTGCATTCTACTGATCAGACAAATAATTATTTCAGCTAAATTACTGGAAGCAAGCATAAAAGTGTTTTACTAGCCATTCAAACTCCCTATGACTGCTAACATAATTAATTAGGTCATTTTGATCACAGATGAAAAATCTAGTAATTTTGATTAGATTGCATATAGTTAAGAAATGTGCTTGTATCCTGCATGTTCTGTGTGTTATGTCTCTGGGAGGAATGTAACCAAAATCACCATTAGGCTTCTGAAATGAAACATTCTCAGAAACACTTTTATGCAAGGAGAAAAATTATACAAGGTCAAAATGGTTAATACACATATTTAAAAAAAAAAAAAGGAAGTAGGTAGATGAATTATTCAGAGATATAATATGCAGAGTATTTATAATGTGAAACCTTATTAAAGTTATAATCACTAACTAAACTCAGTTTTAAAATATTCTGATAACTTCTATCATGTGTACTAAGTGGACCAATTCCTCTGGCATGTCCATTCAAGTTATGTGGTCTGTAATTAATGGATTCTACAGATGTTTTAGATTTTCTAGTGATTTTCTTGCACAGCCTTTCTCCCCCCCATACAGTCACCCATACAACTGGAGCATTGCCATTCCACAATAGCTTCCCGCCTAACTACACAGACAAATAGTAAATATGCAGCTTTTCTCCTATCATTCAAGTCATTTAATAATCACTCCCACAGCATTCCTCTGCATTTTGTAAAATCATATCTTTCTTTTTTTTGTGGACAGTAGTAGCAGTTTTGCATTTAAGAGCTGCAGATAACAAAAGAGAACAGATGGTGTATAAAAATATACGTTGAAATAAATGAAAAAAAGTTCTACCTTTTAGATAATCCATCTTTTATCACAGATTGTATTTAATGGGGTTATATATTGTTTTTTAGAGAAGTACTCAGTACAAACAAGATATAATATATGAGCATATGTCAGAAATGCACTACAAATTCCCTCACTAAGCAAGCATATTTCAAATCAGACAAAGCTGCTATGGAAGAAAATTAATGTCCTACAATACATTTTTCTGAAGAGACTGATTTCAGAAACATCCAAGAAACCCCTATAGTAACAATAGTTCTGGGATTAGGGTGGGGATGGATGACTAGGAAGCATCACCATCATCCAGCAAGATCTGCTTATAATGCAAGTAATTGCAGCCATTCTTTAAACCCACTCCCAAATCCATGAAGGTTATCTGGAGTTTTGGGTACATCAGTATAAGGAGGACCTCAAAGTATTAGAGTGTGTCCAGTGCATTAGTGACAAGGTGGAGAAAGGTTTCAAGGACAAGACTTATCAAGAGTGTCTAAGGTCTCTTGGCTTGCTCATCCTAAAGAAAAGAAGGCTGACAGTCCTCCTACAGTGACACTACACTCTCCTCTGTGTACGTCTGTGTGAAAACTAGCCCAGTTGGACAGCAGAGAAGTACAGTGAGAGTTTTGAGTACCATCAAAGTGCTTTCAAAATCTGGATCATGATTCTGAAGGATTTGAGGATGTAGGGGAGAATAGCTCCAGGACACTAGGCGCCAGCTGTGTGGAACACCAGCTACATGAGAGTCATGATGTGCATGTGTGTGCATGTTGCAGATAGCACACTCTAGTCTTCCTCAGATGGAATCTAACGTGGATGCATGTTTATGTGAGTCCCATGTTTATGAGGGTGCAAATAAAAGCACCATTTTTTTCAGTCTGTGTGTCTGGTCATAGGTACAGTTTAGTTAGGGGAGGGGGTGTTTGCACCTGCTGGGAATATGTGTTCAACCTCACCACAGCCTGGAGAGACAGAACTGCACGAGCCTCATTGATACAGGAGGAATTCCCCAAGCCCAGACCCGTGTGGGCATAGTCACCCCTAACAGAATGTAAGACACATGAGAAAGAAAGGCAGAATATAGAGATGAATGGAGTCATGATAAAATATATTCTATAGAACAGCCAGAGCCATTCTATGACCACATTGCTAAAATTTGGAAATGCATATGCAGCCAACAAGCTTCATCTTGCATACCATTGGCAGTGAAAATATCTTCATTTACCCAAAACAGCTGCATAACAATGTCATATTAGCAACTTGCTGCTTGAAAAAGCTTCCAAAATGTGGTTAGGAGCAGAAGTCAGAGAGAGATTGGGCTGGATGTGTGCACCAGAAGTCATCCTGAGGCATATATTAACATGCAGAAAATCAATGCTCAAACACTTGGGCAAATAAGTAGAAAAACACCATCTGTTTCTAAATATGTGGGGATTTTAGAGTCACTTTAAAATGTGTATATGTTTCATTTCATTAAATCTTTTCTATTGTATTCAGAAATATGAATAATGAATACTCTTCCAAAACTTCCAAATGTTGATTGAGGACTATATTATAAACTGATATTAAATATTAAGTATGGAGCATAGATTTGCCACATTGAACCATTTTTAACAGTGCGGGAAGTAAATTAACTTCCTAAGTACAGTGTTCTAGAGTGAAAATTTTAGGTTTTAAAAATCTGTTTTGAACAAAACAGCTCATTCATAATGACTTAAAGTTTTCTTGCCACATAGAAAAGTTGATGTTAGCAGAAAAGAGGTACGAGCAGATGGAAGCATTTCTATGTCTTATTCCTTAGGCATGAGTAATGTATGAGACAGCTGAAGTAAACATTTTGATGGATTTTCCTTTTGTACTGTTACTGTGTCTTATCACTTTTGATATTAATATAAGTCTGTTATACTGTAGTGGGTTTAGTGCTGGCTAAAATCGCCACTGCACCAGCTAGGATTATTTACTCATTTCCTGGTGTGAGATATGAATTAGGAGGGGGACAAAGCAGGCTCAAAACTAAAAAGGTATAAAATAACTTTATTAAAAGAACTAAAAGTATAATAAGAATCAGAATAAAACCTTCAGAACACTTCTCCCCTCCCCACAACTACTTTTCTTTCCTTCTGACAATGTAGAGACAAAACCTGGGATTTTCAATCAGTTACCACCTCTACAATAGTCTTTCACCAGTTCTTGTAGGAAGAGAAGTTTCTCTCATCATGCCATGGAGACTTCTCCACAAGAAACAGTTCTCTTGTGGCTTCAGTGTCATGGTGAATCAGCCACCTGGGAAAGGAAAATCTGTTTGCAGAGTGAAAGTCCCTCCCATGCCTTGCAGCTTTCCCAAAGCTGCTTTCATGGATCATGTCAACTTATGGGGTGCTATTTTACGGATGAGCTGTTCCAGCATAAAACAAACTAAAAGTTCTCTTCTTTTATCTCTGGGAACAGAAGCTTTTCTTCTTCTATCCCTGAGGAAAGTTTCTCAATTTTCTCTGTTTAAGCTTCTCATTGGATTACAGCTTTTCAGCATCCACACACTTCAGCACAAGTGCTCTTTTCTCATGAGCTGTGGATGAATGCTGCATCCCCCCATGCACTTCATGAATTACAGAGAAAAAACACAAAGTCTGATATGTTAAAAATACATCTTCACCATGGTCTTACAAAGAGAATTTCAGCCCAAGACCAAGGAACCTCCTCAATCTCCTCCTAACTAGAATTTTACTCCTTCTTTATTGACCTAAGTGTCTCAGGTTGTTTTCCTTACATGTCTTCACCCTTTCCTTTTACTGATTCAGGAGAGATTTGGTGTTCATAGGTTCATTTGTTCTCAAGCTTTATCAACTGAAACAGTTCTTATAGAGTTCTGCAGCACTGAAAGGTTGATCTCATCCAGGCTGTCCATCGGGGGGATCACTCACCGTGCCTCTCGCTGCTGCTCACGGGGTCTCTGCCGACACCGTGCGAGCCGTGCCGGCCACCGGCTCCACTCAGCGCTTTTCTTCATGAGGAGTGTCAGAAACAGGAAAAGCTGCTGCTGCTGCCTTTTTTGCCCTTCTGTTGTAAATGAATAACCAATTTGATTAATAAAAAGAATAAATTTACTCTATGATCAAAATACAATTGTAAAAAGAAACCATAAGCAAAAATCAGTTTGGCGCTGTGCTGGGCAAACAGCACCAACAGGTGAGACGGGGAGGAGGCTTTCTGCAGCACTTTCCACCATGCTTCACAAATTGTGACTGTCCCAGGGTGCTTTTTATATGTTTTCAGGCTTTTCGGGGGTCCTTTGGAATATAATTCAGACAAATATTCATGATGTTTTGGGTGTATATGTTGTAATTTAGTCCGGTTTCTTGTAATACACTTCTTGCATATCATTATAATCTTATCGGACAGAGGTTTCTTGGAAATATGCCCCTTGCAGACTAATATTCATGTTGGCCTTGCTGCATATCACTACAATTTCATCATGGAAGGTTTCCTGGAAATGTGCTAGGATTCTTGTCAGACAAGATTATAATTTCAGCACGAATTTACTCATGCTATGTATCACACTTCTCTCCACAGCACGACTGGCTAAAAGCAGCTAAACAAACAAAGTCCATTGTGAGCCACGCCAAGGCAGAACGGCCATGCACCATTGTCTAAGTCACGCCAATTTCTCAGCCCCACAGTCCCGGCCACGCGGCTGCTCCCGGCCCAGG
Source organism: Cyanistes caeruleus (assembly GCF_971803275.1). Taxonomy (NCBI): domain Eukaryota; kingdom Metazoa; phylum Chordata; class Aves; order Passeriformes; family Paridae; genus Cyanistes; species Cyanistes caeruleus. The sequence goes on from NC_141701.1 coordinate 74,741,819, forward strand.
CCAGCGGCAGCCACTCCCGGCCCCTGGCCGCTCCGGGCCTCAGGGCCGCTCCCAGCGCTGACAGAGCCTCTGGCTGGCATGGCCCGGCGGTGCCGATGGAAAAGGACCGGCGGGCTCTGCCGGGAAGGGGCCCGGCCCCGCTGGGAATGGGCCCGGTGGATTCCCCGGTGAGGGGCTCGGCAGCCCGCGCACCGCCCCTCAGAAAATCTCAGCTGGGCCACAGGAGGCCAGCCCAGCCCGACCGTGCAGACTTGCCCATATTTAAAACGTGAATTTCACAGAAGCAAATCTAGCTTTTAAAAGGGTCGTCAATTCTCAGAGCCATCTATTGGTTTTTGCCAGGCACAGAGGAAGCTCTTGGCAGCTTCTCTCTGAAAAATAATTTCGGTGGGTGGCTTCTTCCCTCCTCACCAAATGTCAAATAATGAAAAACCATCACATACACAAAAAGTGAAGGCAGCCACATGGGCGTTTTTGTATCTCCTCAACTTTTGACAATTCCCCTGCCTTCAGGCTGTGTTGAAGAGATATTATTTAGCATTAATGCATTTTTATTGGACTATATTTATAAAGTAAACCAAATGGTGCTTAATAAAACAAAGCAGCTGAAGCTGAGGACTGAAACCCCACGCTTATATGCATAAATACTATAGTCTGGTCTGCAGTCCAAATTGGACTGCATCTTCTGGTTCAGCCCCATGAGAAAGACATGCTGCTCCACAGTAAAGCACAGAAAGTGCTCCAAGGCACAGAAAGTGGGGACAATCGAAAGATTTGTTTCAACTGTAGAACTGTGAACTGATCTGAAACAATAAACACAATCTGCCCTTGAAATTCTTCATCTAATGTCAATGTCCCATTAAGATTTTTTTCTCTATGGTGTGGACAGCCAGCCTGTTTTCCATTGAAATTATAACATTTCCTGTCCTGTCCCAAATTATAATAGCTTCAAGTTGTCATTTAGATGGGATTCATTTTACCTACTTTTAGTTGAGTGAGATTAATTTCCTAATATCAGTCATCCAGACACCACTGTCTGCTAGAGAAAAACACACCACAAGGTGGAGATTAATTTTAGGATGGAATAGATCACTCTGAAAGCGCTGCTTTCTCCACAAGATAGAGTGGGACCCTAAACCTGAAGATTTCTAAATTTAAAAGGGAAGGTCATGATGAAAACATTTTCACAAGAAGTCATCATGGCCAGTTTTAAATCCTTCCTTATTATAACGGTTTCACATTAACTTGCAAGGTAATCTTTGTTATTTTCTTAAATTAATTTTAATTAGTTATTAATTACAGTCATAAATTCATAGAATAGCACAAATTGGAAGGGACACATGCAGATTATTTGGTACAACTCCCTGCTCCTTTTTTATTTTTTATTGTTAGGACCACACAACAATATGACCAGGGACATCATTCAGACACTCCTTGAATTCTAGCAACTTTGGTGCCGTGCCCACTTCCCTGGCAAGCCTGTTCCAGTGACCAACCACCCTTTCAGTGAAGAACCTTTTCTTAATGTCCAGTCTGAACTTTCCCTGACACAACTTTGTTTCATTTCTTTGTGTCCTAATGCTTGTCACCAGAAAGCAGAAATCAGCTCTTCCCCCTTCACTACTCCCCTTGAGAAAATCATTGAACAAACTATTAGGATTTAATGAGAATGTAGGACAAACTGCAGTTCAAGTACAAGATCTGTCACACAAGTTTACCAAGCAGTAAGCTGTTCAAACATGATCAGACCTATTTAGCCCTTGCCCCTCCCTTTTCCCATGCCAGTTCATCCCAACCCACCCAGATCCTTCTTTTTCCAACCCTTTGCACTTTCCTTTAAGCTTCCCATAATACATTACACACACAAAAATCCCCTTGCATGAATTCCCCAAATTTATGACTGACCCATTGCAAATTGCTCTTTCCCTTGCATCCCATAGCAAATCCTATATGTCTCCAAGCTGCCAATTTAAATGGCTCTCTAGGGAGGGCATTTCTGTCCTTATGTCATCCTGGGGGATTTCACACCTTTTGCTCTCTTTGGCTGGCTGTAGGAGGAGTCAACTGAGCATTTTTTATTCTATTAAGGTGATATTGTGTCTTTGATACTTCCCATGTATTTGTGTTCAATTTGCTTAGTAAATAGTGAAATATCTGTAAGTATCCTGATACCACTAAACTGCACAGCTTTTTCCACACAATCACCAGCTTTAAATACAATTATGACAACCTTGCAACTGGTGGACCCTCTTAGATAGTAAGATAGATGGTAGACTGAGATGCAGCTCTTTGTTCTTCATGTGCCAATGTTACAGTGGGTGCAAATTACTCAACAGATGTTTTTTTCTTTTGCAGGCTCCTTAATTCTAATGATCAGATATTGAGCAGCAAAAATCCCCACACCAATCCATACGACTCCTCTAGCATAGGCTTCTCACCTCTGACATACCTGCTTCACCTACAGCACTTTATCTTCAAGTTTGGGAGGAGGTTATGAAGACTGTCAGTGGTGGCTGCAGCATTTCAGAATCAGGACATTATGTCCCATTAAACTTCAGGAGGTCTTCTTAGTGCAACCTTTCTGGTTTGACTTACCATGACTATTTATTTAAGATTAGAAATAAAATTTGTTCAACAGAAACTAATCTTGGCATTTTTATTTTTAGTATTTTAAGATTTTGTATAAAAGCAAGATCAAACAAGTGAAATACCAACACCAATTTGCTGTCGTACCCAGCGTCTTCCTCTTACACTCTGTCTTTTACTCCTAATTTACTTTATTGATCAAGATAATTATTTCATTCCAGAGGAGTCTGACTCATTGACAGAACATGTATCACCAAAGCTACACAAGTTTATGGCTTATGATCAACTAAAAGATTTTATTTAACTTATTCCAAGGTTGAAAAAGACATTATGAGAAGGTCTTTTACATTTATTTTCATTAACACATCATGGAATAAATTACTACTATATCTATCTAGTGCAGACAGGGATTCTGGCTTGAAAATAATTTTTCAAAATGAGTCTGCAAAAGCAAATTAACTACTTATTATAAAAATATAGTTTTATTTCATTGTGGATTTTTAAAAATTAGTGTTATAAAAATAAGATTAAGTGCTATATATTAGTTTTTCAGTATTTATTATCTCAACGAAAACATTAAATAAACATGGTTAGAGTTACATAAAAAACTTACAATTCATTCAAGTAAAATCCTGTGTAATCACTTGATATAGCATTGTACGGATGTTCAGAAAATATTCTTAAAATACAGTAGTATCTTAATAATAATTTTAAGAGCATATAATTTCCCTATTTGTGGGAGGAAGGGAGGGAAGAAAGAAAAAGAAAAAAGTAAAGCCCTGAAAGACACTAATGTCAGTGTTTAGTTCTGTATTGAGATCTGTGTTATAAATACAGGTAGCTCAAAACCTATTTTTCGAAACAAACCAGCCACCACCTCTTGTTCACAGTTACTTTGCTTATAAAATAACAATAGTATAAATGGTCATTCTGCATGGGAATGGTATTTGGGTTGGCATATACAGCTACACTTTTCAAAAACAGTTTGAATTTGCATATAATTAAGAATTAAAATTTAATCTTTGTACTTAATCTTTCAAATGATTTTTTAGACAGTCCTTTTTCTTGTACATCTGTAGCAGATTTCCTCACCAAAAATAAAATTCATGTATATAAAAAAGTGAGAGACCTTGCTTTCCAGTATAGATTTCACTAATGCTGTTGAGGACACACTTGAAAACTGTAGAGAATTTTATCATTCCCTATAAAAAACAGAAACAACACCACAGTTTACAAATGAACATTCAAAATAAATCCATCCAGCATTTAAGTAATCAGCCAACTGAAAGTTTTTATCATACTTGTTTCAATGTTTTAACTACTACAGTGTTTTAAATATAAAAAGGAAAAAACTTCTGGGACATGATTTGGGAAAACGTCAAACTATTCTGTCAAGAATTCAATGGGGATTCAAGGGGATTACTGGGTCTCAAGGAGGCATGAGCAGTTGTTGGTTGCTAGAAAAGTATTTATTGTATAAATATTGTATAAATTGTTTGTCTTGAAGGCAAAGAGTTCAGAGTTAAAGTTCTTGCTAAAAGTTTCGGCATAAAATCCCTAATTCTGAGCAGCAGCTCTCTGGTATAAATGTTCTAGGCAACAGCTCAGCATGTTTCTCAACAGAAACAGTTGCAGTAGTTCTTCTTGGTGATGATGGTGCTGCTGCTCTTTTGTGTGTGTGTGTGTGTGTGTGTGTGTGTGTGTGTGTGTGTGTGTGTGTGTTTGTGTGAGATCCCCAGCACAGGGGATTAAATTAGTAAATCATCCAATCAGCTAAAAGCATTTCTAAAACAATACTTTCCACACCAATCCAAGCTTAATTCTAACATGTGAAAGCAGTGTTCTTTTTACCTAAATCTTATGTATAGGGTATTATCTGTTTACATGAATAATCCTATCTATTCTATCTAAGAATGCAAGCTTATGTTTTCATTATGTCTAAAGTTAAGTTCAATCTGTGAAGAGTATTTTCATTGAACTTTAAAATTGTTAATAAGGCTTTTCACTAGCTAACACAGGCTCTTAAGGCATTTAAGCTATATTAGAACTTAAAATTAAAACCTACACTCTTACTCCATGTCTATGTGGTTTAATATATCTTAATTATTTTCTCTCTCTGAGGAACTCAGAGAGATTTTATTTTGGATTCCAGCACTATTCTGGCTGCAGAGACTTCGACAAATGCACATGCACTCAGATTCTCATGGTATTCAATCTTCTACCAAGGTAACATTCCTCTCTCACAAAAACAATGTAAAAATTTCCGATAAGATTAAAATGTGCGTGCAGACAGACCGTTTGGCATAGGGTTATGCTTCAAGTACCAAGCAGACATAGATAGTTTCATCTAGGGTCTGCCAATTGTTTTATGATAATGACAATGAAAGTGCGCCAAGAGTTCCAGACTTCCACCAGGAAATTGGTGATACAGCAGGAAGTTGAAAAAATGCTCACTTAGGGCAGTTTAGATGCAGTATTTGACCAGCTTCAAAGATGCCCAAGAATGGGAGAAGGGTAGAAGGCAGCTTTATGTTGGAAGGAAGGCTACAGTCAAGCAGGCATTTTGGAACAAGCTGTCTGTGCTGACATTACTACACAGCACTCTGCTGGCAACTGCAGTCAGGAATTTGCACATGTTAAGATTCCAATGCAGCAAGATACATTTAAGCTTTTACAGCCAGCTAACAGCTGCTGCAGCTGAGACATGTGAGTCATTTCTCAGCTATACGAACACAGGGTATAACATGCAAAAATTCATCTAGTTTAGCCTTCTGCAAAGAGCTCCCAAATAAACTGGGTAGTAGAACAAAACCTGAGTAAATTACATATGTGAGTGCTTCCAGCAAGCCAGTTTAAAATTAAGTGGGTGATATCACCTGAGGATAGTCAGGCCAAGAAGCCGAGTTCAAGTTACTTCTACAAATCCTCTGAAAAATCATTATAACTTCCCCAGAGGTATAATTTCAAAGTGCTATTTTTCCTGCAACCAGCCATGGGTAAGAGGTCATTTTACACACCATGTTGCCACTTTGGCGAGTGAACCAGCCTTAAGGCAAGTCCTCCCATAGAAAACATTAAAATTCATTGAATCATTAAATATGGGATCAGACCAGCAGTAACACAATCCAGAAAAACATTCATTCATTCATTCATTTATTCATTCATTTGTTCATTCATTCATTTCAGTCTACCTAGTTAACTTGTAACTGTCCTACATGTGGTTGAATAATATATATGGTTTTGAGATTTTTCTAATTTCCCCATAAAAATCTTTGTTTTTAACTTTTTAATTCTGTCCTGCTTCTTTCAACACCATAACTAAATTTGTAGAGACTAATAAAAAAAGGAACATATAAAATTTTCAGCTTTGGTTATAGTTTTTCCTATAAATATACAGTGGGAAAGAAATCACTTAGTAACTCTGTGTCTTAGTTTTCATGTTAGTATATTACTGTTTGCAATTTTACTTGGAAATCAGTAATAATAGGTCACATCTGTTATGTCTCACCATTTGAGCCACAGATTCATTCAAACAGTCCCCCCTTCTCATGTTCCCACACAATCAACAGCCCATCACAACTTGCACTTTTTTTTAATTCTGCACAAGCTGTGCAGCTAAAAGTCTAAAGATGTAGTAACCTACATCTAATTAATAATTTTTCATGGCTAGGGTTTGACTGAAACAAACACTACTCTAAACTCAGTGAGCTCTGTAATATACATCTCAAAAGAGCTACTAATATGTGACAATGTGTATGAATAGCCTTGCACTGGAGCCATGGGTACTATTTACTTCTAGGGCAGTGAATAGCCTCTTCTCAGGCTGAGACACACAGGAATAACAATTATGTAACTATATTAATTAAAGTCATTTCAATGGCACTGCCATCACCCTCAAGAGTAATGGACAAAATAGAAGCTGCAAAACATCTTCACTCTAGTAAGTGCACCATCCTTTTTACAAACTTTCTTGCAGACTGATTTCTTAACATTATTTTAGTTCGTATTTGGAAGGTACTTCACATTCTTGGCAGATACAAGAATTCAGTTCATTTATTAGAACATACTTTTGACTTGAATTTTATCCAATAATGCTGTTACTAATCTAAGATGCTTGGATGTAACAGTCATCTATAATTCCTGAAGTCCTCACTACTTCACTGACTATAACTGCTGCAACAATAACAAGTACACATTGAATATTGCACACATAATCCAAAAATAAAATGGAAAAAAAAGTCATAGATGCATAAAGAGGAAAAGGCTCTTAGAAAGAGAAAGGAAGAAAGTATTCTGCACCACCATTTAATAAAGATCTGCCGAATCTGTAGCAAACTAACAGAGAATTTTTTTTTTTTTTGTGGGTGGAACTGGGTAGAAGTTAAACACATGCAAAACACTAAAATACTTCCTCTGTTTCTTAGCGGTTATTGCTTTTGCTGAGTGATAGGCTCAAAACCTTTCTTATGGGCAAAAATCAAGAATGATCACCAATTATAAAGCAGGGTGAGCTTACATCAAAACAAGGGGCAACTGGAGGGTCACCTTTGTTTTGGATATTTGGCTGCTGTAATGAGTCATCAGTTTCTATAAACTGCGTCCCCTGAGATAATGAGTAGAGAGCAATGTTTTTCCAGTGTGTGACCAACCTGGTGTGTGCAGGGGAAAGTGTGTATATGGTCCAGCCAAGCATAAAATATAAAACTGGATAAATAATTTAAAAAATCTTTGAAAAAAAACAAATTTGTGCGTACTTCAACCTCATATTCCTTGCCTGTGAATGGAGATACCCAGCATCAGGACAAGAGATTGATAATTAGAATCACATTCCTATCATTAAATTATTTATTGCAATTGCTATATTATGGTGTGCATTGCTGTATGCCTCTGCTAAATAAAAATTCTATGTCATGCTAAATATAACACATTAGTAAATTTGAAAGTAAACATTAAAACGTCCTTGTGGAACATCTAAAAGGACCTCAGTAGAGACAATTATCTCTGTTTGTCAACAGCTCACCCCTCAACTGGAAAAAATTGGATGAAGAGGGGGCAGGGAGTCCCAGCAAATGAAGAACAAACAAGGGTCAATTGAACAACCAGGCCAGCAGCTCCTGCTCAACAGGACAAAATCCTCAGTATGGAGCTGCAGGAGTAAGCGAGCAGGCTGTGGAGCACCACGGAGGATGAAGGGCTCAGGACCAACACAGCAGCCCTGTGGAGATGAACACCTTAATCCCCAGCACTCTAGCACAGGGACAGCCAGAGTCTTTGGCCCAGGTCCCTGCTGGGGATCCCCATGACAGCAAGGGCATTATCAAGCTGCAGTGAGTGCTCAGCTATGTGGACAGGTGGAGCACAGAACCCATAGGGAGACACTTATAGAGCTGGTTTAGATTAATCTGGAGAAGACCAAGGAGGTTTTCTCAGCTACCTGCTCTCTTCAGCTACGCTGGGAAGTGCAGGAGAGGACACAGTCAGGATCTCCTTGCAGCTACACATCAAAAGCACAAGAGATCTTTGCTGCACCAAGGGCAGGACTGTGTTTCTCATAATTTTCCTAGGATAAGAATATAGTTTTATTTAAAATTTTCTAGAAATTGCTGCCGTATCAGAGAAGATGCAAAATAAAGTCACAGATGTGTTTTATTCTCTCAAATGTAAAATATATTAAAAAAATAACCCCCTTAATTTGAAAAACTGAACATGAAATAGTCAAGAAAGAACATACATTGTTAGCCACTTTGGGGTTAATTTCTAAATTTTTTCCTGTGCTTTATTTAGCTATGAGGTGATGAGATGGATTCTGTTTTTCTTAGATCTGAAGTCTCATTCATCAGAAAGCATACATCTCTCTGGAACTGCTTCCCAGATTGCAACATCTAATCTTAAGAATCTTTGCTGGAATTCTACTTAATGTGCATATATCCTTCCATATTTTCTATAAACCAGAACACCTTTGATCAATGTGATCAGCATATCGACTCATGAGTCCCCTGCCAGTGTAAGGCCATCTGACAAAATACTGGTGACATGCAGAAACGTTTTTGAAGTGCTAACTGCCTTGGTAACAGGCCTCTATTATTATTGCAGGGTAGATATATCCATATCCCTTCTGGACAATCTGGTGAGAAAATAAGACATTAATCAATTGACTTTATGAGTCTTAGTACATAACTATTTCATGGCATAAAACTCTAGAAATACTTATACAAAGACATCAGTGACATGGAAGTCAGCTAACTGCTAGTTTCACAGTGAGACAAGATATAATATGGAATGCAAGTGATTTATGGGGTGACTGAATAATGGACATAGCTGCTCAGGAATCTCCAAATCATTAAAGAGACATTTCCTTGGGAAACTGAGCAGGCTGAAGAGAAAGCTGCCTGGAAGCCAGGGACTTGATCACTGTGCAGTTAGGTTCAAACAGAAACAGAGAATGCTGGCAGGACCCTCCTGCTCCCCTGACAGCACAAGGGAGCAGCATGGCATGAAAACTGAGAAATAAGCAAGCTGGCCAGTATCTCCCAAGAGCAGAGAAAAAAATCAATATGTTCCCATCAAAACATTTCCTCAGAATCAGAAAGTGTTTTTCTTATGGAAGGTTTTCAGTGGTTCTTCCTACAGTGCCAGGCCATTAAATTTGTCATATGCCCCCTCACTGTTTGCACAAATAAAATAATTCCAAAAAGCTTTTATTGTAGTTAATCCCTTCTCTCCTTCTGTTTTTACCCTCCCTTCCTGGATCTTGAAGTTGAACACCACTCTGTATAAAATGATTCATAAATATTAATTAGAGGAAATACATAGGGAAGGAGAGCACAGTTAATTACTGCTTAGAGAAGGATCTATTTTATAGGAAATTAAATTATTTCATTATGTTATTATTATAAGTCGTTAAAATTATAATTAATTTTCTTAAGTATTGTAGCAATAATAAAAGAATGTCAAAATGTGTTCTCTTTGCATTTTTTTAATACAGCATAAAAACTTATACCAGGAAAAATGGTCTCATCAATACCAAATGTGTTTTTTTGCTAAGAAAACCGAAATTTTTACATAGATGCTTATGAAAACAAGATGATGTCCAATAGTTAGGAAAATACCAAAAGTGTATTTGGCAGGGACTACCAGACATTTCCATTAAAAAAGCCTATTAAATAGTGGATTTATACCCCTTTCTACACAGTCAATCAGAAGAAAATCTTTACCAATATTCTGGAAAAGAAAAACAGTATCAGAAAACCTATAGAAAAAAGCAGAGGAAGAAATACAGTATTCTATTTTCATTTACTTTATTATAGTGCTATTTTATAAATCTTCAGGGGTAAAGGAAAAGAGCTAAACCTCAAGAAACTTTTTTTTTTTTTTTACTCATTAAACACTATTCTCACTCAAATTCTGATCCACCAAGCCAGGTCATAGCTACAGTTAGCAAGTGCTCACTCTCCTCATCCTTGGAAAAATGCTTCCTATAGAGGAATTGTCTCTTTTGTAGCTGTACATAGAAGATTATGCTCATTTACATTACCACACACAAAACGCTGTTTGCATTGGGAAATTAATTTGCAGAGACTACATGTTATTATATGCAGCTAGAGAAGAAAGAGCTTGGCAAATCAGAGTCATCCTGAAAGAGGTTTGTTTCTAGAGTTTGTCTTAGTGAGTAAAGATCAACTTAGTAAACTCTTATATTTATACATGGCATATTATTAATTTCTAGACCAGAAAGAAAGAAGTATATCTTATACAAATATCCACCCGAGATTTACAATGTCATTGTTTGTAGAAAGAAAATACTGAAATAAAGGGAAGGGTGAAGAAGACACATTATTAGGATATACTGCAGAAAGGGGAAAAAAAAAAAAAACAAAAAAGAAACTAGAACACAGAGGCAAAGAGAAAGAAAGAAATGAAGAAATGCATGGATTGGATGACCTTAGGGAAAAAAATAACAGAAAGACAACTGGAAGCTTGCTATTTTACTGTAAACAGACAACTCTCAAGCATTCAGGCTGAAAATCCAGTTGCTCTCCAACCGCACATGCTATCTACGCTCATAGTTTGCATTTCCACTGAGACCAGACTCCATTTTTTCTTTCCTAAACTTAAACACTTTAATGCTTAATGCTTTCCTAGACTTTCAAAGCTTAGATCTGACTCCTATGTCTTACATAATTTTCCAAAGAAAAGAAGGGATATTAAGAGAAAGGTTCACACTTACATAGTTGGTTTATTTGCTTGTTAGTTTTTCAAATTTAATAACTAAAAATTATCTTCCAGCAATTTCACCACTTCAAAGTCATCTCATAAAATCCTTTTTCATCTCTTAAGATCTGATACATGGTGAAAGTACAAATGCAGTCAGTTCAAATCAGGTTATCTCAACCCAAATCAGTTAATTCAAGTTCACAAACTGCTAATCTGACCTTAGAATAGGATGGTGGAATTGGACTGACCTAAGGATAGAACATTTCTTAATGCTTTCTTCTGACTAATGAAGTTCTATGTATTTGAGAATATAACAGCTTGGACATAGCATGCAAGGACTATTTGCATTTTGCAGACAGTAATTCTTATTATTCAGAGAAGAAATTGGAATTAAACAGACAAATTTAGGAATAATTAGTCCTCAATGTAAATGTGCTTATGGCAGCAACTACAAAGACTTTTGCTCCTAGCACCTTACCTTCCATGACTTTCCTGACCCCAAACATAACAAGGATTTTTAATATTTAGCAGAATTCACACAAACTCCCAAAACTACCCACTCCAAGTCTAGGTCAAAATCCCACTGTTCCCAAGCAATGCTGATGCTGGCCTTTAAAACCTGAAATGGAAGAGAAAACACCCTGAGATAGAAGTGTAATTTTTCCATTTTATTCCCACAGGATATAATAGAAAACAAATGCACTACCTACATTATTTTATGATGGCAGTTCCAGTTCCACCACTTCTGGGATACTTAATACCTGTCCATCTAATTAATCCAGCAGGCTAAGAGACAAAAACACATAGGGGAAAAAAAGCTTATTTGCACTGGATGTCTTTCTGTGTTTAAGCTAACCTACACAAAAGGCAAGAACACAAATTTTATTCAGTATTCTGAACATAAGAACTGTTAATTCAATTTTCTTAGAATTTTGGGATTTGAGAATAATACAGTTAGATCTTACAGACACAATTATAATGATTTTAATGTTCTTTCGGGTTTTTTTAATTATATTTTTCTTCCTGTATTGAATGCAGCATAAAGCATTGAAACTATCAGGTTACTTAGGACATCTTAATCTACAAGAATTTCACCGAGTGAGCTCTTGGTTCCAATTTCATTCTGTGAAGTCTATTAGAGCTGAATTCTTTGTCCATAAGCTGACCAGTAGAATTGTTATCTATGTTGGACATATTCTCTTTATTTTTGATAATATGCCAGAAGAAATTGAAATTAATGGGAAAAAACCAAACAAACAAACCAAAAACAAACAAACAAAAATCACACACACACACATAAAAAATAACTTTACAGAAGAAACACTCCCATAAGAGTTTTAAGTTTAGCTTTAGAATCACACAACCAGTAAAATTTTGGAGCTCTCCATGCATTTTTGAGTTGCACTACTACAAAAACTTTCTATTTTAATATTTCCATAGTTACCTTTCACTCAAATGTAGCAATGTAATTAAAAAAAAAATACTAAAAAATGCACATTTACTCTACAAACATAATTCATTGATACTGCAACAAGGCAATGAACTCTATTTTCCATTTTTCAATCCATGACCTTGTTTCCATAAAGAATGAAGTACTGATAAAAAGAGTCCTTGCACTGCAAAGGGCATTTTCTTTCCTGTCTGACTCAATGGTAAAACATAATTTGATATCCCACTGAAATTGGTTTTATAATGCCCATATATATCTGTAGCTTTTCCAGAATATTGTGCAGTGCTAAGAATAAAAACTTCTCACACTTTAAAAGAAGTTTAAAACTTTTGTAATCAAAGAGAAGACACTTTTTTTTTTGCATATAATTTACTTAAAGCAATATTTTGATATAAAGCCCTACTTGAAAATCCTTTTATTCATATGATCAAATCAAAACCAAGATATCCAGGATTGACTCTGCTAATAATGACAAACACTGCAACATCTGCTATTGAAGCAGCAGAAAATAACAGACCAGAAGCTGGAGTTCTCAGAAATATGACCAGTTTCTCAGTACTTAGTTTCTTAGTGCCAACTGCAGTTCTGAAAGGAAAGATTAGTGTGATAGTAAATGGTTTTAGCTTTTAAGTTGTGATTTAGCATTGGAGCACACTTGTCCTGCCGAAAACACACAGAAGCTTATCTGTCATTAATTTGAAAGGCAAATGGCTTTGCAGTTACTGAATGGTTAAAAAAAAAAAAAAAAAAAATCCACAAGGGCAGTGCTACATTATAGCTAAAGGACAGAACACAATGTTGATACCTCACCTTGTTTCTAATATTCCATTAAAGTAATGTTTATGACAAACTTTGTTCATTGTCCTTTGCACTCTCATTTTCTTTGGAAACAGTATTTTCCTTTCCAAAGTTCATACCCAGGAATTCATTTAAGAATGAATAAGACTCAAAAGCCTGTTTAATTTCAGGTGGGGCAACATTGAATAAATGGGGGAACATCTCACTGGTAACAAATTCAGATTGCTTCTAATAAAACATGACTTGGGAAGTTGACTTATTAGTTGAGTAATGTGAAATAATTAAGATTTGTTTGCCAAATAACAGAAGCCATTGGAAATTCTGTCTCAAGAGGCTTTGATGGCATAGACCAGTGCACAGTAATTTTCTCACTTCAAGAAGATAGCCTACTCTAAAATAATAAAGATTTACTTTAAAAAAATCCCAAACAACAAAAATATTCCTCTAGCCTCAGTCAAAGACACTAAAGAAGAATCCCTAGGAGATTTCCTATTGAACATAGTAGAGTCACTGATATCTATGGTGCCAGTAGTGGGGTGCATATAAGGAATATATTTCATTTAAGCAGAAGAGGTTCTGAGACAAACCAACAGCTGGTCTGTGCAATTCCTCTCCAAATAAAAAGTATTTATTTTGGCTAGGAACTAGATGGACACTCAAGTGCTGTGAACTTGAAATCTGCATTTTTTTTTTAATTTTTTTTTTGCTATATCAGTATTCCCAAAGGCATTTCAGTCTCTTTCTTCTTTCAAGCTCTCTTCACTCCTTTCCTGTGTAGAATACATGAATCAGTTCAAGACAACTTACATGGTGATTGAAAACAGAATGGCAAATACATACCTAGAAATTGAAGAAAGCTATGACAAATTTTAAGTTATTTATGTATCATGCTCTTTACAGGATGGGACTTAAAATAAATGTTCCCTTTAGTAAGGAGCTTTACTTACCTCAAATAAATGTATCATGACTACATTGAAAGTGAGAAAGTGGATGGGGGAAAAGCAATAAAACAATTGATTAAAAATTGATTACTTTCAACAACGGGCAGCAAATTAATTGGTGTGCTACACCTTTTGATTTTGAGGGGTGTTGTAGGGAGACACTATTGAGAAGTAAAAATGAAATTCTGAAAATGAGTCTTTATAAAACAGATAAATATAATGTAAAATTGAAATTTAGGGTTTTTTCACTTCAAACAGGACAGATATTCAGAGAGTTAGTCGAGTTGAAATCCAGAAAATTAATTCTCTTATCTGGACATGCAGGCTGCAACACAGGGCACAAAAGTAGGGAGCGACATGGACTCAACTACTTAACAGTCAAAGTATTGAATATTGTTCAATATCAACCATTTGGTGCTCAAGATTTTCTTACCCGACGTTAACTGAGATTAAGGAAATATAAATACCCTATCCCTTTCATCAGCTCAAGCCCAAGAGCAGGTTTATAATTTTAATATCAACAGACCTATGTTTTTCTTCTCTCAAATCACCTTGTTAATTCCCTTAAAATATGAGCTAAAATATACATTATTAAATGTTTCTTTCACCTGTGACTCACTGCAGGATTCTTCACAGCCACCACAGAGGCAGTCTAATGGCACAGATCTGACTCTGTCAGCAGCTCCTGCACAGCATACCAGCTGCTGTTCTCAGCTCCTGTGTGAGCCTCTTCACCCATTCAAGTCAAAAGGCACAAAATGTAAAGCTTTAAATACGTATTAACATAATTCCCACACTGCAGAACTTCTCCATAAACTGTTTCAGTTTCTCAAATATCTTAAAAATATTAGCACAACATTATAGTAAGATGCACTTGTTTAGTAGTCCTCCAGGGTCACTGACATAGGCACATATTGCAAATGCTGAGACCACTGTACCAGAGAATTCTTTGAACTAATTATTTATGCATTCTGTCAGGTAAAAAAAGAAAAAAAAAGGAAAAAAACCAGCTTTATTATGATCTAGCCATTAATCTCATAATAATTATTAATCTAAGTATGTTTGGGTTTTTTTTCAAATAAATGAGTTTACTGGCTACTGGGTTCCAAATTCAAATGAACAAATGGCAAATCCAGATTACTTGGTAAGTTTATAATTCATTCTCTTCTGGATGCTGGTCTATTGATTCACTCACCCAAGATCTTCCTCTGTGCTAACAGAGCAGTATCACAGTTATAGCAGCTCATGCAATACAAATACTGCTCACCTCAACAAGCTCTTGAAGAATAATTAAACTTTTTTTCCTTTCCCATCAAACACCAGGAAACAAAAAATATGACTAACACCACATACATCTCCACACACTACCTTTTCATCCAGACTCTGAACTGCTGTATTTTTCTTTGAATCTCTCATTTGCTAGTATTTTATTGCAACATTTTGGATTTATTTTACTAATGGAAAAACCATCTATTAGCAATTTCACCTATTCTGTCACTGATTAATTATGGTTTTTTCAATGTCCTCAGAATTCTATACAAGATGCTAAAATAACTTGTTGGCATCCAGGCTGTTAAAACCTTTCAGTTTTCAGTATTTTAATAAATATTTTATATATATTTATGTATTTTTAATATATTTTCATTATTTGTATATAATGAATATATATTTTATATAATATATAATTTTTATTATTTTTATAATATGGAATACATGTTACATTTTAGCAATGCCCATAGCAATTACCTTCAGTTCAGTAATAGTTTTTCTTACTGAGCTACATGAATATTATTCAAACTCAAGTACTCCAAATCCTAGTTCTTGTCACTAATTCACATTATGAGTATTTTTCTTCCCACTGGAGCCTGTTGGTTTTAAACCCTAAGTCCGTTTTGATTCACATTTTAAAATAATTAGTGTTCCAGTGGAACTTTTAAAAATTATATTATTTCGCTTAAGCTATTTACTTCATTTGTTTTATTATTGATAGTACATTCTGCTGAGGAATAACTCAAAGTCAAGAAATCTGATGCATCTTCTATGCTGTCTGGATTTGACTGATCATTTTGAGCCTCTGCACAACAGAATCTTCCAATAGCTTCCTACAAGCTGCCTTTGTAGACAAAATGCCCAATTTTATTTTTTTTTTAAATTATCAAACCTAAAAATATAATAAACATTAGTGGTGATACGCCTTCACAGAAGATTAAAAAGAAAATGTTTCTGCATTTCATTGCCTAGGAGGAAATAATGTAAGATTGCTGCTGCTGTGAAGAAAATTAGTTAGAAATAGGCTGCATGCACACCATATACCAGCACATGACAGGTGCTTTTGCTGTATTGAATCTGGAGAACTGCACTGATTCACAGGTGATGCAGAAGAAAGGCAGTGGATCACACAGGCTGCCTCCATGGAGAATAAGCACAAATTTAATACTATGTCACTATCCATACACATTTCACAGATACGATTATGAAAATTAAATCATTGACTAATTAAAACAACAACAACAAAAAAACGTGTCTGATACTTTTGTCTGGAAATTGGACTTTCTAACTGTCTGAAATCTAACTTTATGATCCTGAAGGGAAAAACAAGACATCAGGACTAGCACATTAAAGAAAGCTCTAAATGCTAGTCAGAGTAGGTAAATTTAGGACTGCCACCCAAATTTTGATTATTAAAAATAAATTGCCATATTCTCTCACATAAAAGACAGCTCCCTAGATCTAAAGTGTCCGATTAATGTAGCATGATCCAGTAGCCCCCCGTCCTGCTTTTGTGCCACAAAGTAGTTAGGAAAAAGATACTAGGTTTGGAGGAGAAAAAATAACAGTTCCTGCTGAAAGAACTTTTTGTTGAGAAGTACCTCTTTAGACATGCAGGCCATACTTAGCTGTACTCTAATGGAGACTGATTTATAAGTGTAACACAGAAAAGTAGCCGGAAGGACCACAATATATTAAATACTTCCTATATTTGTCACATAGCTGTTAAAATCATACGTACTCCAAGGCAGAATGTGCAACCTATTTTTGTAAATACTATTTTAAAAATCAAAGATAATAGTTAGTAGACATATATTACTATTTCTCTATCATAGTCTAATCCCAAGTGCCACAACATGAAATTTAGACAGCTTTGGAAAGGAAGATATTGTAAACATACACAGACTGAGAATGTAGTTTCCCTGGCAACCAAAAGACCTGAGAACTCATTCCTTCAGGTTGCAATTCTTTTTATGAGCTCCCACATCTGCTTGCATAGGAAGGAGACACCTGGGATTACATTTCTGGAGTGATGAGTGACAAATTATAGAATAGACATTACATAGCTAATTTTGTGCAGTGGTGAATATGAAACTTCTGATGTTCATTATCATGGACCACCCAGAATATCTGAGGACGCCAGTATTCATACCCTGATTAAGCATACAGCCTTTTCCTTACTTACCTTGACAGGAGCCAACACCTGTAAGAAAACCAATGAGGATGCTCCCCAGCTTTATATTAACATGGGTTAATGGACTATTTCAATAACGAGATTGTAAGCATTTCTTTCTGTTAAAGTAGTGTATAGGCCAGAGAAAGGAGGAAATATTGCACGTTAGATGGTGATCAGGAAAGAGCAGGCACTTCTGTTGGCTATTTCCAAGAGCAACAGCTGCAAAAAAAAGGTAATTTATTGTAAAGTTTTATTTAACTCTCAACATGAACAAAGCTATGACTCAGCTGGCTTAGATGAAAAGAATTACTACAGCAGGATACTTTAATTCCCTAATGTCTTCTCTGCAAATATTCAGTGTTTGCTATATGCAAATGACTTTGTATGGATGCTGTCACACCAGCAGGGTTATTTTGTTCAGCCCAACATCTACAGGCAAACTACCTCAGCTAGGCTGTCACTAGTATGTCAGGAAGAGTAAGTGAATTCTCGCCACTTGTATTCAACATAATTGACTTGCTCAGACAGTCCTGTGTTAGATCAACTGAAATTATTTGATTTGTTATCACAATTAAGTTTATTATAATTAATGACTTTTGTGAACAAAACAATTTTTGAATGGGTTGTGGGTTGGTTGGATGCTTCCAAGATCATTTAATATTCTTTCATGAGGCAAAATGAAAGGAAAAATTATTTCAGTATTTCACCTTTCCCTACTAAACGTATTCTGTTTCTGTCTGAATACCTTTTTGCTGTAGATTTCTAATGCTGAGAAATGTGCAATAAGTTTTTGTATATATAACCAGAGTTATCCAAAGAAACTCTCTTGTGAAGACTAGTATCCCTAAAAACCATCAAGGTTTGCTTTTTAATTTCTTCGACCTCTTTCAATCCAATTTATAGCATTTTACTAAGAGCTTTTGAAAACTGAGGCTAAAAAATATTCATGATAGCACCTGTGCAATTTCAGCAGCAGATTTTCTAACATACACAGCCTTCAACGCACTCTATAAAAACCAAAAGATGAGCACCACCCGCCATACCCCCCCAAAAAGCCCCATACATTATAACCTGATTTAACATTACTTTGAATTAGACTCAATTAATAGCATATCCTCAAGTTGTCACCTACTTTCATGCTCAGACTGACTGAAAATTTCAGACCTTGCAGAGCAAGAAATGCATTCAAACTTTAACCATCACTACTGGGTAAATTACGACTTACCACTCTACTTGATGGCGCACACTGAAACTGAATACTGAGTTTCTTTGCATGCACCAAATACAAGTGGAGCCTTGCATGCAAAGCCCAAACTTTATCTACCTGAAGGTAAATATCAAGTAGTTTTTCTTTCTGTGGCCATAAATACAAATTAAATACTTACAACGATAAATATAGCTTCCCATTATACAGACTACACATCAGTGCTAATAGAACCAAATAAAAATGTATTATTTTACAACAGAACAAATATTTTGAAAATTTGAGTGCTTCACATTATGCACCAAACTTTGCTGTAGATTTTCGAAATTTGAATCTCCAGAACATGTTTCATAGAGCAGTGTAATTCATATCAAAATGTGAGAAAAAAACAGCTAAATCCAAAATTTCTAGGCAAGCCTGACCCAAAAAGTTTCTAGCGTTTCACACTGAGCCCTCTTATCTGCATTCACTTACATAACACTTCATAAGCTATGAAAACATACATTCAATCAACAGCAAAAACTTAACACCTCTGTTCTTTATTTCCCATCTTTGTATAACCCAGTTCTCAACCATACTGCCCAAAAGTGTAGGCAAACGTGAAAGGAGGTTAAAAAAGATTTTTAATAGGAATTGCCTTAAGGAACAGGAAACCTGTTATGTTGTCTTAACATATTAAGCAATTTAAAAGGAAGAAAATAGTTCGCTGTCCTCATTTCAGCGGGGATAAAGTTAATTTTCTTCCCAGAAACTGGTATAGTGCTGTGTTTTGGATTTGGCATGATCATGATATTGATAACAAACTGATGTTCCAGTTCTTGCTAAGCACTGCTTACCATTAGTCAAGGACTTTTCTGTTTCCCATGATCTGCCAACCAGGAGGTGCACAAGCAGCTGGGCGGGAACATGGCCAGGACAGCTGACCTGAACTGGTCAAAGGGATACTCCATCCTATCATGCCCCATACATAAACTAGAAAGGCCCAGTCACTGCTCTGGGACGGTAGGTGGTAAGCAGTGATTTCTTGCATCATGCATCTTTCTATTTTATGCATCTCTGTTTTATCTCTTTTCATTACATTATTGTTGTGGTGGTGGTTTTTGCTGCTGTTGCTATTATTTTTATTATTAAATATAATTATATATGTATATTGGTGGCAATAATTTTGAGCATGCAACTGTACAGCACACTTGCTAGCAAAACCACGAAAAGTTCAATCAGCTTAGGCTGAGTATACGAATAGTTCAAATGTCATGTCTAAATCAGAATATGTGTCATGAGACACATAAAAAGAGGTACCCTTGTATGAGCAAAGAATTTTTTTAAAGATTGCTCTTCAATGCACAAATCCTTTAGAAAGTTTCAAATAAAACCAGGGACATCTGACACTAAATATATTAATATATATGCTTTATATTATATTTACATATTATTATATATTGATATTATATAAAGTTAAATTATGTTACTACAATATATATTTCTGTAGTAATGCAATGTAATATTTTTATCATATATATAAATATATATATCAATATATACACTGCAAAGAACTGCTCAGAATTTAATTTGATTTTATTAATTAAGCTGAGAGAAAATATTATTTGTATCAGCAGGAAAGAGCAAGAGGAGTACTAGTAAGGGAATATATAAGATTCTTGGCACATTAGACAGATGGGCACACATTTGCCTTGGGAAACACTGAAGTCTAAGCTGAAGTTTGGGAAAACAACAAGATGTTAGAAAATGAGTAAGTGTAAGGATGGCAAGAAATACCTTCTAGGTGTTCCCTTGCTAGCACTGGGGAAAGCATCCCTGGCCCCTCCAACCCTGGAAGTAAGTCGTACATGAGTGCAGTTGGAAAAAAAACAGATGTATTTTCCTGCTCCAGAATACATTTACCAGATAGAAGACTTTCAACAAGGGACTCCTATATCACCTTAATCAAAAGACTTGTTTATAGCACTTTTCATCTCAGCTCTCAAAAAATTTCACTGTATCACCTCCATCCCTTCCCAAATACAGAACACGCCCATTTCCCCTTTTTCCAGTGGCACTAGTTTGGTTGATTTTCTAGCATGATCTGGTGTTTATGATATGGATACCCTATGAATTTCTGTCCTGGATATTAATTCTGCTTAGATAACTGTCCCATCCATCCCCTCACACCTTTTGTTGTCTACAGTATTCTGACATTTTTGTGTCACCCACCATCTTGTTAGTGATGCCACAGGTCAAGGTGGGTCATCTGCACAAACATAAGTCTGCCTTTTTATCCTGCAGCAACCTGAAACTCCTCATGTTCTTACCTTGTCAGAGGTGCCACAGGTCAGGGTTAGCTATCTGCATGCAAACCCTAATCCATAACTCAAACAAGTTACTGAATTTTAGAAGCAAATATAGTCAAGATTTGTATGTGTCCCCTGAAAATTGGGACTTTAGGGTTAGCAATGGGTGAAATGAAAGTGGCAAATACTTACTTTTTGATGACTTTTCTGATAATTAGTAGCCTTATGCATGCAGTATCAAAAGATTCAACACCTCAGTGCAGTCATTCCTACAATTGTTTGTCTTCCAGCAGATTTGTCTTACTTGGTCCTGCAAAAAAAATGCTTTCCACTTTCCTGCTTAAACACAACTTCCTTTAGTTATACCAAGTGCAAAGATCCATCTAATGCAAAGGTCTGTTCACATCATACTGAGTATGGAACATGCCATACATGCAATGCTGTTTTGCAGCCTTTGGATTTAAATTTGGGTGTGATTTCTAATGTTTTGGTGACTGCAATCTGCCTGCTTTAGAATTTCTTCAGCACATTTCATTGAACTGCTAATAACATTTTTTATTACAAACTGAGAAGATCTTCTCATTATTTAGAGAGCAGAGTTTAACGGTTTTGATTTTCATAGCTGCTTTTTAATCACCATTTTAATCATCTATCCTCACTCTCTACCAACCTGTGGACATGAAACTCAACCTGAAGTTAAAATTAGCACATTCAACAGATTTGGCAACAACCAAAATAAAATCAATGGACATGGCAGGAGGTATCAGTGAACTACTGTTGCCACTCTGGACAAGAAGAAGAAGAAGAAGAAGAAGAAGAATTATCTGCACACATACTCCATACCCGTCAAATTCTATGCAAGTTGTCATAACAGCTACTATTGCTGCAGGGACTGAATATATGAATTTCTTCTTTTCAAGTGCATCTTTAGTTCCTTCAATATACATTTTGCTTAAGTTTCAAGGTCTGAGAGATGGAATAACACAAGGTCCTCAATTTTGGCAAATCACTCTAGTTCTTATTCAGGAAGACTGAAAGTGAAGCAAGTGAAGTCCACCAAAGAGGTGACCACAAAGACCATTGGTGTTATAGGCATCTAACTAAATCATTATGTTCTTGAATTCTCAGTGGGACAGACATCTTAGTCACCAAACATACCAAGTTTAGAACATTCACATTACTGCATACAACTTTTCAAAACACACATGCATAAAAGGGAGAAAATATCCACCTATTTATTCAACTATATACATATGAGTGTGCAACTCAGGCTCAGGCTGCCAAGTGACTCTTCTAATCGGGTTTTTTTTGGTTGGATATTTTTGTACAGCTTTATTAGATGATCTTATATCTGCATCTGTACTCTTGCTTACCATCATAGTCCAATTTTCTCTGATCAGGTTCTTTAAGATATTTAGATATTTATAGATACACCCCTAGGATTTGGTTGGTCATACATCATACCCATATTTCTGTTACCTATGCTTACCTTGATAGACATTTTTAATTTTGTTAATGTGATAACATGAATTATAAAAACATTTGCTTTTTTTAGTGTACTGTAAAATTGTTTATCTGATGTTAGAAGGTTGTAGCTTGGCAGCAAGAGGGAAGCTTCTATTTACTCTAGCTGCTGTGCTCGAAATCAGGTTTAAACTTCTGTGAAAGGAGAAGTTGCTTGAGATGGCTGAGCACAGGTAATTGAGAGAACAGACTGAGAAAGTAGGGAGAGAAGAAAGGACAGATGGTGTTAGCCCAAGTAAGGAAGGCTAAATAGAACTGGCAGAGGTTTAAATACATAGACCTGCTTGTTCAGTTGCTGTAACTTTCCCTCTGTACAAGAGGTGTTTAGTGTACAAGAACCTAACCATTTCTTTCCAGTTTACACAGAAAGCAATTCCAAAGATACTAGTGTGACTGAGTAGGCAACTCTTTCTTCATTTTTCCAATTCAGTGGTATAAGATCTATGACTTAGCAGCATGCCTAGACCCTGAGAAAGGTCTAGATTAATTCTAGAAATTTCTATCAAAGTTGATGAGTATCTAAAAGGAAGCCCACAACATCATTGTGGGGCACTCAGAAAATCACTGATAGATGTAGAGTTTTCTCCTGTGCCTAGCTTTTAAAATTTTTATCTTTGAGCTCTGCATGGAAATCTTCTTAAGGCTTTTCATTTTGGAAAATTCATCATGCTGGGTGGAGTTTTGCTTTATAGCTTCAGAAAAAGGCATGCAGACATGTCTGGTAACTACCAACTTCTATAAATTATTGGGCTCTTCTAGTTCAAAATGACATTGCTTATGGTTCAGTGAAGATCCATAACCAGGGCAAGCTAGTAAATCTCACCACATCATTCACAAAAATACAGCCTCTGACATTGCATTCAACTTTGCATTTCATACTTTGTATGAAATTTAATATTGCTCTTGTTTTGTATATATTCTTATCCTGCCAGCACAGAAGACAGTCATGTTAATTCACCTGCTCTGATGTCTGTTGATCATCATTTCCCAAGTCTTAAAGAGACAAACCAGCTTTGAGTATATATTTTAGATTTTGAATAAAATTAATAGAATATTTCAAAAGAATCTACATACTTCTGTCCTATAAAGCCTTAAGTGTCTTTTTTTTCTTTTTTTTTTTTTTTTTAAGAATGCAGATGGTAAATTTAAAAATTGCTCCACTGTGACTAGATTTTATTATCTGGCCAAATTGTTGCTGTCAAGGTTATTAATTGAGGTAGAAAAAACTGTAATGTACAATTACACAAGGGTCAGTACAGGTGAATTCTTTTTCTCTGTCATTATTTTTGCTTCAAATATGGAAAATGACACCTACACAACATGTATCACTGTTGAATTAAGTGATTTCAGGGGCTCAGTAGCATTCCATCCCTACGGAAGGGAATTAGATGACCAACTGATTTATTTTGTGGTTCATCACTGTACATGATGATTTCAGTGCATCCTTATAAAAAAATGCAAAATCCAAAGATAATTAAATAGTGTGTTTTTTCATTGAAATAAACAGAAGATATTTTTCATAGAACAGTGGGCTGTAAGTGCCATCTGATAAAGGAGGAAAGGGACTACAGACTTCAATCCAGCTGCATACAACCCTGGGAAAAAAAAAAGGCAGGAACTATATTAGAAAGCCAAGAGGATGCCTTTCTCTAATTTTAAAAAAGCTCCATCTGTACAATAGCCTCAACAGTTGTAGAGATCATTTCTAAAGGGACAAGAATACCACCTACACTGGCAGAAGCAAAACATAAAAAAACATCTGGAACCTTTAATCCCTCTCAGGTACCTAGTTTGAAGCAGTCTAATAGTCATCCTCCCCAAAGAGAGAGACAATAAAACTAGAAGAAAAAAAAATAAAATATGCATTGAAAAGAAGAAAAGAAAAGAAAAGAAAAGAAAAGAAAAGAAAAGAAAAGAAAAGAAAAGAAAAGAAAAGAAAAGAAAAGAAAAGAAAAGAAAAGAAAAGAAAAGAAAAGAAAAGAAAAGAAAAGAAAAGAAAAGAAAAGAAAAGAAAAGAAAAGAAAAGAAAAGAAAAGAAAAGAAAAGAAAAGAAAAGAAAAGAAAAGAAAGAAAAGAAAAGAAAAGAAAAGAAAAGAAAAGAAAAGAAAAGAAAAGAAAAGAAAAGAAAAGAAAAGAAAAGAAAAGAAAAGAAAAGAAAAGCTATATTTTGCTAATTTTAATGAAACCTGTGAATTCCTGTATGTTTATGTTCTAAAACATGCTTCAGTAATGAAGAATAACTTGACAGAACCAACACAAAGATAATGATAAATCAAAAGCAAGAAGTTAATGGAGCAATTCAAAGAACCTTGTTGTATCTAAAATTCTTTGAAGTTTATTTAAGAAAATGGTATCTGGTCTTCTACTGATACCCAAGTTATCTTTCTTCTCAAAATTGAAAGTCACAAAAAGAGGCTTTTCCTTCTTTTCCTTTGTGAAACACTAAACATTCCCATTTACTAATTCTAATATAAATATAGATATTTCAGTTTTCACCTTCTAGACTAGATAAAAAGCAGTATAAAAAAGTTTCAGAACTAAAACACAGACTGTTTTCCAAGAAAACTAAATAAACTAGGGGATTTATTTGCATAGATATCCAAATGTCTGTATCACTTGGTCAAATTATTTTTTTGCAGTTAGAGATATTAATGCCTATATTGTATTCTAGTACACAAAAATATTTCACTTATTACTCTATTTCACCCAGAAATATTTCAATGACAACATAGTACAAAAGTCTGGTATAGAATTAAAATAATGTCTTCCATAAATATTTTATAAATAGGTATATTATATATATACATATACCCCAGAGCTAAATCATTTACCATGTTAACAAACCTCTCTAGGAAGAAAGGGCTTTCATTTATCAAAAAGATGAGTGGGGCCATAAACTCTGACACTTCAACCACTTTAACTCATGACAAACGAACTAGACCTTCTCTCCCATGTTGCTTTTACAAGGATTTGCCTATTAATTCTTTCCAGCAAAAGAATTTCAAGAGTTTTTTTGACTAATTTGGTTTTTAGTGTCACTGACATAGTAAGCAAACATGAAATCTGAATATTCAACTGAATTGGAGAAATGAGTCAATGAATACATGAATACTCTATACAGCAAAGCTGTTCAAACATTTTGTGGTGGGTTGGCATTTAGGAAAAAATGTTAGAAACACCCACAGATATGATGGCTCTTGAGAGAGACTGCTGGGAGTTTCTTCTCTGCTTGAGACCTGGCCAATAGCTGGCCAGTTCTGAGAATTCACCACTGAATTTTCACCACTGAAAATTGAGATCACCTTTGTGAATACCTCCCTTTAAACCTAAGCCCAGGAGCTTCCAGCTCTTCTTTCCAGCCTTGAAAGGTAGCAGGGCTCTGCTGTGGCTGCCCCTCGCTTCCCCCGCGGCCTGTGCTGCCTGGGGCGGTTGGGCCGGAGCCCAGCGGCTCCTGGGCAGGGGATGGAGGCTGAAGGGCCTTGGCCCCAGGCTGGGCCGAGCTGTGCTGCGGGACTGGCTTCTCCTGGGAATCCCTCCAGGTCCTGTTCCAGCAGGGTGGCCAAAGCTCTTCCCAGGGGGACCCTGGACAGCTGTTGACACCCACCATGGCCTACACAGACAGCTCCAGGCCACAAACTGTCTGCTCCTTCCCTGTGGCTGCTGTGCTGAGAGAGACACCTGAAATCCAGCACCATGAATACCTGCTGTGGCTTGGGCTAGATTTTAACCCTTTCACTACTCAGATGAGACCTGCAGATTTAATCCCTATCCAGAGAGAGGAAAGTGAGGGTGATCAACATGTAAAGAGACAGTATAAACCATCAAAGTCAATAGAAGAAGGAGTCAAGCCTCAGATGGAAAGAGAATGAGGAGATGCTTTAATAAACTGGAATATTCTTTTGGTAAGGCCATGGAGATGGACAGTAATGTTCTGGAAAACTCCTTTAATTCATGAAAAAGTACTTGGGGGGAAAGATGCATTTCAAAGTGTAGATCTGAGCAAAGTTATTCACTGATGAAGCTGAGCAGATGGTGGAGTAGTTGTGATCTCATGAGCTGCTGGAACAGAGAGAGAGAAGTGAGAGTTGATAAGGACCCTTGGCCCTCAGGGAGAAAAAGAGAAAACCTCTGTTCCCAGAGATGATCACAGAGACAGATGAAGAGAACCTTTGCCTTTGAACAACTCATTCTTAAAATAATACCCCTTGAGTTCATGGCCCATGAGCACACCTCAGAGTGGTGTGAAAATGGGAGAGGGCATAACGGCAGCTTTTTTCCGGGTGGCTGGCATCATGAGAATGAAATTCCATGAGGAAACTGTTCTCTTGTGGAGAACTCTCCATGGAATGACAAGAGAGAACTCCTCTCTCTACAGAGACTGATGAAAAGACTATTGTATAGTTTGGACTGCTTTAACCACAAGGTTTTATCTCTGTGTTGTCAGTTGGACAAGAGAAAGGTTGGGTAGGGTGGAGGAAGGGTTTCTGGAGGTTTTATTCTGGTTTCTTATTCTTGTCATTCTGTTAATAAACTTTCTTTATTCCTTTTAAGTTTTAAGCCTGGTTTTCCCTTCTCCTAATGCATATCTCACAGCAAAAAAATGAATAAGTATTCTAGTGATTTTTAGCTAGAGCTAAAACCAGGACACATTCATTCATCTTATTCATAATCTCCCTTAAACTATGAACAAGTTTTTTTCATTCCAGATATTAAAGATTTAGTTTTACATCTGTATGAATGCCAGTAATTTTTATTTAAATTTAATTTTTCCTGACACCATTTTCATAGCATTAAGAACTATTTTATGGTTCTAGAAATATTTTATATGTTGTACAACAATATTTCCTGATGGCTGATTTTTTATGTGCTCTCCATTTTTCCACAAAGCTTTCAGGTACATCATGTGCAACTCACAGTTTGTTTCCTCAGGTTGGTATCTAGTTTAGTGGCAGTATTACACTAAACTATTACACCAAATACACTAAGAGTAGGACATATTGATGTCAAATTATTAGACTGGAAACAAACCTGAAGATGCCTAGAAAGAATCTGCAGCACTGCATCTGGATAATTGCTCTTCTGAGAAGAGTTGTTTGACAACCGTTTGATAGAATGGTTTCTGAAAACAGAATAAACACTAGGCAACCCTCCATGGGACAGGGCTCTTTGTTTGTTGTTTTCCTCTGCTCTGCAGATGTGACAAAAAAAGCTACAGCTACCTAGGTGGGAATACATGGTATGCAGAAAAGGTCTACTTGATACAAATTTTGTTTATCTGCACAAATTAGGTGTCTATCTTGCCACAAGCATGATTAATTTTTATACAGAATAAGAATTTCTAGGAAAGATGCAGAATGAATTCTGACCAGTTTACAAGTACTAACAAACATCAGTTTTTTCAGAAATTTAGATTTAGATTCAAAAAGCATGCAAATCAGGATTGAGCAGAATTCTTCCTATGGCATGCACATCCCTAACTTTGCTGATGGATCTGGATTTATTTTAATATCACTTCAGTTCTGGAGAAGATAGGTTGGAACTAAAGAAAAGGTCTACTGATTTATTTAATTTTTTTTTGAGTTTTCAACTTTTTTTGAAGAAAAGGTAATGAAAGTTTGATTCACATAAAAGCTTAATAGCTCAGGGTCAATGTGGTAGCACAGCACATATGATTCACATTGGTTTCTCACACTGCCAAAAATTATTAGAATCTTCATTTTCTCCCTCTCAGGAAACTGTTCATCTCATCTTTCCTACTGGTATGGTTCGATTTTCTATGAGTATCTAATCAATAAGCAACTGGATATCCAAATCTCCCACTTCCCTACATGATGCTCTAGCCATGAAATCAGGTCATACTCATTTTTACTGTTCAGATATAGCTCTTTATGAGATGAGGCAGAAATCTAATGACACATGTTGAGCAAATTCCAGAAAAACTGGGTTTCTCTTTTAAATGGAGGTATACTACCTAAAGAAAGACAATAACATCAAAATAAAAGCTCCCATATCCTGTAGTTAATGCTAGAAGTTCTGAGAATTTAAGTGAGAAGTAGCACAATGTCTCTAAAAATTCAATTTTTTTGGAAAATTCAGTCTTAGTTTACATTTAGTTTCAGGGTAACAGAAAACTTTCATCCCAGCAGCACTATCATATACTTTGTATCACATTACACTGTGTTCAACGTGGTTGGTCATATCCAATCATGTCATCGCTTGAAATAGGGATGACCATATAACAGAGCACTGGGACAGTTGTTATTCATCATTTTTAACAGGACATGTTCTAGGCAACTTTTCAAACGCACATGACTGTTTCCAGCTATTAGGTCTACCACGCTGCCTGCCTCAATGGCAATTAAAATACTAGAAGGAACAATCACTTTCTTTCTGTGCTTTATAGCACAAAAATATGCACATTTCATAGCAAAAGTCAATCAGAACACCGGAGCAATATATCAAATTCAAAAATTCTCTTTGTAGGTTTCATCTCCTCCTATGTTGAAGTAAGCTCAACCCACAATTTTTTGAAGGTTTCAACAGATTTAATTCAACCAGAAAAATAAGCAAAATAAACCACAGTATTCATGAAACACCTGTTCCTATTGCAAATCTTTATTTTCACCTCTTTTTCTCATATGAATAACCACCTTGGACACTGCATAACTGAATGGAATTAACATCATGTCATGGAGTTACTTTACCTTTAAGGGAGTTGGAGTTGCTGGGAAGTGCTTGGAGCCTTTTCTCCTGACCAATTATCAGTCATTGCTGGGAATTGACAGCAGTTTAGGCCATTGAAAAGTGGGATCAACTTGTGAACCCTGCCTTAAAATGTAAAAGCAGAGCTCTCTGGGTTCTCTTTGTTTTCTGGCTGTGGAAGGTGGCGGAGCTCCAGGCCTCCCGTCCCTGCCCAGGCCATGCGGCCGGGCGGGGATGGGGCCGGGCCTGCCCCGTCTCCCGGCCGGGAGATGGCGGGGGGCCTGGGGAAGGTTTTCGCCGGGCCGAGCCGATCTCTGGCTCGGCTGCAGGTTTTGCTGTAACTACATTCACTAGAAACTGCCCACTGAAGAAAGAGAGAGGCCCTGGACTTGCAGTGAGTTGGAGCGGCGACTACACTCTCCAGAGCAGCCATGAGGAACTTTCCATCACAGACGGCTCCAGCTCCTGTTCGGCAGAGATCTCCGAACCATCTACAAAAGCCTGGGCAAGATGTTAACTCTTTCATTACCCAGATGAGACTTGCAGATTAATCTTTCTATCCAGAGAGAGAGAGAGAGAGAGAGAGATCAACATGAAAAGAGACTTTATAAACTACCAGTGACAGGAAAGAAAAGAAGCTTCAGGAAAGGTAGAGAATTAAGAAGATGCTTTAATTAAGCTGAAATATCTCCCTGTTAAAACTATGGAGATGGACAATGAAGTCCTGAAAAGAACTCCTTTAATTCATGATACAGGATCTAGAGAGGAATAGTGTTCAAAGTGTAAATTTGAGTAAAGAGTAATTACAGTATAGTGAAGTGCTGGGAGATTAAAAGCCTTGAGAGGCAATGAGAAAACTGTTGAGAGATTTAAAGCCTTGAGAGGCCATGAGAAAACTGCTTTCTGGTGAAGCTCACAGAAACAGATGAAGAAGACTTTTTTTTGCCTTTGAATAACTTATCCTTAAAAATGCTATCTCTAGACTCATGGCCCATACATACTTCAGTGATGTGAAAATGGGAGGAGTGAACTCTAATAATAGCAGCTCTGAGCAGCTAACATTAGGGCAATAGAAAACTATAACAAAAATAGTTTTCTTGTGAGAAACTCCATAAATTAACAGGAAGAAACTTCTGTTTCTCTATAAAGACTGGTGAAAAGACTAGCAAAAATTGAGACTGTTTTAACCATCAGAGTTACAGAGTTTTTGTCTCTGTTGTCATGTGAACAAGGGAATAGTGGGTAGATAGGGGATGGAAAGGTTTTTCTGGAAGTTTATTCTGGTGTTCTTATTATTGTGGTTTGTCAATAAACTTTCTTCTTTTTTTCCCTTTTAAGTTGTATGCCTGTTTTGCTCTTGTTCTAATCCATATCTCACAGCAAGAAGTAAGTAATTTTCTTAGTTATTGGTTTAAAAACACGACACATCATGAAGAAGAACTGTGAAAAAAATCAAGTTATTCTGAAGAAAAAAAAGTATTTGGATTACTGAGATTTTGAAGAAATGTATTATCCCTACTTCTCACCACTTCCACCTCTAAACAGCAGTGTACAAAACATGACTAGAACAAAAAAAATATTTTATTTCCACCCAAGTAGCTAATTCTAGTTATTTCTGTTTAGTGATGAGAATGGATTTAAAGTGGAAATAATGGTTCTGAAGAAAATTGGATGTTTCCTTTTTGGAAATGACTGTTAAATGCGGATATTTGGCCATCACTATTTATGGATGCTAAATGCAAGCAGTAAGCAGGGAGCACAGTGTCTGTGGAAAAGCAGGTCACATAACTTTCTCAGTCTCGCCTGAGAAAGTGGCCTGGGAAATCATAAGGAGGAATTAAAACAATCCTCAGAGATAGAAGAGAGCCTTGCAGGTGCTGTTTGTCAGTTTCTTGTTTTCTTGCAAGAGAAGGTCAAGGGGTGGTGTACCCCACTGACCAATGATGGCGATGTGTTAGTTTACTAACCAATAAGAGTTTTACTTTTCTGTACTTTCACGTATCGGTCTATAAAAGAAGATCTGAAGTAATAAACATTGCTCTCCTGTTCAACTCACAAGAGAGTCCGTGTCTTACTGCCTCGCCATTCCCAATAGTGTGACAACTATTTAATGCATTTTTTTCTGCATTCTGCCCATACCCATTCTGAAATGAGGTTAAGATATGAATGAACTGTCTCTGTGAATGGAAAAATAAGGATTCTGAAGCTGAAAATTATGTCAAAAGAATCATTACTTGAATTGTAGAAGTTACTGGAGCTTGAAGAAAACCAAAAATTACAATAAAGTAAATATTTTATTAATGGGGAAAATTATAACACATTTTATAACTGTGTTTTGTAGTGGAAAGTAATTAGCAATCAGTGTTGGACAGCAAACATACAATAGTCGTAGCATGTGTATCTCATATTGCTTGACAATTTCCACATGCAGAAAAATACCTTAAGGCTTTCCAAAGATCGCTTCTATATCCTCCAATGGCTGGACACACAAAAGCAGTGATTACAGCTCAGAAAGGCTTTTCAAATGCATTCTGAAACCTGTTTATGATCGATTGTCATTAATATTACATTGAGTGCTTGCCATACATTTTAATATTGTATTGATGGAAGTAGTCTGAACTGATCAATACCACAGATCTCATACTCATAGGTGTTATGATTGATACAAATAGTAAAGCAGGGTTTTTTTTCAGCACGTAGTCTTTCCAAGCCATCCAGGAACAAATAGCACGTTCACATACTCTGCATATTGGAGTAAGAAAGTGAATGTCAATTCAAAAGGTGTCACTCCATCCTTCCACTGACTGATCAGGAGGAGGTGCATTGAAAAACTTTGGCACAGAGAAAATAGCATAGAGACAGTGAAATTTAGCAGCTGTTTATTTGGACAGGCAGAGGCCTCATGGTACTCAGAAGAAATTTCCTAAGAAACAGCTGTAGTCCAGCTATAGTCCTATCTCAGTAAACTCTACTGTTGGGTAGCTGTACCCTGAGCAGCAACAGTAGAGCTCAGTGCAAGAATTTTTACATTGCCCTAGGATCTAACACTGTCAGCTAGCTCTCTATCTTTCTCCCTCATGCACTGAAACTTCCCTAAAGCAGTCTGCAGGACTTTATTTTTTTTTTCCTCTTTTTTTTTTTTCTCTATTTTATTTATTGAAGCTGTAGGGTAAAACCACCTCTATTCATGAGGAATTATTTTGCATTTTATCACAGTTTTTAATATTTCATTCTCTGCATCAAACTTCCAGTTAAAAATAAACATATACAACCTTTTAAATGTTTACTTTTCTTTTTCATGATACATTGAGGAGCTTCTGCCAAAATCATGGCATTATTAAGTGTTTCAGATTTAATATGACCTAAAACTGACAGAGGTAGGATAGAGAAAAGGTAAAATGGGGAAGAATTCCTCTGATTTCATCTGCAGAACTGTGTTCTACTAATAACAATTCTGGTTTTGAAAAAGTCTTTAAAAGTATAACTGATGTAGGAGATTTCAAATCATAACTATGACCACTGTTTCCAGACTTCTTCATTGATGAATCAACACCCCATTAACAGAGACAGCTTTGCCTGTAAATACTGTAGGCAGAAGTATCTCTGATCCTAACATTTTAGAACATATTTTTGTCATTGGGTGAATTAGTAGTAATGGAAATAAAATTCCCATAGTCACAAAAGTATTATTTTGAAAGCACCTTCAGTCTGTCCTCCTGCTCAGTTAGTCCATCAACAACAATGCAAGTCAACAATATTTTATACATGAAGATCCAGTCAATGTTCAGTCCACTTAATCATCCCTATTTCCAGTACATACTTCATGAGCTTCCAAGTGAAAATACTGTGGGAGATGGCGTAAGAAATTTAACTAAAATTAAGGTATATTGCATGCACCACTCTTCCTGCTTCCTCTTCCTCATTTCAATGTAGAAAGTAATTATGTCAAGCATGATTTAGCCTTCATAAGTCCATGATGGCTATTCCTGACTATCTGTTTGCCCAGACAGCCCAAATTTAGACAGATATTAACAGGATGCAAAACTACTTCATGCAGAAACTTATTAAAACTTGAACAAATTTGCCACTCATTGCCAAAGAATGGACAAATCCAGACAGGTTCTAAATGCTGAGAAGAGTTAATTAAACCATGAAATCTATAATATATGTAATCTTGTGGGATGTAACTATTAATACAGGATTTTTAAAATGTATATCACCTGAGAGAATACTTTAATGCTAATTAAGTTTTATAGCACACCATAATTCTAATGACTCATGGCTCAGTTACAAGAAAGAAGAGCATTTGCTAACACAGGCACTTACTCATGCTAACTCCATCACTCGGCTTAGAATCAGAACCATTTACTGCTAGCATTAATAATAAGCTCAAATGATTCTTTTCAACCTAAAACTCTCTTCCAAAACTTTCACGCATGCAGCTATATGTAAAGGAAATTTTTTTCAAACACCTTAGCTGCTAGTCCCTGATCAAGTTGTGTCATATGATAGCATTCATATTCTTCTCCACGAAAATCTATTTTCATCTTAAACTAGGTGGCCTACCTAATGGTAAGGCTACCATTTCTCCTACAGCAGTGAAGTTAATGAGCAGCAATTAGAAAGCAGGTGCTCAAGCACAGCTTTACAAAGCTTCCTGACTATGAAGACAAAACTTGCTCACTCATGCAGCTCCATAGACCATTCCAGAAATTTTATTCTGATTTCACAGTGAAAGCATTTCACCTGATTTCACCTGAAGCATCTTCATTTTTCTCAGTGCTCCATAAGTGAGACTGCATATGGTCAGGATTATGTCACAGAACAAGGCAATCTCTCTCATCACTGCAGTTATGAGTTATTTTTGCCAACAGCTTGGCTATTATTCTGGTTATGCATGCACTTCTCTATACACCATTGCTATAACTCTCTGGGACCTCAAAGAGGAGTTAACATCCTGTTAAATGGTAGGACTGGGCAAACTTTGGGGAGATCACTTTGAAATAAGAGTGACAGCTTTCAGAACAGAAATATGAAGCAAAGTGAAAAAGAATAGAACAAAGGACTGTAGTGCAGGAGAACTACATTAATACAAAACTGATACCTGCCTCTTCTACAGGAAAACAGAACTCTTCAAATAAAAGATTTTTTTCTCATTACAGGATAAAAAGAGATTCACCATACTGTGAGTAGATGCGGAAGAGAACAATCATGTATCAAACCATTAGTAGAGTTAAAATCTCTAAATCTTCAGGTATGAGCAATGAGTTTAAGTGACTACATGGCAAGGTCAACCTGGTCAAAACACACATAACAGTAGGAACAGCAGCAGAACAACAGCATGTTGAGTGTCAGAAGGAGATTTTGTAACACTTAGACACTATTTCTTGGTTAGCAAAGGAAAGAAATCCTGAGAATATTTTTGCCCAATATTGACAAATTCCTAGCACTAAAATAAAACTTTGCAAAATGATTCTAGGAGTCCAGGGACGCAGGAAAATAAAAATTTGTACATTTTACCTTCTAAAATGTATGAAAATCTATCACAACATAATCTTTAGCTTCCAGATTTATACTCATTTCAGAGTAAAATTCTACATGTCAAAATGTGGTAGTTTGGGGTGGAGTTTTTTTAAGAAATCAAAAAGTTAGTTCATTTTTCTAACCCCCCTTTCTAAGTATTTAAACATATAATTTCACTGAACAGATCTTTGGCATTCCAGTCACAGTGGTGCTACAAGATGTTCCTGTGAACAAACTGGCAGAGAAATTAAAAAAAAGAGGTGAAAGATGAGAAAAGGGATGAAGAATAACAAATAAAATTCAAGTAGTATAAGATAAAAATGTTTAAGAAAAAAAAAAAGGTCCAGAGTTGCAAAAGACCTTTCAAATATATATGTTCTTTCTAAAGACAAGGAAACAAATGAAAGTCTAAGTGAAAAAGTAGAGGGGGAATAAGAAAATTTCATTGTTTGTTGGTAAAAAAAAGTCACCAGTAAGGATCTGTGTGCTGCAGTTTCTTCTGAAGAGGAGAAACACATGAAATTATGTACATTCTACCATCTGACTAATGTAGTCATCAGTCAAGAATAAAACACCTTTTATCAATTGCTAGTCTTACAGGTGTTAGACATTTAAATGTATATTTGTTACTTTTAGCAGAGACTACAAATTACACTGGAAAAGCAGAAAGATAAAGAAATTACTATTAAAAAATAAATTGTGATGACAACAATGTTTACAAATTTAGAGAATAATAATACAATCAGTTGCTTTACTGGTTCTAGCATACATATTTATTGTACTTGCCACCATTTACATGACTCATCAGCAATAGTCTACTAAATTTTCTAGCAATCAAATATAAAAAGGACACTCACTATTCAAATAAGTATTTATAATTCCACTTTTCAAATGCAGATGGAAATAGATAGCTAGTCTGAACCAGACTCTCAAATTTAAAGTGGGCTTTTGGAATTTTTTCCCCCAAATGACTGCAACAAGATCCTCCCTCCACATCTCAATCTCTTTCCCCTTCCTAAAAAAAAAAAAAAAAAAAAAAAGAGGGAAAGTAGCTAAATTTCTTAAATTTTTCCCTTTATGCTTTTAATGGGATAAGTGTATTCCATTGTGAGAAGCTTTGGAGAAAAGGACTTACTCTGAATTTTCTGGAAGAGAGATGAGCATTATTTCCTTGACGCCATCACACAAATTGCTATTCCTCCCACCACATTGTTCTACCCCTCTCTCCCACAATTTACACATGACCATGATACATAAGAAAGCACGTCTTTGTATCACTGTTACATCTGGACATAGGTTGGAGACAGAAAACACAACTCGAGTCCTCTTGATCATAAGGCAAGCAGCAAAAATTAATTACAGCAGTTCTTTTTATAGGGGGTTTGAACTTTCCAGGTTTAGACAGCTGATTGGTCTGGGTCTCAGCACTGCCCAGATCCCTGGCTAATGATACATCTCCACTTTCTGGACTGAACATTAATTGGCTGAGGTCCCTGCTTGGGCTTGAATCCAGCCTATCCCCAACTTATCCACAGACTTGTTTTTACTTCTTGGCTGGTTGGGGTCTGATATGGCTATATTTATCTGGTAGCTGTATACCAGCTACAACTGTGACATATCACCCTTAAAATTACATTTTAACAAATTCCTACATTAATCATAGAATAATTCAAAGAATGGCTTGAATTGGAAAGAACCTTAAATGTTGTCTAGTTCCAAATCTCCTGCTGTGTGGTTGGAAATCAAGTTCGCTTGTCAGGAGAGGTTCCTTTACCCGATAGTTCAGAAGAACTATTGCCATTCTATAAATACTTAGGACCAACTGAAAGGTGTATCTGCACAGGCCTGTGGCTTCCATCTCAGAAATGTGTGCTCTAAACATAGTAACCCTTTTTGTACTTGCTTGCTGTACAAAGGTCTTGTGCATTCATTTGGAAAAAATAATTTCCAGTCACAGGGTAAGGATTTCCTAGGCTTTCAATTTCATGATAAGTATGAATGACATAATAATTTGGATGGTTTAATCCTCTATTCTTATACAAGGCCATAATTAAAAAACATTACTGTTTAAGCTACCAAAATCCACATGCTTCCTCCTGTTTAGAAAGTACAGTCATCAGGGAGACCAGCACAAGACATTTTTATTAGAATAATTAAATTAATTCTAATCAATAATTAGAACTCCTTTAATTGTACATGTAGGTTCTTTATTCTCCTTTTCTACTTTTCTTCATTTCAACAAGACATTTTTTTCTGAATAACTAAAAATCCCTAATTCTTAAAGCACATAGAACTGGTGCTTTTGAAAAGTGAGGTTTTTTCTAACATTGAACTGCCTAATTTTTAAACAAAATTTTCATTAATGATGCTTTAAAGATGGTTTTCCTTTAAATAAACTTCTTTGAAACCTACACAGAGTACTATACTTTTCCTTCAATGAGAAAAATCTACAGAGAAAGAGTATGAATGCATCAATTCTCGCATAATCTTCCATACTACTTACTATTGGTAAGTTTCCAGCTGAAGTACTGTGTTCAGCTCTGTGCATTATAGGTAAGACAGGCATGTAAGAAGAAATTCAGAATTTTTAAACTATCAAAAAAAATCCAAATATGCAGTATCTTCTTATTCAAGAAGACAAAGGACAGTCAAGATTAGATGTAAAGTTCTTCAAGGTAAAGTAAATAAAAAGTATATGAAACACTGAAGAATGTTCCTGGGTATCAGATAGTAAAAGCTCCAAATGCTACAGCTTTTTAAACAGAGTAGATAAACTCTGCCATGAGTTTGGAGGTAGCTGATGTGTCTTTAACATCCTACTGGGTAGGAGCTTTCAGTATTCCATTTTTTTGTTTTGTTAGCTGCATGAAAGAACAAGAAACTTTCTGATATGTGGTTTTCACTTTCACAGAGTCAATTGATCTCTCATTTTCCCTCAGCAATTATTTTGTGACTCCAAAACCATCTAAATATAAAAAAAAGAAAAAAAGAATTTTAAAATTTTAAAACTCCATACAATCATTTTCTCCAGATTAAAAAAAGTTCAGTTCTCCTAAAGTGACCAATTTAAAGTGTTAGGATAGAGCGGAAAGACTATCATCAAATCATCAAATGATCCCTCATTTTTGAAAAAACAGCTATGTAACACTCTAAGCCCTTCTATCTCAGTCCCCTGTGATTCCAGGTGAACAGATCAAAGAATCACTGTCAGAAACTAATCAAACATCACCATAGGATTTAATATCACACCTGTAGTTCAGTTCATTTATCTTATTAAATATTGATGGGCTTCCACACTTGGTAATATGCACAAAGAGCTCAAACTTTACTTTTTGTACTGTTCAGTTCCATCCCTTTTATTATTCCAATACTCCTGAAAATCTACTTCCTTTTCTGTGAAATCCTAGTTTATTAATACAGCCTCTTTTTCTTCCAAGAGAGTAAATGATTCCCAGAATCATAAAAAAATTTCACTTTCAGTCTCATCACAACCTGTTATCTCCACTGTAGTGAATTCAGTGATCATTTCAAGGCCAAAGCTGGGAAACACAATATTCAAGTGGCAATTTGGAAGTTTCAGCGCCACCTGTGAGACCCTTTGATTTTATAGCACTCATGTCTGAATGCTGAAAGACAACTAAAGTTTAATTGTACATAGATTACCATATTTTACTGCAATATGTTAATTTCATATATGGCACATGGTTTTTCTGTGTTCTGTATTAAAAAAAATAAAAGGAAGAATTATTGAATGGATGCATGTAATTTAAAGAGCTTCACGATATATTTATGATCAGTTGGGGGAATCCAGTTATTGTGCTGATAACAGTGGATAAACACTTTTGAGGGAGCAGCAAGTAACACAGAACCCATCAACTACTGGGAAGATGACTAATAGACAAATTTAAATCTGAATAATTTTTTTTCAAATATACTTACTAAATTCTACATACACTGCACAAAAAAAAACAGAAAATAATTTTGGCAGCCCAAGTTCATAGTAAGCAAAAATATGGTACGCCTTAAGATTAGTTGCAAAACGGCATATAAGCTTATTGAATGCAAGGTCATTTCACTGTTGGAGTAGATGATTCCATTTATTCTCATTCTGAATTTCTGATCCAGTCTGCAATCATTTTAATAGGACAATACACCCCTAGACATTTTTAATCCCTGATTATTTTAAATGACCCATCAACATTTTGAAGGAAATAATACTCAAAATAATTTTAACTTGTATATATTATTATAAAACCTTTCAAAATAAAATACTTATGTTTCACCACAAAAAATGAAGGAATTTATGATAATTGCTTGCTTTTCTATATTTGTCAGACACATAAAAATCATGAAATCCGGTATATTGATGATATTAAGAGTGACTCTTCATTCCCTATCTGTGTTTGTTATTTTCCACACACAATGAAGGAGGAAGACTGATTGTATTCAGTTCCTGTCCATTTTGTTCTGATAGAAGCAAACAATTTTGAGGCAGAAATGCCAACTACTATAACAAATATTTCAGCTATGATGAAACGTTTATACAGCAGGCAATATTTACTTGCAAAACATTTTTTTTTTAAATTTTAAATCTATGACTGGATCATTAAATTGATTAGAATATTATTTTTTCATGTCTTTCTGAACAATTTTTTTTTGTTAAAGTTTAGATAAGTCTTAGTCTGAAGAGACCAATATTATCTCTTACTTTGCTGTTCACCCATTTACAAGTTTAGTGATTTTACTTTACTTTAAAGAAGCCATAAGCTGGAAAAAAGTAAATAAACCAACCATCTTGCAACCTCCACATTACACCAAAATAGCTACAAAACTTGATTTCAAAGCATCTCTGTCTCCATCCCTACTTTATCAGGAGAGTATCATTCACAATCTCTCACTCCATGCTTCTACTAGATGGCATTTACAACTCTGTATAGTGGTGTTTACAGCATTTCATTGATTTCCATTAGCTTTAGGAAAGTAAAATTATGCTAACCTTTATATGTTCAATATTTTTACTTTTAAAATGAAACCTACCCTTTCAGCCAAGGCTTCCTACCTCCACCAAGGGGAAAAAAACCCAAAAAAACAAAAAAAAAAAAAACTGAAGGAAGTTGCACCATCAGAAACAACAGATAAATAATAAAATTGAAGGGGTTATTTCATGGCCTTCTTCAATGTAACAAGTGGTGGCGTGACCTGGCCCACTGACTGAGGTAAGAGCAGTTTCTATTTTTTATCCTGACTTCAGCAAGGCATGCAGAACTCTCTCTTATAAAGTTCTCAGTGAAAAAAATGATGAAATACAAATTAGATTAGTGAATGGTGAGATGGGTTGGAAACTGGCTGAACTGTCAGGCCCAGAAGGTGATGATCAGTGTCACAAATTCCAGCTGGAGACCAGTCACTACGTATGTGCTTCAGGAGTCCGTAATGGGGCCAGCACTGTTTGACCTCCTCATCAGTGACAAGAAGAGAGTGCACCTGCAGCACCTTTGCAGATGACACAGAATTGGGAGAAGTTTCCAGCACATCAAATGGTTTTGTAGACATTTAGGGACCTCAATAGTTTAGAGAAAAGAGCCCCTTGAAGTTCAACAGAGAGAAACAGTACACTGCTCCTCAAGGCCAAAATCTTGGCACCTGCACCTAATACAATGACAGATGAGCTGCTTGACAGCTTCTACCTCCTTCTCAAGGACCTTGGAAAACAGCTCTCCAAGAGATAACCCAGCACCCCTAGGGGCTCATTACAACATGGGATAGAGTAAGCTTACAACAGGATATTGTCAAAACCAATCCGCTTTATTGTGAAATAAGTGATTACCTGTCATCTCAGAATATGTGCCACTGAGTCACGTAATCAGCTTTTCTAGTTCATAACACTGTATTGTGAGTGCTTAACTTCTAAGTACTGCATTACATTTCATAATGGTAGATTAGACTTACAGGACATTTTGATCTTGGAATAAAGCTTATTCCTTTTCATTCATAAACCTTTGTTAACTGAACACACACACCTTCACAGATATTTCTATTTAAAATCTGCATAGAGTGTATTCCACTTCAAACACCTAGGTAAATTTATGCTATTTGGATTTCTGCTCTCTTCCCTCAGCAGGTAGTAAAATTCAAATTACCAAAAATATAAAAATTAATTTTATCTAAATGTTATACAGTTTTCCCCTAATATATAAAATCAAATATGTTTTAAATATTTGTTGTGTTAAGAAAAGTATCTGGAATACTTTAAAGAATAAGCATCAACTTTTATTTAATGTCTAATTTTAAATTCAATATGAATGTGTAGTCAAATATTTATATATGATTGAAGAGGGGTTGTTTCAATATAGTAGTAAAAACCATTCAAGAAGATGCTATACTTTCCCAAAGATTAGAAACATGAATACAGAAATATTTTGAAGTACTAACAATGTTTAATTATATTCACATTGCTGTGCAGCTGAGTCTTTTATCACCTGTCACTTGGATGCCCTCTCACTTGAGGACATCTTACTTTATTAGCATCAAAACAAAACAGAAAAGCTGTCATGGAAATTCAGACTTACAAATGGATGACTAGTAAGTGATCTTCAGTATATTTTGTTTGGGCATTCAAATTTATTATTATTTGAGTCTGACACAAGAAGTATGGTTTATTATTACTAACTTATGTAAAACACAAAGAGTTATATTTATTAACATATTATCTTATATGTAATAAGATGTTCATATCAACATATGCACAAAGAAGCTTAAACAACAAATTTCCTCAGGTTTTCTAGAAAACCAACAAGACTGTACAATCATATTTTAGAGAATTATTTATTTATATATCTATTTATTTATTGAATGAATCTTATCCCCTAGTGCTGAGGGGATGAGATTCTACATTTTCTGACTATCAGATAGTTTCAAAACCACACAAAATAATAACGTAAAAACTCTTTGCAGAGGAAAATTATAAATTAAAGTATGTGATTACAAAAAATTTTGTCTAGATTTGAATGAGGCTCAAAAATTGCAATCCTTTTTCTGGCACTTCAGTATGCAAATTTGGGGTTGAAATGAATTACAATTTTTTTAGACTTAGTGTTTAGGTAAATTCTGATGAGGAAATTTTCTTCTGCCACTTTCATTTAATTCAACCTTTTAAAAGAAAATTTCTAGGTGCATTTATACTGTGGTCCACATTAAAAAAGAAGCAAACAAAAAAAACAACCAAACAAACAAACAAACAAAAAAAACCCCTACATTGGCTTCCTGGACTTTATATGGTGTAACAAGAAATGCAGCAATCAAGTTTAATGTAGAGAGAATTACTGAAGTCACAAATATAATGTGCAAAATCTCATAACTTTTAATGGATATCATAAAGCCTTGTATGTACCCACCTTCTGTCTCACTTCATATGCTTGGAAATAGTTAAGTCTATCATGGTGTACTAACTGTAAAACAGTGACATAAAAGTAATCCACTATTACACTAGTCCCAAATAAGTCAATTTATAACTGCCATTATTTTCAGTAATTGTCCTGGCCTTGCTTATTTTATGAGTCTATAAAGCACGTCAACTCCAGCTCTAAATGAAAATAAAAACTTTAAGTACTATAAATCAACTTTTGTTGTCTAGAATAAGGTGAAGGAAGCCCAGAAAAGCAAACTTTTCTCAAAAGTCTCTCCAGAGGAATATACATCAGACTGGCCAGAAGGCTGCTTCACTTCCTCTCTAACAACATATCCCAGGTACTAAATAGACTTGCTTTTTCTCCCAGTCATTAATACTCCAGAATAAATTCTCAGGAGTAGATGTCAAGATTTTGGATCCTTTCCAAGGTAGATGAGGAAGACATGGAGGAAAAGTATGGTTGTCTTCAAGTAGAAATCAGGATATCAAATTCTACATTGATTGGTACCAGTAATTGAGGTAGAAACTTATCATATAGTATTAAAATTAAAATAAACTCTCAGCTGAGCAAATATGGTCAATCTATTAGTGGGTGGTGATGCTTTCCTTGAAACTCATTCCAGCTGGCTCTCCAGCAAATTCCAGAGACATTGTATATGTGCATGTTACATGGAAAAACAATGCCAAACTGAATAATAATAATTTTTTTTAAATGTCATAGCCATTAAGTGCTCTTGTCCTTCATTGATTTCAGGATCAAAGAGATGAGTTCATGAATGGAAAGACAAAACTGTAAGACTGAATATGCATTTGAGTCAATCCCCTAGGCCCATGACAAAAAAAAAAATTAAAAATAGGACTTCAGGAGTCCCTAGAGTCCTTTGAGAATAAAGGCCATTTATGCTCATTGAAAGATACTTATTGGGAAACTGAAGATTCTGTCTTTTGAGGACAGCACAGCATCACAAAATTTTAACTGAGAACATGAAGTACTAGCATATCCAGAAGACCAAAAAAACAGAGACAAATCCAACAGT
The DNA here is from genome assembly GCF_971803275.1 of Cyanistes caeruleus. Taxonomy (NCBI): domain Eukaryota; kingdom Metazoa; phylum Chordata; class Aves; order Passeriformes; family Paridae; genus Cyanistes; species Cyanistes caeruleus. The sequence continues at coordinate 74,784,939 of NC_141701.1, forward strand.
GTCAGACTCAACTCTGAGAACTTGCAATCTATGGAAAATGTGAAAAACCTTTTCTTTTCATTTACCACACAGGAGTCAAAGAAAGACTGCATAGTGAATCACACCACAGATTTGTAAGTTTTAGTTGTTCTTGAACATAAAATTTTCGCAGATAGTATAGGTTTTCAGAATGACATATCATGACCTGAATAAAATAAAAATAATTCATATTACCTACTCTCAGTTTTGAAAAAGATGCCTTTCTGTTAGGTGGAAAAAGTGTTTTTGCTTTTCTCACAAGATACAGCTTCAATAAGAACATGACATTAATATTCAAAGTCAGAACCAGACCATGACAAACTGGTGAATTTATTTTTTTTTTTAAGTATTGGAATGCTAATAAGGTATTTACCAAGACTAAGCAATAGTATTTCATTTACAGTCTTATTTCTCCCACAGTTTAACTGAGCCTGGAATATGTCTTCAAATCTAAGGACAACTGACATATGTCCCCTGAGAGGAGAATTTTCTTGGCCAGGAAGAACCTTATCTAGTCTCCACTAGTTCCAAGTAAAGAAGAGTGCTGAATGTTTGAAATAATTGATAGAAACAAATAAAGCAAACAGTTATTGTCAGGTATAAGTACTAAACGGAGAAAAATACATGTGAACTCAGAAAAAGATAGTGCCAAGATTCTTACATGGTAAATTTTTGCAAGTCTTTGGACTTGCAAGGACATGAGAGGAGGAAGCAAGAATCAAATCTAATCTATTCAAAGCTTTTATTCTTTTGAAAGTGTTGGATAAATTTTAAAAATACAGAAATTATATAATCAACAAATGCCAGATGCATATAATGACAAAGCAAAATCTTAGTTCTAATACACATTATTCATAGCAGAGAGTCCCCTTCAAATATCTGCTTTCAGTTATTAAAAAAAGGAAACAATTTTGAAATTGAATTGCTATACAAATTTTAAGTGTGCAGTAAGGACAATTTAGGTTAACTACTCATGCTGAAAATGCTGCATCTCATCTGAAGACCTGGAAAGATGAAGAAAAGCAGCATGTGGCACATTCTGTTAGGAATACTGTCTGGCCTGTTGTGTTGTGAGGAAAGAGGTTCATTTTGTTCATGGAGAGCAACCTTAAATGTGATCATACATGCTTAATTTTATGGCAACTGTGAACAAATTCCAGAGAGAATACTTCTTTCTGATTGCCATCATACTAGCTAAGCATTGTGAAGTGCAAAAACAATTTCAAAATGAAAATGTGCCCTATTCTTTACTACACTACTACTTTCTCTTCCTTCTCTCACATTTAAGCATCCCATCCCCAAAACATGTGGGATGCATTTAAATTTATAGTTTGCACAGGATTTGTTTTGCTATTCAAGCAAAAAGCAGGATCCACTCCCATTCCCTCCCACTGAGTCTATAATTTCTGTCTTTTCTAGGCCAGACAAAATTATCAAAATCTCTGGCAATATGACCATAATTATTTACCTATCTGAATTTTTCTCTTGTTACAGCACATCTAATTTACTTTCAGAAGAATGGTTGTGCATTTTAGTTTTGGCACAAAATTACTCACTAGTAAGTAATAACTAATAAAGTTATTGAATCACCATATATTCCATTTCCTTTCTCATGAAGATGACAAAATAATATGTATAATTAGTTAGCGTGAAAGCAAAGTTAAATTTATGGAAAGTGAACTGCTAATGTGATTTTGTAGTGTAAATATTATGCAGTGTTTAGTTGCACTCACAGAGTTAATCAACACCGTCAATCTCCCTGTTTCTTGATATAGCAGCTTTCTACAATGACTGCAAGAGTGAGTAGCAATCAAGACTTTGTTTTTTGTTTTGGTTTTTATTTATTTATTTAGTTAGTTTTTTATTTGCACTTTTCTTCAACCATTCTTCATGACACAATGAGAAAACAAAAATTTAAAAGACATTGTTTCATACAGGGTTGCTTCAGTGAAATAAATCATGTTACTTCTTTTCAATCTATGTAACTTGTAGGAATGGTAGAAATCCAGCCAAAAAACATAAATGTCATTGCTAATTTCTGTTAACTGATAAAGACCTAGTCTCTTAAAATCAAAAAATATGGAAGATTTGACAGTTCTTCAAAATTTAGAAGACAAGAGTTACATTGATTGTCAAAACCTATGACATTAATGATAGGCCTGAGTAACTTTCCTAGTATAAAACAGTAAAAGTAAGATTTAATCCTTGCAAAATGTACTTAAATGCATACATTTTAAGAAAAGAAAATACTGCGCCTTTTTATGTAAATGGTATTTATGTACGCCTTCATTATATTATTGCCATTTTCAAACTGAACAGAATATCCTGGAGATAATTATTTTCCTAGCTTATTCTTACGTTCTAATTACAGAAAAATACACCAGTGCCATTAATCTAGTTTCAATTAGATAGCTAAAGCTATTGACATGAGAACTGAGAAGCATTCTGATTTTTGTATTCTTTCACTAAGAATCAACCTCCCCATTTTTCAATATTACTCACCTTGAACATGAAATGTAGTTCAAATGTGACTTGCAGACAAACATTCTTCTCAAAAACTAGAAGCACATTTTAGAAATTTTGGAGTAATTTTTTTTACTTTCATAGCTGAAAAAACTGAAGTGTATAGCCTTATATATAATTATATATTATATTTACACAGTTCATAATTTTTTCAATCACTTTTAATTTTTTGAAAATTTCAAATTTTAGCCAGAACACTGGTTTCATTTCAGACTAAATATAAGAAACAAATATTTTATATTGAGGGTGGTGAGGTACTGGAAAATATTGTCCAGGGAAGTGATGGATGTCCCATCCCTGGAAAGATTTAAGTTCAGTTTGGACTAGGCTCCAAACAACCTGATCCTATTGAAGATATCCCTGTTCTTTGCAGGTGGGTTGGACTAGAGGATCTTTGTGGGTACCTTCCAAAGCAAAATATTCTATGATTTTGTGATTTCTTCTAGGAAACACATGCATAGAGATCTCATGTATGTGTAGACTTCTCACTCATTCAAAATTATTTATGTAGTCATAAAGAGAGATAAATCAACATTCTGAATACACGGCTGCATGAAGTTCAACTTGAAGTTGAACAAGGCAGGTCATGTCTATCCTATAATCTTCAATTTATTATACATTATTTTTTGCTGAAATATGCTTTCTGGGAATTTCTCTGGGAATATAATGCAACAGTAAATTAAAACATTACTACTGTGACAGTATGAATATCAGTTCACATTATTTGGAAGCAGGAATGTAATTTTGTGCACATTTGCAGCATATGAAACATGACACAGGCATACATCTGTGTCTCATCTTTCAGAGAACACGTTTAACAGACATGTATTTACCCTTTCAGGATTTTTTTATTGGACATGATTAATTTCAGAATTTCCTCACTTGACACACATCTACATTACTCCTTGTCACATAGCTGAAATTTAAATTTTAAAAAATCCATTGTAGATAAAGCTGGCATATGGAAAATAAGGAATTTCACTCCAAGATTTCCCCAGACAGGAGCAGAGAGCAGACTGGAACAATCCATTGCCTTTCAATCCTTCCTGAAGTCACTTGCCCCATTGTACCAGCAAAAACCTTATCTAGTGTAAAGGGAAACTAACAGAACTCTCAAGAATCATGAGATTCAATTTCCAAGCTCAAGCTTCATGTGCCTCTTTCTGCTGTTTCATTTCATTTTTTTCCATGGTACTGGCTAGTTGTCATTTTTAGCTTTTTAGATATTTTTTGTCTTCAGGTTCTTCTTTCTTTTGCTGCTTTCTCTTGTTTTCAGGTGTCCTTTGTCGTCTCAACATTTTTTCCCTCATTGTCCCTTGTCCTCTGGAGCAGCAAGGGTGCCTGGCCCTGGCCCTGAGCACTGCGACAAGCTCTTGTACAGGTCAGACCGTGCTCAGTCACAGGCCCCTGTTTTGCAGCTGAGTAAATTACGCAGTAAACAACACCATGAAGTAATCACATCTTGCTCTGCAAGCCTTGAAAGACCCTTCACATGAAGTAAAATTAAATCTAGCACTGGGCCAAACACCAAAGCAAGATTTTTTCAGTCATGTTCATGCCTTCTCTTATTCCTTAGCCTCCCCCTTCATCTTGAGTAGCTACCACACCACCACCACCATCGCCAGAGAAAGAACTGTGTCTGCAACTGCCTGGGTGAAGGGTCTCTTTTCCAGCCTTTGTCCTGGCCCCCTACTACAATATTTTATTGCAAAACCCTCTCTACTGCAACTCAGAGTTGGAGATTAATGTGTGAATGCTGCAGAGCACACGCCTGCGCTTGACAGATCTTGAACAAGCCCCTCTATATACACATTTTTGCACTTCCTTCTCTGGGTCAGCCCCTGTGGGCAGATCCTTGCCACAGAAAAAGTGAGAGACAAGCAGTACTGGGAAGTCTTCCTCTTTTCCACCTGGAAGCTATCATCCAGATCTTCTTGAAGAATCTTTTTTTTCACTGTAAGGGTTGTAAGAATTGTAAAAATACTTCTAAGCACACGATACATGCCAGGGGTTCACATGCCACCTCCTGAAAAACATAAATGACCCACTGTATGGGGTATTGTGGTACTGTGATTCATAGAATAGAAGCAGAGAGAGCCAAAAGTAACACCGGCATGACTTTGTAAAACTGGTAACTGATGGTAAAAATGGCAACTGATGGCAGAATGGAACACTTTAGTAGCACTCTTCTGGCCTAGGCACTTGTATGGTGACATCGTCTTTGTAAGACCGGTAGAAAGAGAGCACAGCTTTTGCCCACATCATGCAGCAGCAGTGAGATCCCTTTCAAATCACTGGTATACGGACAGCTTGTAGGCAGCACTGTGAACTAACACCAACCCACTGAAATACTCATGGGATATGAGCAGTTAGGCAGTAATTATTCCCTGCTCAGTGATTCACCTCATAATGAAAAAGAAATGTATATGGTAGGTATATCCAAGAACATTAGAATTGCCACCAAAGTAGTGAACAGCCTTGAAAAACATCTGCATTTCACTCCTGAAAGAGTTATTAATTTGTCAGCAGGCAGTGCATGTGACAGAGTGAGATATGTCTGTGCTGAGTTACAATTTCTATTTGCATTCTGCTGAATACCAGTCTGACCTTGTCTAAAGAATCTGCTCTACTGCATTGCGGTCACTGCACCTGGAAATTCATTGAAGGAGTATTGCTAGGAGGCTTCTGGGACTGTCAGCTTCACTGCTGGCCTACCTCCAAGAAACATTTTTTTTTATGATCAGGAGAAGTCAGTAGGGGGAAAAGAGAAATTACAATTAGTGGAGCTGCTGTTTCTTAGACTCAGCATGAAACATCAAGAGGGCATCGTATCTACAAACACAGCTCATCTGCAGCAACGGCAACCATTGAAACAAGTGAAAAATACATGATGGAAGGAGGACAGGGGAACCAGCTCAAAGCCCCAGTTAGCAGTGAGTCATACTAGAAGACAATCGCCCCCAAGATTTTAATAGTTTTCAAGTGCACACATGAACATCCAAGTTCAGACAGAGCTCTTCTCAATGGGAAGGAGACTTATTTCTCGGCTTTAAATTACATCAAGCCTGTCACACATTCCCAAAATAGATTGCACTAGAAATTCAAACTACCAACAGCTTGGGTAAAATAGCCTTATAGAATGCAAAGCAGATTAGTTTGAGATTGGTTTCAACACCCAGAGGCAGATATCAGCCCAAAAAAGCACAAAATTTGGGTGTGTGCTAGAGGGTCCCAAAGCTATCAACAGTGACTGCACTTTACTGAAATGGTGAAAAAAGCTGACAGGCTGTATAAATAGAAAAATGGAAGGTGGAAAACATGTATGACATCAAGAGCCTGAAACATCCAGCTGTGCACTTTCTGATGTATCAAGGGAGGAGTAGGAAAAACATAGGGGATATTATAGGGTTGACAGCCTGAGCTTTTGAAACAGTGGGTTGGATGGAGTTGTAGGGCTGGCTCTCTCAGTAGCTGGGACTGAGCTATGAAATTTAATTGAGTAGCTTTTAGAAACGCAGGTCTGGGAGGCCTTGTCATAGTAAATCAGGAACTCAGAGGCATAAACATGCATGTCTTAGAAACTGCATTTTATCTTGTCACACAATCTCTGAGATTCTAAAATTTTTTTGACCAGCTTAAATCTCCATGTCCAACTTCATTTCACCCTAATCAACACCCTCTTCCATAATTCCCCAGTTACTGCACTCTGTGATGTCTAATTACAGTCTCATTTAGGTCAGTAGTTCTACATCTCACTAATATATTTTTTTTTATTTAAGCCTATGGAATTTATTTAGTTCTCTAATATAGCACTGAATCTGGAACCATCCAAAATACACATCTGGCTGACAGCTCAAACCCTTCACTGAGTGGAAAATATTCATGCAGAACAAGGTTTTTGACCTACGTAAATAACATATAAATTTATCCTGCATGGAGAATAAGGTTCATTAAAACTACCCATAACCAAAATAAAATATCCCTTTTATAAAATTTTAAAGGTTTTTCTTTCACTTCATATACAGAATAGAGTAAAAACAAAAGGAAAGTCACATTAATATCTATGTTAATTGGTCAAAGAAAATATAATTGACTAATAATACCTTCATCAACTGTAGGAATCTCTGATATATTTCCTCATCCAAGATTCTGAGCAAGTTCTAAAGAAGGGCTGAAGTACTGTGGTGAGAAATATCACACAAATATGCATCCCGTTTTTGGTCATAATACACACTGCTCTAATAATTCATACATTACTTTGTACAATACCACTGTAGATAGTCTAAAAAAAAGGAGTAGATGTCAAGGTGAGTCAATTCCACATTTATGCTAAAGTTGATCTGCTTCACCTAATATGTGATTTTAGCATATAATCAGATGAGAACAAATGAAAAACTTAAGTATTTTGAAAAATTATCATTACTACCTTGCCATAATTTGAGCTCTTATAGCAGCAATGTAAAGCAAAATAATTTTTCTTTTAAAAGCACTGGTTACACATTTAATTGCTATGTTTTTGTTCAAGTACTAAAGACGTTTTATTCTCCACTGCAGTAGTTGCCACTTGTACAAGTAGAGGGCTGTACATTTTAAGATTAAGAGAGGTTAATCAGAACTTTCAGGATTAATATAATGCTACTTCTGCATGCTGCTAGAATTTCAGTGGGTGTCTTCACTTTTGAACAAGACTACTTTTGCCACATTTCAAAGAGCTGCAAACTCCTATATGTAAATCACCCCAACTTTTCATGTAACAGCTTGGAGAAAATGATTTGTTAGAAAGTAGACTTTACATCCTGAGCCTAGGAGGCTGTACTCTGAGGCTTTTTCTGTCTCTGCTTTCTACACTCATAGGCATAAATAGGCATGTTAATTTCTTTCCACCCTTGTCTTAAAATTGCTCTAGGAAAGTATTTTTGGGCACTGCACTCCAAACTCTTTACAACTCTGTTAATTTAGTGAGTCCCAGAATCAGGAGCAGAGTTAGCTCCAGCACCTGGCATCATTTTTGTTCTCCATCTGTCCTAGAAGACAAATGAATTGTGAATTGATCATATTCTCTCCTGTTTGTGTTATCAGTTAACTCAGATATCAATACAGTCTGTTCAAGCACATTTTAAGTACACAAGTTAACTTCCCGGCTTCTGTGGATGCCAAATACAACCTTGCCCTCATTTTTTTTTATGGCCAAGAGCCATAAATATTTTTCTTCCAGTTTTGGGGAAAAAAACAGATCCTAACAAAAAAGCACAACATCCTGTCAGTGTCATTTGACAGAGGTTCATTTTTCCTTCTATGTGTGTGATTCCAGGTATGTTAAATAATTTGCTCACCACCATGCTTTACCTATATATGCTAAATTTCAGTGTGGTAAATAAAAAAAAAAAATTAAAAAAAAATAATTAATTAAAATTCAAAGAGAAACAGCTCTCCCAAGGAATGTGGAAGGGTGGAGAGAAAATAAAAATACAAATGTTTCATACAGCATCTGAAATACTTGTGACATTTGATGTTTCTGCCATATCACAGCTGTTCCTATATAGGGTAATGTACAATTTTTCTGGAGGAGAATTGTCAATGCTGACTGAATTAACCTTGAAGTATTGTTCCCTTAGGTTATAAATTTCTGCAAATCTAAGGCATGAAGCTGTTTGAAAGAAAGAGAAAAATCCCAGAACTGTAAGCTGTGTTGGTAGCCAGGGAGACTGCTGTTTGATACTATCCTTGAACAAACCAGATAGACAGAAATAGGATGGAGACAGACAGAATAGTCTGGGGACCCGGACACAGAAAAACCTAATTAAGTTCAACAGAAGATTTCAGGGTCCTGTACCTGGGGAGGAATGACCCCAAGTACCAGCATAGGCTGAGGTCTGACCTACTGGAAAGCAGTTCTGTGGAGAAGGACCTGGGGGTCCTGGTGGATGATAAGCTGACTAGGAGCTGGCAGTGCCCTTGTGGCCAATGCTATCCTGGGGTGCATTGGGAAGAGTGTAGCCAGCAGGTGGAGGGAGGTGATCCTGCCCTTCTTCTCAACCCTGGTGAGGCCACATCAGGAGTGCTGTGTCCAGTTCTGGGCTCCTCAGCACAAGAAAGACAAGGAGTTACTGGATAGGGTCCAGCAGAAGCCACAAAGATGAGCTGGGGTCTGGAGCACCTCTCTCTTGTGAGGACAGACTCAGGGAGCAGGGCCAGTTTAGTCTGCAGAAGAAAAGGCTGAGAGAGGATCCCATTAATTGATATGAATATCCCAAATGCTGGTGGCAAGAGAATGTTTCCAGACTCTTTTTGGTGATGCCCAGGTACAAGATAAAGAACAAAGGTCATAAATTAAAATACAACAAGTTCCATCTCAACATGAGGAAGAACTTCTTTGTATTGTGGGTGGCAAAACACTGGAAGAAGCTGCCCAGGGAGGTCATGGAGTCTCCCTCTCTGGAGACATTCAAAACCCACCTAGATATGTTCCTGTGCTACCTGCTCTAGGTGGCCTTGCCTTGGCAGGGGGGTTGGGCAAGATGATCCCCATAAGTCCCTTCCAACCATAGCAATTCTCTGATTCTGTGAAATACAGCCTAGAACTACACAGCTCCATTAGAGCCTTGACAGTTAAGTCATACACTTTGCATTGATAATCTCCAGGTATCAATGTCGATTAATGCAACTCTTGTGATTCACAGTCTTAAATGGAAAACAAACCAAGGTAAGAATGAAATGTCTCTCCAAAAATCAGAAATCAGAGAAGTGCTTTAAAAAAAAATCTCTACTCAAAATGAACTTTATGATCACCCAAGATAAGAAGACAGTGAAGCAAGAATAGTCCTTATTTGACACCTTCCCAGTTTTTCTGTAATTTCATGAAACATAAAGGACCAGCCCTGGAGAGTATGACATATCCAGAGAAATTTTCCTCTTTACAAGGTAAATACAAATTAATCTACTCAATTTCTCTTAGGCCACATAGAGATTTTTAACCTGCTCATTAGTAGGTTTACTGAGTAAGGTGTATGAGAAGTAACCTCTGGGGGACTACATTAACCTAATAGAGATTTTAGCTGGTCATTTGGTAGGGGTTTGGGAGGTGAGGGGGTGTGTGGGGTGTTAAAAATTGCTAGTGTACAAAAAGTTTTATGTCCATCAGAGACTAAAGGAAATCTGCTGTCTGATAAACCAGATAACTTCTGTCAAATCTCATAATCTGTTCCTTTCTCATTTATTCCCTACTACAAATTGTTACTCTTTTCCACTTATCTTTTCTGAACAAAAGAAAAAGGCAAAATTATAAACCACAAGCTCATGTTCAGAGCATTCACTCACCTCTTCTCCTCATACCACCATAAGACTTTCCAGTTTGTGTATCAGAACAGCTGAATTGATCTCTGGGGAGAATTCCATATTGAATTGCTTGTTGAGGTTTATTTTCATTTTTTTTTCTTCCCTATGTACCAACTGGTAGCACCTATTAACAAAAGTTAAAAAACTGCATATTGCAGTTCACCATAATGCTACTTTTAAGCCAGGTTTTTGCTACAAAAGCCAGGTTTTACATGCAGACATAAAAACCTGAAAATTGGTATTTGACTAAGGACGTTAATTGGGATTGTCCTTCAGAGACAGTTAATCTTGTCTTTGATCAGCAACCTGTGCATAAACTCTTATTCCAAATGTGTTCATTACCCTTCAACAAATGGATTAACTTAATTCACAAATAAACAGATATGACAAAGAAAGGATCCTGCAACGAGGTAGACAGACAATAATCTTGAAAAATGAAGAGGAAGAAAAAGGTAACAGAATTGACTGGGATCCAAAAGCAAGTTTAAAATAAATCAGAGAGGTTTTTCCACAGAAATGGCAAGAGACAAGTGGAAAAAAAAAAAAAAAAGTAAAGTGAATAAGGAATATTATTGCTTCAGCAAAGACGATAACCTCTGTGATTTCCTAGAAAAGTGACTTGATTTGGACAAAGTATTCAACCTCAAGTCACAAGATAGTGACATGAGGGTGATAGTGACAGGACTTCTATCAAAAGAAAAGCCCTATTTCCTCAGCTGTGGGGGGCTGTGCAGTCATCCTGGCAGATAGGTACTTTTGAGGAATAAACAAACATTTTACAGTAAACAGTGCAGTCAGGACTTGGCTGCTCTGACTTTTGCCATCAAGATCTTAATTAGCTTTTCCACAGATGACTGACAGCTGATCTGGGCGCTTGTTAGAGAGCCGTAGTCTGCAGAAGGGCATTTGGGATGTACTTTAAATGTGAAGTGTCACAGAACACTAAATACTTTCCCAAATCAGGTTCCAGACTCTTCTGCTGAGTATTCCAAGACAATGCAATAATTTTAACTTAATGTCCTAGTAAATTGGGAAGGATAAAAATTAGATGTAACCTCACAAAGTGAGGTGCTTCAAATATAAGTTTGTTGATATTTCTGAAGTATTGGTTGCTATTAGAATTAGTGCCATAGAAAATCCAATTAAAATTTCAGTCTTTAAAGCAAAATTTGTAAATATTACACTGCACTAGATTATTTAGCAACCTTAGGGAAAAAGAGTTCAAAAGGCAGCAATTCAATGAAAAACATCTGTGTTATCAAGGAAGCATGTTGACACATTTGCCCAATATTAACTGTTAGAGTTCTGCATACAATTGTACAGTTAAGTACAACTAATTGTACAGTTCAGTGATACATTGGTTATGTCCATAACAATTTTATCTCACCAAGAACTACACACAAAAATTCACTCTAAACCAGTAACTTCTTTCCCTGTGCCCTGATTTCTGGGCTGGGATGGAGTTCATTTTATTCTTAGTAGCTGGTACAGTGCTGTGCTTTGGATTTGGTATGAGAATAATGTTGATAACACACCCATGTTTCAGTTGTTGCTGAGCAGCACTCACCCTAAGTCAAGGATTTTCAGGTTTCCATGCTCTGCCAGTGAGCAGGTGCACAAGATGCCAGGAGGGAGCATGGCCAGGACAGCTGACCCAAAGTCACCAAAGGGATGTTCCACACCCTAGAAAATAATGCCCAGTATATAAACTGGGGTGTTGGCCAAGAGGGATCAATCATTACTTAGGGACAGGTTGGACATCAATCAGCAGGTGATGAACAACTGTTTTGTACATCACTTGTCTTTTTGGGGTTTTATTACTCCCTCTTTTTGTTATCTCCCTTTTCATTGTAAATACATTGCTGCTTTTGCTGTTGTTAGTAGTAGTATTTATTTTATAGCTATTATTAAACTGTTTTCATCTCAACCCATGGGTGTTACATGGTTCTGATTTGATTCTAGTATCTGTATGGTATTTAGTTGCTGACTTAGATTAAGTCATGACACCCTGGCTGTACATCTGAACCTTAAAAGAGGAAAATAATTTCTTTATCTTTCTCACTTCAGAGGAGAACCATTTTCCTCATCAGCTAGTGATTAGACGCCTTAAACATTTGGCAGATATTGCACAGATGCTTAAAATTGGTTTCGTGCATTTCTAAATTCATGAAATGAAAATGCAAGAAGCTTAACATTTAATGTTTGAAGCAGAAATCTGATCAGGCAAGAGACAAGTAAATGTCCACAGAAAAGTTTAACAAATATTGTGAAAGGACAATCCATGTATTAAACTTCTCTTTTAAAAAGAAAAGATATCTCAGGAAAGCACAATTATTTTAGAGGATATACTTGCGTGATAAAATTTGATTTTTAAAATTTCACCTCTAAATATTTAGTGTTTAAACCTGTTGCAAACCTGAAGCTATCACAAATACACCTTCCTTACTGTAACCTGAACCTGCCATATTGAAACCACTGGCTAAGATCCCATTACCCATGTTACATGGAAGATCCACAAAGCAGTTCAAAAAGAGACATAAAAACATCCATAAATTGTTAGGACCGCCAGATCAACACGAGGTTGCCTACATACCAGCTAGGTATGACCACCAGAGACACACACACACACAGTGTGAGAACAGAACACACACAGAAGCTGAGAGTCACAGTCTGCTGCACAGACCCATGGGCTCTGCAACCTATGAAGAACTCACATCAGCACATAGGAAAAAGGTGTCAGAGAAGGAGCAGTAGAGAGAAACCTCTATGAAGAACTGGACATGACCCTTATTGCTGCCCTGCTGAAGAAGCAGAGTGTGACCTGTGGCAAAACCAAGGAAATTTTATCCTTAAAAACTCTCTATTAATCTTTCAGATTAAATTTCTGGAACTTGCTATCTATAAGCTATTCAATTTCTGTCACAAAACCCTGAGTCACCACTACAGGAACAAAGCCAACCTTTCAGGCCTTGGAGGCCAAATGGACATCACTGAAGTATCCACATCATTGTAAAGGAAGTTTTTTTAAAAAATCATAATTTATAATAGCATATTAAATTGATAATGTCCCTTTTCTGACTATTCATTAACTCTGTTATCACACAGAAACAAAGAATTAAATAAGCAAATTAAAACACTGGGTTATACAAAAACATCCTATTGTTCTTCACAGCAACCAAGTACTTATTCACAGGTTTTTTTCCACTAAAGGCCTGAAAAAATAGTTGCAACCACATGTATCTTACGTAGAGTAGATGGTGGTTTTTGTACATTGCATTATACAGACATATTTGCAGATTAGATACATTTTTAATTTTTCTGAACTTAAATGATTAGTGCTTTAAAGCCTGTGGAAAATACTTTTTTTGCATACACTAGGACAGGACTGTACATTAATTAAACTTTGAAATATTAAAACTTATAAGACAGAAATCTATTGTTTTTACGTATAACTCTATTCAACAGCAACCCAAAGCTAGACTCATTATTGAGAAAAGCCTCCTCCTATCTTCAAACAATCATAAAATGCTGTTATTAAGTAAATATGGAGAACCATAAAGCTCTTGATGCAGGTAGTCTTTCCTTCTTTTTGACCAGGCAAATTAGTTTCTTTTTTCCTTTCTCTGCTATTTCTGTATACTGAAGAGAATTTTAATAAAACCCTGTTGTTCCATTGGAAGTTAAAGAGTTCTGTGTTGATGTACACAGTCCCTGGATATCTTGCAACTGAATGCCTGGAATTTGATCTTATGCAATGTAAAAGTAAAATGACATTTCTACAACGTAAAACCAAGTGAGACAATTAGCAGATAATAAAGTTTTTCCATGCTTTTTATCTCAGTAGGCCCAGTCAGTAATGATCACTAATAAATCCCTTTCACTGTCAATGCTTGTAAAAAGTCGTCTTCATCATTTCTTTTTTTACGAAACAATTACCTGTTTCCCCCTACACACCCCACAGTTTGAAATGTAGTTGAGGATACCATCCCTAGGAATCTCATTTACAAAGTGCTTAAAGAGCCATCTGAGATCAAATACTGCTAGAAATACAATTGAGGTGGCAGCAATTCAGCTTTCTTCCATGCTGGAGAAAGTCACTTTAGAGCCAGAAAAATAACTTTCCCACATAGTTTCTGTTTCAAAGTGAGCTGAATGTATAAGGGGGAAAAAAAAATTAAAAAGAAGAGAAGAGAATGACTTCTTCAAAGAATGGTTCCAAAAAAATGACCACAAATAAAAAAATGGTCCTGAAGTTTTAAAATCAAACTGGTTTCAGCATCTGTAATGGCTTTAATCTTTTTCTATGAAATGTCATTAATTTAAAATACTGGATGCTCAAGAAAAATATAATAATTCACCTGAAATGCACTTCAGCACTCGTAACAGAGGCATCATCCATAAATGTACCAATTATAAGAAGGTATTACTATAGGCATTTGTCACAATTTCTCATAATTTTTAATTTCAAACTACTGTTAGCCATTGCAATTCATTTTATCAATTTATCTTTTAACTTTTATTAAAAATATATCACCTATCAGACACAAAGATATCATTATAGAATTGTTTAAAACACAAATAATTACAGTAATAAAAAGGAAAAGGCTTAGGAGCTGTTACATTTAGGAAACAGGGAAGCAACATTATTTTTTTCAGTCAGCAGTAGTGTAACAATAAAAAAACCCAGATAAAACTGATAAGAGACACAGATATAGGACCAGAACCAAAAGTATTTATGCATGGAAATGTGAACATATTTCCTTCAGTCATAACAGAATCTGTGTCTCTAGGTTGCCAGAGCACTGTAGAAAACACCTCCAACCCTGATTTTTAGATAACTGAGTAAAGAATGAAGGCATTCAGGAAGCAACTCTTTCAAAGGTACCCAGTAGCTCCCTGCCTCACAGACATTTCCAGAAAAAAAATCTGAGTGATATGTTTTGGTGGAGCAATAAAATTTACTATTACAAAGCAGTCTTAAGGTTAACATGATAATAATTCTTAGAAAAGGACAGTAGCCTCTAAGAAGCCTCAGGCTACTCTTTCACCCCTGCTAAATCCTGCACTGTTAGAATGAAATCAGCTGTGGAAAATTATCAGTGTTATATTTCCTAAGAATATTGGCTTCATATCATAATCATAAGAAGGATTACCACCTGAATGTTTTTTGTCTAAAATTTTTTTTGTTTGCAATTATAGTTATGGAGAGAAAAATTGAAAGGTCAAAATGGCTATAACTAAGGAAGTTGTTATTTTCAGTTATTATAACCAGTCAGCTCCTCATAACAGATTAAGTGATCTTTCCTAACAAACATGCTGTTAGGTTTATCTCATTGTAAGTCCTTGATTTAATAATTTATAAGCAGATATTTGGTCATTTACTGCATCACAGGTGAAGAAAAAAATTAGCTGCAGACAGTGAAGCTAAAACCAGTAGCAATATACAGCATCTTCAGTATTACAGAAATGCCCTAACTACATTTGCTCTTTGATCTCTGATGTATGATCACTGATCTCCTCTTTGGTGATAAAGACTGATTTATGTAAGGAAAGTCTCCCTCCCATATCCACAAAAATAGAAGTCTACTTCTCAGGTAAAATAAAGCATTTAAGGAAGCATTTGAGAATAACTCAGAGATGCCAGTTGGTGAGTTTGAGCTATATAGTTAACTATATTTTTACATAGACTACAGGTGAAATACAGTGTGGAAACTCATAATGTTTTGGTCACAACTGAAATATAGTATTATTAAGACAGGTGTCAGTCTTCAGTTGCTTGCAGTTTTGACGAACTTGCACATCCTGATAAACTTTAAAAACACACACTCCAAAATTTCTGTCTGTATCAGATAAAATTTAGGTTACCTGGCTCTCTCAACAATGCGCTGCTGAAGTCAAAATAACACATACAAAGCTTCCATAAGAAACATAAAAAACTAGATAAACCTCTGTGAAAAGTTATGGGGAGTTGGCAAGGATGAACACAGAAGGAATATCCATGAACCTGAAGGTGATGGGGATGAGGGAAAATGGTGTTTCCGCTGTGACTTAAGCCAGCTGTAAATTAGTGAGACAAGAAAATAGATAAGAGGGGAGACAAAACTTACCAGGGCCTCCTGAGTCACAGCCTCCTCCTCAATCTCAGCACTTTGCTTGTGCCAACAAACTTTAGTGAAACCTAAGAGTTATCCCACTTGTGGTGAACTTTAATGTGGGTGCGGAGGAGCCCGCCAAGCCCGAGATCCTGTCTCTGCCCTGAAGGCAAGACACCTTTCACTCATAGAGACACAATGCGTCACTCCCAGAGGCCTTTGAGTTAGATATGTTAAACTGTTGTGTCCCATTGGTGTTCCCCCCTGCTGTCCCACCTCCTCTCCTCCCCTATAAATATCCCGGGTTTTCCCTTGTTTGGTGGATTCGCTGTTGCCGGCACCCTTCGCCGAAGCTCTGCCTGAATAAAGGTTTGTGCCTTGGTGGAACGCTGGACCAGCATTCTCGTCCCTGCTTCCTGTGTTGCCTGCCCACCGCTGCTGAGCTGAGCTGAAATCACTCAACTACCGCTGAGCCTGAGCTGGAATCACTCGACTGCTCGAAGCCGCACACGCGCTTCGGGCCAGCCCTTCTCAGGGCTGTTTCTCTAGAGAAGTCGCGGTGCTCCGGGCTTTCCGCCGCCGCCGAGGCACTTTAATACTACTTACATTTATTAAAACACTTCTGAAGACATTTTAGCTGTATTTGAGGAAAAGAAAAAAAAAAAAAAAGAATGAGAAGAAAAACATTTCTTAATTCTTCTGATTCTTTGCCCAATATAACATACTGTGTGATGACATCATCAGACATGAGAATTTAAGCGGTTCTTAGACAAAGATCCTGTGTATTTGCCGAAAAATGTTCTCACGCTGTATATTGTGAAGCAGTGATGGATGAAAACTCACTGTGATTTTTTTTTTAATTACACTGTCATTCCTTAAAATCTTTGCAAAGTTCAAACAAAAAGACTTTTTTTCTATTTTTTTAATTAACACCTCAGAATTATAGAATTATAATTCCATTATTCAAGCTGACAAGACTAATAAAAATGTCAAGGGTTACTACTATACCAATACCTTCACCTTGACTGCTCAGTTTTTCTCTTTTCTATGTTTTGTTCTTCTTCCAGCATTATATTTTCAGAAGCTGCATTTTCTGTTACCATGGAAAGTAACACTGTTTTCAGGACTTTATTTACCTACCCACTCCTTTTATTAGTTTAAGTCGAACTAAATGTGCCCTCAACCTCACATATCTTTAAGAGTGTAGAATCTATTTTGTGAATGTGGCTACTTTAGTTCATATTGTTGACCATGTCCTTTCCATCAAAGGAAAATGAAGATGAGAATTTGTTGCTGGAGTTCAAATTTTTTAAGTTGACTGACTAAAGATAAAGCTAGCACAAATCATTGCCTAAGTGACAGAGTCTGTATGAATCTTTTTCAGCTGTGACAGGACTGACTGAGAATCAAAATTTAAAAGCTGATAATTATAAAGAATTTTACAACAGTAGCACCTGAAGATGCTCATACCTCAAAATACAGCGTACTCTTCAGTGAATATTATATATATATCGCCTTTCTGCTAAATGTAGCTTTATTCTTCTTTTGTTATGCAACAGTACATTCTGTATTTCAGAAACACTGGAATAGTATTTGGAGTTTGTTTCTGCTTCTAGTAACCTTAGAAGGATTCTTTTGTAATTCATCATCATCTTGGTTAAATATTGCAATGATTACAAAATTACTATGAAAAGAATCCCACTGGAAATTAAGTAAGATATTCTATTGCAATATTTTTAAGCTAAACTTTGAAATTTCCTTACCTGGTAAAACTGCATTTCTAAAGTGTAGCTGACAAGATTAGCACACTATCTCTGCATCTTGTTTATAGCATAAAAGCTACTACCCACAGAGATAAATAATACCTTTCATCTCTGTCTCTACAAAACTTTGAATGTCTAGCAAAGGCATTTTTAAAATTATTTTCTTTCAGAGATTGGCATTTCAATGCTTGAAACTAAAGGTTGGGGATTTGACCAAAAATCAAAGGAATTAATTTGTCAAGATTTTTGAGGTAGGAGGTTGTTGCCCTGAAAACTCAGCTTCTGAGCTTGCTGACATGGTTTTCTAAGGACTTTCCCAGGACAGTAACTGCAAACATAGATATGTGTACATTCTTTCTGTTACAAGTCTTGTGATGGGCATCTCTCATGGCCAGTGCAGTGAGAAAGTGTTATCCTGACCATCCAATCCCTGGCCATGGTCAGAAGCCTATAAATCCTGGGAGGAAAAATAAACTTTCTCTTCTCTTCCTTTCACCATACCTCGAGCTGTGTCCGTGTGATCTATTCATCTTCAGCGGCAACATCTGGTGACCTCCAATGTGTCTTGCACGTGATGGTTACAGGGTATTACCTAGCCTGTGGCTATGGCTGGTTTTGGGCTCTCTCCTATGGAGTGCCTGGTTATGGAAATATGGCGTGCGGTGTTTGATCAGAGAGGGATTGATGTTTTGTATGCTGACTTTCAGCGATTGTGTGAGTATGGGAGAATTGAGGGGTTTTTCCCTGTGGTTGAAGCGATTTTTTCGCAGTCGCCTTGGGATGCTTTAGGCGATTCCCTGATCGAGGCTCTGCTGGTCAGTTATGAGCCCCGGCTGCTCCGGCTGCTGGGGATCTGGCGAAGGTGAAGCGGCATTCTGAGGTTGGGTCCCGAGGTCGGCTCCCCCGGGATCGCCGGGGCCCCCGGCAGGTTGAACGGGGGTGCCGTGGGACCAGTGGGCGTAATGCTGCCTCAGCCAGAGCCCCGGCGATGGAAGCCCGGGGCGGGGTCACCTCCTTCGTGTGCCCTCCCAGCGCAGACCGATGAGGGGCTGCCTGAACGGGGGGCAGCGCCGGCCCTGGGGGATACCTCAGGGTTGGTCCCATGTCCCTGCTGCGGCTGGGCCGTGCCCTGCCCCACGGTGAGGGACGGGCAGGGCCCGGGCTCCGCACTGGCGGCCGCGCAGGCTGTTCCACTGGAGGAGCAGCCGGCACCGCTTCTTGGACCTTTCGTCCCTGAAGGACCACTGTTAGGGGCGGTTCCGAGCGCTGCCCCCCCTGCGCCGGATTCGTGGGGCGTGGGGATGGGTGCTGTGAGTGGTTCTGCCAGCCCCATGCTGCGGGTTTCCCCTCCTGCGAGCCCGGGTTTTTCTCTGGCAGCAGAGCAGGATGGTGCCGCAGCTTCCCCGGCTGTGCCTCTACCAGCTCCAGAGGTGGAACGTGCCGAGCTGGCTCCAACCCACCCCGCCTTGGGTTCCCAGGCATCGCCCGAGCCTGCGGCTGGAGGCAGCCCTCTCCCGTCGCCTCCTGCGGCCGCGGCAGACCAAGGTCCTGCACTGTTTACCATTGGCTCATGTGGTGCTGCTGCGGGGGCGAAGCCGGTGGCCTTCACAGAAAAAGGGTCCCAGGCTGCTGAAGCCTCTTCGGCTGGCCTGTGGACTTTGTCCTCCTGTAAGATGACTGTGCAGCTGAGCGTATCAGGCATTCCATGTGCTTCCGAATGCTTTGGTCATGAGTGTTCTTCTTGTGGCATTGTTGAATACCACTGCTCGGGGCATCATTGCTCACCCAGGGGATGTTGGTTCGAAATTCCTGGGGTGCATTTCTGCCATGAGTTCCACACTCACCCCTCCTTTTTCTATCCCTGCGGGACCCGGATTTGCTCACCTTGTGCCTTTTGAGTTTTATGTTCGCAGAGCTGAGAACCAGCTGCAGGGAGATGGTGGCTTTGGGTTCCCTGGACCTCCCTGGGTCACTGGACTGCTGTTCTGACAGCCAGGGATTATCCTGAACGGGTCTTCACCCTGTCCATCCTTGGTGAGATGCTGTCAGAGATTAGCTTCCGCGGGTATTTGACACTGGCGTGAACATCACTATTGTCTGGTTTGCTGATGGGCCCCGAAGTGACCCTTGGACCTGATGCTGACACGTTCTATGCAAAGAAGAACTTGAGACTGACTCTTTGTTCAGCAGAGATCTGGAGCTTCGACCAGTCCCTGGGACATTCCTGTTTTCTGTATCAAGAAGTCTGGGAAATGGAGGTTATTGCAAGACCTCCAGAAAGTTCATGCTATGATGGAAAGCATGGGGATGTTGCATGCTAGCATGCCTTCACCTGCCATGCTTCCTGCTGATTGGCTAGTCCTCATTGTGGATCTGAAGGATTGTTCTTTGCAATTCCTTTGCATCCTGATGACAGATGGAAATTTGCCTTTCTGGTGCCAGCTATCATTAATGCTGAGCCCACACAGAGATATCAATGGAGATTTTGCTGTAAGGCTTGTGAAAATTTGCCGGTATTTGCTGATGATATGGGGCTCTAGCCCTCTCTGGAGTTTGCGAGCAGTTTCCTGCTGCAACAACCTGCCTCTACAACCTCCCTGAAATTATTTGAGGGTCAAAATAATTTTTGGGACAAACAGTCCCGCATCTGGAGGTGCAATTATTTTTTTTGCATTCAGTGCAGACACTGCATGAATGATGTCCAGATATTAATGGACTTTTACATGGTTGTGCCCTTTTCCTGGGAGGAAAAATAAACTTTCTCTTCCTTTCACCACACCTCAACCTGTGTCCGTGTGATCTATTCATCTTCAGCGACAACAGGAGGTTGTCATTTGTTTTTCAAAGCTAATAAGAATAAATTATTATGAATAAACACTAGGCCATGCTGCAAATAGCATATGCTAAAAAGATTTACAACAGCTTCACAATTAATGCATATCCTAATGTTACACATAGGGAATATGAGAAACTCCTGCATATGTGGCTTACCCTGAAGACCAAAATTTGTTTAATGCTCTGCATGACACAATATGCTGTTCTCAATATCTTATGCAAAAACCAATAAGAACAAAAATTTCTAAATCTGCCTCACTGAGTATACTACATACACCCAGATCATGCAAATAAGTGACTTCATCTCATATTCATAATCATATTCATATTCAGATTCATATTCATATTCAGATTCAGATTCAAATTCATATTCATATCATACATTCTGTCTTCAGTGATAATAAGGCCAAAAGACAAGCAATAATAAAAGGTTCAAGACAGATGCTTCATGAGACACACCAGCAAGGCAGTTTAAAAGCATAACAAACTTAACCATGGTGTAATGGTGTAACTCCTTAAGAATATGCCTCATACTCACTTATCTGAAAAAAGTTTCAGTTGCACTTGTATTGAGTTGCTTGCAATTAATCCATGAAACAATGATGTGATTGAGAACAAAAACAGGCACCATTCTCAATACTCAAAATGCCTGAGAAACTTCCTGTGTAAGAGAGATATGAGACTCTTCCCTTCTTCCTAAGATTTCTGGTAAGTGAAAGCTCTGTGAAAGTTCTGTGCTACATCAGCCCAGACAACAGAATAGTATAAAAGTTTGATGTGTTCTGCAAATTGTATATATGTAGTCATGTATATGAATTTAAACATGCAGTGTTTGATACACACAAACTAGACTACAGCTTGAAGCAAAGGAATGCCAGAGTGTTACTGAATGTATAATTATGACTATCAGTTGTGAAGATTGATTTGTATGCCTCCCCCTTTTTTCTCTTCCTTTGTGCCCATTCCTTACTTTAAATGTGAGCGAAAGGTATCAAACCTTTTTTATCACTAAAGCAGTTACCTCTCTTTGGACCACTGAGAAGGAAAACAAGTCCTATGAGTCAGTCTACCTCTTTGACACATGAATAAAAAGGGCTTAGAAGCAGTCCACACAGCTCCAGGGCCTGTTTCAAGCTTTTCTAACTTTAATCTAACACCAAGGTCAGCATTGTATTTTTCACTCCACAAGTCCCTTTCCTAGCCTGAATGAACACTGAATGGTTTTATATGCTGCAGTATCAGATTTATTCACCAGAGACTTCTTTTCTCACTTATCTGAACTCAACCTGGCAACATGACTAAGCACTGTCTTTACAAATTTGCATAAATATGCAAGGCTTTTTGTCTCTAGGGTTTGGGGTGAGTGTCCCTGAAGGCACTGAGGCTCTTGACAGCCAAGGTCTGATGATTTAGTCAGGTTTGAAGTAACCACCCCCATCATGGAGACTGCTGCAGAGCTCCAGCTGATGCTGCCTTGCCTGCTGCCATTGTGGCTTTGCTGATCGGTTTGGGGTCCGAACTGTTAATTAGATATTGCTTTACCACAGTGGCACATGACTAGTTATATTCTGAATGGCAAAGGTTTGTAGTAATTTTACCTGTTGAAAATAAGGCATTGTCAGTGGCAAAGGTAATTTATATTGTGTTATTACTCAGCACTGAGAAGAGCCCAGATGCATCCTCTTGATGTCGTCCCTTCAAATACCTACATGACTCGCACTCATCTTTTCTCGAGTTTGAATGGCCGAAACCTTCCCAGCTTGTCTTCTTAAAAGAGATGCTCCAGTTCCTTAGCCATTTTTGTCATCCTCTGCTGAATATTCAACCTCTGCATGGCTAGGAAGAGGAACTAGCATGGGAGAGCAGAGGGACAAATCCGACACAGTGAGTTCCACCTCAAAACTTCTTAGCCTTGAGATTGGATGATCAATAATGACCTAACAACACCAGCTGATACCAAAATACTCTTAATTCATAAGAATAATTTATTCTCTTTCATGACCATTAAGAAAATACAACATACATGGATTTTTCACTGGATATTTGCTAGGAGAGAGAGTGATGTTACAAAAAAAATGAGTTATACAATTTCCACATGTCTTGTCCCCCTTCCCTTCCCTTCCCTTCCCTTCCCTTCCCTTCCCTTCCCTTCCCTTCCCTTCCCTTCCCTTCCCTTCCCTTCCCTTCCCTTCCCTTCCCTTCCCTTCCCTTCCCTTCCCTTCCCTTCCCTTCCCTTCCCTTCCCTTCCCTTCCCTTCCCTTCCCTTCCCTTCCCTTCCCTTCCCTTCCCTTCCCTTCCCTTCCCTTCCCTTCCCTTCCCTTCCCTTCCCTTCCCTTCCCTTCCCTTCCCTTCCCTTCCCGCGCCTTCCCTTCCCTTCCCGCGCCTTCCCTTCCCTTCCCGCGCCTTCCCTTCCCGCGCCTTCCCTTCCCGCGCCTTCCCTTCCCTTCCCTTCCCGCGCCTTCCCTTCCCTTCCCGCGCCTTCCCTTCCCTTCCCTTCCCTTCCCTTCCCTTCCCTTCCCTTCCCTTCC
Organism: Cyanistes caeruleus; assembly: GCF_971803275.1. NCBI lineage: Eukaryota > Metazoa > Chordata > Aves > Passeriformes > Paridae > Cyanistes > Cyanistes caeruleus. The sequence goes on from NC_141701.1 coordinate 74,808,033, forward strand.
CGCGCCTTCCCTTCCCGCGCCTTCCCTTCCCTTCCCGCGCCTTCCCGCGCCTTCCCGCGCCTTCCCGCGCCTTCCCGCGCCTTCCCGCGCCTTCCCGCGCCTTCCCGCGCCTTCCCTTTATATTCTAATTTCTTATTTCCTGTTCTGGACAACCTGGAAGTTTTATCAGTGATTTATTTTAAGTGCTACTGCTCTGACTAATGCTGGACACACATCTTTCTTTACCTGAAGAATTTTATTCAAATTTGTACTTCCAACTCAACAGTACTGTTATGATCAGAAATGCATATTTTTCATTAATTAAAGGTCCTGTACAGCCAGGTAAGAAAATATGGAGGATCAGGTAAAAGAAATAGAGGAAAAACACTTGGATGGCTGGCAGCTGCTAATTATTAAGAGCAGTACAATATATAGCAATAAATGTGCATAATTGCTTTTCTAAGGAACATGGAGCAGGAAAGACAAAGTTGCTGAAACCTTCATAACCAGCGGGGTACAGGCCAAGCACCTTTTTTATGTATCAGCCAGCACATCCATTTATAGCAAGTTTGACACTGCACTGTTTGAATAGCCTCTTATGTCACAGATAAATATTCCATGTTTGTAATATGAGGTACCCTATAAAGAGAGACTTATTTTCTCTTTCAGTGAAAAATGGGTAAGTAAAGCCTATTATTCACCACCTAAATGGCCACCAGCCAGTGACTAACATCTAGCCTATTTGATCATGAAGTTGTAGCTTACTGATATGAAGTCATATTTCATGGCAGCTCTTGAATGAGAAAAAGAAAGAAAATGCAGGGCTCACAGGAGGGCTTTTGACAGTTGCTGCCATGAAATGTTTTCATTTGTCACTATGACAGTGAACAACAAGATACTGAGTGAAAGAGAGGGCATGAGAACACAGCTGTCTTCATCTAACTTTCATTGAGCCTTGACACACAGACACATAAACACACTTGGGATTACTTAAATTTTCCTGATTTTGCTCAATAACCTCATTAACCATTTGTATTTTAGGCAAAATATACAACCGCGTGTTACTGATGCTGCATTCATGCATAACAATTGATGAAGTCCAAAGGTCATTAAAAACTGTCTCAAGCTAAAGCATTGGGGTCCTTAGTGACAACTTTTAATTTGTCTTCTGGCTTGTTTCCTATGATCAACAAAGTTTTCCGTGCTCTTTCCCTTATTATTCTTTCCCTTACTATGATCAACAAAGTTTCCACACTCTTTTCCACACTCTTTCCCTTACAATTCTTAGACATCTCAAAAGCTGCTGGTTGGTCTTGGTTTTTTTAAACTAATAAAGAGCAAGTTAATTTTGCGTATCTACAGATGCATCTTTCCCATTCAAGTTTAACAATGCTTGTTTTCTTACACCTGAAGTAATTCCTAACAGAATTTATTGTCTAGATAATGCTTAAATCAATTAAATAATCAAGAAAGCTGTAACCTCAACCAGATATAAGAATTCCATGAACTTCAACATAAAAAAAAGACCTATTATCTCTTGAATATCATCAGTATCATGATATTCAAGATCACACAGCAGCAGCAGCACAAAATTTAAAAGTTGTCTTAACATGTTTCTTCCACTATCCTTTTCATTAGGCAAAACATAAATGTAACCCTTACATTTCAGTAATATTTCTTACTCAAAACATCAGTTAAGGTAGCAATACTCAAGTTTTAATTCAGGGAAAAAAATAAAACAATTGATAAGCTATTATTGTGCTTTCAAATTGCAATGAATTTATTTTATTTCCATGAGGACAAAAGCCAGTGTCTGATGTCATTTTTTTCAGCCTTATTTCTAAAATATATTTTATGTTCATTAATCTACTTCTAAAAGCAAGCCCTTGCTTATCTCCTTAATTTTTATTTTCCTTTTTAAATATTTTCCACCAGTAGGATATGATCCTGTTCTAAAACTGGTGTTCATATCTTACAAATATCCATTGCCACATCACTAGTCTTCTTAAAAGTTAGAAGCAACCTTACTTGTTTTCCCGAAAAACCTTCAAAAATGTCATTTATAAGCCTGTTAACAGAGGCCAAGGAGAGAAAAATAAGTCCTATACAGAGTCACAGGGAAGCAAATCAATTGAGGTGGTGACAATTTCATGAAAGGGAAAGGAATAAGACTAATGAGCAGATCTGAAACATGCAATTAGACTTTTGTTTGCAGAGTTTGGGGAAATTTCAGTTCTAACAGCTTAAATTAAAAGGAAATTGTCACTAACTTTTATAATTGTAAAGCTACATGAACATCTAAGCCAACTAAGTATGCCCAAATATGCCTAGGATTAATATTTGCCCTAATCTACAATATATGTTGCATACATGGAAGACAAAAGATCAAACTGAAAAGCAGCCTGTTTAAAAGACAATTTGGAGGAGCTGGGGCTTCCTTCAGGTAGGATTTTTTTTTTTGTACAGGCATATTATTTTGATCTTGTACACTAAAGCTAGTGTTATAAAAACAGGATAACTAAAGAGCAGGGCTGTGAACACTGTCCAGGCAGGTAGTTGGGCTTGGCCATAGCCAGATGGAGACAAACAGAGCTTAAAGAGCAGAAGCAAGATGAGCATGAGTGACCAGCTCTCTCTCGGTGCAAATGATACCTTGGATAAAATGTAGGGCCAGCCAGAGGACATGAGGCATGACAAACACAAAGTCTGAGGGAGTGCTTGCCTTGCAGATGAGCCATAGAGAAAAATTTTAGATATACTTTGGAAACAGAATATTTACTAGATTCTTTATCTCCCTGCTAAATGTATTAGGAAAAAAAAAGAAAAAAAGGGAAAAAGTAGACATCAATAGAGTTATTTGATTTTCCTTTTGGAGGTGGAGATGAGGGGAGATTATCTTGCCAGTGTCTCATAATGTTTCAGCTTTCCCAGGCTGCTGAGTGGGAGTGCAAAACGGTGCTTATTAATAGAGACCTCCAAAATCTGTGCCTATCTTTTGTTGCTCTCAGTTAAGTCTTGAAGAAAGGTAATAAAAAGAAATCCCCAATATTATAATGTTCCTGCCCCTACAGCTCTTTCTTATATAAAATACTTTTATAAGCAGGAAATTTTCCTTTACCAGAGGACAAATACTGTGGATAGAAGAGATACTGAATAGAGCATGGTCTTAGGGTACAACCTCCACTGTTATCCTGCACATCAGCATTCCAGGTGGCCTTGCTCACCTAGTCATAGTCCCAACTTCAATGCTGGAAAACTGAAAGTTAATGGAATCTCACATAGGTTTCTTTCCCTTAATAAAGAAGTTATCTGAAAATGTCAGAGATCCCAAAACATTACATTAATAGTACGTTGTTTATAAATTCTCCTGAACTCACCCAGTAGAATTTAAGTCTAACTCCCCTACCATTACGCTTCTCAAGAAGCTGAGGAACCTGACACTCTTTCCAAGAAGTTGATCCACAAAAATGTCAACATGAAAGTGCCTAAAGCGTGGCATGACACTTGCCTAAATAACTTTCAAATTGTCATCATTACCCTGCCAATGAAAAATGTTGTCATTGCCATCTCTGCACACACTTGCATTTCATGTTCCCATTTCCTCAAATGATTTTATTGTCTGCTTCGTGAGCCTGTCTCTCCCACACTTTCATCAAAAACTCTTCTGCTCTGCACTCTTCATTTCCTTGAATCATTCTGTGTATTAGAGTAGCTTTCCATTCCAAATGGAGAGAATATGGGGAATAATTTCTCCATTTCAATAAACACTTCAGAGAAAGCCATTTTAGAGTATCAAATTGCTCCCAGGAGGAGAGACCACTTTTCCTTCAAATAAAATCTGGCTTAGTAAAGGGGCTGGAATTATCTTTAATAACTTTATTTAGAAGCTGATATGGGCGGGGGGGTGGGGAAGGGAAAAAAATAAAAAGCTATATGATCAAAAAAATATATCTCTACCATGATTTTCATCTATATTACCTCCACAAAGAAACAGAGCTTGGTGCCAGCATTACTATGGGAAATGACTTTTGTTCACATTCAGCAAAATCTCTCTTGATACAGAGCCTCAGAGGAATATAATATGGATTCAGTCTTCCTCAGCCTTTTACTCATACCCTGCACTCATTTTCTTTTAAATAGTGTCAAAATCCAATAATGTTAATAAAAGGTGTATATTCCTCATACAAAGTAATATGAAGTCTAAAATGACGTACACAAAACCAGCCCACAACACAACAGTGCAAGTTATGATTCATTACCCTGAGTCTGTGATTAGCCACATCTGCATGTGATTATGGTGGTGTCCTCAGTTATGGTTATGTAATCAAAAGCATGCTTTGAGATTTCTCATCCTCAGATTAAATGCAGGTCAAGAGAAGGCTGGGACACGCCCTACTGTATAATCAATGTTGGGAAAAAGAAGTCAAAATTCAAAATCAAAGAGCTTGGCATTGCTAAAGCTACTGAACAACCACTTAAATCTACTGAATGGTGTCCTGACACAGAAGCTGCATTCCTAGCGAGCAGCTTGAAGTCCACACTATTGCCTTCCTAGTCAAGGGTTCACCTATGCTAGCAGAGGCTTACCCTGTGTTTCCCAGTGCCAAGGCACTGCAGGGTCTGTGGTTTCCTGGGACTAGAAATGCCAAGGACTTACCAGAGTGGGTCATGACAGGCTCCAGCAGCCAGGATTATAAACCCACTGGGATGTTTTAAATGTTGACAATTCATTAATGCTCTCCTAGTTTTCCTACAGTTTCCCAGAAAGAGAAACTTCGGCAAAGTTGAATGAAAATAATTTGTAAGGTAGCAAACTATTTCTTGCAGAACAAAGCCATAGCAAATACTTTAAATGCCTCATTTATTAACATGATTTCAAACCAGATACAAGATCTATCATGCAGAATTTGGTTATCTGGATGCATTACGAGTTGATGTCATCTCAGCACAGACTACTTGGACACTGTGAATGGCAGCTTCTGTTTGAGGCCAGGCAAGAGTCAAGTTCCTGCTGTTAACACACCATAAGTCAAAATTCTTGAACTTTGCCCCCAGAAAATTTTGGAATCGTCATTATCCACCTCTTTCTGACTGGCTTCAGTTTATATACTCTTGCTTTGTTCTCCATTTTAAACATTTGCCACATTACTGGTATCATTATCAGTGGTGGTAAAATAATTCAAGCAAGTTCTTCATCCTCAGAAACTACCCACATTGGTGTAAGCAATGATCATCCAGATAACAGAAAATTGGAATTGTTTCACTAGATTTAGCTCTCTAACATAACATTTATCCAGTCAACATACTCTTTGTGTTCTAGACATGTTCTAAAACACCCATATCTGCACATGAATAAAAACATTTTCACAAAAGACAGGAAGACTTAAGAGCTAGTAAAACTGCAAGAAATAGTGCAAAGCACACACCTTTTCTCTCACCTATTTATTGCTAGCTTCCTAATTTTAAAATATTTATTACTGACCATTTCTATTTATAGACAGCCTATTAAGGAATTATAACTCACTTTCATTTTTAACTCTAATGTTTGGGTTTCATTTTAAAATATATATGCCTCATTTTTAGTGTTACATGAGAAGTGCAAAGAGTCAGTATGTCGTTTTTTAATAGGTCTAGCTAAACACATGCTCTGAGGGAATGAAAGCATTTTGCTTAAGCCTCAGCTAAAGCTGCTTTTCTTCTGCAGCAGTGTGTAGAAGCAATACAAGAGGATAATCTCCAACACATTCAAAAGTGTGACATCCTTAATATTGACAGAAGGCTTTTTCTTTAGCTTCTACAATACAACCAAATGACAGAGGCAGATTTTCTTAACTTCTGATTGAAAGATAGGCTATTTAAAGCAGCCTGGGTGTTCTGGATGTGCGAACATGCAGCTGTGCTATGAGCAGAAATGTTAAATCAGGAGCTTAATGCTTATAGAGGGATTTCGCCCACTTAGATTAGCTTGTTGAACGAGATATATGTAAGCTCTGAGGTTAATGAATCTTGAAATGGAGCTCCACATGACTCAGCAGACAATACTGTGCCTTTTAAAGCTCTGTAAGCAATTTCTTCAATACATAGCATGCTTTTTCTTTTTAATATGTTTTATTACTACATTCTTCATTGTTGGTTCCTCTTCCCAAACTTAGCTGACTATATCTCTGTCCATCTGAAGAAATGACACAGCTTCAGAACCACGTGAGCCTCCATACTTTGTCTCTAAATCTGCATAGCATAAGCCATAAGAAATTCAGTCCCCCACCCTTCTTCTGGAGTAACAAAAGGAGCCACTGGTGATCCTCAAACACATATCTACTCTCCATATATAAATGCTCCTTCTTGATGCAGTAAGCTTGCAAAATACACTTGCACTTCTTCAGAATCTCTATCATGCAACCATGTCTGTCTTAAAATAAATGTAAACCATCTGTTTTTACCCCAGTCATGTTGGTTTCTTTATAATCTACTGATGTTGAAAAGCAAAAGGATGAAATCCTGCAAGATACAAGTAAATAGAGGCCAGCTCTGATGAAATCAATGCAACAATATGTGAAGATGAGCATTAGGCTACTAAAGAGTAAAGTCAACTTGCAAGGACAATTTCCTCACACTCTGCCTTGATTTAAAGTGCACACAATTTTTCAGTCTTTCTCCCACCCTTCAATTGCTTTCTTCTGCATCAGAGAAATGTAAGCAATATTAAGCCTTTTTTTTGCTCTGATTCCAATAAAGGTTTTTCTGTGATTAGTCTACAAGAAAAATTGTATGTTTTCACCCATCTTGTACTAAAAAAGGAATTTGTTGTAACTATTTCTAATTTTTAATATAATTGCTTGCCTAGCTTCTCACATACGTGGCACCTAATCAACCACTGCATTTGATATTCAATCACAGCAACAATCATCAGATTTTTTAAGTCTCTATCACATTCCTGATTTAATAAGTAGTGATGTTCATGATTACTTAATGCACATTATGAAAGGTATTTAATGCACGTTATAAAGAGCAATGTAGATATACCAACCCTTGCCTTCCTCCTTGTGGTTATTGAGGCCATCATTACAAATAAGCACTCAGCAGTAGTATCAATGTTCAGTGGCACAAACAGCAAGAGGCATTATGTCAGCAGCATCTGATTTTCGTTACTGCATGCACCATTACTCACTTAGTTTGTTGCTATTGCATCTAAGCCTTTAAATTTGCAAACTTGCCTTTTCCACTGTGCATTCATTGCCTTTTGCTGTCACTTCAGCCTTGTTTGGTAACCCTTAGCACTAGATAATTGATCACTCTCTTCACTATCTCTTTGTGCAAAGAGTTATACTAAATCGAAACTGCCACCTTTAAATTATTACACAGCCTTCACACTTGGGTATTAATATGTTAAAGTGCTATCTCCAATCTATACTATGAAGTTTATTGTTTTAATTAAAATGCTCCCTATGATCTCCAAAGGAGATGATCCTTGCTTTCCCCTTGCTGCTCTTTTATGAGTCATAAAATTTTCTAATTATCCCATATGATTTTTGGGATGAATTCACCTAATTTGACTTACTCTGTGTTACAGTGACTTCATGTATGTACAAGTGTATACAGATGGTTCTATTTCATCAGTGAAACACTGCCATGCTGCCCAGCCAGCAGCCAAGCCCCAGGCAGCCACCACTGACCCACTCTCCCAACTGCAGGATCAGAAAGAGAATTCAAAGGATAGAAGACAGGAAGGCCAGATGTTGAGATAGAGACAGGTTATTGGGAAAAGTGAAACCCATGCACATAAGTAAAGCAAAACAAGGAATTCATTCACTGCTTCCCATGACCAGACTGGTATTCAGCCATCTCCAGGAGAGCAGAGGCCCATCAGATCTAATGGTGACTTGGGAAGACAAATGCTGTCACTCCAAAATTATATCATTTGGTCTGGGATATCCCTTTGGTCAGCTGTAATCATCTGTCCCAGCGGGGTATTCTCCCATCTTCCCATGCACCCCCAGGCCTCTCAGCAGCAGGGCAGTAGAGAAAACAGAAAGGCTCTGTGCAAGCCCTGCCCAGCAATAACTGAAACATCTCTATTACCAGATACCACATCTATTCATGTGTTCAGCACAAATCCAAAACACAGCCCTACATTAGCCACTATGAAAAAAATTTACTGTACCCCAGCCAAAATCAGTAGAAACTAATTTAGTTGAATATACCTTAATTCACTTTTCCAGATGGGACATCGACAGAATTTGTCACCAGTATGCTAACATTACAGTGACTATGATTTTTCACCTTTCCTTTTGTTTGATGCTGAGGCTTGATTCTTCCTGGAACTCACTGGCTAAACAAGCTAAGTGAAGAAAGTAATATTGTGTCTGTAATATAAAACATACAAGCATTTTTAAAATAAAATTTAAAAATTGCTATTCCATTCCTTCTTAGGTTTAATAACAACACTAGTTTAAACCCTGAAAATGTATGAAGCCTCACAAAAAATAAGGCTGCTGTTACTATGCAGATACCAAACTGTTTCCATAGTGTTGGGAAGTAAGAAGCAGTTAGAAACTGTTGCTTTTTTCAAGTGCTTCAAGATCTTTTTTCTCCCTTAAGAGCATTTAACAGTGCTGAAAAAGGATTCCAGTCTCAAGAGCAATGAAAGTGAATTTTAGCAGTGATCTTGACAGAGACATTCAATGGTGGAAGAGCAGTCAGTTACAGCACTGAAAAATTTACAGTAGAAAAGACAATGGCTCCAAAATTTAGAGCAAAAGGAATTTTTACCTCTATATGTAGAACCCTGCTCAAGCCAAAGCCTTCTTGAGGAATTGAGTGCTGCTTTTTCTTTCCAGCAGTTTGCCATGTCAAATCAGACTTGTATGCAATGTTCCATGCAATGAAATACAATAGCATGCTCTCTTAACTTCAGAAATCAAGGACCTTACAGTGTCCACAATTCGTAGTGTAATGCTCACCCTTCCACTGCATCTCTGGGTTCTAAATTTGGACACTTCAGTCTGGTGGGGGTTGGGGACTGCATACAGTCAAGGTGTCAACATCTGGTACTCCACAGCTGGTAATATAATTTTGATGTCTTAACCAAATATGATTACTTCTTCCTTACCTAATCCATTACCTTCCTTACCTAGAATACATTTAGAGTGACTTCTACCTGTTTATTAGACTTTTTTTACATCTTTATTGATCTGCAGTTCCATATTACAGTCACAATAAACACATTTTACATTTTTTTAGGTTCTATTTCTTTGTTCTCTCTGTCACCCCTCAGAGATGTTTTGTCCCACCATAGGTCTGCACTGTTTTAGATGACCCCAAGTGACTCAGCTGTAGCCAGAAGCAGTTCCAGCCTATGCCCCATGTCTTATCATCACTGGACTTGGTTGCCTCCCTTCTTAAGGTCTCTGCTATCATGGCAGGCTTGTATATTTTTAAACTATACCATTATTTCAGACATAAATGTCTCATTCAACAGTTATTACTACTATCTCTACATTATTTTAAAGTGTAATTTGTTTTATTTATGTTTCTGTTTTGCAGAAAATGTCCAAAAGATATGGCCAAAAGACAATTGTCAAGATGGGGAACCCTGTGAAGGGTTCATGCATGTGATTGATAGCAGCAAGATATGGAGACAGGAATAAGTGCCTATACTGGAGAACCTTTTAAATCCAGCCTTATTGGAGTACCAAGCCAATGCTCAACTTCTTTCTTTCCCCAGGCTTACAGCTGTGAAACCTTTGACTGGGTGAACTAAACCATCCTGCTTATTTTGACTCTATAAGGAACTGTTTTTGTTGTGCAAAATGCACTTATCACAAGACACTCCAATTAAACACTTTCTAGATATTATCAGCATCACAGTTGTGATTAAAACCTTGTGCTTTGAAACACTGTACTGTTTCAGCCACTATTTATTTATTAAGCCAGAAGGAGAAGCCCTCAAGTGAGATGAATTACTTATTTAGAGATAGTCTAAACAATGCACCAGTAGGATCCAAAGTTATTATTACCTAATCAATCTGAAAATACTAGGTGATGAATTAATACAGCAACTTCATGTTTTTCAAGGACGAGTGGAAAGGAAAAAGAATCAACATCAGCCTGAAATTTATCAGTTTAGAGAACTTTTTGTCAAATTGCTTTCATATTCATCATATTTTAATCTACTATTGTTGAAATATATCTCTTTCAAGCACAGTTATGTTTAGCATTTTTTTGATAATGGAAATATTTTCTAAAGAAAAGGGTAATAATTAATTCCCTTCCATAAAAAGCATTGCTTGAATGGATTTATGAAGCATCGTATCTGTGTTAACTAAATGATAAGACATTTTTCTCCAGATAAGTAAATACTTTGTTTGAATAAATGAAAAAAGACATATTAAGGAAGTAGTACACAAACTTTTCTAACTTTGAGCTTGACATTCTGGTGTATTCACCTTGAGGATAATACCTTCTGAATGACTACTTCTGCATCTTTGAATTTAGTTTAAAAAGAAGTCAAAGGTTCGTAAACTTCAGATAATATTTCTTAAAGTCTTTGCTTTATTTGCTCCTTTTGTCTGTGCTCCCAACAGCCCCTCACTGTGAGAGGAATTATTTGGGTGAGAAACCGTCACACCATATTAGGAACGGCGAAAGTGATGACACAGACTCTGTTCCTTGATTGCACTAGAGAGCAAGTTTTATTCTTCCAGATCTTCTTTTATAGACAGTTCTGAGAAGGTCCAGAAAGGTAAACCTCTGATTGGTCATTAAACCAACACATCACCATCATTGGACAGTTAGGAACAACACCTCTTTACTGTTTCTTGCAAGTAAACAACAAGGCAACAAACAACACCTGCAAAAGTTTTTTCCTTCTCTAAGGACTGTTTGGATTTCTCCTTATGATTTCTCAGGCCAGAGTGAAAAAGTTGTGTGACTTAGTTTCACACAGGCTCAAGTTAATGCCTGAAGCCTAAAAATGTCTTATTTGACCACTGTTAGTTCCCACAAGAAACAGCCATAAACACTGACATCTTTTACTTCAGAGACTCTGCAGATTCTTTATTTGCATAGTACTCCAACTTTCTTTAAAATCACCTATGTGTCCCACAGTTTTCTTTCATAATACAAAATACTTCTCCAAGGCCATTTGATAAAACAGGGCTGTAACTAACATCCCAATTACTGGGATAAATCCTTTCCCTTCCAGAGCCTCAAATATGTCTCATTTGAAATCTGTCAGACAACCTATGTTTCCCCTTGGCTACTCAGAGTGGGCACTTTCTTGGTTAGATCATTCTGCTTGATTAAAATTTGGAATTATTTTTCCTGTAGCACAACTATCTCAAGATATGCAGCAAAGAACATTCAGGGTTCATATCCAAATTTTTCCCCTCTACTTCCATTGCTATAATTCATGTGTTAATACATATTAATAGGGTGCCTCTTGTCTACCTTTCCTCCTGGTTTTAATGAGCTCAAACAATGAGGAAAATCCTATTAATTTGTAATTCATATGTATGCATGTATGTATGTGTATATATGCATATATACATATATATATGTGTGTGTGTATAGATAGATAGATAAAGATATATATAGATAGATATATATAGATATATAGAGATACAGGCAAGCTAGATAGATATATATTAGAGATAGATAGATAGATAGATAGATAGATAGATAGATAGAACAGAGAAGTACAAACATCTTTTTTTTAAATAAGCAGAAGTGTAATACTTTACCTGCTCAAACTGTAGCCACCATGACTTTGCTCAATAGTCTAAGTATATTGCACGGAGACTGAGATCTTGGGTCATACAACATCCTAATCAGGCCTTTACTGCAGAGACATAGGTGTATCATCTTCAGTGTTCCTTCATCTTCCTGTATCAATGCCTTATTACTTCACGTAGGCTTTAGAAGGATGAAGACAGTGACCAAGAAGACATTTGTGGTGCAGAAAGAAGCAGCTTTTAATATACAACATGTTTTTTATATATTCTTGCACAGACCTAAGGAAGTAACATCTGTTTCCTAAAATTTTGACTCTTTTCCTATTGCCAAACTATTTATGCATACACATGACATAACATTATCAGAAATGTAAAGGAGAGAGGAACTGTAACAGCTAAGAAGGCTGAAGGAGTGCTGTTTCCAGGCTCTTGACCTCACACATTATGCCACAACCTGATTATGTCATTTTATATTCTTTTGGCACAGGTTCTGTGCATCTGTCAGCAAAGGATTAGGACTTGGAAGTCAACAGCATACTGTTGAGGAAGCTGAGAAAATGGAGTGACAGAGTGTTGCATTCTCCTGTTGCTGGGTAGGTAGAACACAAAAGATGTACAACATCCTTTTTCCAGAAAGATCCTCAGAAGATGGAGAACATGTTTAATGTCTGGTTATCAACAAAGGGATTTCTTGAAGCTGTTAAATACATAGTCCACTAAAGGAGGAATAGAAACTCCAAAATTTTAAGTAGATTGAATGACTAGTGACACAATAAATGTCTCTCCACTCTTATGGTTGCAAGCCATAAGCAAAGCTTTTTAATCTGATAACTAACCAGCATATCCCAATTCAAATTGAATTTGGACAGCAGTTAACTTTTAAAGAGTGAAAATTTACAAATACTGCAAGATAACACTGCCCACTGCTCTCATACAGAAGGACAGCTTCACCAGACACTGGGATCTGATCTTCATCCCCTTCCCCCCAACAATTCTCAGTGCTGGTTCAGTGTTCATGTCAGACTAGACACTGCCATTTTGGACACTGCCATTTTCCCAGATTAAGCATAAAATATATACATATAAATTTCTGACAGCCTGGTACCTAGAAAGTGAAGGTACTCATCACTATATACACATTACTAAGACTTCTGCACTTCCCACATAATCCTGGAAAACCCAACCCAGCAGCTAATATTAAAATTTCATAATCTAAGAAATCTTTCCCTCAGTAGTCACAAAGCATCGAAGTCTTACCATAAAGGAATGTATCTTCTAGCAAAGACTATAGTGTGTAGAGAGATTAAATGTTGCAGTTCAACATAAAGTAAATCCCTGTGTACAGATTTTGCCAAAGCAAACTTGATTTTAAACTTACAGTCATCTCTACATTTTGCTTTATACAGTCAGAGGCTACCTGCAAAACAACAAAAATTTACCTCAGATATACTGATTGCTCTGCATGATTTCCCATGGTCAGATTGTTTATCTTTTAGATCAGAACAAACCAAAAAGAAACCTGGCAAAAGAAATCTCAATTCTACAACTCATATTTTATGCGAACTGTATTGGTAAGCATTATTTTCATTATCAGTATTAAAAAAAAATCTATTATTTTTGAGTTGACTAGTAAGTTAACATAAATTTTTAATCTATACCTTCAGTAAAAATTTTTGTCTCTCTTGGATTTGTTACATAAAACACATTCAAGCAGAATAGGAGCTGGCCTTATTGATTTTCCTTCCTCACCCTGCTTCATCCCATATGTTATCCATAAATATTCATTGCATTGTTTTCCATCAATACAGAAATATCTTAAGAATATGTGAATCTTTAAACTGTTGAAAAGAAACCTACAGACTGATGGGAAATATGGTTGTTATGGCTTTACAGGATGTAAGCACTGTTCAGAACAATTCCATAATACTTTCACCAGCCCCTTCAGAAAATTTAAAAAAAAAAAAAATAGAACCAGAAAAAGCTGTTACCATACATCATGGTAATGTAATTAGCATTTGTGTCTACCAGTGATTCATTAGGGTAACCAGAGGCAATTCCATTTTCATGTGATGAAAGCTGACTAGGATTCCAGGTAGCATAGATGCAGACAAACTTGTTCTCTGTTGATGTTGCAGGAAGTTTCCTAACATTTCAATTTCTGCTACCATATTCAAGACAGTGGGACATCTTGTAAGAGAGGAACATATTTGTCTCCATAGGTTTCATGCAAATGGCTCCACAAATTGTTAGCAAAATAAAACAGAAAAGAAGATTACTCCCTCTATGTGAGGAAATACACAACAGTGATATGCTGCAAGCCTTTGCACAGAACATCAACACTATAAACCTGTAGCCCCTCTAGCAATCAGTGTAACCATCACGCTTTTGCCATCTTCCAGATGGCTAGGGATGGGAAGAATGCTGGGGAGGGATGTATTTCTTAGCTGCAAAGTAATATTACAGATAGGATAAGTGGATAGGGAACCAACAGATATTTTCTTTCATGTTCATTGCTAAAGTTTCAGAAAGTTAAAAATTCCCATATTATCCCTAGTCCTTGCTAAACAAGTCTACATTGCCTACAATGGAAAGGAAATGCTAATATTCCTTAAGTACTCTGAATTATATACTAAAAATCATCTGGTGAATTTTCAGAAAGAATTCATGCTTTTTTCACACAATGTAACAACATTTCCAAAAAATAGACATGTCCATGAGGAAAAATCCACCAGCTGTACTTTTGAAATATCCTAAAAGAATTGGAGAGAGCTAGGGAGGAATGTTATGCACTGAACATTTCACTATATAAGGTGATAAAATGATTAAGGAGCAGCATTACATTAGCTTTCCCCACACACTTCATTTTATGTGACATTTTAAGGCATAAAGGATAAAATTTACTCACAATGTCTTTATTGTCTTCAAGAGTAACTACATACCTCTTGCCTTCAAATTGCACAAAGGCTTCATTAAGATAAGTTTTCAGGAACATTAGACATTGTGCTTCTGATTCCTCAGGCACAGCTTCTGTCTGGTAAGTCTTCCTAATGTAAATAAATGAAAATTTTATGTTACACAAGACTGTGTAGTTTCAGAAGCAGATTCAAACTATGTACCTTTTACGCTGTCTCCCTATTTCAGTGAGACAGGTTAAAAAACAAAAAAAAAGAACTTACATAAACTTGCAGGATCAGTAGAAATTAAAATTCCATTTGCTTACAGCCTTGGCACTGAGGTCTCTTCCTAGACATTAGGAACATGTGCATCTTAGTTTAGATAAGAGGATGTACTAGTCACACATCTACCCAAAAACTTAATTCATTGCACAGCTTTCCTCCTTGCTGTCATTTCTTAGTCATAACCCTACTTCTGCCATAGCAGTCTTGTCTAAATATGCCTTCAGCTTGTTTCAATTACAAAGATCTTCACAAGAGAATTTATTTGTATTGTTCTGACCCTGAACAGAGAGCAAAACATTATTATTATTTTTAGGTTTAAATTTGTACTGGCTTAATCTTCACCTACTATAATTTTAGCTCTGTAAAACCTAGGTAAGGGCAGACTTGAGTGATATCTATTTTGAGAAATATTTGCTACCAAACATTGTCCTTACCAACAGTTTAGGAGTTCTTTGTGTTTCTTAAGGTTAAAGATGGAGTTGTTGAATTGATGGTATGACTGTACTGAATCTTCAACTCACAGCAGGTCCTTTACTTTTCTGTCTCTCAACTCAAAGGTCAAAATTGCATTGATCCAAATGAATCAACTCATTACCTAATTTTAATCTTTCTATGTCCAGCAGCTTTCTATCGTTCATCATCTTGCCACAAAACACCATCAGTGATGTCTTTGATCATGTTCACAGCATAAAGCTACATTGCCAATAACACTAAATGTCTGTGAAAGTGAGATTTGATGCTAATTTTCTCTCCCTTAAAAGTTGCATCTAATGATCACTCCATGCCAGGTTCTTTCCCCAATTTTTCGTTCTATTTTCCATTCAAAAGAGAAATTTTAATGAATACAAGACTTTCTACCAGTGTTCAGGTGATCTCAGAAATCTGCATTAGGTGGACATGAATTATCCATACTTCATAGAGGAGAAGCGGGAGTAGTATCCCATCAGCAGGCAAGGACACAACAAGTATGAAATAACATGTAGCAAGTGAAATCAAGCATTATGATGCCTAGTGATGTTTGGAGGGAAAATAGAGCAAAAAAAAAAACCACGTTCAGTGCAAAATCAGTAACAGTGATATTACCAGCAAAATGTATTACTAAAATAAACTCTACCAAAGTCAGTATCATGAACCAGGTTTATGAAGGCTGGTTATCTCAACCATGAGCAGAGACATTGTGTAAACAAATAATCTTTTTGTCATCAAGAATAGCATGTGAGTCTCCATTTTAATTACCATCAGTCTGAATAAAGGTACATCAATCTGCCATTTTCACTCTTACCAGGACACTGCTGTTTCCAAAAGATAACATTACAGGTTATCTACAGGCAGGAGGATTTTGCTGGCCTAACTGTAGCTTTTGTATTGTCAGTTCAGGATTCCTTTCATGGCTTTTCTATTCTTTTCAAGTATGTTCTGAAGCCTACTTCATCAAAGAATGATTGAGCCTTGACAGTGGTTTCAGTTTTTCTGATTAATGCTGAGGTGCCTTCATGGTAAGTATATATACTTCGTTTCCCAGTGTGTCCAATTAGTTCTGTTATAATATATTTTGAGGGTCTCACTTCAAAAAGAATTTCAGTTAAGCTGTATCCACACAGATTTTTCTAACTTTCTAAACAATTATCTGCCATCTCTTGGTTTATGGGAGCAAGGAACACTGTGTGTTAACTGGGTCTGTAAATCTATAGGAAATTCTTAAACCTGCTTTTGGCAACACTTTTTTTTTTTTAACATGCATCAAAACAAACTTGTCCGTATTACAGTTTCTTCCAAGCACAGAACTCATTTGAGAAAAACTATCAAAATATTGAAGCTATGCAGCAAATTATATCGCTCAAAATTCTAAAGGTCACAATGTAGCTTTTTAATGAGCTTCTAAGCCTAAAGCAAATGGCATATAATAAACAGTGAATATGGAGTATTCACAGTTTAATAAGGAACCTCAGATGCCCATGATCTTGGTACTATGTGGTCACTGTATTGCCAGAAGTTCATTATACATTTGGCACAGGATGGCACACTGGCAAGGCTGGCAGTGAGCATTTGTTTAACTCCTTTGCTGATACTCCTCAACCCTGTTATTCCTAGTTGATCATGCACTGTCACTTCTATTGTAAAACTTTGTGCAAACAGCTGAGTTTTGGTCCTGCTGTATAACTAAAGTGATCTGGGCTACAAACACTCTTCTCAGACATGCTTTCAAAGCTCTATTTCCTGCACTGAGGTACTACATTTTTATTTTATGTCTTCTCTTCAGAGATGGGGACCTCTAGTAATTCAGAGGCAAATCAGTACATGCAGAAGCCTTCATTAAAATGGATGCTGGAAGTGTGAATTTTTTTATGCTGGCAGGAAATTCTTGGCATCCATGAGGTTTCATTAGGCTGAAGCTGTGCCTGTGCAGGGGTCAGAATTCAGCCACAATGGCACTTGCTTGTGCAAATCAACTCCTCTCACATCTGAGCTGCTTCATCTCCATACTACATTCTATCTTGGCATTAAGAATCTTCTGAAAGAATTTTCTCCATCAACATGATATTTGAGATGACAAAATTCAGTTTCATGTTGAAGTACATTCTAAAGTGCAAGGTTGTGAGATCTGACTGACTTGGAAATTCTGCAGCCAAGAAGCACAATTTTGCTGTTTTGTTAGTTTATAAATTACATCCGACATTCTTCAGAAAAATAAACAGCAACACATGTGGCCAAAATTCAGTAGTCAAATATAACACAGAAAGTGGGACAAGAAGATACAACATGACAGTTTTTGCTGGTGGTGCATACTTCATTTCCATTTCTCTTACATCTTTGAAAAACAGCCCATTAACTGTTAAAATTTTCATTACTCACAACACTTCCCAAAAGCTTGCTGTCAGGCATCTGCATGCCTCTTAGGTGAAAGTGCATCCATCTGAGTGCACCCATGAGAACAAAGACTGGAAGGGGGCTCTTTTCATCAAGTTTAGTGAGCTATGGCAGGTAACTACTTAAGCAGACTGTATAATGCTGATTAAAATAATTAAAAGATCACTGCCTCATTGCACTAGAGACTTTAGATTGATATGCCTAAGTGCACACCTGGCAGCAAAGTTCAGGATACCACAATATCAAATATTGTTTAGATTTACTTCCATCCATTTTTTTCATTACCCTTTTTTGCCAACATAAAGGTTGTTACCTGATCACAATTAAACGTGGCTTGTTTAGCTAATTACTCATTATTATGCCATTGCTAGGGAAATTTAAATATTATAGGGATTTTTCTCTTTCAGAAATCTGTTTCTAAAATACCTCCTCTAATCAAGCAGCAATTATATTACTCCCCACCAAAACCATGAGCATGTTGACCCAGCTAGTCATGTTCTGGCAAACACAAAGAGAAAAGATACATAGCAACAGCAACTACTCCATAGAAACAACAGGAACAAAAGGAAATCCACAGAAATATTTTAAATGACAGCATTTGGTCATTTCACTGCCATGGGTTTTATCACTTCAGCAAAAGAGATTCTAGGGACAAAAAAATAAGCACTTAAGTTCTTACTGAAAGAATAAATACATTATTTGTATTAAAATGTTTAAAACTGTTCCTTTTTTTAGAAAGCTTAACACTATAAAGCTTAACACTGGTAACAGATTGGGAAACTGGCCAGGGATAGGTTGTCTGAAAGAAACAAAAGAGGCACAGAGCTCATTACTGGCTCCCAGTTGAGACTACAGAACAGCAGCAAACACTTCAGGGTAATTAACTGCCTAGAAATTATCTTCAGGGAGTTCAGCAGTAATGCCAACAAAAGGGGGAATACACTTATAACTGCTAAGTTTCATTTCCACTCTTCTTCCAGTAAAGTAATATCAAGATACAGGACTCACTGGAGCAAAGTCATGCCTTGCAAAAGCACCCTACATTTGCAGAAGGCTATTCTTCTTTCTAGGCTTCTATGCTGATTTTGTTACCTCATTTCTCCCCCTGCTTCATCTGTTAGTTATCTTCCCAGTTTTCAAGTCTTAAACTTTTATGTCCCCCAATCAGCTCATATCTATTCCTTCTTCCTCTACTCTCACCTGCTTTTAACAATTAGTTGGTTTTCCTTATTTTGTCCCCAGTCTCTTCCATTTGCCAATCTTAGCTTTATTTTCCAATCCCCAAGGAGTCACAAGAAACTCTTTACATTGTGGTAAAGAGTCTTCAGTCATCATAGAGGAAAAGTCAAAGGAAACCTGAAGACTAATTTATCTGCAAATGCTAATAATAGCCCTGACAAGCCTCCACTACGTATGTAAACCACAGTTATAACTACGCAGTAAAAATTTGGCCAAGATACCCCCAATTGCAAAAGTAGTGATCTGCATGCAGTATCAAATAAATTTCCCTATTAACTGTGACTTATGTTCCCCTTATAAGTGGAACCAGCTGGAAAGAAATGTGTTTAATTACTATATTGCTTTCTCAGTCAAGGTAGTTCCGAGACCTTCTATCAAACTTAATACTTGCTGTGTAGCTTGCATACACTCAAATAACCACTTTCCCCTCAAACATTCCTCTTGTCTTGTGTGATCCGCTGCATTCAATTTCTGTACTCCCTTACAATGTGTTATCATCTTTTGCAGTGCTTCTTAAGGAACCCATACATGTTCTTTTAATAAAATACAGATTTCCTGCTGTCAATTGCTTTTCAGCATATAATATTCAAGACACTATGGTTTAAGCCATAAAGCTTCTAGCTCATGTCCATTTTGGATATAATAATTTTAAATACTGCACTAACTGCATTACATTTCTTAATTCCGCTTTTAATTTTCATAAAAAATAATAATAATTCTGTCTTGCAGGTTTTCTATTTTTATGTCTGGTCAATGTCAAGTTGAAGATGAGTCAGCAGTGCCCAGGCAGCCAGGAGGCAAACAGTGTCCTGGGGGGCATCAGGCACGGCATGGCCAGCTGGGCAAGGGAGGGGATTGTGCCACTCCGATCTGCACTGGGACAGCCTCATCTCGAGTGCTGGGGGCAGTTTTGGGTGCTGCGATATGAAAAAGATATTGAACTCTTAGAGAGCATCTAAAGGAGGGCTACAAAGGTTCTGAAGGGCACTGAGGGGAAGCCTTATGGAGGAACAGCTGAGGTCACTTAATCAGTTCAGCCTGGAGGAGATTGAGGGGACACCTCAGTGAGGGGAAGAGAAGGGACAGGCACCGATCTCTTCTCTGTGGTGGCCAGTGACAGGACCTGTGGGAATGACCTGAAGTTGTGTCACGTGAGATTTAGGCTGGATATTAGGAAAAGCCACCAGAGGGTGGTTGGGCACTGGAGCAGGCTCCCTAGGGAAGTGTTCACAGCATCAAGCTGGACAGAGTTTAAGAAGTGTTTGGACAATGCTCTCAGGACATGGTGTGGCTCTTAGGGTTTTCTGTGTAGGGCCAGGCGTTGGACTTCAATGAACCTTGTGGATCCTTTCCAATTCAGGATACTGAACAAACTATATGCAAAATAACAATGTACTCAAAGATTTTAAAAACCAATAGCTTCAAAATGAAACCTTTCAGGACATTGTCTTCAGTGAAAGCGAATTTTGATTATTTTTTTTTTTCTCCAGAAAGTTCTGCTATATTCAAAGGTATGCATTATTTTTCTGACTTATTTTCTTTTGGTTTTGGCTCAGGGGAGTATCTATAAAAATTATGTCAATAACTTTTATCATGCCAAGGAAACTGTGCTGTTTTTGCATTAATTAATATTTAGAAAAAAAAACAAACTACCCACAGAAATTATTTTTCTGAGAGAAGCTGCTAAGAGCTTCCTCTGTACCTAAAAAAAATCAATAGCTGGCTAGTCCTGAGACAGACAACTAATTAAACCATTTAGAAGTTAGATCTGCCTCTGTGAGATCCACATTTTAAAAACAGCAAGCCCAGGAACTCTCTCTCTTGGCTTCCAGCCTCAAAAGATAATTGAGCTCTGGTGGGGCCGGCCCTGTTCCCCCGCGGCCTGTGCAGGCCGGGCCGGACCCCAGCAGCTCCCGAGTGGGGAGCGGAGGCAGCGGGACCCTGGCCCCAGGCTGGGCTGGGCCACGGCTGCTGACATCTCACCCACACTAAACCCCTCTGTCCCGGCCCACACCGATGGCTCCAGGCCGAGCCAGGACTGCCCCTTCCAGCGGCTGCCGGGCAGAGGGTCAGCATGCCTGAAATCCAACACCGTGACTGCCGTGAGCACTGCTCACCGCCATCTCCAGCCCTAGGCAAGATATTAACCCTTTCTAACCTAACTGCACACATGAGACCTTAATCCTCTCTCCCAAGGAAAAAAAAATAACGACACGTTAAAAAAAAAAAAAACATAAAAACACCAAAGGCATTTAAAAACAGTCAAGCCTCAAATAAAAAACTTTTTTAAAAAAATTGAATGCCTTAATAAAGCTAAAAGTTCTTCTAGTAGTGCCATAGAGATAGACAATAATACACTAAAATGTCCCCTTTAATTCATAAAAAAGTAGAGACAGATAAAGTATTCAAACTGTAAATGTAAGCAAAACTATTCATAATCAAACAAAATAGATGCTAAAAAAACTGTAATCCCATAAAAACCTTAAATAAACAAACAAAATAAAGTAATGAAAAACCCTTTGCCCCCAGGGAGAGAAGAAGACCTCTGTTCCCATTTCTGTTCTCTGTTTCCCAAATAAAAATAATCACAAAAATAAATTAAAAAACCTTTACTTTTAAACAAATCATCCTTTAAAATAATACCCCATAATTAAACATAGCCCATAAACACAACTATAAGAGTACTGTAAAAATAAGAAAATGATTACACTTTTTTTCCCAAGCATCTACTATTCATAAAAATAAAAGGCCACAAAAAACTGTTTCTCGTAAAAAAAAAAAATCTTCATAACATAACAAAAAAAGTCCTCTCCCTACAAGAACTAACAAAAAAACTATTTTAAAATTAAAAACTAATTTAAAGTCCCAGCTTTTGGCTCTATGTTGCCAGTTAAAAAAAAGTCAAGCAGCGGGAGGAAGAGGGTTCTAAAAGTTTTGTTCTAAAACTTCTTATTCTTTTAGTCCTGTTAATAAAGTTTTCTCCATACCTTTTAAGTTTTAACTTAAAAACCTATTTTACCCTTCTCCTAATCCATATCTCACAACAAAAAATAAATAGGTGCACTAATAATTTTAACCAACACCAAACCCACCACATTATTTAATACATTAACCAAAAAACTGAAGTTAAGAAATATAAACCACTAAAGAAGAAATCTACAATGTTAAGACACTTCTGCCTTTATTATCCAGCTTATTTTAAAAAAACTTTTTCTCTCTTTTTTCTTCAGAACTCTTAAGAAAATTTAAAAAGTAGCAGCAGAGGCATGAGCCATGCTCTTAAATCACCTCA
Organism: Cyanistes caeruleus; assembly: GCF_971803275.1. Taxonomy (NCBI): domain Eukaryota; kingdom Metazoa; phylum Chordata; class Aves; order Passeriformes; family Paridae; genus Cyanistes; species Cyanistes caeruleus. The sequence goes on from NC_141701.1 coordinate 74,830,322, forward strand.
ATAAATGCTTTTATGAGCAGAGGTGTACTTGGAACACAATCTCCAAGATTTTATTCTACTATTGAAGTCCTCCATTATGAGTAGCTGTATCAGCAAAATCAATTTGAAGAGCTCAGGAAGCTAGAACCTGCAGTATTTAAGACATATTTTGCATACAAAATTACAGTTGAACCAATTAAAGAAATCAAGGTTATTTAAAACAAATCAGACCTTTATGACTCTTTATTGCAGTCAGTTTATCTGCTGCAAGATTTTTCCTGCTTTTTTCAAAGCCTACCTGCTACAAAGCTACACTCATGAAATCAAAATGGGGTACCTATGGTAGCACAAAATCCCTGAAAGACGAAGGAAAGTTTATCACCTCAAAAAAAAAAACCAACAGAACACATATTCTATGGGATGTCCCTCAGTTCATCATATTCCTGAAACTAAAGACAGACTGCTTCACAGAATGCATGCAGCAATGAACTGGTCCCCAGAAACTTCCCTGGCTTGGTGTGACTGATCTCAGTGACAGCTGTTCTCTTGCTTGTGAACTCCTGCACCTTCTCTATTATTAATGACATTAACTCTGACACCACAGTGTTTCTATGCATCAACAGCCAAATAAACATCACGTAGCAATCATGATATAGCTGCAATCTGTTGGGGATTTTTCCACATGCCAGCAAAATAGATTTCAGACTTCTACAATAAGCCCTAGAACATTTCTTACAATATTAGAAAGTATTTCATACAGTGTTCCATATAAACATTTTATGTTCTAAAGCTAACTTTGGAAAATTAAAAAAAAAAAGCAATTGCACGGTCACTACTATTATTCAGGGTGCTTGCATCAATGCCAGATTTATAACAACCCCTTTGTCATAAAATAACTAGTGTTAACATGATTTGAAATCTAACTCAGTACAGCCAAACCCTACTATAGGCGATAAGAAACACTGCTATATACAGCACTTGAGACATTTACAAAACTGATCTTTATCCCTAGCACAGGTCATAAAAATCTCATGGAGAATAATTTGAGGGATCCTGATAGTATTTATTGTATTCATTTACATACTGTGCAGGACCCACTCAGAATGCAACATGCTACATGGAACTACTTGATTTTACTCATTAAGTTTAAAGCAGGGAGTGGCCATACACTGATGCCCAATCTGAGAAAATAACTAACTTTATCAAAAGCTAACATAACATGGAAGCACTGCCTTTAAAGCCATAGATTCCAGGAAATATGTAAAGGTAAAAATAATTATATTCAGTGTTTCACTTCTTTAGAGGATGCACCCTCATGAACATTTGCAGTAGCTAAATATTAACTAGCAGTTTCACTCATTTAATACTGCATAGGCTTAGATTTGGCCAACTCATTTTTATTGACACTCTTCTTTGAGCCTCAGAGGTCATTATTTCTTGCCTTGTAGCATCACTCGTCTCTAACTCAACAAATTTCATCAGACACAGAGGATGAACTTTTCAGCCTCCTCAAGAAGCCACTACCTATGCTTTCCTGCTTAGAGGATTCCATAAATAAATACAGAAATAAACTTCACTTTCCACAGACAGCTCCCTAAGTCACTTAGCAATTGCTTCAATGTGGGTACCAAGCATCCAGTGTGAAAAATAAAGAAAAAAAACTATTCAAGGGAGCATCATACACCAAGTATTTTAAAAACTTAAAATGCCATACTTTTTGTATCTGTATAAATGTGTATATATTGAAATGTACAAAATCATGAGTGGATTGTATCAGTTACATTTTACTGCATATCATGCTGTAGAAGCTGCTTGTCTCCAGGAGCAAGCTATGGCTAATGTTACAGAAGTTTGATTATAAAAAGGCTTTTCTGGGCTGTTTGATTCCAAACTGTTTGAGAGGCAAAACAAGCCTTTGCAAACCACTGCAAGAGTAAGCCAAAAAGTTTAAAAGGCAGTGGGATAGGAAGGCAAGGTTCTGTGGGAAGCTGATCTACCAGCTAGCTTTTGTCAAAGAATAAAATAAACACCCACTGTTGAGCCCAGCATTAGCCAGAATGAAGTGTGCCAGTGGAAGATGACATCTGAGTGGCTGGCGAGCATAACTCCCTTGAGTGTGAAGGCAGATGCTATCTTCTGTGTCAGACCTAGCTGAAAGCTAGAAAAAATACATAATTTTTTATCAATTAGTAGAATAAAGAACAAGAATAATAATTTTAAAAGGCAGAATTTCTGCATGTCTTCAGAATAAACAGAACAGGGTAACGCACAGGAAATGGAAGAGAAAGTTATTCATGAGAGTCTGCAGACATCATGTCTGAGCAGATTGGGTATTTTGAAAAGTTCACTGAGTGATCATTTTTCTAGCTTCCAGTCTTTCTCATTTAGTGCCTGAAATGCAGCACGTAGTCACTATTCCCTAGACACACAATGAGATTTGCATATATGAAAAGCAGCTTGACAATGAATTAAAAACAGAGCTGTTGGCATGGGAAGCACAATAACACTGGTTTTCTAGGTTAGATTAACATGAACTAGAACAACCACCTAATATGCTTTAAGATTATCTGCTACACACATGAACTTTTAACTGTTACCTGCAACTTCCTTTATTAATCCTCAGGGGAAAAAAGGCTTCTTTTTCTGGACTACTCTGCTGACACCTAGCGAGCCTCGGCTCCAACAGCTTCAGAAAAGGAGAGGCAGTATCAGAGCAGCCATTCTTTTCATTCCACTCACAGTAAAATGTTTCATATGGCCATGTCTGTGATTCAGCAGAGTGCCGAAACATATATCAACTCAGAGAACACTGTAATACCAATGAGAGGAAAATATAGAAAGAGGGTAAAGAAGAGAAAGGGAAAATAAGCATTAAGAAAATAAGTGCTAGTCGAAGTCTTTCCCTCACAGAACACCTTTAACACAGATGAATAAAATTTGCCACTAATTGTGACTTCCATCTTTTGCTTTGTCTCTTTCACATATATAACTGAGATATCTCAGTGTCTGTAACTTCAGGTTAATGATTACTTTGTTGTTTGTTTTAAATGTAAAACAAAAACTACAAGCAACTCCTTGTTATTGTCTTAAAATTAATTGCGGTATAATCCTACAATTGCAATAGTATAAACATTTTATCCTTGGATTTTTGGGAGAGTGGCAATTTCACATGAGATTCTCAGCTTCACTAAAGTGGCTTAAATATTGCCTGGAAAACAGGCATCAGTTAGGTGAGATGGCATTTTCTGATGTCAAGGAATTCTGCAACATACAATGGACACAAAAGCAATTTAAAAATAAAAATCAAACTTCCTCTTTTCAAAAGAAAATGAAATAAAATAATGTAAGTGCTGGCCTCTGATAACAAAGATGAATAAGATCACATTTTACTTCCTTGAAAAATGGCTCCAAGAGGTCACAGTCACTACTCCTGCATAAAAAATGTGGGAACACATACTGCCACCAATTGTCATTGAGCTAGTCTCTTGAGAACTGCTGGTCAGGAATTTTTAGGTTTCTCTAAGAGAATTTCTTATCTGTCTTTCTGAAACGGTCTCCTAACAAAAATCTTACAAAATGTACAGGTGTTTGGATGTTTAAAAACACCTGCACAGAGAGAGTTAGGTTTCTCTAAGCTTGCACTGTTACAAATTCAGGGTAACTAAGCTTCACTTCAGCAAAAGAAGACACTGAAACAAATAATGTGTAGCTCTTTGCATCATAAACACAGCCAAGACACTAAAGATAGCATAAGCTGGAAATGAACACAAAACAAGAGAGAATACAGAATTCTGTTAGTGAAATAAATTTGTTAGTGCCTGCTTGTGTGTGCTTTTCTTACAATGCTGCTCATGACAGTGACTGGAGTTCTCCTCTCAGACACCACTCAAGCTCTTCACTGTGGTACCAAAAGTCATTGCAACTTTCCTTCCTCTTCAACCTGTTTTCTTGTCTTAGACACTTCAATCAGTCAGAACTTAATCTTGCATTCAAATGCGAAGTACAGTCACTTTTTTCCCTTCTCCACAGCATAGTAATCAAAATCAATATTTCCAGATAGACCAGAGGATATCTCACTTCAGAATGGTCTGGGATTATTATGTTAACTCCCACATTACAGGTGCTGAATCTCTTGGGACTAAAAAGCTGATTATGTCAAAAATACTCGTATGTCTGTAATTTTTATTTTATGCATGTACAATTACCAGTTATCAGGGAAGATAATATTGTTCAGATGAAACATAAGAGGTTTATATATTTTTTTCTTGCAAACTTTATTAGGAGTAGTGTAATTAAGCATTCAGACACAACCTTAATCAAAGCCTCTGTCTTTAAGCAGCTTCCTGTTAATTGCAATTAGCTATCTATAAGTGTAAGAGATTTTATTATACAACTACATGTAAGTGATTAACTGAACTTTTTGATATATAGGTCAGAGACTGCCACTTGATATATTTTAACTCTACAATAAATTTCAGACTCAATGTATTACACAACTTAATAAAAACTTCACTTTGAAGTTCTTAAGTGTTTTTTTTCTGCTGCTAAAGTTCAAATAAATTTTCTGTCATCAAAAAGTAAATTAAAATTTTCATCTTGTAAAGAGAAAATTCTTATTACTAAAAGCATGCTTTTACCCTCTACTCATTTAGTATTTTTCATTACTTAATTGATTTGACCTGAGATGCTAAGATTATTGTTATTAGTTAATGGAAAATGTTAATCATTTACTATGTCTTTTACTAGACTTGTCTTAATTGTAATTTATATATCCAAAAGAATTACTTTTCTATTTATAATTTGCAACAATAATTATGGAGTTTAAATAATAATCAAGGAAATAAAATATTCCCACTGGGGAAGAAAAAAAAAAAAAAAGTGAGAAGAAAAACAAATCAGACAAAATTTTACCCAACATGTTCAGGAGCAGAGCTTTTTCTATTTCTAAAGCTTTCACTCCTTAGCCTTAACCTTGTTTAGATGAATGGCAGAAACTTCTTTGTTCTCATTTCAACTGTCCCAATCCCTCCTCAGATCTCTCTTATCTCCACTTAATACAGGGAACAATTTCTTCTTGAGAAAAAGCAGGAAGATGGTTTTTATTGTCTGTCTCTTTGCCATAGTTTGCCTTGTGAACCCCTCAGGTACAAGATTCAGTAGCTGCAACAAAGCCCTGAGCTGCTAAAAATAAAGACATTTGTAGTGTTTTGATGCTTTTAACTGTCAGAGCCTTTTACAAATACCAACAATATAATTCCTGGAACATACCTGATTTCCATATATCCAATGCACTGAATACAAGAAAAAGGAAAAAACCTGATGTGACTTCATTTGCTGACAACATCCAAATTCCAGATAGCGCCAACTCTTGAACACAAACCATCAAATACTGCTGCTTTCAGTACAGTCATAGGCAATGTGAAACTACCGCGCAATCAAGCTGTTAGGGCAATTTGGAATGGGAACAGAATTCTCAAAGTTTTGGTACAACGATTGGAACCACAGTGTATTCCTGGAATTTTCCTATCTAGTATGAGAAAAACACAAGTACATTATACATGTCTAACTTCCCACACCTGCATAACATATTGCGAGCCTCAGTAACTGGCTTGTAGTTCAATACCCAGGTGGCATTACAAACACATTTTATATCAAATTTCATTTTATATCAAAGGAAGACATTTAAAAAATTACCAGTTTTCATTACAATGCAGCCAACCAACCACACATTTACCAGACTGAAGAGGCAGGCACACCACCTCTTCATAGACACTTTATAGATACAAAAAATATATATTTTTTAATTCATTTAAATAATGCTTCTGGTAAAAACACAGCAGTACAAAACTAGGAATCGGAAAACCAGTTGTCCCATTGTACTTTAAATACCTACTGCTATAATATATGCATTGTTAAGAACCAGACATATGCCAACTCTTGTAAAAGAAATTTGCCACAATATACAGTGATACTGGATAGACTCCAATTAAAGGTCACTAGTAAAATAAAGAGACTGGAGTGTCTCTCCCACAAAGTACTCCCTGAGAGAGTAGGACCATTCTGCCTGAAGAAGGCTCAAGGAGAATCTTATTAATATATGTAAATACATGAAGGGGTGGTGTAAAGAGCATAGAGACAAGGTCTTTTCAGTGATACCCAGTGATAGGACAAGAAGCAAAAAGCACAAACTGAAACATAGGCAGTACTGCATGAAGATTAGGAAACGCTTGTTTTCACTATGAGGGTGACTGAGCACTGGCAGAGGTTGTCCAGAGCAGCTGTTGAGTTTCCACCCCTTTGAGAAATTAAAAATCTACTTGGACACAATCCTAGGCAGCCAGCTCCAGGAGACCCTACTTGAGCAGGGAATTGGACAAAAGGACCTCCAGAGCTCCCTGCCAACCTCAACAATTCTGTGATACCACAATATCCCTTACAACTAGGAAACTGGCAGAGCATTTTCCTCAAAACTATTTCAGTAAGTAGATTATTCAATAAAATATTGACATGATTCTGATCCATCCCAGCTTTCCCTTTCTCTTTTGCCCCAGGTTTTTGATTCTTTTCAAAGTCAAGGATTCATTTGACACAGTGCAAAAGTGTCCTATTCATGAAGTAGTATGCCGAGTTCTCTGGCTGTATAAAACTTCATTCACCAAACACATGGGTTGGATATTTACAGAGCCTGGTCTCCCATCTGACCAATTTAGTAAAATGAAGACCAGAAACTACTGCTCATCCAGTGAATACAGCTAGCTCCAATAGCATTATTATTGCCTTTTTAATTTTTAAAAGGATAAAGCAAGAAGAGATTCACTGAAATCTGCCTAAAAACAAAGCCCAACTCAGTATTAAATTTCACACTTAGTTAGGCTCAAGCAGAACTTTTATTGTGTTATTGTGACACAGTCTAACACTGATGCCAATTGATCAAATTTTTGCAAACCAAAGATCACCAATCAGCATGAGTCTTCATAAGGATTTCACTTCCATTATGTTCAGACATACCTCCTCCCATGATGAAATTTCTTCTGTTTTGCACAGATCATGCATTTCTTAATTGGTTTCTCCTTTTATCCAAGTAACAAATTTCTTGTTTGTCAAATATAACTCACCTGAGACAACTTACTTTGAAAGAATAAAGAACAGCTTTATTTGAGAAGTAAGGATTATTATGCAGAAGTTGGAGCCCAAAATGCAAAAAGGAAATCATACTAAAAACATTTTTGAGCTTTATTACACCACAGTGCAGTGTCAAGAAGAAATGCAAAGCAACTTATTTAATGTATAAAATGAAATAAACATTTTGCCTTTTGAGTTATTTGAGCTTTGGCCGCAATGATTATAATTTTGTCTCATCTTTATATTTTACACAAAGTATTTTAAATTAAACAATACTGATCTATGCAAGTAATAAAATCATAGAATGGCTTGGGTTGGAAGGGACCTTTAAAGGTCATTTAGTCCAACTTCCCTGCAATCTTAAACTAGATGAGGTTGCCCAGAGCCCCATCCAATCTGGCCTTGAATATTTACAGGGATGAAGCATTTACCACTTACCTGAGCAACCTGCTTTAGAGTTTCACTGTTTTTATTATAAAAAAATTTCCTTTTATCTAGTCTAAGTCTACTCTCTCCTAGTTTAAAATCATTACCCCTTGTCTTACCACAACATGCCCTACTAAGGTTTTCCCCCATCTTTCTTACAAGCCCATTTCAAGTGCTGGAACTTAAGATAAAGGAATTGGTTTTGTGAAAATGATGGCCTGTAGAAGGGACTTTTCTTGAGCACATCTTACTTCACAAAGCATTTCTAGGTATTCTTTGTGCACACGCTCTTGTCACAATCTTCTACGGTGCTTATAAGCTTCATCAGTTAACATTTCCTTTCTAAGCATATATTAATCAGATTAGAAAAGACACTGAAAGATAAGATGAATCACTTACAGTGCTCTTCCCAAACTAAGCGACTATTATTTTGCTGGAATTCCAGTTCACTCAGAGCAAGAGAGAGAACTAATTCAGCTTTAAGAGAGGAAAGCATAATGTGATATTCAATATAGTAAGTTAAATAGGTCAGTTAACAAGAGATTCCAGGTTACATTTTTCTGCAAAAATTACACCTTTTATACTCAAGAAATAAGTGGTGGGAGAGACACTTTGCAGGAGGAGCTATATATATTGGCTGCCATTCTTGCGGCATTTTAACAGAGAAACTGCAATAACTTTGTTATTTGCAGGCAACTCATGTAAAAACAGTGTCTTAACAAGTTACTCTGCCTTCTGTTCAATCATGTTAACCTCTTTTCACAGACGGTTCACAGAGTTTCCTAACTCTTCTTGTTCTGTGTGTAGATTTTCTTGTTCTAAGATAACACCTTTAGAAAAAAAATCATGTTTTTACATCAGCAAACATCTGTTGTTTTTCTTACCAAAATAGGATAGCTCATACCCTCTGACAGCAAAAACTAAAATAACTCCTTCAGTTCTCCAAGTGATTGCAATGCAAATAATAACTCTACTAAAAATTTAAAGGCCAGTATCATTTTAAATAACAGCTCTAACTAAAAAAGATTTTAATGATGCCTTTCTTCCCTCTTTTTCAGTCTTTCTGCCCACTTTTCCAGTGTGGTTCAATAGCTTTTTGTTTTAGATATTTGTTTAAAAGATTGAATGTGCAATTAAATACCAAAAAATATATAATTTTATGTGTAGACTTCAAGGGCAAAGTGAGATTGGTAACATATATTTGCTTTTTAGCTTTAAAAGCTCAGATTTAAATTACATTTTCCTGTACTAATATACAGACTCATAATACATGATTACTTACACATGATGTTTTAATTTTATTATAAGAACAAAAGCTATAGAGTAGTACAGTCCTTGGAAAAGCTGCATAGTGTAAATTAAATTCCAGAAACTCCAGTAAATGTTACATCTTGGGATCCACAAGCATGTCAAGAACTCCTCTTTTATTTCATCTGTTTAATAGACCTTTAGTTTTACACAACTGATAAGCAACTTGTCTCATATGCAACCACCTCTGCAGCATTGTATTTTAAGTGTTCTATATGTTTCAAAAGCCTTCAAATATTTGTATACACCTATAACATATGTGCAATGTGAATGTGAAAGCTAAAAATTAAAATGTGGTCATATGAACACTAGTCAAGATTTGATTCAAGATTCATTAGGAAGCCACATAGTATATCCACCTCTGGGTAATTAAAATAGGATAACTTTCCAAGCAAGGAATGAAAATAAGAAGCCCACATAATAAAGAAAAGCTGAATTATCTTCACTATTGATTTGATTGTGAAAATAATTTAATTAAGGATATTTCAGAATGAGAAGCAATTTTTTATTAATCAAATTTTTGTACATATACCACTGCAATGTACTTCTGATTTAAAAAATCCTTTTCAGTGATGACAGCCACACTTACTGCTAGTTTGGAATTGCACTATGTTTAAAACTTGAATTTTTCTTTTTCCTTATAATCTCAAAAGTGCAACAAATCACAAATGTAAGAAAAGTGACCTAGGAGCTAAGACGTATGAGTGTAGGCACACAGCTCAAAGACAAAAGCTTTTCTGAAGAGAAACTCATATAATAGTAATATGCTCTACACAGGATGGTACATATTTGAAAGATTAGGTTGCCTAATTTAAATACTCTAAAATTTCTGAGGGATTTCAAAGCACTATGATGAAACTCTAATATCTGCACCTTTTTCAGAACATTAATTTACTATTAATTTCCAAGATAAAATTGTATAATGTTTGTTTTTAAATATTCTCAAAAATACATGTATTTATCATGCCCAATATGAAAAATTAATATAGAGAACACCTTCTGTAATCCTGAACCCCTTCAGAGCCTCAATTTTATAGTGCTGCATGCTTAACAGCAGTATAATTGAAGTCTGTGGTGAATAGTATTTCTTTACTAATCCATTCAGTACCAATAGCAGAGCCAAAGAGTTCTAGACATCCAATTCTACAATACATGAGGTTTGGTTATTTTATTGATATGCCTTTCCATTGAAGGATTTCATTACCCATTTCTGTTAAGAAGATGAAAAAAGCCAGCTCATTTTTCCCTCTGTTTTAAGGCATATGTCAGGGCACAGCAAAAGCAGGCTGCTTGAAAGGACAGTGGAGCTGGAAGCCAAGAGCCACAGCAGAGTGGGAAGGGCAAAGCTCTCTCTGATAAGGGCACAGTCCCATGGCACCTGAACTAAAAAGAGAGCATCCAAGGCCAGATGACATATCAATGACTGCCAGATGAGGCTGTAATAACAGGGCAGATCTGAGGTCAGGCCAGAAAGATGGGTCAGCAAGGTAGGGCCTGAAGAGATGAGGTTAACCACAGTGCCACACAGATCAAGGCAAGGCTATAGTAAATGAGGTAGGTCTGATTCGAGCTGCACCAAGTCTTCTCCCAGTCCAGGCAGCAAAACCTCTGGGAGAGCAGGGTTATGCACTCTGGCCCCTGACATAATGCTACATTTCAAGTGCTCATTGAACTTTCCCCTGCCTAATTATTTCATCCCTGATGGTGGTTTTGCAGACACCTAAAGAGCCGATGCCAAACCTCCTACAAAAGGAAAGCTAAAACAACAGAAATAGCAATGATGGCCAATTTCAATTGTTTCACTGACCTAACAGCCTTTGGAATAATTAGGATCACCAGTGTGGTTTTCCCTACTATTCCCACAGAAAATCGCACTCTGAAAAAAATGTGCAGTTTCCTCACTGAGAATTACAATTGGGTTTGCTGTATGCACTGTATCTACTGTATCTACAGCAATGATGGTAGAAAAAATGCCCAATTTGAAAAGTGGTATTTAAAGCACATGTGGCTTGTAAATTCTCAGTTTGAATGACTTGCACAAGGATGAAATATCTGCATCTTCTTCACAGAGGAAGGTCTTGGTGAAAGACAGGAGTGCCCAGGAACTCAGAACTCCAGGAAGTATCTGGAGATCTCGTGGAAGCTGGAACATGGTGCTTCAATGTTCAGTAAAGAGCACTTCAACCTTTTTAACTTTATTTATTTCCATGTCTAAATTTAAAGTATTTCCTATGAAAGATTTTCACATATTTCATTTGTACCACTGTGAGTTATTTAAAAGAAAAAAAAAATTAATACCAAGATGGAAAACCTCTACAACCAGAATCAAAGACGGAATCAATGTTCCACCTAAGTTTTATTACTGGTTTGACTGTGGAAATGAATGTTGAAGTCTCCCTGTATTAATTTGACATAAAATTGAAAACAGTTTCTCCATTTATGGAGAACAGCATTTATGAATAACAGATGAACCAGGAATACTGATTCTCTCTGCTTCCTCTTCTGAAGAAGCCACTTTTGGGAATGATCAGTGGACCACTAAGATATGTGACCTACTGAACTCAGCAACAAAAATACACTGGCTTTTTGATGATTAATAAGTGTGCTTGGCATGTGAGGTCCATATTCTCCAACTAAATGGAGCTGCTAATATTTCTCTTATAAGATTAATTCCTCGAGGAGGAGAAGAAACACAGCTTTGCATTTAGCCTCCTGAAGGTAAGTCCTGATACAAAATATTTACTACCAAAAAATAATAATGTTTAAATCAATTACTCTTTATTCAAGGTAAAATTAAGCACACAGGAAGAGTGCTTATGCACATATAAGTGATAGAAACACTAAATATTTGTCATGATTTTTCAAAGACACCAAAGTTAATTTCACTATAAGATGTAGCATTTATAAGCCTATTGTAGAGGTTTATTGAGAACAATTTTATAAAAATACCATAATGAAGTCTATGATTTAGAAAGAATATTTTTAGGAGTGTTCCACTGTGTATCTAACTACATACTAATGTTTACATTTAAAATCAGAAAAGTACTCCTGGAAACAGTCTGATTTCTTTTTAAACATTACTTGACATCACACAGAAGTGCTACTCCACGGAGTACCCAGTGCTCTGGAGGCTGACGGGTTTTAAGATCCATAGCAACAATGTAATTCAGATCTGTTCGACTGCTCTTTTTGTAGACCGGACATGAATACAGACGTGGATCTTTTGCAGCTGAAAAGACAGAAGGGACATAAAGAGCAATTAAGCTAAGTTGAAAAAATGGGGCCATAAGAGAATGATCATAAGGCAAATGGAAAACTGAATGCTATTGCCAGCTGAAGAACATATATGCTTTGAAGTTTCTGTAGGTTTAAGATTTAACATGAGCACCTAGGAACTGATTCAAAGCAAGACATGTAAATGGACATTCTAGAGTAATTAGTCTTCCTATTAGTTCATTCTGCCCACTGAACATCACTTCTTATCAATGTACTATGCCAAAATAAAATTCCCCTACTTTGAGCAACTTGGTTTGAAATGCATTTAGTTTTTGAGAGTATAAGTCATCAACTACTTCACTGCAGAATTAGAACAGTAGTCTACTCATGCTCAGTACCTCAGTATTCATTTATTAGTATCTTGACTGCTGATCATGCCTTTTATAAAATATTAGCTATACAAAATAGCATGTTAGCAAGCTTTGCTTTTAGAGGCGGAATGCTTTTCAACAGATTTTTTCCAATTTTATGTTCTGCAGTCATTTTCTATATTCTTTTTTACATCCCTATTCAAGAGCATGTCCTATTCTATATGCAAAAACCCACCACATTAAGGCAAAGTACACATTTTCACAGCACTGTCCTTAAGCCCCGTAAGTTTCCTTTCCATTACTACATTCCTTTTCTGCCTCAAAGACAAAACATCTCCCACCACCTCACTCCACCTCTTTCCTGTTTCCATGAGCTCAAAATCAGACTTGTCCAGGGGAAAAAAAAATTATAAATATATACATTATCTATATATATATAGTACATATGTAGTATAGATAACATGTGATCTATAAGTGTAATATATACATGTATATGTGTGTATATATAAAATCGGTATAAATCTGAATATATATTATATATATATCTGTATGTATATAATCTGTGTATATATATATAATCTATGTATATCTTATATGAATGTATACATATTATATGTTTATATATATATAACATTAATTTTTAGCATGAGTAAAAGAGATTATTTAGATTTAGGTTATAGAGGCTACAGAGCCTATATTTATACAGAGATTATGTATAAGAAAGATGGCGTTTTCAATCTGGGAGACATTGTCAATATGTACAGCTTACCTGTAAATGGGTTACAAATTTCTTAACACCATTAAAACCACGTGTAGACACCTATGTAAATATTAGGAAGAGTGCCTACTATCAATTATGAAGCATGTCTGAAAAGACATTTTCAGTGGATGTCTGGGAAGTCTACCCCATTGAAAGAGATTTGCTATGTATACAATGATTTGCAACAGCTTAATGAAATTCCTACAGGTGAAAAGATCTTGATGAAGTTAAATAAAAAGTTACATTAAATTAAATGGAAATAACAACATTTACAATACTGGTACTTACTGTTATTCTCTGCATATATCCTTATAACTGGCATCAGCTCGAAGAGCACCTTGGGCTTAGATTCTGTCAGTCTCACGTTTCTTCTGTCCCAACCAGCTCCTTCCAAATACAGCCCATACACGTAGACACCTTCGGAAGGAGGGCTTGTGATATCATCCTTCATCCATTTAGTGACTTCATTGCACAGCACCACACTGTCAAGAGCCCATCCTTTGTTAGCTCTTGTTATTTCCTGCCCAAACCAGAAAAAAGTTATGTAGTTACATTTTCACATGAGCACAGAACCCTTTTTCCCAGCAGTTATTAGAAATAAATTTGTATGGTCATAATATATCCTCTTCAGTACAAAAACTCCCCAATTCTTTACAATATATGTTCACATATGTTCATGTTCACAGAAGTCTGACTTTTCTCCAAAGAAGTGATGGCATGGCACTACAAGAAAGCTTTCAGTACTTTTTCCACTAAATTTGATTTTAATTTCTATTATATAAAATATCTAAAGACCATACCAAGTAACACAACCACTGAATGCCAATGGTAGACAGCTCTTGTGAACACAAAAAATTCACATATTTGATGAGATGAGAAAACATTACCTGTATGGGGTAAGTGAAACATATTTCCTGGGGTTACTTTCCTCTTCCTGCACCTCTACTTTTCAGTATTCTTAATGAGTAAGAACTCATTAGACAGAAATTATATCATATATATATAAATCAGATATAAAGCTATGTAAAGAGACTGCAAAAAAACCCTGTTAGTTAATGATTTGGACAACACACAATTGTTGTGTGTTCTCAGGTGCCCAGTTCTTTACTATCCCATGCAAATATAAGTTATGGCAAACCAAAGTTTTATCCTGATCTTTTGAATGGCTTCAAAAATCTTTGTTTGAAGTAATTGGAATGAATGTTTTCCCCATACTGCAGTTACTTGGGTGATCTAAAAGAACTCAAGATTTATAGCCCAGTGATCATTCTGACTCTTCTTTCTCATTTCTATTTGTTTTACCAAACAGTGAAGCCCAGAAACTTACTTTTGTATTTACTTGGGATATTAGGTTGTTACATATCCACAGTTCCTTTTTATGGAATCAGAAAATTCTGTAGTTTCCAACTGTTTTGGATCCTGCCAGTAAACCTTTTACACAAGCTTGGATGCAAAAGAGAGTCCCAGTTTAGGACTGTTCACTTATAATTCCAATGCTATATGCCTGAAATTTTAGATTACATTACCCAGACCTCAGAGTAAGAGGGGATATTTTTCCACAAATCTTCGTTTTCTTCTCCAAAAGTTTGGGCTTTTTTTCCTGAGGTCACAGTGTATTTTCACCTAGGTAGACTTTTTTACATTTTACACATTCCAGATGCTTATTTTCTCCAATATGTCCCCTTATGCTGACCAACACAGGCATTTATTGCTTCCCTTTAAAGTAAAAAAGTTGCTGAGCAGCCAACACAATCACCAAGTCAACATACATACATTAGTAAACACATCAAATGTCATATGCATTAATAAGGGAAAGTCTTTCCCACTTCCTGAAGATTTAATCAGCTACTGAACAGCAGAAGTGAAATGTAAGACTAATTCTGAATAGCTTTTATGCCCAGTCTCCATGCAGGTAAGTACAGAACACATAACAAAAGAGAGGTGGGAAAAAGGCAAATTCATGGACTTAATGGCCATTCTCAAAGATATCTCAATGGAAACATGAGACAAAATATTTTTCTAGTCTGCCTTTATAATGTTGTGAGATAGCCTTATTTGGGTGTTGGTCAACACAGGAAACATATTTTAACACATTAGTGGTTGATATACTGAAAAAGTATGTGTGAAGGAAGAGTATGTATGTTCACTCAGGAAATGCTAGACAGTCAAACATCTTTCCAAGTGTCTAAACTCATCCTTTGTCAGACAATACATTTTATTTTTAAAAGCATGTAAAAAAAATCAGCAGAATAAGACTTAAAGCACAATTTACCTGTCTCACTGCAGTTAAAAATCCTTGAGGATTAAAAAACCCTGTCATCCAGAAACAGTTTGGTTGACTTTCAAAAATCCATTTATAAATCTGGTGATTTCTTTCTAGAAACTCAGTAAACCAGAAACCAAGTGTACTGGAAGGCCAAGATGCCTAGAAACAGTAAACATGTTTAAAAATAGCATACAGCTGTCAAGAAGAGCTCCCATGGTAATAAACTATATAATATTAGCAAAGCATATTTGAAGATCATCTATCATATCTTAACTTTAATCTGATGCTTAAACTTTGCATCCCACAAAAACTTGAAGCAAATTCTTTCTCTGTTCAAATTCATGTATACTATTCCATTTACATGCTTAATGTTCTCTGTAGTAATTGTCCATTTTATGACATTTTTGCAAGGTTAGACAACTGTATAAACTAAGAAGAAAAATTGCATAAATGTCTTTATAATTCCAATGTCAATATATCAAGACAACATGATTTCTGTAAAACTGTTCTGCATTTTTATTATTCTGAATAAAACCTATGGAAAACTGAACTTGGACTATGTGGAGATATAGCTGTGTTGTGAAGCACCTGTTTACACCTAGGTTTTGTACCATGAAAACACTTTGTCAGTAGAAACAAAACAAGCAAACAACAAAAAATCTCCCCATTTTTCTTTCCATCAATTGCCGTTAGCAGCTCTAATTGTCTCAGAAAGGAATTTCCATGGGGAGAGACTGAGAGCTGGGATTGTTTAGCCTGGAGAAGAGAAGGCTCAAAGGAGATAATATGTTTCTATCTCATGTGGAAACCAGAAGACGACAGAGCCTGATCTTTGTCAGCAATAGGAGAGAAGGCAATAGGAACAAGGTGAAATGTCAGAAATTTTGTTTCCACTTAAAGGATTTTTTGTTTGTTTGGCTGGTGGTTGTTTTTACTGTGAAGGTGATCAAACAGTGGAATGGGTTGCACCTCTGTGATTCTGGAGACTCCTGGGAAACCTTCTTTAACTGACCCTGCTTTCAGAAGTGTGATTAAACTAGACTGTCTCCATAGGTCCTTTCAAGCATCTACTATTTCGTAATTATGTAGCTATTACTCAAATTCAAAGTACACTGATTTTGACCAAGATGGACAGGCCACCTCTACTTAACCCAGAAAATGAATATATAAAAATTATATATGTTCAATAAATAACAGCAGTCCAATGACGTGGGTGCTATTTTTTAAAATTCATCATCACATTTTAAATTTCTCTCCTCTCTCTGGCTTTTTTATCCTGACAATATGCAACAGGCTGTTAAAATGGGAAATATCTGCATCCCTCACGTTCATTTCAATTTTTATACATGAAAGAAGGCTTGTTTTGACTATGTTTATTTTAGCACAAAATCTATTCCAGCAGTTGCACAGCTCTGGTTAACACTTCTGAAACATAGTTTGGAAAAAAAAAATGTTTACTATAAGTCTAGCAGTTTAATCCAGTCTCTTCAGAAATATTTTTATTTCTTTCCAGAACAAGTGATGTACACCTACCTTTTTCCAGCTGGCAGGAATCCTTCCATCATACATGCAGTCTAAAGCATCCCTCAGATTCTCACTCATAACTATTGTCCCATCAATGGCAAGTTTTAGATCAGTCAGAGTGCTTCTCACTAAAGAAATAACTCTCTGCATTTGTTCAATCTCCTGTCGCAAAAATATGTGCATAGGCTGAAAAGGCCCCATGTTCTTTAGTTTTTCTTTTACCTGTTGGTAGGAAACCAAAGATCCTTCAATAGAAATGAAAAAAAAAAAAAAATGGCTTTATGTCAAGCTTAGATCCCAATATGATCATTGAGACATAAAATAATTTATTTTTATGAAGCTAAATGGTCAGTTTGGCACCCTTGAATTATCTGCAAGAAAGAAACACAGGATTTGTTCCAAGAGAAATGTATGATGCTGAGACTGGCTATGTTTTTAAGTCATGATTTAGTCTGTATATCATGCTTTGAGCTAATGCCACTTAAAGAGCTTGTAGGCTGTTTACCTTAGATGGAGGAATTCAGCTTTAATTCCAACAAGCAGTTCCAAAGCTCCCTTTGCACAAACCAGTCAAGACTAATTGTCCCAGCTACTCTGCTTCAACAAAGCAGCAATACCTGGGAACTATCACAATACCATACAGTCTTGTATTCTAACCAAACTCATTGATGTATTTTTAATCAAAAGTATAAAATTAAAAAATAAACAGCCGCATGGACATAACTAGAAATTTTATAGTGTCAACAACCTCTGTTAAAAGCTGATGGTCCTACCTCACTCATAGTGCAAACAACTTAAATGTTAATGGGTTTAATATTTCTGAAAAAGTTCTTATGAAAGCACTTCAGCACATATTTAATGACTTCATTATAAACATTAATAGTTTGGCCACACTTCTTTAAAAACAAAGTATTTCCTGTATGAAATAATTTAAATATTTGAGAAAAGTTGTTGGTTGTTTTGGTTTTTGTTTTTTTATCCATAAAAGGTAAGATGGAGCAAATGTTTTTGCCAGAATTTCATTAACTCACTTCAAATGGTACATAATCAGCAGGAATTTTCTCCAGCATATCAGCAGCCAGTCTGGCTACAACTTCCTCTCGAGTTTCACCTCCTCCACCAGAGCTATCTTTAGGCTGAATACTGAGGATGGTGTCCAATACATCTTTGGAAACTTTACTTTGGTAGGTGATATCCGCGTTGGGGTGCAAACCAAACACCTCTGGTGTGTCATAAGCAGGAAGGCTCTACATAGTAAAATATAAAAAGAGTACAGCTGGAGATTTGGAAGCAGTCCATTGAAAAAAAACACACACAAAAAAAGTCCCTATAACATAAAATAAAAAACCCCATAAAACTCCACACACAACAAAACCAAACAAAAAAAAAAAAAAAAAAAAAACCCAGAAAAAAATTAAGTAAGAAGCCAGATTTCTTCAGATAGTCTTAAGCCAAATAACTTGCTGTGGTCTATTTGTCATGCCACAGCCCAAATCACACGAAACAAATTGTGTTTTAACATCTATGTGCTATATTAATAATAGACTTTTATTCTCATATATCTAGACAGTTTATTTCAAAGTGGTTGTACACAATGTCTGGACTCCACTCTTTGCCCCCTTTTATAACTCTGTGTCTTTACATACGTTACGCAAGCAAACCATATAAAAAAGAATAAAAAATATTGCTGTCATGGAGATGATAACATTGATAACAGTAATTGTCACTAATAGATATTCAAATTGCTAGAAATCGATTTAATCTGTGAATGAAAGGAAAAATGCACATCCTCAGAAAAAAAGAAAACTTAAAGGGAATAAGGAATTTACAAGAAACTAGTGATTAGCTTTCTTTTACTAACCTGTATATACTGAAGGTATTGATCCACTATAGTACATTTGGGTATGCTGTATCCTTTGTAGAAGCTAAATTCCGGACTGAATGTATTTTCACTGAACCAAACGTTTACAAAGGTGTTCATGAGCCTTTTGTCAAAGTCATCTGTCACACGACCACCATACTGGATCTCACCTATCATGTAACAAACAGTACTCCAGGAGATCCCCTAAAACCAAGAAGAAAGCACTGACTTTAGCTAATCCTCTTCTTATTTACTTAGGTCTGCCTTAGTGAAAACAGCTGATGTAGCATGTCTGTCCCATTTGGAAGAAAGTTAATTTCCTATTACTCTTTTTTTTTATCGTAGTCTTGCATTCCCAGAACACCTGCAAAGATTTCTCAAGAAATAATTCATTGACAAATTCAAGAGCATCTTGATGATAGCAAGAAAAGGTTACAGATGTATTTGAATCCTCCTTTCACTTAAAATGCCAACTGCAAATTGCTCTGCAACAGACCTTTCTGTATGACAAGTGACCACATGAAAGTGAAAAACAGAAGAAATTCTTGTATAAACACTTAAAACCAATTTTGATTTCTTCATGCTGCAATGATAGGTTGGTGGGGGGCAAATCTTATTATTTTTACTTGAAATAGATTTAAATAAAAGAGTATTTTAAATCTTCCTTTTTAACTAATTGACTTAATTAGAATTAAAAAGAGGGTCTGTACTTCTAGGTTTATATTTCTGAGATGGCTGGGAAGGTTTGTTGTTTGTTTTTTTGAGGTAGAGGTTAATACAGAAATTAAACATGCACTGTATTAGAAGTCTAAGTCTGCTGCTATAGAGACAGGTATACTTGAAATATTGAATGCTTGTAGAAAAAACAGTAAGTTAAAATCACTCTTGTAGTTCAATTATTAGGAAGCATCTACATACATTCCACTGCTAGAAAGATCCATCATCTTAATTCACCTTTCTCACAAAATCCTTAATTACCTTCTTGGTATCCATGCGATTCAAGTGGTTTTGAACGAACTGCACAGTAGCATTGAAATCAGCTTGATTAAACTCATAGGGTATATTCCAACCCAGAGACCCAAACTTGCGCCTTTCTTGAACAGTGGAGTGCAGGAAGGCTACAGCATACAGCAGTGGTTTCCATTGCACCATTTTACTGGCATCTAATAAATCCTGGCTGACACCTATTGATTGCAAATGGACTTTATAAGAATCACAGTAATCGTCTTTTCCAAAACTACTTAAAATGAGTGCTAAAATATCACTCTAGAGATATTCACTTGGCTCTCTGCCTCTCCCAAGGGTACATTATTGTCCCAAAAAATGTTCTGTACCGGAGACAGTTTATAGCATGTTATTAAGTTGCTCCAATTAAAAGAGTAAACTTCAGGGGGAAAAAACCCACCATTCACTAATAGCTGTACAAGCTTTACAAGTTGCTTTCTGCACAGAATATTTCTCCTTTATTTTATGTAGTGAAAACAGCACTTGATAGCCAACCGTGTCATCTTTCTGCCAAAAGACAAAATATTAAAAATTCAAATACTTTGACCTGAGATACTAGAAGCCAACACGTGAGAAAATAAAAGGCATTTCCTGTTTTGCTATCCAATTAGTTCTAGCACCAGAACATCAGCAAATCTTCTCTTCTTTTTAATTTTCAAAACAAAGAGTAAAATGTGTCCTGACATCGTTGAGATCAGTTCCTCATACTAGCTTACACCTACTACCAGTTTAACACAACCACACAATACCATCACAGTCCAAAATCTAATTTTAAATCATTACATGCTAGCACTCACCACTGTATGTTCTCTTTAGTCCAGCTCTGAGTCCTTGTGGTGGTTCATTGGTAAACTTAATTGACATTTGAAGAAGGGCAATTGGGAACTGCTTGTGAATGTCAGTTGTCATCCACAGTCGAAAGCTTTCATGAACAGTCTCTGTCTCTATTACAGTGTCCATTAACTCATCCAGAAAGTCAAGTCCAAGGTGGCAATTTTGCAGAAGTGCCCAACCTCCCTAGTTTAAAACAATAGAATATAAGAAGTTATCAATATTGTTCACAAACTGAAATCACTCCTTGAGGAGCTGTGAGCTGTTTCTTTGGAAGATGGCGTTAGCTTATTTGGTTTTTTTTTCACCTGAACAAGTGGTCCCATCACTTGTCTCATCTGGTCTTTTCAAATAGTTTCTACCTTTTTCATTTCAATAAATTTAAAACATACCTTGTCATGACTACAGTGATGACAGAAATTGATAAATTTTTACTTACATTAGGGATCGCAGGAGTAGCTCCATAGAGCAACCTGCTAAACTTTGATTTTCACAAGGGTTCCAGGCTTGGAAAATAACCAAGTAAACAAACATAATTATTCTATTGCTATCAATCAATAGATGTCAAGCTTTCTTATATGAATTACTGTATTTCATTATAGGCATCTCATATACCTCTTTGTTAAGAGGACTTGTGAGACAGGGAAAGTAACCGCATTTCTCTTAACTAAACAAAAGGTGCTCCTCTCCCCTATTTTTTAATGGATTTCTTCTCATTTGACTTCCTAATTAGTTCCTTATGAGAAGTTATTAAACTCTTGTTGAAGAGAAAAAAGCAGAAGTCAGAGTAAAACAGGTTATAAACAGAAGCTCATAACACAGGAAAGTAAGATCAGTATTTTCACATCAGCAGGCATAGCAGTAGTATCACCTGATGGGCAAAGCATGCCAAATTGGAACATCTCACCTTTCTCACACAGATAGTTTTGTTCTTTAATTCCTCTTCCTGTAAAATGCCTATGCTACCAAATTGTCCCTCCCAAGTCCAAATTCAGACTACAGAAATACAAAATAACTTGCTAAGCTACCTTGTTTTTTTCAAGTTTATGTAACTGTCAATAGCATATTTGGAATTCATTTCTTCATTTAACAAAGTACATCCATATTACTAAAAATAAAAAACTGAAAAAATAATCTGAAATGCTTACAGAAGAATATTTACTGGTGATAAAACAAAAAAAAAACTCAAAAAATTGATTCAGCTATGTTCATCAGTCTGCAATTAGCTATAAAAATTCCATTTTATATGAAAAGCTCTCCATTTTCAATGAAAAACATCTGCAGAATATCAAGAAGCTTGTTATAGCAAATTGAAGGACTGTGAAAAGACAGTTCTTTAGCTTAGGACACTTATATAAATAAATATAGGGGTTTACATCAGCATTAATTACCCACCAAACAATATTCTTGCATGGCAGGATTTTTATTTCTAAGTATTTAACACAGAGAGAAAAATGTTCAGATTTTTGTTGCTTACATGAGCCATTGTCTGCTGTAGAAGTTGACGAGCATGGATTCCTTGCCCCTGGCCCATGGAGACACAACACGTTTCTGTCTTCAGTCTTTTTCCCAAAGCAATAATTGAGTCCGTAGGATCAGAGCCCATGGAAAGAAAGCATATGAGGGGAGTACGTGGATCTGACTCTTCCCATGTTTTCTCCAAGTCCAAGATGACTCCCTCTGCATATTTCTCCCCCATAGTGTCAGAGATATATTTTCTTGCCTATATTAAAAAGGGCAAACTTAACTTGTGACCTAACCACTTAGTACTGTTTTCTTCCCAGTGTAAATACTACCAATAAGTAGAAGAAGATCAAAGGCTGCTAAAAATTTATATCAAAAATATAAATATGCAAGTTTATTTTTACATGTCAACCCATCATACTGTCTCTGAAGAGGTTATTTCTTATAGCCTTATATGACCAGTTAAAATCTTTTAAATAATTATTATATTATGTTCATCTGTATGTAGTTATATAAAATAACTATAATTAGAGTATAATAAAAATAATAACTTCTTTAATACTTGAGAAAATTTTGAATGATTTAAGGCTATCTCCATTACTCCTAGCCTCAAAATCTAGAAAAATAGGAGAAAAGGATTAAAGATGGGCTTCAAAGTTCTTAGACCTTTCTCACTTTACAGTTAAACAAGCAATGAATTAACAGTAGTAATGATTAAAATAACTGTCACTAATTAGACAATCCAGAGACAGGTGAAAACCATCTCTTATTTCTTCTTTATTTATCTTTAAAAATTCTAGGTTAGTTTCCTTTTTCACAAAGAAATAGAAAAGGCTCTTTCAAACAGCCTGAGATAATCTTTCTTGTACTCTTTCCCACCACACAGCTTTCATCTTACATCAATCTTCCCCTTAATATCTCTGGGTTACCTCTCAGAGACAAAAGACATTCAGCATTATAAAAAAATTAAACATTTGATAAACTATCAGTTTTCATAAAACCATCAAAAGATGAAAGTCTACCTTGCCTCATTAACAGTAGGGAGAAACTAATCTTGCATGATCTGTTTCAGACACATCACAGACACCACAGAGATATTCTTTATACAGTACTGCTTAACCTATTGACTGCAGTTACTCCAATAATTGCTGAGATTTTTCTCTGAATCCAATCATAATGTCTAAAGACATGCATCAATAAAATTAATACCACATTTCAAGTGGTGCATTCCAATTTAAGTAAATTGTCATTAATTGTTCTGAATTGCAAGTAATTTTATATTTTTTTGTTCTTTTTTACTGGAGAAGAACATGAAAGTAAAAAATAGGCTCCTAGAAGATGATTTTTCTTTTAAAAAGGTCTATTTAATAAGCTTCACTTTTGTACTTTTTAAATAAATGGCTTTAAATTGAGAGCTTTGAGCAGACTTTAACAAATATTTTTTTCTAAAGTGGGTCTAATTCTTCCATGCAAGAAATAGTTTCTCAATTAAATCTTTTTCAGTTTTCTCTCAGACAGTCGGGTTCATTAAAATATTTTACTTCAGCCTAACATGGGGACACTTCTAAAATTCCAGCGAGTAAGCCAGGAAAGCCAAAAGTATCTTCTGAACTAATAAAGCAGATCTGGGTAAACACTTATGATTCCAGCAGAAATCACCACAGTGATATCTACCACAGTGGATAATATTTGTTCAATATATTCGCATAACTTTGTTATCACTGCCCTTGTAACAAATACATAAATGGTCTGAAAAGAATTTCAGAAAATACAGCATAAAGGTCCATTACAAAAAGGTGTTTGGAATTATGTAAGATAGTATTAACCTGCAATCTGGAAACTATTATTCTAGTGCTACCTAGATAGACCATGTAGCTATCTAAATATACCTGAGCTATGGTCCTGTCAGGACACCAAGATCTGACAAGAAGAAGATGTCTGAAGCAGTCCAGAGATTGCCCATATCCACTAGGAACCAATTCTTCTTCGGGATTCTTACTATCAAACCAGATTTTCCACTGCTTCTCTTCTCTGGAAATCTGCAATTATACCGTCAAAGAAGCAAATATCACTAAGCAGACAAGTCATCTTTGCACTGCCACTAGGTTGCAAACTTTTAATGAGAGTCAGAGACATGTAATCCACACCCAGGCATTTGTTTAGAGATATTCTTCCACAGATTTAATAAGGCTATTAAAAATGATAGGATAAAATTTCAGATTGTAAGTGTGCTATTGTAGAATGCAACACCCTAGAGTATTCATATTCTGAAAACAGGAGCTACTAATCAGTATTTTCTATTATGATATAATATTATCTATGTCAGAACATGGTTAGTTAGGCACAGATATGGCTTTGAGAACAGCAAATACATAATTGCTCCCCTCATGAATGCGCAGAAAAGTTTTCTTCACCCATACCAAAAGCTATTTACCATTAGCTACAATACACTTAGTGTCCCGTAAGACTCTTCATACAAGTACTGAATTTACTGAACACCTTCTCCCTTACTTTTATTCTATGTAACCAGAGAAATACTGGAACAAGCATCATAAAACACAGTGTAAGAAAGTACAACAGGGATGTAAGATAAACTAACAACTAGAATAAGAATAAAGTTACAATGTATGACTTGGACAATGGCAAGTTGATAATCTGAAATTATTATAATTATATAAAGTGTGAACACTCTACACTCTTATTTTCCTAGGGGTGGTTGAGTCTTTATATCAACATAAGTTGCTAAGCAGACAGGGCCATAACTGTGGCTATCTGCTGTCAGTTTTGTTTCACTTCTACAAAATAAACCAGTTTTCACCATTTGGCTTGATGACTACCAGACAATTACTTGTTAAACAAGAGATCAACTTTAAAAAGCTCTTACGCACTTGATCAAGAATATCTGAAAACTGTTTAAGCTTACTGAGCTCCACCAAGTTCAACCAAGTCATATCCAGAATCCATTTAGCTGGCTTAGGAGGACAAGCTTTAAGGTCTAGGGAAGCACCACCTACAAGAAATTGAAATGAGTTATTAGTACTATTGGAGAGACAAAGAAAAATAAACCAAATAAAAGGGAAAAATCAAATACAATAATCCAGTTTTTAAATCATGATGCTACAGGAGTTTTCTACCTTACAAAACTATGCCATATTTGATTAAGCTGAGTTTGCAATTTGGTTAGTTTATAATATTATTTTCTTTTTATATATTTTGTGCCTTAAACAGAAGTCTTAATCAATTTATATTTTGAGGCTTTACTGGTTTTTTGTGCAATGTGCCTGGAATTAAATGCTTTTTGGGAAAAGATATACTGAAAATTCAACATGGAAAAATTCACATATACAATCCATAAATAAATGTTGCCTGGAAAATTAAGTCTCTTGAAAAGGTAAAGTGGATCCAAACATTCAAGTGAACTCAGTCCTTGTATGCACTCAAGACCAAAGCCTTGACCTTGTCACAGGCAGCTTAGACTCCGATGTCCTTTTAAACTGTTAGCATCATTTTCTGCTCCTATTTGCTACAGTTTCTATATGTTTAGTACAATAATAATATTTCTACTAAGATAACCTTTCTATTATCTCAACATATACCTGATGGTATTTGAGCAGTAGACATAAAGGATACTTAACAATATTCCTTTTAAATTCTCACGATTACAAAGATCTATTCATCAATATTCAGTGTGCTGCTATAAATTAGAACTACCAGACAATGTTGTCTGTCACCAGATCAGAATGATAAACATGTATTGTTACAACTGACTGGGTTCTCATGTGCAAAAGGAAGGAGCATGCTGGCTAGGAGATACAAATACATAAATTTTCTATAATAATAATGTGTTCTCATTAAAATTTATTCATAGTTCCAACCTTTAATAAGTGTCAGAAATTCTTCATGCTTCACTCTGTTTCTTTGTATATCAATCTTCAAAGTAAGCAGTAATGTGAAAAGAAATTTGTGCTCCTCATAGAGCCCTCGGGCAGTATATTTGAATATTTCATATGTCATATGTTCAATGATATTGGTAACCCTCTTGCTGGTTATAGGGCTCTTGGTAGACCTGTTAGAAGAAAGGTCTGCAGTTGAAAGGTGATTTTCTTAGGCTTTATAAAAAGGAATACTGTGCAAAAGAGAAAAGGCCATAGTTCAGTATTTTCAAAATATGAAAAATAATAGATTTAGAAGAGAATATCAGACTGCAAACAGGCAACAACTTTCAGATTGAAGCAACAACAACAACAACAAAAAAATCCTTTCTAATCAAGATTTTTTGCCCGGCTGAAAATCAATGCAGTATAATATTTTTTTATTATCTAATGGCAAGTTTTGAAAGACTCTAAGTGCATTAGAAGGTTCTTTGCTTTGCTAAGTGACAAAGTTCTATGGGTATTAAGCTGACAATTCCTGGTCAAGATGATAAGAAGCAGCAGTCTTCTTTCTGATATTAGTTTGCAATAAATCTTTACTGTACTGCAAGCACCTCCAGGACTGGGTAAATACAAATTATACTTATTGTTAGCTAAATTACCTGGCTAGAGAGCGGTCAAAAAGCCCCAAAAACTGCCAAAGCGATGTCTGATACATGACATTGACCATGCTCATCTCAGTGAGAAGGAAGTACAAGATGCTACCTCGAGTTGCAACTGAAGAATGGGAAAGAAAAATTTGTTCAAAGCAGAAATGCAGAGCTGAAAACTTCAACTCTCCAAAACAGGTGCAGTGATTTTAACACTAATGATAACTGAAGAACCTTGAGTTTCTCTACTCATTACTGCCAGAAAAATAATAAATAATAAAAAAATAATAAAAATCATTCATTTAACCCTAGTTTATACATCAGGGGAAAAAATAAATTCTGTAATTAATGCAAAGTATGTGAAGTCCAGTTTTCAAATATAAGCATGTCTGGAGAGCAGCCTGATAGTACACTGCAATATTGAGATCATCAGCAGAACATATAAAAATTATGGTTGTTTGCTGTTTAAGTATCCAAATAAATTTCTTTTTACAGACTTTTACAAGTGTCATATAAAAGTCAAGTTAACTGTATTGATTTAACTTCCCAGCACTGATTTAACTTCTTTTTAGCAGTCATTCAGTTTTAAATGCAAAGGTTTTACAATATCTGTAATGTTTCTCATACACTAACTGTACCACCTTACTCATTTCCTAGAATGCAGGCAATTACAGAAAGATATTTTCCCCCCTGTTTTTTTCACATTATGACCTGTTAGTTAAAAGACAAAAGACTCATGAAATGTGCTGACTATAATAACCTAAGGATAAATGATGAAGCATTCATCAGAACTGATATAAAGAGTACTTAATGCTATGTAAGTTCTGTAAAAGAATGTCAACATGTTGAACTCATACTTACCTAAACACCCTAATGACTGATACACTTGTTTATAGAGCAATGGGAAGCCTACGAAGAGAACAATTCACTCGATTTTATAAATTCCACATGAGGCATAACATTGACTATTTTCTCCATTATAACTCAATATGACATTTCCTAGATACATTTTACTTACAGAAAAACACAGATCTCTCCTACCAGTTTTGGTCTTCCTGATCGCATCCTACAGTTTCTCCCAGTTTAAGTATTGATGTTTTAAATACATGGTGTAGCTATTAGTCTTCCATCACTACCTTCACTCACCAGGTCTGTACTCTTCACGGGCTGTATTGATCTGCACTTCAGTTTCAGCAGAAGTTTGTAGTTTCTGTGTTACTTCCTCAGCAGTCTTCTTAGTGTTACTCAATACAATTAGTAGAGTCTCATCATCTGCCAGAGAACTCTTAGTGCTTGTAAGTCGAAATAAAAGGTTATCTTCTAGGTCTTTAATCCTCCTTTTGTTCATAGTCACATCTTCAATAAGATCAGTTCTTTCTTTCTCTAATTCCTATTGTATTACATGGTAATATTTGGGAAACAGAAGAGCAATCAAAAATAAAAATAAAACATTTTGCTTAAAAAATAGTGATCCTACAAGAACAGTGTAGGCCAAGACTAGCTGCATTAATCTGGGGAAATTCCAGTGGTATTTTTGACACAAATATTGACTGCCAGGATCTTAACCTGCTACATAAGTAGACATTAACAAATCATTTCTACAAATATTATGGAAGATGTTTGTATCAAGCCCTAAAAGAATAATAAGTTTGCAATTGTTTGCCTTCTCTTTCTGTTTCAGAAAAGATGAATGCAAACACTACTCCAGACATAAGTTTTTATTCCCCTCCATGTAATCTTATCCTCATTCATGTCTTGCTTTACAATCACCATGTTGAAAATTTAGTCTTAATGGCCATCCTTAGTCATTGAATCAAGCATCAGATATTTCAAGAAGTGCCAATACTCCTCCATCAAACAGGGATAATTTCAGCCTCTTACTAAAATACTTCATTGCTTAAGAAAGTGTGTAGGACTTGAGTTACTTTACTAGAAGTATTTATTTTATACATTTAGTAGTACAATGTGGGTGATTTATGTACCTAGTTTCTTTTCCAGTGCCCAAATATAGAAGATGGATAACTATTAATTAGGAGTTTTACATTAAAAAACAGCTATTTGAAATCTCTAGAAAAATATTTTTCAGCTATAATAGTCCTTTCAGTTCATTCTTAAAATTAACCTTTAAAAAATTAATACAAATAAGTCCCTCAGAGATAAAAATCCTCTACTGAGATATTAAAAAATGTTTCAACATAGTGAAGTAAAAGGAAAGAAAAGAGAGAGGGTGGGTTAAGAGTTTTTCATGAGATAAGTTTAATATGAATCTTACGAATGAAGAGTAAGTGAACCAGTTGTTAGAAATATTTGCTGTCTAGTTAATTACTTCACAAAGTTTATAAAGGTCTGGTGAATAATTTTAACAATGTCCCCCCAAACCTGGAAGTTCTATGTTCACTCCATCATTGCCAAATCCATGTCCATGTTGCTTAGTAGCTGCTAATATTCCAAAGAAACAGGGACAGCACTAAGAAATACATGACTTCTCATATAGCACTAGAGACATAATGGACCTGAGCCCTTAGCAAGGTGTAAGGAGAGGTGTTTTACTCTCCCATTTGAGTAGTCTTCATGTATACAGCTTTGAAACACTATCACAACTTTTTTTTTATTTTTATTTTTCCACATTCTATTACCATAAAAAGGAAATTAAGAAAAATCATCTTATTATTATCTGATTTAGAGTTTTTCTTGGAATATTGAAACATCATTATCATCATCAGGTAAAAAATATTTAGTTGGGCAACCATTTTAGAATAATGCAAATACAACCTAACAGAAGATGTTCTTACTTATTCAAAAGATTCTGACAAAAACTGATGAAAATAGACAAGAAAACAGCTAGCTGCATTTCAATCAACTACTGTTTCATGCAACTGAAGAAAACCAGGTAACAGCTTCATGAAGCATTTTTTTCATGCAAGTTTGATGAAGTAGAAACTTCTTTTAAAAAATAGTATTAAAAGAAAGTTATCATCAAATTAAATATAATAATTAACATACTGAGCCAAATTAAACTTTATGCTTTACTGAGTTCAGTTTAAAAAGTTAAAAATACTTTAGAATTCAATGCTTCATCAAAACAGAAAGCTATTCTCCTCACAAGAGCCTGAGAAACAAATTGGAAACAGTTACCAAGCTAAAGTGAAGTAACCCTAGATGAAAACCTTAGTGAAGAAAAAAAATCACCTATTAAGCTCTTAAAATGCTTTTTGCAGATCAGAAAATGTAAATAGTTGAAAGCTTTCTTCATATCTTCAAAAATCTCCTGTCGTAACACCAAGGATGCAGAAAAAATAAGCCAAGTTACCGTGTACATAAATTCAAGGAATTTGCACCAAATAGGCTATTTCAAATCCAGTTTTATGGAATTCCTTTCACAAGCAGATGACATTTTACCGACTGTACCAAAGAATGCTATTTCTTGTTAATGTTCATAAAATATGAAAGCTGCTACATAGCTTATATCATCCTGTCACAAAATGATTCACAAGTACAAGAATTTTTATCAACTGTTCCTTACAAAACTTGAGCCTTTTTCCAGCAAAAATCTTGATATATGAATGTGAAAATTCAAAAAGCCACAGTTATTGCATATTATAACTCTATTACTAATTTGACTTATCTATGACACTAAATAAGCACTTTTTTTTCAAATTACATAACAGCCAATGTATCAAAATAATGATATCATTAAAATACCGTAAGTTATACTACCTTCAGACATATATCAAATCTCTCAAATCCAAGAAATATAGTAGAATCACATTTATACAGATATACCAGCTGCCTATTGACCTTATGCTTCACCTGTATCTTGCAATTGGTTTAACATTCTGGTGGAAAATAAGAAATCAGCACCAGTGCTCCTATCAGTAAACAATTAATTCTGTAAGATGTAAGTGACAAAGATTCTTCTAATGGTCATAGCAGACAACAGAGAGTCCGACTCTGTAAAAACTTTAAATGACATGCTGTAAACATTCCTTTTCCTTGCTGAGGTCTAAACCTCATTCATTCTAAGCCAGAACCATGTAAGAGGTGAGAGAATGGGAAGGATAGAAACGTGCATAAAAATCTTGAAGAACTCTGATTTCAAATAAGTAATCTCTTCTCTTTCTGGGACAGAAGTTCCACACACACATTGTAACAATGGATATCACAAAGCAGCCATACTGCCCAAATCATTTGACTAACTACCTCACAATAAAATAATTCCACCACTCTTCCACCAAAGGCTACAAAAGGTAGTAAGAATCCAGACAGTTAAGAGGGAAACTCCATATTCCCAAAAATGCATCATTATCCATCATAGAAAAGTATTTGGATGGTGTTATGTGTTCAAAACGACTCCTCAGGAAACCTTGAACCACAAGATGTATAAAAAGAACCCAAGAAAACTGCAACATGGTGAGTATGTTCTGTAGAAGTTCCCCTGCCTGTTAAGTGGTACACTCATCATTTATCTAGAGGAAATATCTCCAGGTGGTTTCAAATAAAACAATAGTGAGTATAACACTGAGAAGCTGGTAGAGAGAGCACCATATGTCCACTTTTTAGACATTCCCATTTAGTGACAAAGAGGCCATTGAATAGTAGAATAATTTTAATTTGGCAGGCACCTACAGAAATTAATTAGTTCAACCCCTGCTCAGATCTGAACAGCTCATTTGCTTAGGGCAATGTCCACGTGA
This sequence comes from Cyanistes caeruleus, assembly GCF_971803275.1. NCBI lineage: Eukaryota > Metazoa > Chordata > Aves > Passeriformes > Paridae > Cyanistes > Cyanistes caeruleus. The sequence goes on from NC_141701.1 coordinate 74,861,671, forward strand.
ATCTTGAACCCTTCCAAGAATAAAAATTCCACAAAATCCTTGGTTAAGCTTCTCCTGCGTTTAACCACTCTCAATGTAATTCTTTTTTCCCTAATATCTAATCAGAATTCCCCATGTTCCAACTTGAGTCTCTTACTTCTCCATCTATTTCTTGACTCCTCAGAGAAAAGTCAAGCTCCTCCCTTTCCTGTGTCCTCCAAGCAACCACACAGCAACAGCAGTGACTGGAGGAATTTGTCTCCTGGAGGAATGTACTGTATTTCAAGGCCCAAGAAATGAAGTTTGGCATAAGGCTTTGTGAATATACACATCACAGCGTGTTTTAGACAGACAGTGATAATTTCATTACATAGTGGGTTGACAGGCTGTCAGTGGTTGAAGAGAAGCTGATGGTGCAATGAAGCTGTCTGACAAAAAGCAGATCTTAACAGATTGAGTGTGATTTCTCTCACAAGATCCATTCACTGTTTGGGAATGAAATTAAACTACTTGATGTGAACAAAATGACTGAGGCTATTAATAAGAAAAATCTTACATTGGCGGGGCAGAGGGAAATGTTGGAAGGACAGGAGAACCTCAACAGATGCCACAATAAGGAAGCAAAGATATTCCTGTTATTCCTCTCTAGTGAAGGTGAACTGGAACTATTGCCAAATCTTAGTAAATACACAGTCATAGCTGCATAGTGTTTCTTACGACATCACATTGCCTGACCTTATAGTTACAGGGATTAGCTGTCCCATACTTAAAAAGATACCAATCAACCTCCCTCCAGAACTGCAGGTGGCATGTGGATTGGGACTGGTATCCTGAACCTGGACTTCCTCAACTAATATATCTGCAATGACAAAATAAGTAGGTAGCCCATTTTCCCTTGGAGCAAGGAAGTAACTAAGTCTGAATTCTTTGCACTAGGTTATGTTGCCATGAGCTCCAGAGTGTAGACAGAAGAAGATCAGTTTTGATTGCAGGCTCTTTGGCTTTTCACAGGCCATTCTCATGAGGCAGAAAAATGAGGTTAATACAGTACAGTTGCAATAATAAAGAGACAGAGAAACTTCCACATGAATGAGTCAATTGCTTCTGTGCCACTTTTTAAACCATTACAAATAGATTATATTAAGAATAATCACAATACACAGAGAGAGAAAGTTACTTTGCAATATGGGAATAGAGAGTAATAAAATTAAGCATTCTACAGGTACAGCCAGGAAAAATAGATACATTTAATTCTTTTACCTGTTTCTCTGTGAGAATGACTCTGCCTAAGAGCTGATTTTCAAGACCTTTCAAGGTTACTGTAAAATCAATGATGGAGGTTTGAGCACTAATTTCAGGAGAGTAACACGGATTTGACAGTTTTGTAGTAATGTAAAGTCTGAAGCCATTCATAACATCTACTTCCTTATCACCAACTTTCACCTTAAGAAAAATATTAAAAAGAATATTTTAAATATCAAGAGCCTATACACACTTTTTCAGATACTGCAAAAGGCACAAAAATCCAGTTTTAAACCATACGCCTGATGCAAGAAATTTGTTGAGAACAGTCAAGAACCACTTTAAATGGCCTATTCCAGACTTATTTCAAATTCTAAAAATTATCATAAGCAAAGGAAAAAGAAACTCCTTACATTAAATATATTAACCTTTGGGAACTTAACTCTACCTTATTTTTTCTTGTATTAGCATTAATCAAGTTTAAATGAGTTTAATATTTTATAGTACTATATTTATTTTGCTAAGGAGATGGTGTGGGGAGGGGAAGGAAAGAGGAATTTCCACATTTGCTCATTTGTTTCATTTTTACCTTATTGGCTGAACCTGTTTTAATGATGTTTCTTTCCAAAACATTATCAAGTGCTGGGTCAAGCTCTTCTCCAACATCTTCTACTAAAAGAGGTCTTCCCAAAGAAAGACTGTCCTCTAAGTGGTTTCTAAAATACTTGTGATTCAAAGAAGTGATCTGAAAACGTAGATGTAATATTTTATGCCCATTTACCAAGCTTTTTGTTAGTTTTATATTTATAAATTATTTAATTTTCTTTAAATGAAATACTTTCTTTACTGCCAAAAACAATGATCCTGTGAGTAGATTAGTACTAAGGCAAGGAACAGTAACATCAGCATACTCTATTGCCAGATCTCATGGAATGCAAAGTTCTATTTTTCAGCTGCAAAGGTAGAAATAAAGCAGCGCTGAGCATTTGCAGTTTTGACATCCCCTGAGTACAATTACTCAAGAATTTTACAGAAAAAATTCACAGGAACCTTTTAGAACCTTCAATTTTATCTTGGATAACATCTCCAAGTCAAACTGCAGCAGAATCAATTTCAAGATAAGTATTCAGGGAGGTTTTTTTAAAAAACTTGAAAATTAGAGGTTTACATGGAACAGGACCTTAAACAGTTTTTGCTTCAAATGGACCCCAGTATAAGTGGGATTTTCAATATGTTCAAAAAGCACATTCAGCTTAGACTTTAATAAAACTATAAACAAACTAATAAACGTTTTTATCATAACTAAGCAACCATTAAAGGTTTCCACACCTAGATAACAATCAGCATGAAATTGATAGTAATATTATCAGAACTACTCTATTATAACACCACAAACTACATTTATGGCTTCAGGGATTTTTTTTAAAAGCTAGTTTATTGATGTAATCATAATTGTAGCCACTAAGGACATTCTTTCTCATATTTTCTTGTTTGAATTTAATTTGTTTATCTTCAGGTACAGCGTTCTCAGACTGTACACTGTAGCACTACATCTTCCCTGTATATTCACAGAGCACATAGCAGCTGACATCCACACTAAGACAATGGAAATTAACAATAATTTCTGATTAAAAGATGAAAAAATATCTTGCTGTGAATCTTCATTTATAAACACATGAAATTGTATTAATCATTAATCAACTAGTTGGTGCTTTTTTCCTAACACTTAGATTATTCTGAAAACATGTTTATTACCAGACATCGCCCATCCAGCCTATTTTCCAAAGTTTATGTTTCATTAAAATAAAGTCTTTAAACAAATGGAGTGACTGGTGCTAATAAATACACATCCACCTCTAGCCAAATATCAAATCCACTAAAATATATCTGAGATATTTGTTATTTTCAAACCAGAAACTTTTTATATAAATGGCATTTATAAAGCATTAGGCGAATCACTGAATTGCAATGCTCTGTAAGCTAAGAGTTTTTTGGGATTAAGAAAGCACAAGCATTTCCATTACCTGAAGGTCATTTCTGCCTTCCTTATTTTTAATCCAAATTTTACCCTGTGCTTGTGGATCAATTAATAAAGGATAACGAGATGCTTTAGTGACAATGATCGCATTCTGTATGGATAAGTCATCATTTGGCAATCCTTGCAGGTTCCATTCACTGATAGTTGGAGCATCAGTCAACATTTCAATGAGATTCAAGTTGTTACGGAAAGGAATTTTACGGCTTTTCATTTCCTTTTGCCAGTCATTTAACAGCAGACTGCGGAACTCTTGGTTAAAAGGACCAGAGTAGGACAGAAAAGCTGTAGCCAAGAGTACATCACCTCAAAGAGAAAAAGGAGGGAAACAAAAAACCAAAACCAAAGTGTTACAACTTTGCCAATTCTATCAATGAACAAGCTGTTTCCTTCACTAGTTGCTACATGTTTTGGCTGGTAGCTGAAGAATACACTTTGGCCCATAAAGAAGACAAATCAATCCTTTTTCCAAGGCTCATTGTATGGCATGACAATGGTACATTTCAGTAGAGGACACATTTACTTTGTTCTTACTATGCAATTGTAGGAATCAAGAGATCAGCATTTGGAAGCTTGTTAAGGTCAACTCAACACAAATGTAACACTATTCCAAACACCAGATCCTGCACAAGGAGGACACGGCAGAGAGAACTTACTCAGAAATTTCTAATTCCATTATTTCTTTGTGCACTCATAAGAACAGGCTTAAACAATGGGAGGGGTGATTGGAGGAACAATGGGAGAGGGCGGGATAGAACCCCTTGTAAGTACTAATTCAATTAAATTATTATTGTAAACAAATTACAATGATGAGTACTCGTAATAAAAACTGTCACAGACATCATTATGGAGGTATTATGTGTGACAGCTTTTAATCTTCTGCTCAGTTTCAAAATTTTCCCCCTAAATTTCATGACACCATAGTTTGAGAGGGTTTTGTACTTCTGAAATGAGAATGCAAGATTTAAACTGGAGAAGATATCACACTTTTATACTGACGCTAAGACTTTTTGGACATTTTCAAGTTATCTATAAAAGAAATAGGATGAATCTGTGGGGAAGGTATCCCACATTTTTAAAAAGTTAATACTCATGTATATATTATACCAGCAAATAAAATACAACCTAGTTACTATAATACGACCTATAAAACAAGGCTGCTTTTTGTAGCCTTTCAAGATAGAGGGCAGAGAAGAAACTTCAGCCCACAGTAAATGATGAGATAAATTTCATTTATTGATCTGACTAATGAGTTAATTTACAAGTAAAAATTCAAAAAATAATAATGACCTCTAAGAAGCAAATTTTTATGTACATTAGTAACTGCAGTTAAAAATATTGATTTTTACATATAAATGTCAGTGCCTGACAGTCTTACTTGCCTCTATATATATTCTCAGTTATACACGTTTTATTGGCACTTGCTAACATATCAGTCTCTTTGGACTGTTACCTACAAGCATCAGTCAAGTTAAAATTTTAGTGTCCCAGATATGTGCCACCACATTCACAGCATCCATTATCTTTTCTTTTTAATGTGAACTTTAGCCTTATCTTTATTTTTCACCTAACAGGGCTTTTGCAGGGGAATTAGAATAATTACCCTCATTTTTGAGACGGGGACCTAAGATACAAAGGAAAAGTTTGATGTTTCAAATGTTTTTAGTTTCACTACCCATTACAATTCAACTTGCTTCCATCTTCAAAGGTTTGGATAAAAACTTACCAACTAACCTCTTGGTTTGCATGGCAAATTCTTTACTCTGTTCTGTCCACCTCTCTTTTTCACCTGCTAAACCACTTATAAGACTTGAGGCAGTTTGCATTTTATGTCGGCAACGCTCAGCATCTTCCAGCAAAGTCTAGAGAAAACCATGCACCAACAGAAATTGTTTACATATCTGATAGACTAGAAAAATCTCTACAACCAGTAGATAAACAACAGCTTAGAAATATAGTCTCAAACATCTCTATCACCATGAAGAGGAGGGAAAGTGAAATGGGAAAAATATATCAGGACAAACTATCAACATCTCCCAGAAATATGATTCAATATTTATTTTTAATATTTCTGTTCTTAATTTTAGTTTGGTGCAGTTGTTGAATAGTATGTAAAATTCTTGATACTTATTCATTCTGTGGAATTCTAATCAGAATTTCAATTATACATATCCAGCATACCTGAAACTTGAAGTTACAATAGTAGGCACTAAATAAAGAATACAAATAAAATAGTTCTTGAACGGGTGGGAGGAAAGATGGAAGAGGATCAGAGGCAAGGACAGAGGTAGAAAGCGAAGATGCAGTATTCCAATACTAGCTATCTCTTATCTTCTGTCCATCACCATCCTTTTCAAGGAATAATAGTGAAATTGAAAGAACACATTAAGTGTTCCTTAAAGCAAGGGTAGAAACTTCTGTGAAGAACAGTTCACCTGTTTTTCTCTCATTGCATTTTCATACTCTGCTTGCACAATATCTAATTCTTCTTGCTTGGCTCCCAGTTCTTCTTGAGCTTTCTGCAGATCTAGCATAGCGTTGGTTAGGCGTTTCTCCTGAATTGCTAAATTAGCCTACAGAGCATAAAAACATAAAAGTGTATTCATACACAGAGATCTTCAAAGCATTTGCTATAATATATTTCAGAAAGTTTTACAAATTCTTCAGGAGAGATTTCATCACTCAGCAAAACCTTTTATTTTTTCAACAAACTAAATTCTTATTTCAGATAGCTGCACTTGAACAGCTGGTTTAATATCAATTAGAAAAAAATCATTGAAAATACTTCTGGAAATGTCAGTCATTCTTCATATGACACAAATGTTAGTCTGACATAGCTTGCAGAAGAGAATGATGCCTCTAGAAGTCTACTTGATTTGTCCAACCAATATGCTAGGTCGAAACACAAATTTTGCTCCCTTCTCAGTCATTCTTATCATAATACAAGCTATTGTCTGTTAAACATACTTGACCATGTTCTTCCTGACTTTCATTCTAACTACTTAGGCCTGTTCTATTTCTCTACATAACACTGATAAAGAGTCTCTCTACAATCTTCTTATGAACTGAGATCTGGAACATTAAAATAACTAAATCTCAAGGCTTTTTTCTACTTAATTCAAAATTTTTAAAAAAAGAGCAACTGCAGTAGTGTATTTAACTAGATGACAGATGCTTTAACCCCATTCACTAGGAGTCCATCTCTTTCATAATTTTGACAATTTACATACATTTGAAATATAACTTTATTGTAGAATTACAAGATAATAAATTTCTGGAGAGGGAAGCACCAGTTCAAATAAGGCAGATGAAGTTTCCCACAGATTAAATCCTCAAGTGTAAACAGGTAAGGATGAGAAGGAGAAATGTCTTTGACTGAACTACAGACATACCTTTAAAGGTAATACTTCTTTGTTGATGGAAAAAAAAACCACCATAGCTTTGGTCCATGAGCAAAGGCCAGCAACATTCCCACATACTCTCTTAGCCGTCTCTATGTTGTAGTCCACCATTTCAAAATAAGGGCTCAACAGTTCTACCACTTCTTCATTAATTGTGTCTTTCTGAAAATGCTGAATAAAAATTTTTAAAAGTACAAGACACAAAATATAAGTAATTAGTGTAAATCATATATACATGTATTTCAGAACACATAGAAAACTACAAGGATCACAAGTGTTATTACAAACAGCTAATATGGAGTTATTTCTCACATGTATCCTTGAGACCTTTACAAAGTCATTCCATTGTTATATATACTTAGAACATGGAAAAAAGTTTGCCTTCATTTATGATGTTTGCTATCTCACACTCACCATTACTGTCACACAGATAATCATTGTTTCAAAATATCACTGGTCCTGCTTGAAATTTTATTTTGCTTAAGACATAGCAAGTTTTGAAAATCTTCAAAAAGAAAACAAAGAGCTAAACTCTTGTTCAAAAATATACATTCTACAAGACAGTCCTTTCAAAGGGCAAGCCAGCTATCTTACCCTTAAATTACCTTGTCTAATTAATAGAATGTATTTAATTTTTTAAAGAATGTATTTTTACTCTTCTCTTGAAAAAGCCCATTTTTCCTTTTTCCTCCTGAAAAGCTCTCAATTTTATCCCTCAAATTTATTTACAAAGTATAATATCCCAGACAAACTTGAAAAATAGCTGTTCCCTGAAGCACAAATAGGTTTAATTAAGCACAAGCAAAATGAAATGTTGAAGTCCCTCAAAATTAAAAACCTTTACAAGTAGATTCAATGTGAATACTACATAAATAACACCCATGCCACTATCAACCATACAAAACTGGTCAAGCCTCCTACTAGACCAGTGACAAATTAAGTAAACTAAAAATGCAAAAATCAGGGATGAAAACACTCCGTGTAGCAGGAAAACGTACCATTTATTCCCACTAGATAAATCACAATATTATTAGGTTTACTTATGAATAGGTATTTGCTTACCAGTTTGTTTCCATTTCCCTAGACAAATGCTATGAACCAAAAAAACCGAGATTTTAAAAAGTTCTGATTGTGTTCATCCTAATAAACATCTATGCTTTTTTCAAGCCAGTGCACAAGCTGCAATGTTGAAAATTAATGGAAAGTTAAATACCCGAAAAAAATATGTTTGTTATTAGCTTTAATGAAATGGGTAATGGCTATCCAAACCAAATGCTTAAAGCTTTGGGTCATTTGTCACCTAAAACAATTTCATTGCCTTACTTCAGAAAAATTATAATTGATTTATAACATGACTTTGCAAGAACGGTTAAAGCTTATTTCATTCTGACATATTTATTCTTAGGCCCTTAACATCTATTGTGTGATTTCCCTTGCACATTTGTTCTTGTATGAACACCAGAGAAAGCACTGTCCTTTATTTTCTTACATTATTAAAAAAAATAAAGATTGCACAAGCACCTGCAGGCTCTGTAAGAAGTTCCCTGTTGTCATCAGCTTCAGAGATTCTTGCCATGATGGGACAGTACAGCATTTTTCCTGATCAATTTTCACATGGTTGACTTTACGCTGGAAGAGCAGCAACACACAGTCCATGATTCGCATGATGAGGTGAGGAGGTCGACCCAGTGTGCGGACAGTGGCAATATCTGCAGGTTTTATTGTCTAGGAATTTAAAACAAAGGGAAAAGTGATTACTGTTACTGTTCAGTTAATAAAACATGGAACATAAGCTCACCAACAGTATTAATGGAAGAAAAGAAATACTTATATTATTTTTACCGCTAAAAAGCATGAAGCTAGAAGGACCCCACAATCCGATTTTCGCTAGTAACTCCTATCAAGTACTAGGAAACCTCAGCACGGGACCTTCACAGCAGCACCTTAAAACTCAAAACTACCGTAAACTGTTTTGATGATAAAAAACAGCAAAGCAGAAATACCTTGAAATTTTACTTGTTTCTTTAAATGTGAGCATATTGACCAGAAACTGAGTCTAGAAAGGAAATACTTTTCGTGGACACACAGAAAATTAAGGTAAATTAAGGAAACCAGTGAGAAAGCCTGGCATATGTATATGTTTGCACCTTCTAATACATCTTACCAGGAATACTCCTGGCATAGGAGCAGGCCTGAGAGAAAAATAAATTACAATAAGGTATGAAAACCTAGGCCCTGTGAAGGCTAAGTAAGCCTGGGGTGCAAGTCTAACACTGTAACTCATAACTCGACATCATGAGTCAGAAAAGACTTATCAGAAAAGTCAGCTGAAGATGTCTCCTTAGAGAATTGATTCAAGCAGTAGTGCTTACTGCACCACATACAGAGCAACAAAACCACTGAACAATGGGAACTGCTGATGGGCAGACCCGCTCCTACAACACACACAAGTCTGAGCAGAAGCTTTGCTTGTTCACATCAGTCCAAGTACACAACAGCCCAAACAGGATAAAAGAGATTACTGCAAGTGTTATGACACCTTGCTTCTAGCCTAGCACACACCTCACTGGGAATTCACAAAGACAGATTTTAATTACTTGTGTCTATACTTCAATAAAGGGATTTCAAAGTACTGCAGGCTATCCAGATAACCTCCCCTCTGCCAGCCCTTTGTTTCCCTTCAATTTTTCGCTGCTTATTGGATTCAGTGTGCACCAAATAATTCACCAGAATTTTTCCAGGTATCTGCATGAAAATTTTAACCAGTATTTCTTAGTCACTGCTAAGAAATTCAGCTCAGCCATTTTTTGCTGACACACAAATTGTGGCAAAATTGTTACATTTAAATTTTATTTATTTATTTCCTTGTCTCTAGCTGTGCACTGAATGCGCTATTTTTGTTACAGGGCAAAGTGCAACAAAGTTTTACTGAACTTTGACAATTCTTAGTCAAATTTTAAAAAAATAATCTCATTATATATTTAGAAATGCTTACAAGATCTTGTGTACCCACCCTTCTGGGGAGGGGAGGCAGGCCAGGAGGGAGGGAGGCAGGCCAGGAGGGAGGGAGGGAGGGAAGGTGGGCAAGGCAGGCAGGGTGGGAGGAAATGTGGGAGGGAGGGAGGGAGGGAGGGAACGAGTGAGAGAGGAAACAAGAGAGGAAACGAGGGAGGAAACGAGGGAGGGAGGGAGGCAGGCAGGAAGGCAGGCAGGAAAGCAAGAAGGCAGGGAGGGAGGGAGGCTTAGAATACATAGACATGTTCTACTAGATCTCTTTTTGTGATTGTTTGCCTTTCCCCTTTAGACATAGGCAATGCAATTTATTACAGAAAATTCAATAATTTCAAGATTAAGCCCAAATATTTTTTCCCTTTGAGAAGTTTTACAATAATGCCAGTGTTGTTTTTTCTTGAAATCAGGTTTTCATTTATTAGCACCCTACATTTCCAGAGCAGTATTGTTTTAGTTCAGCCATTTCAGTCAAAAGCAGAAAGTAAGCTTTAATAAGACATATGTCTAGACACAGGATGGTGGTGCCCTCTTTATACTGTAGATGCTGACTAATTAACATTGCTTATTTTTCCACTTGTCAGAATGCCTGCCTGCTACCAGGTTTTGTTGTGGCTGGTTCTTTAACCTTTTCCCTGTGGCTATATATCAGGGTCTTATAATACAAACCTTCTCCTTTATTTCACTCTTCCCAGCTGTCAGGTCATCAACCTTTATTTAGACTTTTGCACTCTGTCCTTTAAGCATCATGGCAGTCAGAGACTGTTAAACATCTTTCACTCAAGGTGAAATTTACATTCAGAAGACCCATAAAATTTTTCTACCCTAGAGTTCAAAGTTAAAATGCCATTCTTTCAAACCAGTCTTTAACCATTACAACTGCTGGCAGCCTCTCAAATGGAAAGGTATAATTTCCAGTAAATCCACATAAAACCCTTTGAGGTTTGTCTATCCTTCAGGTTTTTTCTTCATACTTTTATGTTTCTTGAGATGTGAGCTCCCTGCATGCATCTAACAGGTATATTTTAGATTCCACTACTACTGCTTGAAGCAAAATGTCTTGAGGCACATTCTATAAAGACAGCTGAGCAGACATAAAAATAAATAGTATGCAAGACCAATTAATATTATTCTTTTTAAATCTTAAATATATGGGCATTCTATTAAAAAAGCTTTACAAGAAAAGTATGGTGAAGGAAATGCAGTCTTGGTAATGCCACAACTCCTAAGAAAATATTTTTTTTTTAAATATAGAAAATAATGGACCAGAAAACTTACTGAAAATGCAATTTCTTTGTGAAAACTTAAAATAGAAGGTTTGGATTTAGATGGAATTACAACTGATTTTATATGGAGAGCACTTCACTCAGTGTACACAAGCTGTTTAATATTGTATCAATATTCAGTTACTAGTCTAACATCAGCCTGTAGCGCATGTAATGTTAATTACAGTTTCAAAGAAAGTTAAAAGTTTCCCTTTTCTGAAAACTGACTATTTGGGTGTTGATACTCACATGAAAAAAGAAAAACAAAACTGAATCCAACAAGTCTCAAAATACATGTATTTATTTTTTGCCAAGAGTTATGCAATATGCCTGCAATTTTGTATTTCAAAGACATCCACTTTCTCAGTGGTAATGTTACACAGGGTCCAAGTACTAACCTGTAAGGCTGCTTCTGCCTCTTCCAAAGCAGGCTTGGCAGCTTCCAACTTCTCTTCAGCAATGGCTTTGTCAACCGTGATACTGTCTACAATTGCTTGCGCTTTGTCTTTCACTTTCTGAACATCACCCTTCACATTCTCAGCAGCCTGTGCTTTTACAGTAACTTCTTTCAATACCTAGAATGTGAGAAAACCCACATGCCGTAGTTAAAAGAGTTTTTTTTACACAATCATGTCTGCCCAATTCCAGAAAAGTCAAATAGGATCATTCTCTCCAAGACCCTTTCTTTACAACACTTAACTTCATTTAAATTGATTCATCTCTTCAAAATAGAAGGAATAAAAGGAGAAAAAAAAATTCAACAGCAACACACTTTGAAGGCTGTACATACCATGTCAGCTTTTTCATTGGCAATTTGAAGTTCCTTTTCTTTTACCTCCAGTTCTCTGCTTAGAGCAGCCACTGACTCAGAGGCCTCTTTCAATTTTTCCAGACCAGTATTTATTCTGAAGTTAAAAAGCAAAATCAAAAGCATCTCATTCGCTATGGTGCACAATTTACACTATACTTTCCATCTATAGAATGAATCACATCAACCAGAATGAAAGCTTGCAAAAGGTGTTTTACGCCAAAAATGAAACTTGGACAAGAACTTTCACCTTTCTCATATCTTCAGAATCAATAAAGTGGACAATAAAGTACATTAATAAATTTTGTGGCTTGAAATTTTACCCACTTCTAATCAACGACTATGTCTTTATCTTTGCATAAAAATCCTACACTTCGTTTCTATAAATATCACTGTCTCTCTTGAGCCAATGCTCAAAGAACAGAGTCCTGTACAGCAGAAAGCTTTTTCTGATTACCAAAATTTTGAAAATTATAAAAAATCAATATTTCTTATTTTAAGTGGGCACTGAAAATAATCCAAGACCAAACAAAAGAGAGTAAAAGAAAAATAACATTGAGGTAAGACCTATCTGATTCAGCATTAAAATTCCCCTTCAACAGTGATTTTTTTCTATCAAAAATTCTTCACTTGGGACTTTTCAGACAAGTTTTAAGGACCTCTACAGAGGCTGCTATTGCAAAGGCTATGCAGTACTCAGACAGCTGAACAAATATCGGAGAACAGACAAAGTGTAATCCCTGACAAAGCAATTCAGACAGTGCAACTAAATTTATGTGGAAGAAATTTGACTTCATGAACTAATTTGGTAAATCTGAAGGTAGAAAACATGGCAACACCCTTGTCTTTTACAAGCCTTCACCCCTAACATAACTACAGGTTTCAAACTCAATTTGACGTTGAAGACAAAGAATGTTTCAAAGGAAAATAAATTGTTTTTTTAAGCCTTTCTTTAAGGCTTCCAACTCTTTTTGACAATCCCTCAAAACTGAGAAGCCAGTTTTTCTTTAGGGTGACACCAACTCATACATTAATTGCTAATTTTATATTATAGTTGGGTTTTCCTGACATGAAGATATATCTGCAAATAGATATTATTAGTTTAATAAAGCATCTGAAAATAGGAATAAGTATATCAAAACCACTTTAATAATCTACAGGTAAAAAGCTCAGGAGTCTAAGTGAGGCTCTGTGCTCATAAAATGACTAAAGATACTCCTTCTGCCTTCATAACAGGAGGCTACAGGTGTTCAGCAAGAAAACAAAAGTTGCTGCCTGGCAAATTAAATGCTATTTTCAATATATTATGAAATTACATGGAGATAACTTCTTTGACTCTTTAAAAACACACAGGTACAATTTATGTTCACCAATTTATGTCCACGTCATTTTCTCTCTACCTCTGTTTTCATGCACCACTACTCCTTTGCATCATGCATCACCTCCAAATATATAAAATATTTAGCTTATATGACAAGAGAAACTACAATATTTGAATAAATTACACCTTCACATAATTCTAGGAATTAAAAATACCTTTTTTTTACTGTGCAAGGAGACAAGCCATGCATTGAAACATAAGCATATCAGAATATGCCTACCTGGGAAAGAAAATTACAGAAAAGCGGAAGTAACCTGAGTAGTTTACCTGTTTGATAACGTTCGCACTTCAGCATGCTTTTCTTTGTATGTGGTTTTGTATCCCTGAATAAAGGTCAGGTAGGATTTGGGAGTCACATGTGTAGAACGTCTGTATCTTTGAAAGTAATCAGAACACTTTTCTGCCACTCCATCCTGGAATGAGCCCATACACTGCACAATTTCCCTCTTGATATCAGCAGTGCAGTCCATATCAAATGAGGACAGAAAGTGTTCAGATACTTAGGAAAGAAAGGAAGAAAGCTTAAATGTAAGTAAATATTTACAAAAACATATTAGCTTATAAACAACTCACTATAAAACAAGTCAGCATGTATTATCTTGGCTTTCACCCAGCTTCTGAAAACCCAGTCTTCTTTACTCTTCACTATCAGAATCTGAAAATTATTCTACACTTGTCAATAAAAAGCATAGCCAAGGATCTGGCATTCTTTCATCTCCAAAGTGTGCAAGTGCATTTTTACTCTGAACCTAGCTGCTACCTACCAGGGACTAGGTAAGCACAGCCTTCCTCTGTATACCCTATCACAGACACATTCACAAATACACTCTTTCTTTAGTAGCATCTTTGTCTTCTTTACAAATGCTTTTAAGACATCTTCACAGGGAATTTTTCATCAAACTGTGTTCAAAACCATTCCTGTGTTAGAAATATTTCAACAGCTTAATACAACAGGCTTTAAAGAAGAAAATTTTGGAATCAAGTAAGTTTCTTCCGGCAAAATTCAACACAATTAAAACAGCTACTTGACCACTGATCAGAAAATTATGTGTCTGCAAAGATAAAACCTACACATACCTGCTACCAGAGCATCCTTAGGCCATTGGCTGAACCAATCTATAGTGCATCCAGAAATGAGAGCAGGGAACTTCAGGGCCCTATTTCTGAGTTTTTCACCTACCGGTGAAAAGCAAAGAACTACGTGAAGGTTCTGACGGACTCTGGTCATGAAATAATCATACAGAGCTTCACTGGTTGGAGGTCTTCGTGGATGTTCCTTTTTGCAGGAGGGAATGAGATCACTAATGATCTCATCTACTTCATCACGTGTAAATAAGTTTGACACCTTTGGGAAGAAGGAAGATTTTTTCATGCTTTTTGGGATGATCCAAAATAGAGTCAATAGAGCACAAGGCTCTTTTAATACACAGCATTGTAGGAAGGGGCATACATCTCAGACACTGAAGTTATTAGTACCCACCAACTCCTTTAAACAAGAAGTTTTAATGAAGTGATTCCATTAAATGGACTGAAATCTAACTTACTGTAAAACTTTAAACCCCACCCTCCAAAGGCTTTGATTCCTTCTCTTTATATTGCAATAACTAGTAGCAATTACTCTGAAACATAATCCTGAAATAATAAATAAGTAAATAAAATCAATTAAATCCATCCCATCCACTCTGGACATAAATTTACCATATAAAAATTATCTGTACACTGTTAATTTCACAGACAACTTTTTAAAACATAAGTAATATTTCCCCAGTCTCAATTTTATTTTTTTAAAGCTGCACTCATGTCCCTTGAGATAGCTTCTCTCACTCTAACCTAGGATTTTGTAGATTTTATAGACCGCACTCATTTTTAATAATACTCTAATGATAAAAAGCACTTAAATTCTAGTTTTTGAAAGTGTATCCCTTGACTTATAATACAATATTCAAATAAATTCTGTTATTTTGCTTCAGAATTATAAATTTTAAAAAGCAGAAAATTGATCATGAGGAGGCACTTTACCTCTCCTGATGACAAAACATTGTTCAAGTATTCCAAGAAAGACTCATCTTTGATCTCATTGTCTGTAAAAAGAAAACAGGTGCCTTTGCCTTGAAGTCCTGCTGTTCTGTATAAGAGTTTCAGATCTTCCATCAAGTCTAAAGTGTTGTATGATCTACAAAAAAAAAAAAAAAGTTTAACAAATACTCATCTATTTTTAAAAAAATTAATCTGACAAAAAGGGTAAAAAAAAAGAAAAACAACAAGCAAATTTAAGTTAGAAACAATATCTTGGAACTTAAGGCAAAAAGGTGCATATTTCAGATAGATTCTCTGATGAGACCTACACCAAGGGACATTCGCACATGTGAATCTACACTTTCTTCTGCAGCCAACACACCTGCAAAAGACATAAAATAATTTCACTTCCCTAAAACTACATCTTATTTGAGTGCCAAAATTGACCTGTGCTACAAACAGCTGGGGAGATAGTCATTCTGAGGCATTCAGAGAAGGATTTATGATTTATTTTTTATCTTTTATGAGTTATTTCAAAAGAAACCACACTGGGTTGAACAACATGAAATAAGGCCAAAATGTACTTGGAAAAGGTTGTCAAAATACTGATATCTATATAAGATCAACGATATTAGAGGGCAGGGATAAAGATTCAACCTTCTCAGATGACGGCATTTCAAATATTACAAGATGAATTCGTAACGGCCTTTTGGATAGATAACCACCTAAAAATATTTTCAGTAGCCTTTAATGTACTGCTTAAAGACTCAAATATAACTTGACACTGCCAATATTCTTTCTCACTCTGTGAATGAAACAAAAAAAATTTCCTACTCCAAAGACAGTAAAAATCCACTATTATTGTAGTAAATCAAGCAAATCTTGTAAATTTCAAAGGATTTTCATGTCCTCCCACTCCATGTGATGGTGATCAGACTACGTTGAGCAGAGAATATGAGCCTGTTTTATTTATAGGAAGAGTTAAAACACAAAGGACTTAATTAGTTAAATTTCAGGTAATGCTCACCTAGTCAACATTATCTGGAATGTTTCATAGCCCGCTATGAAGGACGCCAATCTTGTCAAGCTCTGTTTTCCTGAGCCACCAACTCCAACTAAAAGAGCATTTCCACGAGGAGTGCGAATCACACGAGAAATCTGTGTAATATACCATTCATTTATTGCTACAAAGTATAAAAGTCACACATCCAAAAATTCTATACTACCACATTAACAAGTTATATTAGAAATGAAGAACAAATGAAAATTTAAAGGTTTAATTAAGGGATTCTATATTACTATTAATATATTCTGTGGGCATTTGTACTCTGTAACATTTACTGTTGACCTGTCAAATAGTATAGCAACCATTTGATTCCATCACTGTGTATGTTCAGTTATCAGTAGAATTACATCTCCCACCAAGTACAAGTAAATCTCAGCTGTGGTTTCTTAGTGATGTGCTATCACAGCATGAGGAATTATCAAACTGGGAAAGAAATAATTTCCCCAATGCCATGACCTCTGGATAACTTCAGTAAGACTCATCTCACCAGGTCTTTTCATTGTGAACCAAAAGACAGGATGTCCCAGGCATGTTAAATTCGGGACAAAGAGTTTTCAGTATTCTCTGCAACAGGTAATAATACAGCCTTTATAATGAAACTTGTTACACTTCTCATTTACTTGACATGCACAGTATCAAGTATGAATATTTGATCACAGTGAAACATCCCCCAGTTAGATCTACATTTATTTCCCACTTCATTAGTTATCTTTTAAATCAAAAGGCAGTAGCTTCCTACTGCTCCACAATTCCCTTCAGTTCAGGACTATGCAATGTAAACAAACAGACCCTTCAGAATTCAGAGCAAAAAAAAATTCAGCAGTAACTGTGAACTGCATACACTTGTCCTGCTGTCCAAAAAACAATGCCATGAAACATGATGCTGAGAAAATGTGTCTAAGTACAGAAGACAAACTTTCTCCACAGCCCACCAGCTGCAAGTGGACAGACCCTCACTGTACCCAGAAGAGCCTACATTAATATCCAGAGCAGCACAGAGCCAGTTCCCTCTCAAAGACACAATAATACCAGCCAGCTGGTTAGCAGCTGGTCTCCTCCATACGAGCAATGATGCACTGGATTGGCTTCTGTTCTCTTTATTATCTTGAACAGTTCTTTGATGACTCCAGAATTCCATTGTGCCAATAAACCACCTCGGATACTTATTTACTTGCCTTTTGTCTGAGTTACTTCTTTCCAAGCCATTAAAAATAGTCATGCCAATTTCCTCTAATTTAAAGCCTATTTATTTTACATACTGAGTGTAATGTATTTATTATTTTCCATAGGTTAATGTTTCAAAAGAAAGATAAAATCAAGTATGAAGTCTTACTCTAGGCTTCTTTATTATTTACCCAGAAAAAGAAAATTTAATTTGCACAACATCCTTGCAATATCACAGATCATTTCAATAATGGCTATTAGATCTTTTCCAGGCAGAGGCACACAAACTGTTAATTGGAAATTTTGTTCTCTATTTAAGATATCCCTCAGCTATGGATGATAACTGTGAAACAGGGAGCAAGGTCCCTGTAGAAATTGCAGGCCACATAGCTTTCTCGGTCTCGCCTGAGAAAGTGGCCTGGGAAATCATAAGGAGGAATTAAAACAATCCTCAGAGATAGAAAACAGCCTTGCAGGTGCTGTTTGTCTGTTCCTTGTTTTCTTGCAAGAGAAGATCGAGGGGTGGCGAGCCCCACTGACCAATGATGGTGATGTGTTAGTTTACTAACCAATAAGAGTTTCTTTTCTGTACTTTTCACGTATTGGTCTATAAAAAAGACCTGAGGTAATAAACTGAGAGAAATTCTCCTGATCGACTCCCAAGAGAGTCTGTGTCGTTCTTCTCGCCATTCCCAATAGAGCGACACTCAGCTTTAACTCATTCAAGTCATATTATGTGAGCTCAGATTAGGCATTACCTCAACTGTGCCTATCTCACTTTCTCTTAGAAGCTGTCTCAGGTCTACACACTTGTTCCTGTTTTCAAGAATTTAGAATCACAGAAACACTACCTATTTATTTCATCTAAGCAAAGACAAATAAAATATTTCAAGTATTTACCATCTAGCTACCAAAAGAAGATTTTCCTGATAAAGGTGGCTGTTCAGTGATAAAAAAAAAAATTGCTACATCCTAAACTTATATAGATTTTTTTTCTAGGAATAAATGAGAAACTTATTGGTAAGTGTGATGATTATTTACAATTGTCCTAAAGAAATGCATAGCACAACATCGATTCTGCAGTGAACCTTAGAAAGAAAGGGACTAATTTTGCAAAATAATAAGAATTCACCCCAAAATTATGAAAATTGCAGATGCAATATGTTTGTCAACTATAATTAAATTTAAATTGTTTAGATATTTATAATTATATTTAGGAGGATGATGCAATTAAATATTCAGTTCTTAATAATTTATTAAAAGAAATACTGAAAACCTCAGTATTCAACTGGGACAATAGAGGTTCTAGTGTCATAAAAAAAGGTTCTACTTTGTACGAGGCCTTTTCTATGTGAACAATCATATCAAGCTGTGCTGCGCTAAAAGTTACGGTCAGTTCCAATCCATATTCAAAAGAACTTTAAAACTACTGAGCATACTGAGGATCCACAAAAGAATTTTGGACTACGTTAATTCCTACTCCGCTGTGCATACTCCTTCAGAAGCAACCAATTATGTCTTAACCTGAATTTCATTTGATTCATTCCAAAGACAGGAAGGGCTCCCAGAAGAATTAAGAAGAAGGAAAGTTGAAATAGAATTAGAATAGCTAGCACCATGGTCCCACCAAACATAAAAGTTAGGTATGAAAGAATAGTTTCATCTGCTGCATTTTCTGAAAAGTTTTTAATAGGTTCTAATACCTAGTCACAGAGTGACAGATCAAATATTTATTAGCAATAAATTATTTGCTTCAGTTTCATAAGTAATTTACCTTGATTCATGCATACCTCTACTCAAAGGAGATGGGGGAAAGTGAACAACAACAAATGACAATCCAGCAAGACTGTACCTTGACTAAATGAACCATAGCATCCTCAAAGAAAACCATGTCCATTCCAGTACCACGAACATTCTCATTGTATGTTTGTAAAAACTTATTTAAACGATTCCGTAGCTGATGAAATGAGGAGATTGGTTCATAGATTTTGGGAATATCTAAATTAACTTCCTCTGGCTTTTCATCTAGAACAAAAAGCAAGTAATAAAATCTTAGCAACTTAAATAATTGACAAAGGTTCAATGAGGGGATAAGTAAGGAAAGATAACTAGAAGTTTCACCACCCAGAAACAGATATATTATACATATTATATATTAGATGTACATGTGAGAGTACACCCTGCCTGCAAAAAATGGTGATTTCAGCTACATAATTTTTAAAGACAAAATGTAAAAAAAAAACCTGAATAGCCTTCTTTCTCTGTATCTGAAACTTGAATGAAGAAAAATTATACTTGTTTAGGTGCTAGGAAAAAAAAGTAATACCAGAAAATAAAGGTAAATAAATACTGCAGTTAAAAATTGCAAATAATCTTTTCTGTAAAAGAAATACGGTCTAAATTGATTAAATAATTGCACTAGAAAAAAATACTCTTGAAATTAATAATTTCCACAACAAAAAAGTATATTCATTGTGAATTAACATACATTCATTTCCTTAGGTGACATGAAAGGCATAAGTCAGCTCTCAAAGAAAGGAACAGTGCTGCTGCCTCATCTCTGCATTCATAACCTTAATCATGCTGAAAGGTGACATGCCTTCTTCCATAAGAATTGTTACAGCAAATAAAATTACAGAAAAGTTGAGATCAGCAGGGACCTCTGAAAGTCATCTGGTCTAATCCCTTGCTCAAGATGGGCCACCTACAGCTGGTTCCCCAAGACCATGCTCCGTGCCTTATGAATACCTCCCAAGACACAGACTCCACAACATCTCTGGATAACCTGAACTAGACTGCCACAGTGAAGAAAAAAAAAAAAAAAAAAAAAAAAAAAGAGTGATTACTGATGTTCAAGTTTTAAATAGATAAATAGATTTTTTCCAGTATATGTGTGTCTTTCTTGTATTGGAACAAGAAACAGACCCGGACACAGCACTCCAGGTATGGCCTTATTAGTGGGAAAAAAATGGAAAGCCACTTCCCTTGGCTTGCTGGCTACATTTCTTCTAATGCAGCTCAGGATGTCACTAGTTTTTTCTTCCTTTAAGGAAGGGTACACTGTTGGTTCATGTTCAGGTTGGTATCAACCAGCACCTCCAGGTCCATTTCTGCAAAGTTGACTTGCAGATGTGTGACCACTAGTATACACAGGTGCGTGGGGCCGTTCCTCCCTAGGTCCAGGACTTTTCATTTCCCTTTGCTGAACCTCGTGGAGTTCTTGTTAAGGCCCACCTGGGAGGCAGCACAATCTCTGACATATCAACCACTCCTCCTAGTTCTGTGTCACGTAGGAACTGGCTTGAGGGTGCGCTCTGCCCCACCACCCAGACCACTAATGACAATGTTGAGGATGACTGAACCCTGTGCTGGCCCCTGGGATACACCCTTAGTTACTGGTCTCCAATTAGACTTTGAGCCACTGATCACCACTGTCTGGGCTTGACCATTCAGCCTATTTGCAATCCATCTCACTTCTCATCCAGACCATATTTCATTAATAAATAACAGACAAATCTCATTGGAACGGTGCCAGCAGGCAGACAGGGGGCTTTTGGTTGGTGGTTTGGATTTCCTGAAAAATAATACTAGTACAATACTAGTAGAATTTTGCTCTTATTTACATACATTTAACTCAATTAGTTTCAGGATTTCATGACCTATATATGTTACAGGATGTATTTTTCCAGTTATCCTAGATCAATCAGTTTTGCTAAGCGTGCTCTAACTTGATGAAGAAATACATAATTCAGAACATTATCTCTAATTGGTAAAATTAAAATCAATGAAGTAAGTTATTCCAGTAAAATAAGTATTTCCCTAAGGCTTAGTAAAGCACTAAAAGCGAGTATGAAGGTAAGGAACAGAAAGGTGGGGGGAAAAACTCCAACCCCCAACCAAACTCTAGTGTATTTACAATAGTGTTTGTAACTTTTTTCTTGTTTCAAATTTTTTCTTCATTTCCTTTCCATTGCACCATTCTAATGCTCATGCAGTTTCAAGGGAAAAACCAACAACAGAAAAACAATAACAAAAAATAAACCAAAAATACATATATAAAAACATAGTTTAAGAAAATGACATTTTACTATAGAACCTACTCTCTCAAAATACATTTTATTATTATTAAGAGATTATTAATTCTCTTTCAGATGTCCTTTATATTGTGTTTTTTATTTGCTTGAAGTCACCTGAATTTCAGAATTTTTAGCTCTGTATTGCTTCTGCATACCAATGCTCCTCTAGATTAAAACATAATTAAATCAACTGACTTCTTATTTTAACTTGTAAAAGCACTGGTTAAACAAAATGAGTATTCCAGGTGGAAATGAATTTCTTACAAGTTGAATAATACATTTAAACAAATTAGTAGCTGATAAGAAACTAATAAGAAATACATCAAGGAGTTAAATTGCAGTGACACTTTTACAGTTTTGAAACATTTAAAAGAATAATATCATCTTAATTCTTTTCCTACAGTTTAAATATTAATGTCCATGGACAGTATAATCAAGTACAAAACCTAAGAAAGGGCAGACTTTTCCATTATTTAGAGAGGAAACTAGCAAAATGTATTATTTTAAAGTCTTTTTCAGTCTCAAGATTTGTATTACAAGTACTAAATAACAATGTCAAAACTAACTGATATAGCCACCTTTGAACAGGTGGAGGGTCTTGAGATCAATAGCACCACTAACAATTCCTTTGAAGCTAAGATCTAAAAACTGACTAAGATCCAAGTCATCAGGTATTTCTCTCAGGGACAAACATATTGTGCTTTTAGAATCCAGAGACAAAAAGATTATGCAGTACTAGTAAACCTATTACTAATCTGAGCATAGGGATCCTTGAAGTAAGTGTCTGACATCATGTTTTGTATATTTAAGAGCTGAAAAACCAAAGTCCTGCTCTTAAACTTCCATCATAATGGGAAACAGTAAATGCCTAAGTGATCTTTATCTCTTCCATGACCCATCCTCATAGCTCCAGGATGATATGTTCTGCTAATGGGCCAGCTGTTAAAACCATGACCCATCCTCCCTTCAGGGGGACATTTTCTGTTAATGGGCCATTGAGTCTCACTGCATGACTGATAAAATTACATCATCCCATTGTGAGATGCTCCACCCAGGGGGAGGAGCCAAATATTCCTACGTGAATATAATCTGAAACTTGGAACACCACAGTCAGCCTTTTTCCACTGGATTCCCAGAAGAAGATTTGCAGACTGTTCTACATCACCACTGGACCTTCAGAGGAAAACTACACCCTTCTGCAGGATCATTGCTTCAACAGAACCACATCTGTTACTCCAGGAGGACTGCAGACACCATTTAGTCAGACTGCTACCAACAACCTGACCAACAGGGTGTCAGGTTGTATTCTGACTGTCTGTATTTTTTGTACTACTGCATTTTAATTTTCCTATTAAGTTGTATGGATGTTTTTAATGTATTTATACATACTAGTGAAGAACTGTTATTCCTACTCCCATATCTTTGCCTGAGAGCCCCTTAATTTCAAAATTATAATAATTTGGAGGGAGGAGGTTTACATTTTCCATTTCAAGGGAGGCTCCTGCCTACCTTAGTAGACACCTGTCTTTTCAAACCAAGACACTTTCTTACACCAGCTTACTTTTACTTCTTTTTGATTCTTTCCAATTAAATACGTCCTATCCTTTATCTTCTGTTTACACAGCCTTCTGTGTATTTCAACTGTTTAAGGAAAGGTTCAAATAGCACTGGCCATTCATGTCAGTCTCTTATTGCCTCTAGTCTCTTATTGCACTCCATCAGTGTAGTGATATCAACACAGATAACTGAATTATCAAATGATCTTTCCCTAAACACAAAAAAAAAAAAAATGTTTCCTGTTCTTTTGCAACAACTGACAAATATCCACAGTTCATTTTGTGAGGTCAGTGACACCATGGTTTTGTTTGAAAGACATAAATGTATTGCTATAAGTCATATTGGTTTTTAAAGAGGTTTAACTAGCATTCAGGAAATTTGGAATTAATAATCATTTGTTAAAAAATCATGTAACAGTTATTTCTTAGAGCGTTTTGGATTAGCCCAGAGACAGTATTTTTTAATCAGATTTCTAGGGCATGTTACCTACGTTGCTATCCTTTATCTAGTACTGCAACCCCACCATTTCAAGTCATTCATAACACACTTCCTTCATCATTTTGGAATAATAAAGACTCATGCTCACTATTTGGCAGCTCTGTCTTTCTGCCACACCAATTTAAATGAAAGCAAGGCTCTCCTATACAGACAACCTGGATATCAATACAGACTTAGAATTCCCATTATGATATAAATATGACACAGCTGGTGACACAGACTATCTTCAAAGCCACTGGATAAAACAGACACTTTTGGTGCATAAACTTAGTATTATTTTTTACTATGTATGTTTCTAAGTATCTATGATTTTCATATCCCTTTGTCTATTCTTGTCATTTCCATGATTATTAGAGTGAATCTTTACCAATTATTGCAGGTGCATCCCTTAAGAAGTCAACAAAGAGTGCATCTGTTTCATGACTCAGCCAAGCTTTTGGATCTTCAAATTCCTCCTCAATGAGTTTTGCCAGGGCTGTGTGAAACCAATTAACATCCTCTGAGGTTGTGAAACGATCAGCAATAACACACTTACATTCATGCTTCCACAGTTTTATCAGCACCTACATACAAAAAAGAAAAAAGAAAAAGGCATTTCACAAAATCACAGAAGGAGAATGGGTCAGGTTGGAAGGGACCATAGTGGGTCATTTGGTCCAGCCTCCCTGCTTGAGTAGGGTCATCCTAGAGCACGTGGCATAGAATTACTACAGACAGTTCTTGAATATCTCCAGTGAGGGAGACTCCACAACCTCTCTGGGCAATCTGTTCCAGGGCTCCATCTCCTTCCCAGTAAAGAAATTCTTCCTCATGTTCAGGTGGAACTTCCTGTGAATCAGTTCCTGCCTCTTGTCCCATTGCTGGGCACAACCGAGAAGAACATAGCTCTGTCCTCCAGATGCTCTTCCTTCAGATACTGGCAGACATTGATGAGGTCTCCCCTCAACCTTCTCATTTTGAGGCTGAATAGGCCCTACTCCCTCAGCATCTCCTCTTAAAAGAGGTGCTCCCGTCCCTTAACTGTCTTTGTAGCTCTCTGCCAGACACACTCTAGGAGCTCTATGTCTCTCTTGTACTGAGAAACTCATTTGGCCTGTGAAGAAACTACACCAACTTTAAAGCTTTGCCTTCATTTTTTTATATAAAAATAAGATTAACATTAGAAAAGAAATAGTATTTAGGGGGTTCTTCAGAAGAGATACCTTGATCTTCTTATTCTGCCCAATAGTAAGATTATATTCAGTTAACTATGGAAGAAGCCTTAATCTAGCATTCCAAAGCGTAAGAGAATAAATAAATAACATTTCGTAAGATTTTATAAGATTTTCCCCAGCCTTAAAACTGTATCCATACCAGTTAACATGTTTATATATTGATAAACCACTTTTCTAACTGGTCATTAAGTAGAAGATGGGTGAAAATATAAGCCTCATGGCATGAATAATCTCATGCCAAACACAGATATCACTGTGCCAAATACTACAAAAGTAATTGGAGAATAACAACAAGGGAAAAGGTTTAAGTGTTTATATTGTCCCTTCTCTAGATTCAATATACCTTTTAAAGTCCCTAAGTTTGGTCATATGAAGAAAGAGAACCTGTCAGGCTGTTAATACCAGGAGCACTAGTTTTAGTTCTATACTGTTATTATACAGTAGCAGAAAAAATTCCAGGTACTCCTTGAAGACCTTTTGTTCCACAACACTTTGTACAAATGACACATATTAAGTCTCAGAACTAATATGTAAATTTATATAATATTTTTTTACCAATTGGTTTTTACACTTCAAAAGAAATTAATTGTGTGTATAGATATATATATATATAAAATTATCTAAGTGCTCCATATTTTTGGGATGAAATTAAGATCCACTCTGAAGTTTAAATTTTAGATGCAGTAGAATTCAAGAGCTTATTCAACAAACAGAGATGCACATTGTACATGAAGTGATTATATAACCCAAATATTTAATAAATTTTCCATGTTTACCATAAACATGACTTTTCCAGTGCTCCATGTTTCAGAGCTTAAAACTCTAAATGATTTTGCCTTAAAATAATTAGAAGAGAAATTATGTTTTACTGGAAGAAAGATGGATTGTGAAAAAAAATATTAATACTTGTTACTATTTCTTCCTTTTAAACCATAAGTCAGAAACCATGTTAGACAGAAATTAGGTAGTGACTGAAAGTCTCAAGACATTAATGGAAAAGAGGAACTAATCAAGTTTTTAATCAATATATGAGCATTTTCGTTGGGTTAAAGCAAGTTCATTGCTTCTCACTTATTTTCTAACTTCTTTCAAACAAACTAGCATTTTTCAGTAATAGGAAAAGCAGATAGAAGTAAACTGTTGTGACAAAAGAAGTGAGTTTTGTTACCGTTTGAAACAAAGTTGTCATTTCAGTTGGTACTATAAAAGCTGGATTAAAACACCTTTGCCTCAAAAAACCCACTAAAGTTGCATTTTTTTTAAGCAAATTCAAATGCCAAGATAGACTCTTCATCCTCTTTCCTACACTAATTATTATAAGGTCACTGATGTGCTGCACTTACCTGTGGTTCGTTGATCACTTCCGATGTAGTGTTCAGCATTCCTTGCCAAATCCTCGAGAGGTCTCGAAGGTTGAACACATAATGAAACTTGGCTGGTGTGGGCAACATTTTTAGCTTGGTAATCTGCCACAGTCTGCGTGTCAATGGAACCAATTTGGCTACTGTTTTCTTCACATCATCTGAAAATCCCCGCTCACTACAGTAGTGCCCTTCTCCAATTACACCTGTATAAAAAAAGATTGCTAACTCAGACACATTAGCACAACACCAAGAGCAATGATTATCTGAAGTTTCTGGTTCTTTTTTTTTTCCAATTCCCAAAACCTTTTCAAATTTGTTGAAATGGCTTTCCAGTGTTCAATTGATTCAAATATTGATTCAGCCACTATTAACACCATTCTGCCATCAGCTCAATGGTTATTTAGCTCTTAATTGTTTTTTTAATTTTAATGTTCTTTTTCTCACAAAATAGTTTCCACTAGCCTTGAATAGCTAATCTGCTGAAATCAGTATGATTCCATCCTTTGTGAAAGTCTAGTCTTTTGTTACTCATTCTTAGCAGCAGTTGCATCTGAGCAACTGTCCAGCATTGTCACTAAAAAAATATATTCATGTCATTCTTATTAAATCTGAGCATACCAAGGGTTTCAGAGATGTAACTGGACCTGAAAAACTTACAGATTGATGATCTTGCAGGTGGGGAGTGATTACTGAAGGAAAATGTACTGATAAACAAATCAGAGGGGAATTAAGCCTTAATTTTAACAATAATGTGTATAAATAGAAGGATAAGGAAAAATCAGCTAATATTTTAAAAAATGGGATGGATACAAAGCTAGTTTCCCTTTACCAAAAATTTTGTCAATGGAAGAATTAGAAGGCAGAGTACAGTTGAACACTGAAAATTGTCTCTTCAGCCTCTGTGGAATATCATTGCGACCTCCCCCAGGGTGGATCATGGCAGCCAAAAACTGAATGTCCACAATGTTGGTAAATTCACCAGGTTTTTCCAGGTTATACAGTCCTTTCTGTTCCATCAGTTGCCTAACTATCTCATTAGTGACCTGTAAAATAACCAGGTTTTATAGAAGACAATATTACACATACAACTGAAAGAAATACAAAACGTATGTTTGAAAGACCTAACAAAGAGTGTAACACAATTTTGTCACTTAACCCTCTGCTTATTTGCTTCAGGATAAAAGTACACTGCAAGGAATAAGCACATTTGGTAAAATCTATAGATAAAAAAATTGTGTGAGTAGAGGGCTAATCTTGTTTAGAACTAGTCATTCATGTGACAATTTATTTTTACTTGAATGCTGCATGATTTTCATTACTCTTGAAAATACTTCTCGCTTTTAACACAGAATTTCCAGCTTGCTCTAATCAAGCCCAAACTAATGCATCTTTGCATGTTGCAAGTGATACAAAATATTTGTATTAAATTTCCTATGTAACAATCACAAACATGGTTTTCAAGCTGAAATCATAGAATTACTTTCATATAAAAGAATGAAAGATCCTTTTTTTTAGGAAGGAATACACTAGATAGCTGTTTGACAAGCTGAAAAAACCCCACAGAGAGTACATCCTATAGCTGTGCTTCTAGAGAAATTCTAAGATCGTTTTCCAAAGCAATTTCAGAACAACTTAGTCGGTAAACATAAAGATTACTTCCATTTTGTCTTAAGCAGAGAAGACACTTCTTACATCCCAGGCTTCACGTTTCACATTTCTCATTTTAATTATTGCCCACAATTTCAGTTTCCTATCACAATTTGTGTGCCAAATATTTCTTATTTTTAATTATAAAATGAGTGTTGTTAAAAAACATCATTAAAATTATACACACATGTTCGTTCTAAAGAGCACTCAAACTGCTTCTTGCAGTTAGCATATTTATTTTCACTTAATTCCTGACAAATTAATGAAGATGAGTTCTTTAAAAAGATTGATTAAAATTAGAGTGCTACATATCAAATTTACCCTATTCTGAATGACTGAAAAGACAATTTTACACTGTAGCATGAAAACAAAGAAAACCTTTCGTCTTCTTTTTTCTTCTTTTACAAACTAACCTGATCTCCCCATTCATTGATTATGGGCATGTTCACATCATCAATGAAGATTGTCATCTTTTTGCCTGCAGGAGGACCGTAAGTCGTGCCCATGTGCTTATCCACATAACTTTCTATTGTACGCTGTTAAAAAGCAATTAGCAGTATAGTTACAAAGAGCACTTCATTTTATACATGATTCAATCACTTAAACATATTGATGGCTCTGTTACATAGAATTTTACAAAGTGTGGTTTAGACAAGGCATTTGCTGGAGGTTACTGCACTAATTCAACTAGAATGTCTGAAATCCCAAGCTCTACAGCACTAGGCTGGTGTCTAAAGTAGACAACCATGCCTAACAGCTTCATAAATCTGAACAGGTTTCAAGCTTTTCTTTCATTTTATTAATTTATCACCAAAATTGATAATAGCAATAAAGATTAAATTGAAGACGTAATTCTGAAACACCTTTCCAGTAGGTATCAATGTATTTCATAACAGCATACATTGATAATTAAACTCACATATATAAGTACACTCGATGAGCTAATTTTGCCTAATGGTAGACTTGCCACTACTGTTCTCTCATCATCTTTCCATTATTCTGTTCTTCTTAAGGTCCAGTTTATATTTACTCTATCCTATGTGAAAGGTCACTTAACCATACATAATTATTCTTCCGTATAAACCTAAAAATATGCATTCTTACACTATGCTTCTGCCTTCTTACACAACTGGCATCAGTTAGACCAAGATTTTAAGAAGCTAGAGTAATTTTAAAGCACATGTCGTAACAGAATGTTCTGATCCAGATTGTTAATAGAGAATTGACTTAGTCTTGCACATCTATTTCAGATGCCCTGATCAGACTCTCACTTATCACCAAATAAATCTACATTTATTTTATAAAAATATGTTACTTTTTGTTTATAGCCAAATAAAAAGAAGAAAAACATCCTAAGAAAATTTAGACCAAAACTGCATGTTTGTATATTATATGTTAGTAGTTTCTGCTATGCTATACAGGCAGATGATAGGTGATTCATCAAGCTTATAGACAGCACTTACAGCCCAGACATTGATTTGCCCTGTCATAGCAGACTGCATTAAAAGTATTCCCCAAAAATATTGTCATGAGGTTAAAGAAACTTGAAATAATTCAAATTAGCTTGGTAGAAATTTGGACAGGCAGTACAGTTCAGGATTTAAGCATTCATAATTGTGTGTAGAGCAGCTGCACAGCATGCATTACTTTTTTTAATGAGTAATTGGAATGACTGGAACTTAAATTGCAGACAGCACACTTTTAATGACAGATTGTTGTGGGTAACACTTATTTTACCCATGGTGTTCAGTGAAATCTAACAGCTCTTCGCAGTTAGTGAGAACTGATATATTTGACACAAAAACATATGATGAAGAGAAGAAAATAATAGGCATGGTATTGTAAAAGTCCAAGAACAGCTCAATAGCTACTGAAAAAGTTGAAAGGAACAATTTTTTTACAGAAGTCTTAAATCATGTATTAGTACACTTGGACCATTTGAACAGGTGCTTTTTTATTGCTCAGAATCACTTTCAGAAGCATCCTCCTGGCAAATTATCAGAACATTCTCTGAATCCAACCATCTTGTATGAGAAGATTAATCACTGCTATACCTGAAAAATTAATGGGGTCGTTGCAGATGAAAAATTCAAACTCTTAGTCATGTGCCTTTCAGGGTTATATTTTGACATAAAACCTTTGATTATAACAGTCTTTGCAGTTCCTTGCTCACCAATTAGTAGGACAGCCTAGACAAAGACAACATTGAAATAAGATGAAACACAAGAGCTGTGTCTTGGCAAAGGTTCAACAGTCCTATTTAGCTTTTAAACAGAAAAGAAACTTGAAAAGTTATGTAAAGTGAACTCTTAACAAGAGACATGTAGAAGTAAAATAGTTAATGTCTCATAGACTTTTGCAGGCCTGACAAATTAAAAATATTTGCAGTTAATGATCATGTCAGGCAGCACAATCAAACTAACAAGGAAAGAAGTTAATTATTTGAAAAAAGGTTTAATCATCTAGAGACTCAGTATCTGTAGTTTCAGTTGCTTGTGACACTTTTGGTGAAGAATAGGGTTTCATAGTCTACAGCTACATAAATTCTGTAATTGCCTATGCTTGCAAAGATCAATCAGCAGAGTCAGACATGAGCCTCCTAACCTATGTGGTTCTTCCTCTCCCATCAGTATATGAAAATATTGGTTCTCTTCTGACCTAATTTCAGCTGTAATTACAGTTATTTCCACTACAAATGAAGGGGTGAGGGGAAGACAAAATAGTTTATAAGCAGTGACTATTCAAGAGTTCAAGCATATTTGCATGAAAGTAGCTTCTGAAAACATCACCATATATCTAAAAAAAAAAAAGTTCTTCCTTTTCAGTTACATAATATTTTACTGCTAATCCAAAACTTCTATCATGTGTACTGATGGCAGTGCTTTGATATGAAATATAGAAAAAGTACCTTGCCCTGTTTTGCTATGGTTTCAATAAGGAAATCCATTCTCACATTGTCAACATTAGGCACAAGAATTGAGCCATACTCTGGTGTACCACTACTGGGATATACATACTCTTCAACGTGTGTATTCCAGTGCATCCATGTACCTAATAAGAAAGAAACTAAGTTAATGTTTTAGAAATACTAGGCATCATCACTTCCTTTATTTTCCTTTCCGTTCATTCATCTGTCTGTGCTTCTGTCTCACATACAGAGTCCCTCTCTGTGACTTCAGACTAAAATTTATACAACAATATAATCATAGAATCCCGCAAGTTTCATCTAAAAGGCTTACTTCCTCTTTCCTACATGAATTATGACAATAATTTAAAGGATTATCTGTTTATGTTCACTTGACAGTTCATCACCACAAAGTCCATGCAGCTTTTGCAGCAATATATCCACATTCTGACTTCTCACTGGAAACAGGGAAAAAGTTAAACGCAGCACCACCAGTAAAGTATAGCCATAAAACAAAACTTGCTAAGGGACACAAAAGAAGGTAAGCCACAAAATACTTCTGAATTCTCTAAAAAAAGCACAGTTTAAAAACAACTTTTAAATTGTACCCCATATCACCCTTCTGAGTTACTAACCATCAGATGCCACATAATAATCAAACATTGTATCTTCACTGCCTTCTGGGATACAGGGAAGATCAAGCTTTACTGTTGCATGGCGTCGAAGCCAGTACTCCATTTTGCATCTGTCCTCCAGCTCTAGCAATGCTCCTACACTCCACATGAGAGAGAAGATGTACAGCCTTTCCAAGTATTTTGGTGTCAGCTCCCCACCTTGCTCCTGAAGGATTGAGTTAGGTTTTAATTTTCAACAGCCAGAAAACTCTACTTGATAGATTAGTAACATGAGGTTAGAAGTCTTCAGTCACATATAAATTTAGAGACGTCTTCAATGATCAGACAGAATCAACCAACAACGAATCACCCAAAAATTAAAAAAGGAAAACTGCCAGTGCATGCTCCATGTACTTAATGTAAACCAGTGCATAACATCAAATCCAAATGTGAGATTGTGAGAGAGGTCACATCCCAGCTATGACTTTCTAAAGAAATAAAAGGTACTCCTTACTAACCTGCATCTCCATTGACATTCTAAGTCATCAAAGAATCCCTCTCTGCAAAACTTCATTACTTAAAATTATCTCCATTATGTTAAGTATACGTAAAAAATATTCACACTACATACCTTAGGTGGGATAAGACCCTGCAGCATATTAATGCTCTGCATAATCACAAAGGCTTCCAGCATCTCAGTCTTGCAATGCAGAGACTGAATGCTGAAGCGGTACAAGTCTGGAAATGATGAAGAATACAGCTGACGTAGAATTTCAGCCTCTTGGAAGGAACATTTTTTCAAAAATCCCTGTTGCAAAACATGCCAATAAAACAAATTTAGTTCCTAATGCAAATCTCAGTAAATTCAAGTACAGTAATTCAAAAGATTCAGGAAGCATGGAATGCTGATTTTTTGGGGGCAGAATGGGAGAAGAGAGGTCGGGGGGGAGGGTGAAGTTAAGTTTCCCTGCCCATTGGGCAGACTTTAATTAACAGAAGGTCAGATTTTACCCAAGTATGCATAATTCCTACTGGATGTTAAAGATGAAGAGAACTGAAAAAACTGTGTTCAACAGCACAAAAATCATTATTTTCAAATATTTTTTAATCACAACAGCTGTGACAGGTATCCAAAAACTCTGCAAATAAACCATACAATATGTAGTGAACACAAACTTGATTTATTCTGCACATTATTTCTAGCAGGGATAGAGGATAACCTGAAAGATCTGATGTACCAAAAAATCAGGATATCGGGGGGAGGTGTGCTGGTGTGTGTTGTGTTCTTATTGTGTATCTCAGTATCTGTGCTGATGAATAAACTAAACCTAAGTAAAACTACACATTTCTTAAGATCACAGAATAGGATTCATTCTTTGATGCCTTTAATTCAAAGTAATAACATGTTTCTTGGAGTTACCTTGAAGTTTTTCTCATCTGTAGGGTAGAATTTATTTCTTACATAAAATACAATCACCAGCAAAAACACTTGCAGATTCTTCCCAAAAACTCAAAAAAAAAAAAAAAAAAAAAAAAAAATGGAAATAAAATAAAATTTGCTTTAAACATAGAATGTTTTTATCTTGTGAGAGCAGTTACAACTGGAACAGGCTTCTCAGTGAGCTCCTGGAATCTCCATCTCAAAACCGAACAGGACACAGACTTTAGCAAACTCCTCTAGGCTGACCTGATTAATGTTGTATTCAACAATATTATCTCTTCCAAGCTCAACTATACAGTGCTTCTATGATTCTTTCTACTACCTTCATAATATTTTGAAATTCTACTTTTACTTCCCAAATAAACAACCTTTAGGACTGATTACAAATAAGTATGTATATACATATGGAAAACAAAGTGATAAAAATTTAAAGGCTGAAGTACTTAAAACAGATATCCAAAAATTCATTGATAGTTAAAAAAAAATATTAGGGGTAAGTAGAAAAGCTGATATTTTTTTGCTTTGGAGGAGATTGATGAGTAACAGATCAAATTCACTTTGCAAAATCTGCTTCAGAAGCACTTTACACAAGAATAGTAACATGAAAAGTTTGAGAATTATTTCACTGAACTTGGAAGTTGCTTATGTCATAATAATGCATTCCAGTAGGCAGCAATATTTAGTTTTTCGCAAATGGTAAGGATTGAAAAATATAAACATACAACTTCCTGAGTTATCCATATTTGTCTTAAATATTTTTTAAAGTTCTGAAATATCAACAAATACCATGCTTCATTCAGCATCTAAGAATTAGCAAGGTTAACATACATCCTGACCTGTTGGAATATGCAGTATATTGCATTACAATAGATTTAAGGGAAGTGCACTGGAAAAGCTATCAAGATATTTTATTTATGATGTAAGACCAAACCAAAAAAAAACCCAAATAAATACTATTGGATCAAAATATAAATAACCATAGGCTGCAATTTTATAGGCTATATTTTCAAAAGGGAAAGGAAGGGAAGTTGGAAAGGTTACTTCATGGTGAAATTAACATAATTTGGTTTATGTAATCCAAAATTTTTTTAAAAAAAAAAAAAGAAAGTTTCTTTTCTTTAGTCTGTTTCTATCACCAAAGTATACTAAAGCCATAAGGTCATGGATTAAGGAAAACTAGTTTCATATAACACTTCAACACAACTAAATTTAGCCCGCATCACACTTTAAAGTGAGAAGGTAAATAATGAGTGATAATGCAAAATAAAATGCTTTTCTTTCTGCTGTCTTTGAAGCTGAATCTTTAGCACAGTTTCAACATCCAATAAGTGGTTGTCTGCAAGCTAAGCAATGCAAGGAGGCAGAGCTGTGAGAACCTAAGATCAGTAGGCCCTATATAGCGTTGTAAGAAGAGGAAAGGAGCAACACAAGTGGAATCTCAGGGAAGCCACTGTCCTAGATGCATAACTTTCCCCAGTATCCATATTAGGTTAAAAAATTTAAAAAATAAGTAACGCTTGGCAATAGCATACATAAGGCACTTGAGTTGACAGCATGTATTTGCATTGGTAAAACTGAAGTTTTACCAGCCAATTTTTTAGGAAACTTGTTAAACACTTTTTTTATAATAAGACTACAAATATTTTCAACTTGGCAAAGGAACTCAATGAATTAGTGATGATTCTCAAGTACTGCAGAGAGCTGTGACTGAACAGACAGTTCAGTCAGTGATTTAATAGCATTCTAAAAAAAAAAAGCTTTAGACACCACTAAAAAAGTATGGTATTAGCCTTCTACAGCAACCCTTAGTTCTTCACAAGCTGCAAACCTCCAAGTTTGCAACAAGTCAACAGGATATGGGTGCTTCTGACATACGAAGAAATAACTGATAACAAGCCCATTCCTTTACCCCCTAATGGGTTAAGGCAAAGCAGGATTCTGGTGCCCTCCCTAGTTGGTCTTGCTGCTCCTCACCTCTTTTCAAGGCATTATACCTGACCTGCCATTTCAGATCCACAGGTGGAAAAGAAACCTTGTGTTTGTTGCCAGAAATCATAAGTTTACAGCCTTCCTCACCTTAGTAATGTCTGTTCACCAAAAACATCCCCTGGCTTTTCCCAGAGGGGCTTCACTGTCTCCAGTCCCAAAGAGAGGCACCAGGCACTGCTTGTCACTCAAGGCTTGCACTACAGCATACTGTCTCTTTTGATTTCTGTCTGGGCTGAAACCTCTAATTTGCTAAGGACAGTGGTTCTAGGCAGTCCCACAAGCCAATTTTCCTCTGTTGCCAGACAAATCAGGAATTTAGGGATAAGGAATCTGATTATAAACAAGCCA
The DNA here is from genome assembly GCF_971803275.1 of Cyanistes caeruleus. NCBI lineage: Eukaryota > Metazoa > Chordata > Aves > Passeriformes > Paridae > Cyanistes > Cyanistes caeruleus. Next base: position 74,896,690 of record NC_141701.1, read on the forward strand.
TCTATATAAAACTTACAAGCATGAGAACCTTTATGGGTTAAAAAAACAAGAAAGCTGAGACTAAAACAGAGTAATCACTACAGAAGGCTGACATCTGAAAGTTATGTGAAGCCAACTGCATTTTCATAGGACTAGTTAAGCAACAGTAACTAGGTGAGGATTAGTTGCATTTTCCACTGGTATCCTATTTGACTTAAAAAATTAAATGAGTGACTGAGACTCTGAAACATTAATCTTAAAAAAATATTTTAAAAATCTGGTTCATGTAATACATTCTAGAAAGGAGAACAGCAAAATTTAGTCTATTAGCTCATAGTAGCCCATAAAGTTTTGTTCTTTGAGCCTGAAAAGCAAGGGGACAAATATACTACAAACACCTGGATGGCATTCCAATTCCATAAACCAGAAATAATTCCCATCTTAAATTTTAAGTCTAAAGCACATATAAAGGAATTTAATTCAGGATTATACTGAAATATACCAAATATAATTTGGGTTTCAGGGGAAATTAATTAAGTAATTATCTGTACGACACCAACAATCAGTATCTTAGGCACACAGAAAAAAGTTTTAGTTTTTGATATTCAGGAGATAGTCCATATTTTATTAAAGCTAAATAATGTTAACCAAACATTCTCAACAAGACGGCCTAGACAAGAAATGCAGAGAAAAAAAAAAAAATTTCTTTTCTTTTTTTCAAGTGTTAATCCTGAGTAGTGTACTAGAAACACTGCTATTTTAAGTACTGACATAGAAATTTATACAGAGTAAAAGGGATTTCACAGTAAAAGGGACAAAATAGGTCCTAAAGTAACAAGAGTGAAGTGTGGAAGAAGTAACCAGTAAAACTTTCAATATATATTCAGACACTTAGCTGTTGTACCTCAAGGATGGGACTCCAGGTGAGAACTGATGAGCTCATGAATACCATCCCATTTCTTGAAACTGTTGCTGGAGAAGCATTATCAATATTATGAGGCTCAAATACTATTTTGCAATTTGGTGCCATAGGTATCCGATCACCGTTTGCTAGTGTTAGAGTTCTGTTGTCATCCAGGACAGAATTAAGGTTCTCAATCCAAATAGCATCAACTGGACCATCAAGAACTATCCAGATGTGGTCACCTATAATCCAAGACAAAAGATAAACAGATATAACAGATAAAAAGGTCTGTGGATGAAGTGCTAGTTTCTTTCAAGGACCAGTTTCTTATATCTGCAGACAAATTTTTAATTAATTCTGAATTTGTGCACACAGCTACAATCTCAGCTTTTAAAACAATTACCATTTCCATCACTCAGTTTCAGTTGGGTACTTCATTTTGTCACCAATTGATAATAATTATCCATTCTTCAGTTTATAAAGTGCCATCAGCATAAGTCACCAATTTTTAATACGCTGAAAGAGTTTTATGAATCCAGTCTCCAAGACAGTAATAAATTAGGTTTATTTCAAGTTACATAAAACAACTTTAAGAAGATAGTGACTACAAATTTATTTAAACACCATTCATTTGCTTCCAATGAGTTTTACAAATGTAGAGAAATTAAATGAAAGGAACACTTGAAAAACTACTCTTTCAAATAGCATGCACACTGTCATAAGTATAAGAAGTCCATTATGGGAAGATTCTTGTCATTTGTTCTGTCCTTAAATTTGATCCAGCTTCCTTTTAAATGTTTCCATTGCTTTCTATTTACTAACAGGAATGTATTTTAAAGCCTTCCTCTGTTTCCTAGGAGGTCTGGGTCTGTTCTGCTTGCCTCACTTGGGCAACAGACCCTTGCTGGAAAGAGATCCCACCTTGGATTCTGGCTGCCCACCCCTTAGGGAGCAGACAGCCTTGCATGATGGCTCTTTAGCCAGAGATGGTCCAGCTGCCATGAGTCAGTGCTTACTACAGAGGCCTGGGTGGCTTGGAGCTTTGCTAGTGTTGAACCAAAGAGATATGAAATAGATGATAAACTTTTTATATGCGGAAGGTTTTTATAGCTACACTTCACTCATCTCAAGCATGAGACAGTCTGGAGACTGACACATAAAGAAATATTACAAAACACTTAGAGAGTAAATCTGAGGAAGTCATATGAGTATGCTAATATATATTTCATCTTGAAGGAAAAGATAAAAAATTCAGTAGTTAGTGCTATGCTACATTCTCAAGAGTTTCTAGATTTTAAACAAGCCTACCAAAATTAAATTGAAAGCATTTTCTATTTTAAAAGTATCTGTATTTCTGAAGACTAGGAATTTTTGTATGAAAATACTACAAGTGTTAGGATTTTCTTTCATTTTTTCTTTTAAGGCATAATGATACGATCACATACTAATTTTCAGACAGAAAAATGAAGAAACCATCTAGCATCAAACTATCATGGCCACTCTTTTATTTAATATAGCAGTCTAAGAATGTATGTCAGCATTTAGGCAGAAATTGTCTGCCTAAATAGAATTATCTACTGCCATTTGAGATGGACTATGATATGTGTAGGGCTAGCTGGCATGACACAACTGATGAGATTTATTTCCTTTTAATATGCCAGATGGAGAACAGGTAAAAATCCTGACAGCACCAAAATTTTTATAGGATCCCACTGCTGGATCAACTGACTTTTACCTTCCACTTTCCTTTGATACAAGGGCCTAACAAACAAAAGAGAGCATTAAGTAAATGCAGTGAAGTAGTATTTGTTACACTACACTGTTTGATCACAAAGCATTTAGAATAGAGACTGTAAAAGGGACAGAAGTTCTTCCAGCAATTTCCCAACTCTTCCATGTAAGGGGGGAAAAAAATATCTGCTTCTGTGTTTTATAAAGTTCTCCTGAAGCTTGAGGTTTTTCTTGTTTTATTTTGAATGGAAGCCTCTTTCATTATACCTGTATTGGGTCTGGCTGAGCTGGAGTTCCTTTCCCCACATAAAGGGGCTGGTAGTGGACAAAATCCTGGGAGAGGACACAACCAGGCCAGCTGACCAAAATATGTGAAGGGATATTCCATACCCTACGACATCTGCTCAGATATAAAAGCTAGGAAAGGGGGAGGGTGGGGCATCTGCTGTTTACAAGGTTTGCTTTCCAGAGCAACCCCTATGTGTGCTGAAGCCCTGCTTCCTGGGAACACTGCTCCTGAACATTGTTTTCTGATGGGAAGTAGAGAGCAAACCTTTTTTTCTCTTTGTTTGTGCCCACACAAATTTTTGCTTTTACTTTAGTAAACTGCTTTCTTTCAACCTACAAGTTGTTTTTCATTTATCTTCTCCCCCCTGTCCAACTGTGCAAAGGGGTGGTAGTGCAACTTGATGGGCATCTGGAGTCCAGTCAAGGTCAACCCACCACAATACCTTTCTTTGCTCTTAAAGTTTTTCTCCAGAGCGTTGAAAATATTCCATCTGTCCAATCATTTGTTGCCACATCAAGGCGTCCAAACATTTGTGGAGCAGTTATAGCTTTAGGATTCATTCTCATTTCACGATGTGGCTGTCCACAATCTATGAAGGCAGATCACCAGTTAGTTTTTACATTTCTTTTCAGCAGTAAGACAACTTTGACAAATTCCAAATCATTCCACCCAAATGTAATCTTTAATATGCATTCATAATTACAATAATGTGTTTATTTACTTGAAAAACTTTTCTTGCTATACAAAATTCATTTATTTGAGACAGCAAAAAAAGTAGAACAAAATTCTGAAACTTTTGAATATTTAATTCACATTTCATAGCTTCATTTGAAACAGAAAAGCAGCAAGATTAAATTTATTCAAAGTTTAATTCAATATTTTGAAGGCTTATCAAACAATAGAGCTTTAAAACATTTGGTTTGGATGTATATTTTTAAAACCCAATGAATAAATATCAGACAGATGATTTTTTGATGATATTTTGCCCTTCTGTGCACTTGCATACATCTTAGAATAAAGTATACAATATTTTTATATTCTTGTGAATTCTCTTAGACAGATAAATTCTATCTAGCCATACCATGATCATACAGTCTTTATTTTTTATCTCATTAGCAACAGTTTAAAACCTACTATGGCAGACATCTTTAAAAAAAAAACAAGATTAAAATGTAACCAGGAGCCAGTAGTAAGATGTTGAAAGAAAGAGATGAAAAATTACTTATTTTAAAATAATTTCATCATAATCAGATTTCATGAACATGTAACATAGAAGCCTGACTGATCACACAGTTTAACATTTCATGAGGTTGTGTGTGAAGATCAGCTTTGTAAAAAATAGTGAGGTGGCTTTATCTTGGTGGTAGTTCACATCTCAGCATTAGTAAAAAAGATAGGAAAACAGTGCAATACAACTTTGTTCTTTCTGCTTTTTTTCCTAAATGAAACAGTAATTTCCACTGCAATGTAGAGCTTACAGCGCTTGAGCACAGTGCTTTACTGCATGTATGAGATACTTGCTGAACTATTTTTTACAGAAATTATTCACTTCTGGAAAATCATATAAGCAACTTGTGAAGTGGGGTAACACAAGCTTACCTCAAAAGAGATGTTATTCTCCTCAAGCTATGACCTTTTATTTTAATAAGATCAAGCAGACATTCTTCGACTAATATTTGTATTTAGAAATACAGATGACAGAAAAACCACACACAGTCTTCAAGCCTCCAGCCAGGACACAAAATAAATACCCTTGAAGACTCTCTAGACCAGGAATTTATGGCTAAAACACCAGTTATTTTATATTGCAAAGACCCTGTCTTGTGCGTTGTGTTCAAAAAGATCCAAATATTTATAATTAGCAAAAGGTTTAAGCATTTCCCCAGCAAAACCCAGGAGATGCTTTAATCACTCATCTAAGCTGCCTACCTAGACTGTATTCCTCTTTCTTAGTAAGAATAAGAACTTTTGATAAAAGTATGATAATATGGAAAAAGGACATGAAGCATACAGCTTTGAATGTCAGACATTTTTAAGCTACTGGAATAATTAGTTTCTCAACATACAAACTCATTCTCTCATTAATATATTCTCACAGTGAAGCAATTGAGGTTTTCAAAGAAACAATGGGTTTTGAAGTGTACAATGTTTAGTAACAATTTGCAATATAAGTATTAATGTACCTGTCATTGCTCTCATTAAGGTGTGGATGCAAGTAGTTTTTCCTGCACCACTAGGTCCTAGTGTCATCAATCCATGCCTTACTCTCTGGGTTTCAAAAAGCTGGATAACTTTCAGTTTCCAAGGAGGATGACAAACAAGGCCAGATTCCTCCACCTAAGAGACAGTGACAGAAAACGAAATTACTATTATTTTAGAGCACAAAATATATTTTAATGCCTTTAGATAGTGATAGGCAGGCAGGCAGGCAGGCAGGCAGGGAGATAGATAGATAGATAGATAGATAGATAGATAGATAGATAGATAGACAGACAGACATATATCATCAACAGATTACTATACTTTTGTAAAGGCCTTGTGTATATTAAAAAAAATGTTGGAAAAAAATATATTTGTTATTCAAATATGCATTCAGAAAAATAAGGTAAACCAGCCTCTATTTACATCATAATCAATCTATTAGGTATACCTATAATATATCTATTATATACCTATACATTATATTCGGAAGTTGTCCCTACTGAAGTATTACAAACACCTAATGGGAAATTAAATAAAAGATATGTAATTTTAATTAAATCTTTTATCTAATGAATATTCTAATTGTCAATACTTCAGACAAATATTAAATCCTGGGTCATGTAAAACAAGTTTATATACATGCGTTTTCCAAACTGGACCCCAGTAACCATGACTCAAGTAAACCACAGGACATTATAATCCCAACTCAGTGACCTCCTGAAGAATAAGCTTAATAATCATATGATAGTGGTAAAGATTTATGGAAAAGCTTATGCTTCCTCTCAACAGTGAAATATAATATTGCCATCTGAATAGACTCCACAACAATGATTTTCTTAGGTGTCATATGACACCTAAGAAAACATGACAGTTATGCCACAGCATGATAGATCATGAGAAACATCACCTGTTTGTCAATGGCTGCTTCAAGTTCAGGATAGCCTGCTTTATCAAGCTGGATATCTGGAAACAGATCTTCAATTAGACTCAGGAATAAGGGTTCATCTTCATCAATCTAGTGAAAATCAGGGAAAACAAAAATCCACACAGATTAAAACCTGTTCTATTTATTTTATCAACTTTAAAACAAACAATCCCTGAGTTCTGAAGACCTGAAAAAATGCTTGAGAACATAAGGAACCATCTATAATAATCCTCTAAGGCAATAAACATCAGAAGGACATCACAGAAAGAGATCATATGATGCTTCTATCAGTCAAAATAAACCACTAACATGCAGACTGAATTTCTTATAGTAGATTTTAGCAATAACATTTAGAAAACTATTGTTTAGTTTATCTGGTGTAAAAAAAAAGATCATCATCAAAGATACCACAGCAACAGAAGAGGGCTGTTAGTTATTTAGACAGGTGAGATGATATTCATTACTATCAATAACAGATTCTTTCAAAAGAGTGACTAAATACTTAAGCACAAAGTTTCTAAAGAAGTTACTGCATAGACATCTATTTTGTCACTTACTTCTAAAGGTAGTAGGGAAAATACAGAAAACAAATTCTGAACAATTCAAAGTTTAACCCATATAAGAAGCCAAGCAACAGCCAGCTCACTCTCTCCTCAACCCCAAACAGGATATTGATATAAACAAGAAATTTATCTCTATTCCATTCAAAATGTTCCACTCAGAGAATGAAACATTCCAAGCCAGCTTCAGTGTAGAGGTCACATACAATCTTCTAGTCATCACTAGCTCCAAAGTACGGTTTAAATTATTTATCAGGTCCTCAGAACTTACTAGCTTAGACAGGTTCATATCTCTCAGCACACGCATGACAATGGTAGATTCAGTATCTGTGGGATTTGCTCTTTTTGCTGCTCCAAGTGTACGCAACACAGACAATATATTCCGCAAGCCAAAATCGTAATGCACCTAGAAGATATATGAAGTTTGGGGAAATTTTCCCCGAGTTAATAGGGACAAAACAGCTCTTATTTACTATTTAAGAAATGGATGTATATGTAGGAGAAGTGGTACATGTGTTTCAAATGCCTCCAAACATCCATCAATTATTCTTTGGCTGCATGACTATGGGCAACTTCACTTTCCAAATCTGTCACGTCTATTAAAATCTAAGGTATGACAGAAAAGAAAAAGTAATCATAAGTCATTGAATCAAGACAGGGTTCCCAAGGACTATTGAGAAATACTTTATCAGTATTATTTTGATTCTTTGTGGCCTTTGGAAACTGGGAAACAAGCACAGGCAGCACAAACCAAATGTCTCTCAACCCAATCTGTAATACAAAAAAAGGCTTTAAAGCCTTTACTTGTCTCAGCCATCACCATTCATTAAAGCTAAATCTTAATAATAAGTGGTCTTCTGAATGAAAGCCCCATTGTTGCACCAACAACCTGCAGCAGGGCTTAATCTCCCAGGACAGCAGAGAGCTGCATTACTATACTGCAAGTGTGCCATCTTACTTAGTGAACATGAACCTTTTTTTATTCTTCACATGAATATTTTGTGACTTCACAGATAGGTTTTTTCCTAAAATAATCAGGTTGCATCATATGAATATATTCACCTGCTTTGACAGTTGTTCTTCACACAGCTTGTACAGTGTAAAGAATTTCCTTGCCAACACAACATTAGCAATGAAACCACAGCTAGCCAATTTAACACGAATTATGATTTGACGATCAGGAACCATCATAGCCACTGAACGAAAATTGATCTTCAAGTTTTCAGGAAGTTCTTGCCGTCCAGCATATCCTGGATTCTGGAGAGGAAAAACAGGTGTTGAAGCTGAGTGTACCTTGCACAAGCAGAAGAATCAGCAAAGGAATATGCCTTCTTGGTAGGTAAAAATAATTTGCTGGCTTTAAGTTACATGTCAAAATTAATTGCCATGCAACTTACTACCATATCTCTATAGAATTTTTGCCTCTTTTATATCCATGAGATATGAAAAGTGTTCCACCAAAGCATTTCAAATTTGAGTTTGTCATATAGGTCCTATTTTTACTGGCTACTCCTACCTATATCTCTATGGCAATTTTTCTGTAATTGTAGCAAAAAGCATACTTTGTCATGTAGAAGCAATCTGAAGTTGAGATAACTTGTATTTATGGTGCTGCCTGCACTTGTTAGTTTCATGTGCTTGATGTTCTTGAAACAAGACCCTTTAAACTGTGTTTGCAGCAATGCTCAATATTTTCAAACTATCAGGTTTAGTTCTAAGAACTGAATGATGTAAGAGTTAGCAAGTACACTTAACATACCAAGTTAGACTCGATTATTGTACAATCATCATTGGTTTTAAACTTACTGAATACTTACCATAGTAAGAAAGATGCCAAATTCTGGGTTCATTTCTACATTGTCTCCATCAGTAAAAATAAATCTCTTTTTACGTTTCTTCTTACATGTCAACACAATTGCTATTTGCTGTGCAGCAACTGATAGCACTGGTAAATCAATACGATTGAATTCATCAAAGCAACCCCAGGAGCCAGACTGAGCAAGACCTTCCAAGAGAAAAGCAACTAAGCATATGACTGTTATGTTTTTAACCCTTTTTTTGCGCAATTCACAAGCCAAAAATTAAGTTAATCTATCTTGGGGGGATGGAGGTGTGTTTATTTTTGAGGGTTGGGAAAGGAACAAAGAGAATTTTAAATCCTTTTCAAGTAAGAAAATACAAGTTCACAAAGTCCTTAAGATTTTCCAGGATACAATGTTCTTTGATTTCTTCTCCTTTCCTTACATCTTGAATGTTTTCCTGTCCCTCTTTATCCCCCAAGAAAAATTCCAGCAGTAATTCTATGAAAATGTGGCAGGTTGTCAATAGCTTATTGCACATATTAAAATGAACAATACAGTTGTGTAAAGAAGCTGGAGGTCAGTCTCTTCCAGAGCTGGATATTTTTCCTTGGGTTTTTGGGGGAAAATAAAACAAAATCATAGATACAGTCATCTGCAACAATACAGTAGTCAAGAACCTCCATTTGACCTCTAATACGACATCTGCCATGACTGCCAGGTATCAATTTCAGATGCCTAAAAAATGTCATCTGCACCTAATTCAGTGAGCTCTGCCATTTGTTTTTAACATATATAGCACTACCCATGCATTTCCTTCTACTGATAGAAACTTCAATATTTGAACAGGACCAAATACTGAAATCAAAATTCACCATGCCCCACCAGTTCAGCAATCCATTTCACAGCATTTTCTCTTCATAGAAGCATTTCTCCTTGTGACTTTAAGTCATTTTAAGTGACTTTATCTATCCTTTCATAAACTGTGTCATGTTTTCAGACATTTCTATTTCCTGAAGCCAGTGTTGCAACTGTATTTTATACACATAACAAGATATTAATTACTTGCATTTATTAAAAGGCTGAAACCATCTCCTGGTTATGTGCATTGTTTCATAGAGATGACATCATTTGAAACTTCCATGTAGTTCATAAAACCATATAATCTCAGAATATAACGGACTGACTTATAAAGGGCTTATAAAGGACTTATAAAGGACTCATGAGAATCAACAAGTAGAACTCCTGACTCCATGAAGGTGTATCTAAAATACATGTATACATGTATTTTAGATACATGTATATATGTATATACATATATATATATGTATATAAGATAGTTATTTGCAAGACCAAATTGGACACTGAGCACTTATTTGGACACTAACAGGCTTGAGACCCCAATGACTTCCTTGGCAAGTTTGTTCCAGTGTTTCCATACTCTCAATGAATATCTAGCTTGAATTTCACCCAATGCAGCTTCAAGCCACTCCCCCATGTCCTATTCCCAGACACCAGAGAGATCAGCACCTCCATTTCCACTCTCCCTCATTAGGAAGTTACAAACAGAAATGAGGGCACCCCTTAGTCTCCCTTTCTCAAATCAAAACAAACATGGTTCATTCAGCTGTTTCTCTTAAGTCATGTCCTCTAGCTCTTTCACTGTTGCAGTGCATTATTGTTCATTATATTTGATTCAATTACATTCTTTATTGTTAAGTTGTATTCCCCCCCCCCCCCCCCCATGCTAATACTTTGGTCCCAATCCTGCCCTCCGACCCCGGTTGCCAATCCACCCTGATACTGCCCCTTGTTCCCAAATGTTCCCTGCTCCCCCTCCCATTAAGTTGTCAATCCTCCCTTGTGTCAACCCCCTGCCTGGACTGTCCCTTTGGAATTCCTATTCCTCCGAGCCCCATTGGCCCATGTGTCCCACTCTCCACCCCTGCTGTTCCCCATTGGTTTATGTATTATGTAACCCTGCCTTGTGCTCCTCCCCTAAGTCTTCCCTATTGGGTTATTATTTGTGTACTCCCCTTGCTCCTCCCACACACATAAGTTGCTGTAACCCTGTGTCTTCTGCCTTTCTTCCCTGGAAAGAGAATAAATCCCTTTTGGAAGCCAAATGGAAGACCTCTCCTTTGTCCTTGCTCCTGCCCTCGACACTGGACAGCCAGTGCCATAGAGCATAATCCCTAAACTGCCCTGCTTTCCAGGAGCAGCCCCCTCTTGGCTCAGTGCCAGGAGCTGGCTGGGGAAAAATCCGGCTCTGCGTCATTTCACCATCTCTTTTGCTTTCATTTGGATACCTTCCAATGGTTTCTTATGCTATTTTATACTATGATATTGTTGACTCCAGAACTGCAAAGAGTACTTGAGATTAGGCCACTCCAAAGCTGAGTATAGTGGAACTACCACTTTCTCAGCCCAGTTAGTTCCACTGTGCTTTGTGCACCCCAGAAAACAGAAAATTGTTTGGCCAACAGCTTACCTTTGGTCTGTATCTTACCTTTGAAGATCCTCCCAAGTCCTCGGAAATCCATCTGATCTGAACAGTTGAATACCACTACATATTTTCCAAGGCATCGTCCCATATCTTTCACAGTTTCAGTTTTTCCGGTTCCTGCAGGTCCCACAGGTGCTCCACCCATGTTCATGCCCAAAGCTTGAGCCAAAGTGATATAACATCTAAAAGGCAACAATCAATCAGGCTGCACCAGGCAGTCTTTCTGCACAGTGCCAGAGGAACTTACACAAGGTCTGATTTAAGGAGAAAAGGGAAGTGCTGAAATTATATTCCACTAGTTAAAATTTGGATCAGTAAGGACAAAACCCCTTCACTTGATCTCTGACACAGGGAATATTAAGGCTCATTTCATCATACATGAAGTGAAAGAACAGATAATCCTCAATCATCAGTGAACTGAAAGATCACCAGAAGGGAAGAAAGAAGATACACAGGTTCTGCCTAATCTTAGTTTGAATAGCTTGGATACTGAGTTATTTTATCAGGAGTACTTTTAAAATACATTATACTGTGGAGTACAATAATGAAAGACATCTAATCATTCCTTTCTCATCCATCTTTAAAATTTGATTAAACGGTGCCATTTTCATAAAAGAAACATCTATGCATAATGCAACAAAACACCAGCTAATAATTATATATCAAGACTATCTTTAGGGTTTTTTTTGCATGGAATGGTTAAAAAAAACCACAAAGCAAAACCAAACTAACAATGCCCTTATTTCACCAATGATAGATTATAAAGCATTCTTCATGCTATTTGAGTTAGGCAGGTAGATCTCTCTGTTAACAGGATTACAAGTCTTCCAACATCTTTTTAGATCAAAGATCTCTAGACAACTGCAGCTGAATAAAAATTGTTGTTCCTGTCTGTTCTTCCTTAGCTCTTTTCATTAGCTTGTTTGTAAACACCTACTTTTGTCCTGTATCTCTACATATTTTATCTGTTGGTTATATCAGATCCTCAGGTATGTTGGCTTCACCTACATAAATACGAAGGCCAAATACATCATGTATGTTGGGACCAATTCAAGTGTGTGACAGAAAACAAGTTGGAAATTACATTATAGGGCACAGAAACAAAAGTATTGAAGCATTCCATATGAAATTACTGACTTTGACAAGACCATGAAGGATAAACTCTGTAGAGATCATCCAACAGGAATGACTAAATTGCTCTTGTAAAAGCTGAGGTTTGGTAGAAAAGAGTAAAGGAATAAAATTAGTCTTTTTCACCTGTCTGTAAGAGGTGTTATGACAAGCCTGTCAGTACAGCCCAAGAATTCATTCTGGTATGTGAAGCTCACGTCAGTCATCTTAATCACCATTTTATCAGAGTCTTCATTAAAATAAAATCTACATTGTTTCAGCCACTCAAAGTCTGTAGGGCTCTTGATATGCATGCAGCACTAAGAAGAGAAGGAACACAAAGCTGTGGAATTTATGGTTAACATTTACTTTCACATTTATATTATGGTATCTAAGTAGTAGATGCAAAGGCAGCACTGCAAGCATAATGAAAGGCATAAAGCTAGTAACAAAAGAATAGTGGAGAGCCTATCTGGATTTTTACCACAAAAATTGCTAATGTATTATTGATCAATCACATACTTAGGCAGAGGAACTTCAAGCTTTAGACAAGTGTGTCAAAATTCTAAATACAGATGAACAGTACATAAGCCTCAAACAAGAGTCTTTTCAGTTTAACCTTAAAATTGCCGTTCCTTTTAGTCCTCTCTACCACTTTAGTTTTACATTAGTTGGACGTACATCATGTGATATTTGATTTTATAAACTGCTATAAGAATTGTATGAAACCACATGGGTATTGGGTAAAGAGATATTTCAAAGCAGTGTCATGGTAGTGATACTACCTAAGGAATTCAACAGAGCTGAAAATAAGTCACAGTTGCTGTATTGAATATTAAAACAGGATTTTAAAAAAATATCAATCGGTTTGTATCTAAAAATTACACTTCACATAAAATGATTATAACTAGAAACAAATGATTCTACAAAAAAATGAAAAGAAAAATGCTTTCCTATCAATAATGGGCCAAAACTCAATAATTCTTTTCTAGATAGCCTAATTTCAGAATCAGTTCCAGGATATCTTATAGGTATATGATAGTATATGATAGTTGGGCATTTAAGGAAAAAAGTGAAAAACACAGACGTGAAGGCTTTGAGAGAGAGGTTGATGGAGGGGGGTTCTGCTTGAGACCGGCCAATAACTGGCCATTTCTGAGAACTGACAGTGGTTTTGACCATTGAAATGTGAGATCAACCCTGTGACTAGCACCTTTTAAACCTAAGCCGGGGAGTCTCGGTTGGTTTTTTTTAGTTTCCGGCTGTGAAAGGTAACAAGAGCTCCAGCCGGCCCCGCTCCCCCCGCGGCCTTGTCCGGCCTGGGGAGAGGGGGCTGAGCCGGACTCCAGCAGCTCCCGGGCAGGGGGAGGGATGGAGACCGTGAAGTGACAGGAGACCCTGCCCAGAGGGGCTGAGCCCCCTCGGGAAGCCCCCCAAGGCCTGTACAGTGGGGCTGCCAGCCCAGGCTGGTCCCTGGCTCGGCTGGAATTCTGCTGCTGCTGGGTTTCACCAGAGACTGCCAAGTAGGGTGAGGGAAGCCATCGGCCGGTGGTGTGCTGCCTCTGAGGGCTAGCCTGGCTGCTGAGTTGCTGGCCCCCATCCCCCAGTGCAGCCGCTGAAAATCTTCCATCACAGACAGCTCCAGCCGCTGCCCCAGCAGAGATCACAGGACCATCCACAAGGCCTGGGCAAGATTTTAACTCTTTCACTACCTATATGAGACCTGCAGACTTACTCCTTTTCAGAGAGAAGAAAACGAAAGTGATCAACATGTAGAGAGACAACATAAACTATCACAGTTAGTGAAAGAAAGAATTAAGCTTCAGATGGGAAGAGAATAAGGAGATGCCTTAATAAGCTGGAATATTTTTTTGTTGAAGCTATAGAAATGGATAATAATGTTCTGAAAAACTCCTTTAATTCAAAAAAGAGTATTTTGGGGGAAATTAAATACTTCAAAGTGTAAATCCAAGCAATAGTAATCCACTGATGAAGCTGAGCAGATGGTGAAGCAGTCGTGATCTCATAAGATGCTGGAACAGAGAAAGAGAAGTGAGAGCTGATAGATATATTTGGACATCAAGAAAAAAAGAGAAGATCTCTGTTCCCAGAGATGATCACAGAGACAGATGAAGAGAACCTTTGCCTTTGAATAACTCATCCTTCAAATGATACCCCTTGAGTTCATGGCCCATGGACACACCTCAGAATGGTGTGAAATGGGAGGAAAGCTTGATGACAGTGTTTTCCAGGCAGCTAACATCAGAGAAATGAAAAGCCATGAGAAAACTTTTTTTTTCTTGTGGAGAACTCTCCACAGAATGACAAAAGAAGACTCCTTTTCTCTACAAAGACTAATGAAAAGACTATTGCAAAGTTGAGACTGCTTTTAACCACCATGCCGTAAGTTGGACAAGGGCATAGTTGGGTGGTGGGGAAGAAAGGTTTCTTGATGTTTTATTCTGGTTTCTTGTAGTTTTGTTAATAAACTTTGTTTATTCTTCTTAAGTTTTAAGCCTGTTTTGCCCTTCTCCTAATGCATATCTCACAGCAAGAGATGAATAAGTTTTCTGGTGATTTTTTAGCCAGTGTTTTAAAACCACCACAAGGTAAAAGGGTACGCTACCTTTACGTTTGATTAAGCTAAATGCTTTCATTTTGCTTATTTTAGCATCCTGTGTCAGCATGAGAAGGTGTAAAGAGAATAAAGAAATCCTTTAGTAATAACTAGATATGTTATTGAAACGAGAACAGAGAGGATATCAGCTTCAAACATTTTACTGTACTGCAATTCTATATTTTATTTACTTGTAGAAATTCATAATGCAGTCCAGAATAAGGACAATTACTTGCAACAAAATGTGTGAGGAAAAAGAAGTCCTTAACTGATCATGCAACAGAGGCATTTAACTTTAGTGGGCAACATGAAACATTATGAAATTCTGCTACTGCTTGGGGAGAGGAAAACACACTGAATTACTTAAAAGGAAACTAAGAAGATGTGATTGAAACAACATCAGCATTTTTATAATATTCCATATACATGGACACATAGTCATTACAGTCATGAAATTAAATGTTTATCTTATAAGGTAGGAATTCATAGGTATCATAATATTTTCTTATCATTTCACATTGTTTTATGTGGAAAATCCCTCATAATTAATTGTTAATTTTTTAATACTTACAAGACCATCAAAAATGTCCCTCTGATGGACATGAATAGTGATTAATGTCTCATACTTAACCCGCTCAACTGGACTAAGATCTTTTGTTGTCATATCTATCAACATGTTCAGAAGATCCAAGAAAAACTGATTCGTCTTGCGCATAACTTTTTTATCCTGCTTGGCAAGAGTCAAAGCTGCTTCTGAATCTCTTGTCCAAATCATTTGGATCCCCAGTAACCCGACCTTAGGAAACACAGAAGTATATACTTCATAATCTTTTCTCTTTCACCTAAAATGTACATTCACAGACCCAGCAAAACTGAAGAACTTGTTTGTTCTCCTACTATATGTATAAAATTACTTTCTGTGCATTCATACAGAGGTCATGTTTCGTGTGTCCTAAGTGCATTCATAAATGTATAGTTAAGCCTTTACTTCAGTCTTATAGATACTGCCTATAGTGCATTGCTTAAACAACTGCTCAATATAATTTACAATATATATAAAAATACTGTATGTAACAAATATACTTTATATAAATAATATAAAATGTGTATAACTAACCAGTGAATAACTAGTGATTCAATTTGAATTTCTCTAGTAATTCACAAAGTGTTTATTCCAATTCCAGCAACATTCCTGATCACAAATGAAGCTTCTACTAAAAAAATAATTTTTCCTCAACACTACCCTCAGTTTCAAATCTTTAGCAATACATAACACTATCCTGAATATATGAACAAACACACAATTTTACTATTCTTCCTCTAGTAGTCAATTATTAAGCTTATAAAGAATTAGTGTAAACTTCATCACATTAATTTATTGCAGTCAGCATCCTTTTTAAATAGGGGCTTTGAGGTAAATTATCTTCATTTGGTTTCAGCTATGTGAAGCTGAAAATTAAATGATTGAGATGATTCAAATAAAATTAAATGCTAGTTTTGTATTTAACACTGGCTGCAACTTCGAAGGCAAAGACAAGAAAAGAAACTGATACATATCTTTGAATAATTCTTCATACATTTAACAATGATATTACCTGGGCTGGATAAGTAGAAAGAAATTCAGTAATCTGGAAACTCATTTCCTGGATGTCCATAGCTGCTTGGCGAATAACTTGATGTAGTGATAGCTGGGCTTCCTTCAACAGAGAGCTGAGCCAAACTTCCACATTTCCTTCAGCCATTACAGGCCTAGTCAGCTCTACAGTCTCACCCTCTCGTGAACTAATTGACAATATACGATCATATATCTAGTAAAAGAAAAAATACCTCATGTTTATAGATATGTTATCTATCTTTACAATAATTCATACTTTTCTGCAATCACTCCATTAAACTGAGTTAGGTCACTAATAAATTATATCAACTTGTTCTATGAAATGTAAAGACTATTAAATCATTACTTTGCTAGGCAGAAAGGCTTTGAACAAAACACTGTCATGAACAAGGAGACAAACCGGAATATATTGACAATTCCTGAATCTCCCTAAAGTTTCAGTGGCAATCCTGTGACACGTGCTCTAGGATGACCCTGCTTGAGGAGATGACCAGATGAGCCACTGTGGTCCCTTCCAACCTGACCCATTCTTTGATTCTGTGACAACATCCACTTTCCAGTCACAATAAAGGAAACTTTCCCCCACTACTGATGGGCTAACAGCCTACCAAATTTATAGCCTTAGAATCAAAAATAATGAGAACAGGAAAGTTAAGGAACATGGACAATCAAAGGAATTTCAAAAGCATGGGAAGGTAATTGGCTTCTAGGAAATGCATACATAAGGAAAAAATGTTGCTATCTGTTCTTATAAAAGGTATAAGAAAAGTGTTCTTCAAACACTGTCTGAAGGCAGCATCAGGACAGCTCAGAAACAGGAGAGACAGTAGACACACTTTTTCTTACAATCAAAAAATGAATGGAAAAATACAGTCAATGAAAATAAATAAATAAGGTCATAAAGACTCAAAAGCTTATTTGAGAGGAAGCCACAGAAAAAAGTGCAGTATATGGG
Organism: Cyanistes caeruleus; assembly: GCF_971803275.1. Lineage (NCBI taxonomy): Eukaryota > Metazoa > Chordata > Aves > Passeriformes > Paridae > Cyanistes > Cyanistes caeruleus. The sequence continues at coordinate 74,913,882 of NC_141701.1, forward strand.
TGGATTTTTCTGAAATATAAGCACTGGTGCAAATATTTGTTTTGCCATTCTACATGAAGTTTTACTATGTTGATGCTTTAAGTTTTAGCTTTCATATTTTCCAGATTCTGTACTGCCTTAGTGTGTGACTCTGAACTTCATATAAAGTGTTAGCAAGTTCTCTTCACAGGGTAGTTAGACAAAACAATCCTTTTCCAGCCTGAGAACCAAGAACACCATTGCAGCTTCAGGCACAAAAAGGTATAAACAACTGTGAATTAAGAAAAATATGGGAGGATGGGACTTCATAGCCTGAAGCTGTAATTGGACAATAAACCTCAATATGTAAATGGACCAAAACTTATAAAAGTGTGAAAACTCATGACTGGTCATCTATCTTGCATCCATTTTGGGTAGAGCCATGGCCAGGCTTTTGTACTGCCCAAGGTGTATCCTTTGAAGGCCTTTTAATAAACACCTACTTTATTCCTTTAACTCTGTCCAGCATCTGTCCCAGTAGCCTCCTAAGGCAACATCCTCATAAATGAGGATACGAAACAAGTCTTTAATGAAGAAAGCCTACTCAGCATCAAACAGTTGATGAATAAGGTAAAACAGTAGAATGCCTTATGCAACCAAGTAGCTCTCTAAATTAGCAGGAATCATACATGGTTAATGTGAAGGAATGTAAAGCTGAAGTGAGAGCAGGACATACCTTTTCATGGAACCTGACAGTTTTAATGTTGTCAAACACATTCAGCAGATGTGCCTGTATACTGTGAGAGTTGGATGCCTGGCCAAGAATTTCTAAGAGAGCAGGATCTGACACGAAGAAGAATCGTGGAAATAGAAGGCGCTTTTTTTCCAGATACCTGCATTTTTAAAAAATCGGTAGAGAAGATGGGAGGGAGTAGATGGTAAGTTATTTGGGTTAATTCATACATCCTTTCCTCTTTAGAAGTGGTATTTCTCACAATTTATTATACAATTTTAGCTGTAGCAATGACAATTTTTAACCATTATACATTCATGTTAAGCCTCTGCTTTAAAAGCTACTCTCTTAGTATCAGAAATCATTTCACGAAAAGCTTTTATTATTTGCTACAATCTAAACAGCAGTAAAAAGGAAATAAACTAAACTGAAATAAAATATATTTTACATTAGCTCTTTTACTTGCTATTTACATCTAACAAGCTGAATGTCTCCCAGATCTGTGAAAAGGGTGGATGGTATACACAAATCTAGACTGCCTTCTGGATTGAAACTAGGCTGAAATCAGCTTTGGTTCCAACAGAGATAGCAGCTTTGGTTCCAACAGAGATAGACATTGAGTGATGCCAGAGTTAGCCACAAATCAAATACTTATTCGTGAGTTGGCAGAAATTTCTTAGGAGGTGTTACATTATCCTGCTAACTTGTTTGCTCAGTTGAACTGAATTCATAGTGGAATAAGAACATGATCTTTTCAAAGTTCATGGGACAGTACTTGAGCAATTTCTCTTTCCCTAGTTACACAGTGCACAACCATCTGGCCAAGAATATGGTCTCACAGTAATCTTACCCTGTGAGCGATTTCTGACAGATTTCAAGCTGTTCCAGTAAATGTGGCAATAACTGTCCCATTATTTCGTCTCCAACACAACACTGAATAACATTGGGTGTTTCGTGAGCTCGGGTCATGATCCTTACCCAGGATTTATCAATGTTAGAGAAACGCTTTGCTTCCTGTTGAAACATGACAGTGAATGTGGAATGGAAGAAATGGAGGAAGGAAGAGAAATGAGGGAGAAAGCACCTGCTTCCAGAACCAGCACCCAGTAATCTCAACAGCAGTCTTCTCACTAGTAATCACATGCCTTCTAGAAAGTTTTCATCTTAGGCACAATTCTTTCTGCTTACACAATAAATTACACAAATTTTATACTTGGCTGTCAAGCCTGCTATGGACTTTATCTTACACTTCTAGAGAAAAAGACAGAAAATTCATTATACATTATTTTAAGCTTCAAATTTGGAGATTTTTTTTCTAAAACTGAAATTCATTTTTAATTTGAAAAGCCAGCCAGTAAGTTTAAGACAAGGATTCCTGGGTACTACTATGTTAATGGTAGGTACTACTAGACAAGGCTACTACTAGGCCCAGTGTTTAAATACATATTAATTAGCAGGTTTACAATCTAGAAATCAATAGGTCAAACAGATCACATGATTTTATTATTCTTTCTCACACCATGCCTTCCATTGGCACTGCTTACCTAATTTCCTAGCAAGACCAGTTTTGTTAAATACTAGAAGAAATTAAGTTTCTTTTACTGCATTAGTTATGACATCACAGTTAAGTTTTATTCTTAAAATGTTGATAAGCAAATTAAAAAAAAGCATGTCTAGAAACCTTTGGAAGCTGCCTTGCTATATCACCACCAATAAAAACAGCTTCTAAATAAATCCACAAGTTCTGCACAGTCAGCCAGTCCTCAATGATATCTGTTGTGTTGGAAAGATAGTGCACCCATTTCTGAATCTGTGTCTTGAATGGTGTGTTGTATCTACAGTAAAAATAAATAAATAAATAAATAAGAAACATTTCATTATTTTAAGAAAAAGAAAACTCTTGAAAAGTAGCATTTAAGTCACAGGATGAGGATTTGTTTTTATGCTTAGAATTTTTCAAGTGGAAGTATAAAAACTTAATTCAGCTAATTGGCAGCTCTAAATCCAATCAGCTCGAACTTGCTGCTGTGTACACAAGGTGCATAGTGCATCTCTGATCCAAGAGAAGTAGGATGGGAACAAGGCTTCAATTTCACTCTAAGGTAAAGGAACTACTCTCTTGAAAGCTGTAAATTCACAGAGTTCCTGAACTCTCCTAAACTCCTGCTTTTGAGCATCTGCCTGATGATCAGATTATTTTATCTGTGTCTTTTAGCATGTGAAACCAGACAAACTGAAGCTCAATTTAACTGGGATTCTCAGTACCTTTGGCATGAGGTAATGACCTACCACAGGGGCAGAGCAGCAGTGCCTGTAATGCCTGTAATATGACTGCCATAGGAGGCACTGTTTTCTCTTATGTCTCCACTTTCTTGCATCAGTGAAAACTTTCCAGTTGTTTATTCAGGCAATCTGAGCTGCATCTACATGTTTTCAAAAGAACTTATTGGGGAGATAACACTAGATACAATAAGAAATAGCCCATTGAAAGTTCAAGGACCAGCAAGCTCTTAGTTTTTATCTAGATGTTTATTTATTTTCTTTTCTGTGATAGATCGGTTTGCTAAAACAAAGCCTTTTGCTAATATTTTTATCTCTCCCCCCCATTCCCTCCCTCCCTTTCCTGTTACCTGTTACTCATGAGAGAACCAAGAGTCATCAGGCTGTCCTCCAAGGTAGCAATTGTTTCTGATGTGCTGTCACCTCTTAAAAGAAGTTCCCCACGAGTTTTAAAATTTGCAAAGATAAACATCTTGTTATCCCATTCAGCTATCACTTGTTTTAACTTCTGCTCAATGTCTCTCTCCTTCACAGCACTTATGCAGATATCCTTTTAAATAAACGGGATGTCAAAACAATTAATCCTTCAAGTCCCTGGTATACGAAACTAGCTCTTATTTCCTTTAACACTAGGTAACATTAGGCTCATGAGCAACTATTTAGTGGAAAGGTCTACAAACAACATAGCTAGTAATCTGTATACCACATCACAATTTAGTTAGCTCTGTGGGAAATAAAATAAAAACATAGTGATTACTTTTCATATGTTTAATGTCACAAAGCAAGGTAGCCTCACAAATTAGCTCCTGGGCCAAATGGCATGATTTCAAAAAACAGAAGTTGACACCACAATATATTTGTGTCATTGTTTTATACAAAAACCTGAAATGATAGTCCATTTCTCTGTTCTTTCTACAGAAATGTTTTGATTTCTTTCTTGCTACTGTTACTCCTACATTATACAAGCAGATTGCTGGTTTCATGTATCCATATTTCTTCCTTCACAATACCTCTATTTCCTCTTTATATCTTAATAGTGGAACTTCCATTAAATTCCTCAGTTTAAATGTTTCACTCTCCATGTCAAATCTGTGTTCAGTGAGACCCATAATCTGCTTCCAGTGCCGAGGCATCATTGCTTTACTTGACATGTGCTCAAGCAATGGGCAACATTCACTGAAGTCCTCTATGGTCTTCTTTAGGTCAAGAAAAGGCTGCCATTCCTTTACAGCACGAGGGAGCTTATGGCACCTACATTGAGATAAAGCAAGTTTTTTCTAAAGGTTTCTATTATTCTTCCTTTAAAACCACAGTATATTTTTTTAAAGGCAGAACACATACCTTCCAAATTCAAGTTACCTGTAATTTGAAGGTTCTGTATGTGCTTCCCCATGTGAGAAAATCTGTTTCTGGTCTATTTCAATGACTGATAGCTGGGTAGGCACCTACAGCCTCCCCTTAAGGAGTGTAGCTGCATAGTTTTAATAACTGTGCAAGCGATCTTCAAAACCAGTCAAAATATTGTATCAACATCTTGATTTCATCTTTCAGTGAGACTGATGGTATGTTCTGAGCTCTAGAAAAACCCTGTTCTTCAGGGTTTAGTTCTTTAAATTTTTGGGTTCCTGGTTTGATGAAAAGTTCAGCTTCTATGTATAACCCATTTAGTAGAAAAACTATTCAGCAATTCACTAACTTGCCTTTGACATCTAGCATAAATCTGTCTCTCATGAACAACAAAATTACAACAAAAAGGTGAAACTTTCCTTCATGAAGAAAATAAATAATAATTTTAAGATATATTCCAAAAACTTACTAAAAAAAGATAACCAAGAATCTGCCCAAGGAACAATAATCCTCAACATTTAGAATCTAATTATTTTATGATGCTGGTAATGGATATATATTTCAATTTAAATTCACATTTTTCAAGCCTGAATAAACAAATACATGCTCATATATGATTACTGGTACTAACCAGTTATAACCATGTTCAAGAAGTACTTTAGACAACTTTAACACAGCAGCAGTTTCTCACCTGTTCTGAAATTCCATAAGTTCACCGTTAATTTTTTCAATGTCTAATTCTGACCAAAGAATATCATAGTAACCATTGATTGTGTCAATGACACTGTTATATAGATTATAGAGTTTCTGCAACAGATTTAGTTGCTTATTTATTTCAAGAAGTTGAGGACACCAAGTAACTGGCAAACCGAAAAGATCTTCTCCATCTGTACAAGTAATATATTTCTGAAAGAGGTTATCATATCGATTCTAAGAAAGAAAAAGAAAAAAAAAAAAACGATTAAAAAGTTAATAAAAATAACTAAATATTAAAGATTCAAAATGATGATTAGAGCGGAATTAGACTAAAATCTAGGAAATAATAGAAAGATATAGAGAAATAGTAACAGCTTACACTGTTAACAGTTTTCTCAATAATTTTCTTGAGAAAGGTAACTTTTATGTAGCTTGGAGGTACATCTTTACAAACTGACAGGGAAGCCATTTACTTCATGTGGCTCAGTGACAGAACAATAAATATTAAAATTGCACTTGAAAGAGGTGAAGCATGACACATAAAGCAAAAAAAGGTGGATATAGTAAATTCTACCTCTCCAAATATGCTGTGCACATTTTTATTGACTGTTGAAGGAAGAATTATTACCATTAAAGCAGCAAAGAAAAACATAATTTAATTGTCAATTGTAATATAACTCAGAGAACATAGCAGGAAGTCAAATGAATAACATTATGGGAAAAAGAAAAGCATTAAAAGTTGTTATTGCAGGAATAGATACTAATAATGACATAAAGATAGACTTCAACCAAAAAAATAAAGACAATAATGAACAGAATAGCTTATAGCCAAATACTCTAAACATGTGGGAAGGTTCTCATCAGGATATTGTATCTTGTAATCATTACTTATTATCTATGCAGCCTTTCTGTTAAGTCCTAAAAAATTTAGATTTAAACAGTATTCCTTGCAAATGCATAGAAAAATTCCAGCTCAGTTTTCACTAAGACAAAACAGACTTTGCCAAATCAGTAACCCTATCTATCAATGAAAGTTCATTCAGCAACTGAGAGTCCTTCTCAGAGCCTTTAGGTGTTAGCTCACTTGTCATAAGTATTAAGTTATGTCTTAGCATTAACAGTACCTGGAATATAGTAAGCCTGTCACTGGCTTCCTGAGGTGTTAAACCAACCACCATTGGCCCATTCTAAAAGGAAAAAAAAAAACCAACAAAACAGAAAACATTAATTTAGAGAGTGAGAATAACCATAACTTCTTTCTAATCAGTATTTTCTAAGGGCTAACCACAAACTCTTTTGCAGCCGAGATATCCCCTCCCCAGATCAGATAGCAGCTGAACCAAGAGATGACAGTTAACCTACTAGAACAAACACTTTTTTTAAAAGGATTTAAAAAAAAATCAAAGAAGGCAACTAATGGAATTTTTAATGCAGAAATTTTCCATTGCACTGTAAAAGGTAGGAAATCATAGCTCACTTTTTGAGTAAAAGTCAGCATTACTTAAAAGATGATACAAAATTAATTCAGCTTCATTCATTTATGTCCTAATGAAAAAGAATGTGAGAGTGTAAGTCACTTGTACATGTACCCAGCATCAGAAAACTCTTCTTTCTAACATAATTCATCATTAATCCTAGTCTTCACATTTGCTCATGGTAACTAGATATTTTTCAAAAACCTTAAATATCTCAATTCTTAATTTTTAAGATTATTACCTGCATTACTTACGTCATTCACATACAAAACATTAACCAAACCTGTCCTGAACTGAAACTCAAACACCATCTTAGCAAGAATAAACCTATTCAGCAGCAGAGGCCCATCCCATTGATTAATTCCATGCTCCCATTGCTCCTTAAAAATGTCTCTAAAGCAATAAAATAGAAACACTTGCCTGATCATAATCTGAATAGAACTGTGCACAGTCTTCAGTAAAAGTCTTCACAGCACTAATAAGCTCTCCTCTGAAGTTTGGCTGCAAAGCAACGAGCTCATTCTGCACTTCATTTGCACGGATTAGCAGTTTTTCCCAAGTGTAGCGCAACGTGTCCACCTTCTCTGTCTCTTCCTTGACAACAAGTAGATCATACTTGTTCAACATAGCATAGGATTCCTGCCAGAAATTTGGACCAAGATACAGAAAATGGTAACTTCAGTTAACTTTGCAAACATGTATTTATGGTAATATTTTAAACTTTTAAGAACGGAGAATGGTTTGTTAGAAAAAGAAATTCTGTTCTTTTCACATAGCCATTATCAAAATCTAACAAACCAATACCAAACTGGAAGAAACATCTGAATTTTTTTTTTCACAGACCATTGATTTCCACTTGCACCACCAACATATGAACAGTCCACATACTGAAAACCCTTAGTAAATTTTCATTAAAATACAACTTAAATTCACTTTCTATAAATTAGCTCAGGGTAGGGTAATTGAACCTGTGGCATAACATTGACATTTGAAAATTTTGTATGAAGTGGAATTATTTCCATTCACGCTTTCCAGTTTGATCAAACTGTAGCCAAATTGCAAAAATGGAAATGCTTTGTCTACTAGAACACTATGTGGAAAATATGCCAACCTCCCTTTCAAAAACCTGAAGCGTTGCTTCTTGTGCCTGGGGACTCAAGGCTCCTGCTTGCAGAATTGGAAGCTTATAATGAAATTATGGGCAATGAGGAATCATGAACACGTTTTAGAAAAAAGAATTCTACTGAGAAATCAGTGGTGCATTTTGCCACATTATAGCATTCTTAAATAAAGACTCTGGTCAGGAATGCAGAGAAACAGTTACCATCTGTTTTTCAGTCTGCCGTTTGTCAGATGTTCAGTAAATGCATTCTATTACATTAACTTCTTTAAGGAAGTTAGTTGCTTTTATTTATTTTAACCTATATAGCTGATGAAAGCAATCAATCCTGTATAGTCTGCTTAACATTAGCTTTTTGCTTCTATTTAGGTTTAGCTAAAAAAAACAAAAATAGGAATCTCATTTCTTTTCATACACAGACTTCTTCCACAAAGTATGGAAAGATTTCTTGCATTCAATACCTGTACTTTCATCTTCCTCTTACCTACATCATTCAATTTCTGCACTGTTCACTAAGCCACCTCTCACCTCAGCAAGTTTACATTTGCCCAGATCAGAATTTCACACAAAAAGGTTTACAGGAACACAACAGGCCTGTCACTCAACATTCAACACATATTAAATCATACATTTTCAAAGTTCACTGTTAAGCTTTAACCCAGAAAATAACTGTTCTCTTAAACAATACCCATACATGTAATAGTCCCACTAGCTACCTCAATGGGGCCAATTTGAAAGTCAATAGAAATCTGTAGTTCTCTGATCTCTTTTAAAGCTGACATGGCTATTCTGATATCATCCAGGTCCGTGATGCTGTGATTTAACTTCTTGCCAGTTTCCTCTATAAAAGTCAAAATTGCTTCCATCTGTGTTCTGTACTTCTTATTGCAATGACACCCCAGCAAAGTCATCCAGGCTTTGGTTTCTGATCTCAGTGCTAGCTTCAGATCAGCTAAAAATATGGAACAATTAGTAGGTATTAGATACTGTAGATATCTTTTAAGACGCACTATTAATCTTTTTCATTACATGTGTTCTCTTCGGTCCCAGTTCTGGTATTTTGGTCTAACCCTTCACATACAGAGGTGATAAAATCACATGGGCACCTTGAAGTGGTTTATAAAATTGCTTGCAATTCACAATTGCTTTCCTCCTATTCTTCTCAGAATTTATCATATTTTCTACTGGAAAGATCATCTAATAACATTAACAATTAATAGATATTAGATATCATAGATATTTTTAGGATGTATCTACTGGAAAGTTGAGGCTAGACTCCATACTTGTCATCTGGTTCATTTACCATTATATCAACTTCTGTTGCATGCATCACTAATGAATTGTTCAATATACTCATCTAAGTCTAAAATATTTTCAAAAATTAATCTTTAAAAAATAATGTGGGGAGGAAATTAGGAGTCTAATTATGAAAGCTAAAGAAACAAAATTTGGTCATAGCATTGGTGGAATTGTTAGATAGAAGGGGGTTCAGCTATCTCTGCATGCAGCCAGACAAGGAGAAAAGTAACATAAACTTATTCTCTTACTCCCATGAAATATGTACTCGTGGGAAACAGTGACAGAAGGAGGAGCAAACATTTACCATCCACCCCATAAGTAAGCAGAAGTATCCAGGTGAGGTAATAAACTCCAATTGAGCCTCACAGATATTCTTGTGTTACTGTTTTGCTTGCATGCATTTTTAGCTGAAACAGCAATCAGCCCTCCTCTCTCCCTTTCTCCTTTCCATTTTAATCTAGCTCACCCGACGGAAACTGTCACACTTCTCCTTCCTACTGGAGTTAGAAAGTACATGTCTCTGGAGAGAAGCTGAACTCTACCAGTGTACAGCGCAATAGCTCCCACGCAGATGTATTCAGGCTCAGAATTTATTTTCAGGTCCAGGTCTTGGAAATGCAGAATTTCAGATTCAAATTCAGAGAGTGATGGGCTCCCCACCATTAATTTATCAATGGTTTCCTCCTTGTCCCTCTGCCATATATGGTGGTAACAACTAAAACTCTCCAAAGCTGTAAGAACTTCCTGAAAGACATTCACAAGTTCAAAGAAAGATTCTCAGCATCATGTATATAGCATACATATAATTTCTTGGCAGCTGCTCATTACAGTACATTACAAATGCCATAGTGCAGCAGGTTGAATCGCCTCACAGAAAAAAAGGCTGCTGGTAAATTTATGCTAAAGTAAGTTCCATTACTGATCACACATCGTGCCAGAAACTCTATGTTAATCACATTCAGTTTAGTCAGATTAGCTTAAACATTTTCCAATTAAGTGAATCTTCAGTCAACAAAATCATTGGAATCAGTGGGAAGTAAAGTTTAAAGGTAGGATACAGTACACTTGTCCTTCCCTGCCATTTCTTGGGCTAGAAACTGAAACCTGAGCTCCAGGGCCCAACGTAACAAGAAAAATTCATTCTGAAATAATGAAGCTATGAGACAATTTTTTTTTAACATGAATTTCTACACTCAGTTCAGGTCTCTGATTTGAATATCATTTAATGAGTGTGCAAGAGAATTTTTTTTTTTGGTTCTCAGGAGTTCAGAAAAATGAGAAAGTTAAAATTAAATCATCACTGCCTCTAATTAAACAAGTAAATGAGAGATGAGTGCTACAAGAGATAATCCACATCATGGCTTATGATAAATATAGTACATGCAGGCATTTAAAGCTGGCTAAATGATAAAAATTTACAGTATTACAAAATACCATTATAATTATCCACCATTATCAACTACTCGGAACCAGCCTAGTAGTTATGCTTTAGTACCACTGAAGTTACAAGACCTTGAGTCAAAGAGTTTCACATGGCAAGACTCTTAAAAGACTGGAGCAGGCCCAGAAGAAACTGATGCAGAGCTCGCTAAAGAAATAAAGTTTACCAAAGAGTGCATAGACTGAGAACAAGGCAAAGAAGTTATGCATATCCTTTAAGATAAATCCTAACTTACACTAGCAAATCCTATGCAGCACTTAACAAATGGTAATCTGACATCCAATTTTCTTCTAAAAATCTTCATAACCTCTTCATAATGTGGCAGAAATCATGCTGGCTTCATTTGCTACACACAACACAACTACACTTAGAGTTTTTTATTGTGCTTTAATTTATGCAATATTCAAAATCCCAAATCGTGGAACAGAGTACACTTAATCCATGTTACACTTTTAAAGAATATTTGCATATTTTCAGACACATGTTTTCCATCCACTATCCTAAACTTTTTCATTATTACATTTAATCACAGCATTAAATGTCTACCCTTATTACCCAAGGATATTAAAAGTAATATGTTAAAATCCCTCAGATAGTGATATTAAATTAACATCTCAATTGTCTTACCCTTTTTGTAGAATTGATGGCACTGCTGAGTAAAGATACTAATTTAATAATTTCTTTGTTCTCTGAAACATTCTTGAAGTAGTTGTGGCTTTGCACTGGGTCAGATGAACTGAGTGATGCTGCATCTGATACATTATCTATAAAAGAAGATGGAAATATAAAAGCAGGTTTAGAACAGACATACTGGTTAGGAGAAGTAAATTCCTACAGACAAAACCATATTTTTTCAATAAGCATGAATTTTAAAGTTAGGTGTTCTTAAAGGCAACTAAAAGTCAAGGAGGCCAAAATAAATTCATAAACATCCCATTTTAGTAAAATTGCTCCATCTAGGCACCCTGTCAAATTTGGAACAAGTTCCACTCCAGTCATTCAAAGAGAATCTCTTCTCTGCTACCTCCACAAGGTTTATTTTGTATGCTTCACCTAAGTGATTTATTTATAAATCAGCATTTGCTTACCTATATATCAGCACTAAGCATTTTTATTTTCTGGAATACCTCACAATTGACAATTTGAAATACAAATTAACATTAACTGTGAGAAGATGACCATAACCAATCCCAAAAAAAGGAATAAAGATTTTAAAAAGTCCATCAGTTAGCAAATATCCACAAGTCTAACTTTATCATAATTTTTATTTCATCTCTTGCAAGCAAAATTCTTAGTTTTAAAAGACTAATTTAACCAGTTAAAATAATTCTTAACCAGTTCAAATATTACTGTCCTACTTTTTAAGTGCATCAGAGAGAGCTAACCTAAAAAGACTTAAATGTATTTTTTTATTATCTTGGGTGCAATGTAGAACAATTAACTTGGCTTGATTTTAAACCATTTCCGAGAAGAAAAACACAAAGATGCCATTTTAAATTTCCTTGAACTAATGACGTCAGTAACTTAATGTCTGGTCAGAAAACAGAATAATGAAAATCCCTTTAGAAGTTATACTCTACTCAATTTTTTACACAATCCTCTATACATCAATATTGCAATTTACATAGACATTTTTACTCAATACTAAGTATTGTGAAAGGTAAGGACAAGTTCTAAGATGCCACTTGAACATGCCAAATTACAAACCACACAGGCAAATCATGGAAGATTATTCTGTAGCAAAAGTGACGATAATTGTAAACAATATACATCCTATAACCCAAAGTCGTAAAACTCTTTAAGAAGCACAAAATAAATCCCCTAACCCAAATCCACAGAAGGATAAGTGGCAAACCTGATTTCTAATGCGAAAGAGATTACTTCTCTGAGGTAATTTAAGATCTATGAGGTTGTTTAAAATCTATTAAGTAAACTGTTTTTGATGCATTCTGTAATTAATATCTTCCAACATATTCTGAATAAATCACATTTTCCTAATACTGAAAATTAGTAAAGTCAGTTTATCATTACCATGGATGTTTTTCTTTCCAGTCTCTTTCATCCCATCATCAGAATCACTGTCTCTGCTCCCACACCGCAAGAGAACAACTTTTGTCTCTAACACTTCCTTCTGAAGAGAGAATAACATTTATTTTTTTTATTTGCAGCTGTTTTGCACCATTTGTTCTAAGTAAAGCTGTTAAAGACACCAACCTTGGATATTCTCTCCTTACTCCACTGTCGAACTCCTTTCATTACTTTCACAATACTATCTACAGCTTTATTAAGTGTCTGCTGTACCTCATCCAAAGAGGGTGTCATGATGATATTAGGGATAGATAGGGTAATATTAGTCCTAATTATAGGATGAGCACCTTTTTTCTGCTTAGACATAATGTGATTTTCTAAATAAAGGACAAAAACAGAAGACAAAAACAAAATGAAAGACTGTTCATACATTTTCAAGACATTAAACTAGGCATTGTTTTAATATAAATCAACAAATATATCTCCTAATGTAGAGTACTGAGTGTAATTTCTGAAGGGAAAAAGTTTTCCTGAATAATTTATAAGATGTACTGCTAAACTTAACTAAGCAGCACAAGTAAAAAGTGAGTGCAAACCTATTTTTCTCCATGAAGCTCCTTTTCAACCGGTTCTGTGCAGCTAAACTCTGTTTAGCAGACAATTTTCATATCTGGCTGTCAGCCAGCATATTAAACTGAACACAATCTCCTTAGAGTTATAGCACTGTATGCCTTATAAACTATAGAGACCAAAGACAACTGCTCTTATTTTTGTTTCTGAATGCATGTGGCAATAAAACACTTCAAAACAGTGTTCCATCACCATGTATGGAAATATCTGAAGGCAATTAGTAAGAGAAAAAAGACAACTCTGTTTTTTTTCATAGAGTTTTTTGTAAAAGCAAGGTCAAACAGATCTTGTCAAGTTGTCAAGGTCTTAACTTGTGAAGTTCATAATTGATAACTTTTAACTTAAGTGATAACTTATCAAGTTATCAAGGTCTTATCAGAAACTTATCTATCAAGTCTAGCTCCAAATGTAATATTGGCTTCAGAACAGTACAGTGAGTCCTAAGAGAAACAGCATTGTAATGACGCTTTCCTACTGTCACAAGAATAAAATACGTTTGGAAACACACAATGTAACTTAACAAGACAGCTTAATCAAAATCCCTTTGTTTCCCCCTCTTTTACACTTGTGACTCTTATTTATATAGTTATGGGATATTACATTTACATTTTTCTTTATGTAGCTTAAAAGAGCAATGTACTACAATGCAGCCACCTAAGAAATTGATGGTAGATGATGCATGAATGCGCTTCCGGATGGTCTCCAGAGTGTTTCGTATGACTTTCAAAAGGGCATCAATATTACGATTATTGAAGTAAGAAAGCAGTTCATTGGCATCTTCCTCTAATTTTTCTAAATCTATTCTCTTCCTCTTTGCTGTAGGAGAGAAGCCAGCCCACATCTCACTGGAATTCTGTGAGGAAGTCAAGCTTTTTGATCTTCTTTCCTCTCCTGTAGCTAAAACATCATAAATCCATTAGTTAAGTTTACTTAAGGGACTTGAAAGTACCATAAAGCAAAACCTCCACAGGTTTCTGAAATAATTTTAAGGAAGTATAGAACTACTCATCTGTAATCTGCACCTCAATGTAACAGGTATTTTATTCCAATCTGCCTTCTTATTCAGTACAAACTGGCATGATTATCGTCAAAATTCAGATATTATTTCTTTCAACATCCAAGTTAGATAAATACTATCAACTTATTTTGTAGATGATAAATGATTGTTTGATTATTCATTATCCAGGCAAATTCAAGGAAAAGTCTTTAGACATTACATACCATTCAGTATTTCAGTCACCTAAGATACAGTGTCCCCCAAAACAAATTATCATCATGAAAAAGAAACAAACACCAAGCAATGCAATGCAATGCAATGCAATGCAATCTTCTTACCTGTGCTATTGTCCCTTTTTTCACCACTGGGTTCAATTGACCTCTCATCTTTACTGACCTGTTCCTCAGTGTCAAGTAACATGTTAATCAGATCATTAGCAGAGGCTTCCACCAGTGAGCTTTTTAAGTGTAAAGTCTGAGAAGCTTTTATACAGAGTTCCTGTTATCAAACCAAAACAGTATGCTCTTATTGTCACAGTTCTCATGTCAATTTCACAGTCATAGCAGCCTTTATTAACACAAATGTCAAGGCTTAAGATTTGTGGAAAACCAGATTTATATACAACATTAATTTTATTTTTTTTCCAAAATATTGGGTATCACCAAGACATCATAAATGTCTTTCAACATTGTTTTAGCTTCTTTTTCAAATCATATGATTCATTAGTTAATATCATGAATCAATATTTATAATGCCTAGTTTCGTTAAAAGGCTCCCAAAAGCAAGGGTTTCTTAATTTTCTTAACTTTTCAATGTAGGCATGGGAAATTCAACACTTCTTTTAATCATTGCCTATTTACATTAATTGGCTGTGCCATAATGAGTATTAGCCAATCATATTTCCCATTTACAGCTAAACAGAAGATAAAATTTATACAAGCTGTATTTATTATTAAAATAAACATAAAAATTATCAACTGGAGAGAGAAGAAATCAAAGAATGAGATTAAATAAAATTCAGAACCTTATTACAGTATTATGCATCTTTTATTTTCCAATACTTACATCATGATCAATCAAGTATTCTTCAGCTAACTATAATCTTTGTCTAAAATGTCCTTTTAATTTTTTACTTCTTTGTTATTTTATATTTCATTCTGCTTAAACAAACATGTCTACCTTTGTTTAACTAAAAATCAATAATTTGAAATATTCAGCCATTTCTAAATTTTAAGAAAATCTTTGGCCTTCCTAATAGTTCTGTTAAGAGAGAAGGCAGATGTGATTTGTAGTATCACAGCAACACTAAAGAAAGTACTCGGGAATTTTTTCACTGGGTAATTATTTTTGTTGTAGCAATTTCTTTAGAAACTTTAGGACACCTGTTAGATGACAGAAGTCTAATCCCTTCTAATGAAAAATTACAATTAGCTTACAAACTGATACTATTTTCATTGTACCCATAACTGGGGTTTTTATACCATTTACTCTGCTAACTCAACTCAATTGGCCATTGTAACTGCTGTGTGTGTAATTTCCATGTAGCTGTTCAAGTTTTCAGGTTACCGTGCCATGAATAGAAGGTTTTTGCTCACTTTCACATATTTTTACCTTAGGGAATACACATTTTAGTACCTGTCCAATCAGGAAGATAGCAGCAGGATCAATAAAAACAAGTATGGATTGTCAGGCTTGCAAGCTACTATTCATTCCATATAATATTATTTTAAATTTTATTCTGTATTTAACAACAGGGTGAGTTGTTACAATGGCCAAAAGAGAAAAGGCCAAAGAGTTAAATACACTAAGATAATTAAAACTTTCATTTGTAATATTTATTGCTAAAAGAGAAGAGGAATGGGGATTATCTACTTGATTTTCTACAGTCTCTATCAAACAAAAGTTTATTCCAGGAGAAAACACATTAGACATTATAACATAAAATGCAATACCTTATTATTGCCTCACAATATTATTCTGACATTCAATTTAATTATGACCTTAATCAGCTTTCTAACCAGCAATTTACATGTTTGCAGTTAATTACTCTCAACATAAAAGTATTTTGATGGGATGAAGGGTGTTTTTCCAGAACACCTTCACCCAGGTAATTCTGCATATGTTTTCCACATCCCATTACCACCTCAGGAGAGTTTGAGATACTTTTTACACAATCCTTTCCATAGTATTTACCCTCCTCAGGCACCTGCTGGAGAATTCCCTTATTTGAACAGGAAGAATGACCAAAAAAAGATACTATCATAGAAGCCAAATTTTCGAGTGACATGAAAGCATAAAAGAATTATCATACACTATCTGGTTTGACATTAATAATTAATAGAAAAGAACATGTCAACTCAGATCAATTTGCATTTGATACTTTTTTTCCTATGTGAGGTCCCGGCCAAGCAAGAGGGCATTGCCATGTATATCCCATGCATGCTTCATTAATTCTGCATTCAGAACTTTTTATCTCATAAAAAAGAAAAATACCTAAACTCAAAGTCATCAATCTCTTTTTCATGAAACTTATCTACTAACATTAGTCTTTTGAAGAAATTCCTCACAGCTCTGTGGTTCACCTTCTGGCAACATACAGAGTGGCACTCTATTCATGTCTTGAAGGACAGCATCAATACGAAATTCAACCAAATCATTCACTCGATCAAGCAATAACTCCAGCCCAGCTTTCAAAGAAAACAGAAGATTCAAGGCAAGCATAAAAGTTTCAATCAATAGCCTTTGCAGAGTCCTGTTTAAATTTTTACCTCAATAAACTGTCATATTCAATTGTATATGAATTCTGCTCCTTAACCAATTTACTTCAAACATCTAAATTTTATGGCAAGCTTCACCACAGAAACATACTTAACTTTTTTGCACAACAGATACTTACCTAGAATAGGCTATCTACATGCTAAAAGATAACTATAATATTATATGAATATAAGCTATTGTACAAATATATATCACACAGATTTTATATAAAATATTATATATAATACATTATATCTAATATAAATAAAACAAATAAATGTAAATTAATTAATAAGTAAATATATATTAAAATATCTTTTTAATATGTATTATATATATATTATAAATATATATAAGATTAACTTAAAGGATACATATTTCAAACATGAAGACATTAACATTTAGATGATGGCCAGCAATATTCCATCTTCTCCTATAACTTGAACTAATTACAACTTGGAGAACCTATTAGCAGCAAAAACTTTAAGCAAACAAAATCTCTATGCCTCAAACAAATGTCAGAGGCCAAACAATAGTTAACAGAAAACAATCACTAGAAGTTTAAAAATTTAATAGCAACCTGTTCTCAATGCTGAAGGTCAAATAGCAGGAAGGTGCCTGATCCAGACTCAAATTACTGTATTATTCAAAATTAAATTGAGCATAATGTCAGGCTAGCATCCAAAATGCACTTTAATCTGGCCTTTCAACTGAAGAAAATTTTCACTATAGCTACTTATGCAATTTCAAGAAACAAAATCTGTTTGATGTATTAATTCAGCTGAAGAAAAAGGAATTTGGTATCTTCAGAAAAAAAACACATCTCAGTGCAACCTTGTGATAATCTTCTGAAAACACTACAAGCTCATCTGTTTTCTAAAGCTGTTGTCCAAAATGTATGTGCATTAGTTTTAAAGAGATTGATGTTAAAAAAAAAAATAATATGAAATGTTATTGAGCAATGACAGTGCCAACTGAGCCAGTGTTTTATTCCCTGAAAAGTTGTTTTATACATTATAGAAACAAAAAAAGCAGGACTAGGGAAAGTCTGAAACCTAGGAGCTCTTTTAAAACGTAGCTATCATTCTTTAAATTCAAAATACATAGGGCCTTTTGCATCGTACTTTATGCTTGGTGTAATCCCAACTGCCTAATATACACATTAGCAAAAATTTGATGAACATACAAGACAAAAATAAGGTGGTGTTATAAAACAAATATTTCATGAAATACAGGACTGGTGAAAATTCTAATGTCTTTTATATACAAAATCAATTAAGTGCAAATTCTGTAAAGAACTGTAATCTCATAATATAACTTGCATTTTTAAAGAACAAATAACCAGAAGCTAATGGAAGGAGGCAAATAACCAACCTAGCTTAGAAAAGACTGTATTAATATATTTCTCAATATTTGAGGATGTCCAGTTCAGTAATGTTAGACCTGGCAGGATAGCATCCTCTACATTTACTAATCGAGGAGACATTAGTTGTTCAAAAGGGTGTTGTATTTTCAGTTTAATTCTTTTGTATTCTGCCAACATCACCTGAAATAAATAGAGAATGAAAAAATGTTTTCATTAAGTTAATATACACTGATTTGAACCTCTTCGCGTACACATATTTATGTATTTAAACTAAGAAAAATCATCTGTATGTACAATACTGAAATTCTTAAGATGTTGTAATTAAATGCTTGAGAACGTTTTGCATTATTTTTGGCAGAAGTTCACTATTTGTTGTTCTTATATCTCTACATATATATTTGTTGCTCTGTGTGAAGTACTACTTCACACAGAAATCAATCTTTGATTGGACTGTTGTTGTGATGGACTTAATTTCTTTCTCAATGGCCATGATGCCATGTTTTAAATTTGTGAGCAAAACTGTATTACTAACACATTGATATTTTGGGTATTGCTAAACAGTGGTCATACAGCATTGAGTCCTTTTCTGCTTCTCACAGTACTCTGCTGGTGACTGGGGACACACAAGATGCTGGGAAGTAACGTAGCCAGGACCACAACTGATTAATGGGATGTCATACCTATGACATCATGCTTAAAAATGAAAACTGGGAGAAGCAGGAGGGAGGGGGACACTCAGAGCTATGGTTTTTTACTTTCCAAGTAGCTGTGATACTGCCTAGTTTTACCAGAATAATTCCTTATTTTTTCCTTGTGCATGCAGTTTTTGCCTTCCCTATTAAATTGTCTTTATCTCACCTCACGTGTTTTATATTTTAACCTTCAGATTCTCTCCCCATTCCAAGGAGGGAAGTGAGGGAGCAACTGTGTGGTGCTTGGTTGTCTACTGGGCTTAAACCACATAAAATCTTGTAAATTTCAGTCTGTAAATCAGTGTTACAGAAGACAAAAAGCCCAAGGAGAAAAATACATCTAAATGAACTTTCCAGCAATTCTAATAAGATTAGCCTTACCAGAACTTTTTTATACTATTTTCTTTCTAATGCCTCTTTAACCTGCTGATCTAGTTTCACATGTTTGGCAATAACATTATGACTTAATGTCATAAAGACTTTATGACTTATGTTTATTTGTTGGTTTGGTTTTTTTTCTAAGTGACTTAAAAGATGAGAAAGAGAAGTTTCAGCTTCTCTTTTTAAATTGTTCTACAGACATCTGTGTAAAACACCAGTGCCAGAAAAAAAAGCTGCTACTTGCTGCATGCTTTACACTTTTTAAAAGCAGACCACCCGTTCCTGCCTCCCAGGTATCCTCTCAAAACAGATACTGACCAATGTTGACTTCATTATTGGATGAGAGATAAATTGCTTATCATTTAGAAAGTAAGCAACAGCACAAAGCATTTTGTAAGCCTCCTTTCCTCCCCATTCTCATCTCTGTCACAGACTCTGCAGAGCTTCCCCAAACCCATGCATCTGCAAAGTAACTTCACAGGAAACATAAAGCCAAGAAAAAAAATTAACTGCCTTAAGACAGTCATGCAGATAAGAAAATAGATTTGCAAATGTTTTCTTAGTGCATAATCATTGATCTTCATTTATCCTCTTCCATATGTCTAGAACCCAGGCATCTTAACATACAGTACACATACATAAAATAACTGAAGTAAACCCACGTGCAAATTGTTGACAATCTTCTTGTACCAGACTCTCTGCTGCTGAATAACACTTGCAAATGGTGGAATTTCAAGGCACATGTGAGCCATGCAATCTGTCTCTCTGATTAAAGTTAATATTAGAGGGTCAAAATTCACAAATAATTCTCCTGTTTCTGGAGCTTTTACCAAGAGAGTTGCTTGAAGTCCTCTTTTAGTTAATTCAATCTGCAGGAAATAAAGTTATCATTGATGATAAGACAAGCCACTACATCAAAATACTTCAGTTTGCGTATAAATATCACTTTGGCAGATACTAAAATCAGTATCTGCTGACAAAGATTGATATGGTATATGAATCCAAAACAAAAACTTATTAACATGGTGTATATGGACCCAAATGCTTAGTAATCAAATTGCTATTTATCTGACAGATATTTTTCTGTTGGGTCTTGGATGTTATAAGCTGCATTCCACAGTCCAAAATCAAATCAGAGACATAGATTTTCTTGCTTCAACCATCTTAAATTTTAACCCTCATCTCCTTAGAACTTATTGTATATTCTGCAATATGTGTACAAGGCTGCACACAACCTCCTCAATGAATTAAAGTATTTTTAGATAACCTCTTCACATATCTCAAAAGATATAATAATAAACTTATCCACTTTCTCCTTTTGCTTGTTTTCCAATAGCTAACAGATAAACCAATCTTAATGGTACTGACAATTATATCCAACATCTGGGCAAGTATTTTAAAATACTAAAATTATTGTTTATTATAGATGTTATTTTTTTTTAAATTCTTAAAAGGAAAGCTTAATCACATAATTGATTTAACTGCCTTATTTAAATATTAGACAATTTGTTCTCTATGTGATTAGAAAGGACAGCATTCCTTAGACCACCACACAATGAAAATTTAGCTGACACCAAAAAGCAGGCAAATCTTCCCTACATTAAAAAGTTGGCTGCTATTCTTATTTTCCGGTCCTCCTTCCATTGATGTAACTTTATTGTTTGTTATTCACTCCTCAAATTTCATGTATCACATTACATTGAGATGGAGCTTATTTCTATGCCATGGTTTCAGAACCCATTGGTATCTTTCAGTGAACTTACTTCTTTTTTTATGGAACACAGAAACTTCGCACCACCTTTCAATGTCTAAAATATAGTGGAGTATTCTGCTTCAGCAATATCATGTACTATCAAGACATCTTACACAGCATTTTTCAAGAAATTATCTAATAAACTTTTGTCAATGAATATGTCATGTTCTATCCACTATCATCAGTCTTCCAAAAAAAAAAAAAAACTCAACTGCCTTAAAGAGAAGTTGATTTTTTTCTGTAAATTTCAACAGCAAATCTTACTGTACTAATTTTTGAGCTTCATACTCCTCTTTCCCACTCCCAAGTCTTCCTCTCCCATTTATGTTTTCTTCTCATGCAGTTTTCATTGTTAAGGTAACAGAAAATGGCAATGAAAATAAGGGGTACATTGAAGGCACAAATCTTATACTGCCAAGTAATTATAGTAACTTTAACACTTCCAGGTAATTTATTATTTTAGTATGACCAAGTTGAACATCATTTTCTGTAGTGAAATATATATATATATATATATTTTAAAAAAAAAAATTTTTTGCTGTTAAAAATACATGTATAACTGGATTAATAATACGTTAGCCATCCAGTCACAAGTAGAAAAAAGAGGGGCAGAAATGTTCAGAAATCTCAGAAAGTGACACTAAGCTTAACATTTACATTGTACAAAAGAATAAAAAGTAGTAGGAGATATAGCCCTATTTGTGTTTCATTTGTATTCCCCGCAGGACACTTGCCCCTCTCGAGTTTTTCTTTTGTTCAGGAGTAGAGCAGGAGCTCCACCTTGTGTTCTGTGGCACTCAAGTCCACACTCGTGTGCCCTCTCCTTGCCTCGAGAGAAGAGACTACAGAGCAGTAGCCGTATTTTTTTGCCGTACCTGGTAGACAAGTGTATGTATGTTATGTTAAAGTGAATGTGCTTTTCATGTATTTTCAAGGCATGCGTGTATTTTTCAAATTTGAAATTTTGTTCAAATCCACCTCTCTTTGTTCCCACCTAATGAGTATAAATTGGAGCGGGCTCAGGAAGTTTACACGGCTGCCAAGTGTGATTTGACTGCTATAGGAGAAAACAGGTTGTTTTAGTACAGATCAGAATGCAGATGATTCAGACCTCATAAAGGAAGGCACCACTTCAGGGAAAATGCCTGGAATGTTATAGCTATTTTACAAAAGATGAAAGGCAAATGTACTTGACTGCTCCATCAAGGCATGGTACGTGTCAGAAAATCTGATCACTAGATCATCTAGCCAGAGGAGCAGATGTAGCCCCACAAGAATCATACATTCTCTTTAGTCTTTATAGATGAGACAAGGCAGTGAAAAATATCATCAGTATACTTTGAATTATGCAGATATCCAGCTCAATACTGGAGTCAAAACAGAAACTGAGTCCAAGATAGAAACACTAAACAAATGCAGAAGGCTTCTTGAAGCATTATAATTCATTCTATAAAATATGAGGGATATGCACCAGCTCTCTGTGAAGAGCTCGTGAAAACATATGAACTTCCTATATTAGAAGAATAAGCATTGAAGTTAGACATTTCTATGTATGACAGCAGTTTTTATTACTGCCTGGAAGCAAGACTGATTCTATGCAGGTTAGTGGTGCCAAATTTGGATATGATGTACCTGAAACATAATGTATAATGAAACAACAGCTGAGGTGAGTTGATTCCCAACTTGCACTGAACTCCAGATTAATCATCAATAATACATATTCAGTACTAAGTCTCAATACAGTGTATTTTATGTACTCTAATATTGCAATCATTTCTCCTGGCTTACTATACAAAATTGACAACAAAAAATCCCACTTATAGTATCAGATAATCAAATCTGGTGACTCTTTAAACTACATTGTACACATGTCAAATGCAAGTGTGACAAAGGAAGGATCAGGAAAACATAATATATTCAGACTGGAGAAAAGGAAGCTGGAATCTCTAATCCCAGATCTGGTCTAAGACAATCTTTGACAAGACTGATGTTTATCAGCACCAGAGATTTCTGCAGTTTGGCCTGAGTTCCAAAAACAACAGGCAAATGCATTGACAGGTGTCACACTACTTTCAAAACCACAATCTGGAGATTCTGATCCTTCTTTTTCAGCTTTGCAAAGCTGAGGCAAATTTTTCTCTAAGATGCTTTTTGACAAGGCAACGAATAAACTGTAGGTGAAAAATATGCCAAAACACCAGTAAAAAATTTGCAGAGATTTCAAGGCTTTAAAGTAGCCCCTGCAGTAGCCATCTGATAATATAAAGGTAGTCAGAGATTCTATGTACAAATCCAAGAAGGCAAAATGAGTCAAATGAGATTTAGAATTTAAGGCAAACCATGTTCTCTGAAGAATATTCAGGCCACAAAATGTTCTGCCTGTAAGGCCCCAAACAACTTCACTCAACAAGACACATAAAAAGGGCTTATGGTTGTTCATGTACCCAAAGTTAGACATATGGAAGAAACACAAACCAGATATTCTCAAGAGATCAAAACAACAAAACAGACTTTTCTGGCACTTTAGAAAATCACAGAACTTTGGCAAAATATTCAGTCAACATAAAACACTTCTCAAAGCCTTAAATTGGCACATCCAACTTCGCAAACTCTAAGTCCACTTGATTTTAAGTTACTCAAAAAGTTCCAAGAAAAAGGAATTAGAAGAAGAAAGATAAAGAGAGAAAGAGAGAAAATATATAGAATAGCACACATATAGCTATCAACTCCTGGGTTCCAGCAGTGTTCAGATAGAAATTCCAAGAGGAGGTAGAGTGAAGACATTGGCTGGAGTTCTAGTCATTTGGCCACTCAGGAGCTGGGTTATGGGCTCCAGAGGTGGGTATGGATCAGTGCTCCGGTGCACCAGGGATTGACAGCCGCTGCAGGCTGGGATACAGGATCTAGGGGTGGGCTGTGGGGCAGCGAAAGGCCCACACACACATATCCCAAAATTGTCAGTAAGAAGTGAAATTGCTTTGTACTCATTCTGACTGGGTTAATTTTCTCTGTTGACATATAATTTTCTTCATAACAGCTTATATGGTGTCATCAGATATGTTATCAAAACAAAGCTGATAACACAATAATGTTTCAGCTGAACAGTGCTTACACAGCATCAAGGCCTTCTCTTGTTCTCACTGTGTCCATACAGTGAGTAGACTGGGGCTTGGAAGTGGGGATGAACAGTGCAAAAGAGGCTGTGAGGGGACAAAACCAGGCAGATGTAATGAAAGGATGCTACAAAATAAGCAAAGGGATAGTCTTTGCCAGATAACATCATGTTCAGCAATAAAAAGGGAAAGGCAGAGATTGAAGGGGTTAGCCACCCTCTGCTCTGGAATTGGTTACACGTTGTTTGACCCATGGGAGATGGTGAGAAATTGCCTCTGCAGCACTTTATTTTCCCTTTCTTTTTCTTTCTCCATTTCTCCTTCACTTACTAAACAACTTACCTTGACTCACAAGTTTTCTTGCTTTTGCTTTTCCTTTCCTTTTCCCTCTCACTGGGGGTGCATTGGGGGAAGTGAAGGAGCATTTGTGTGGTGCTTAGCTGCTTTTCAGGATTAACCCACAACTGGCTCAAAGCCCAGTGGTACACTGAGTATGCTATTATCTGTTCAGACTGGATGCTTTTTACATGTATATTTACAGAGTGTACCCATGGATTATCACTCAGAATAAAATTTGTATTGTCCAGAGCAGAGGAAATCTCTGTGTCTGCTTTCACCTTAAGCCAGCTAGCTGACAAAACCCCTCTCCCCACACATGATGATCTTGCACCAGTCAAAAGAATATGGCAGAGACAGAGAGGCAGCTAAACCTTCCACTGGATATTCATTTTATGTTTTCTGTCTTGTTATAATTGTTAAAAATCTTATTATAACTTGTTAGTTATAATTAAGCTCTTTCAGTTGCTCCTAAATTCAGCTAGAAGTACTACAGGCCCTATTTTTTTAACAGGAACACTTTCTTGTAAAATAACTTTTCTTATTCCATCCCTCATTTGAGAGTTATTGTAAGTCTATAGTTAAGCATACCTGATTACTGCTGCTAACCAGGGATTCCACCATTTTTAAATTTTTTCTTTAAGGAATCTCTTAATCAAAATCAGCTGCCTTACCTGCTGAAGCCATTCTCTGTGGTAGATCACTTCAAATTTCATAAGAACTTTTGCTACTTTGTTGTAATTGCGAATTATGCTCTTGCCATCTGGTGTTCGCAGAACTGCTGGATGTCTCTGGAAAGTCTCCATGGGCTCCTTGATCCTATGGAATAGGTGGCGTGCCCACAAGATCTTGCCAGCTACTGGAGGCAGATTACGAGCCAGTGGTGGGTCCTTCTTGTGCCTAGTGTAGATCTTACAGACTGTTTCTATGTCATGGCCATAGTTTTGAAATATTTTCTGATACTTCTCATCAATGCCAAGATTTGGGATTTGCAATCTGCTTAGAAAATAATAATCATGAAGAAATGCCTTCAACACTTCTGAAATCCTTCTAATGCATTGTTGGAAAATACAGTCCTTCCAGATTCCCTTGCATGCTTAAGAAAATAACTACTTCAGCAGCAGAGTTTTCAGCTTGAACAAATGCTGTCACAACCTGATTCCAAGCAACAAAGATTTAGACCAGATGATAAAAGTTTCCAAGTAAGCCTACACATTTTCTGTTTTGTCACTGTTTTCAAGCACTGGGCTGAAATAATGTGCAGCAAACTGTAACCAATTCACAACTAGCTGTCTATTCTATTAAACAGAGTATAATACAAAAATTGGCAGAAAAAAGAGTGAGACTGTTTTGCAACAATGTTAATTTATAAAGATAAATTTCACTGTTTCTTAATAAAAGCATTTTACTCTCTTCTGACTGTCTTGTGGTAACAAATGAATGCATTGTTCAAACACAAAGCTAATGCAAATATTCTGAACAGACAAAGATTCCCTGTCCTCAGGCTGATTTTAAAAGATGAAGTTCAAAGTCCACTTATATTTTGCATTTTCTGATACAAAAATTATTAAAATTTTATTCATTCAAGCTACTAAGACAACTCTTAACAGGGCTGAAAAGCTGAGAGTAAAAAGGTTGAGTTGGTTTCCTTTGTATTTAAGAAAATGCCTGCTGCTCTGCAGCCCCCTCCCCCTGCCCTTTCCACCATCCTCAATGTCTTATTTCCACTGCCTGGCAGAGCTTTAGCAATCTAAATAGGACATATTACCTTTCAAATTTCTGCAACATACTCAGTGCCCTTTCAGTGTTCAAAATACTTTCAAAGGTGATGTCCATGAAACTTCTTAATTGATCCTGAAGAAGAGTAAATAATTCTGCATTGGAGAAGTCCATAAGGAACACACATCAAATATGCCAAGTATTACTTGACAGGATTTAACTTGAGATACATTAGAAGATAATTTGTTTACGTGAAACTTCTCTCAATAAGTATTATTTTTCCCTTTCTTCCCAAA
The DNA here is from genome assembly GCF_971803275.1 of Cyanistes caeruleus. Lineage (NCBI taxonomy): Eukaryota > Metazoa > Chordata > Aves > Passeriformes > Paridae > Cyanistes > Cyanistes caeruleus. Next base: position 74,940,299 of record NC_141701.1, read on the forward strand.
ATAATTAAACAAAACACAGCCAACTTTCAAGGCATTTTCTTTCCAAGTTCCCTCTGTAGCTGTGCAACCAGCAAAAGTTTCTGTACCCTCCAATGTTGTACCATGCTGAGGCCTCGAAGAATGCTTGGTTACCTTTTTGGCAGCCAAAGCAAGACCAGCATTTATTTTAATTTTTTTTTTTTTTCTTCTGGAAATACTCTGTTCTTTCACCAACATGTGATTTCAGAACTATTGGAAAGTTAATTATCTGACTTATTTGTACTATGCTCCTATTCACTCAATGAAATCACTCATTTTAGTTATTCTTGCCAGCATACAGGAATGAAAAATCCTTTTGTTGGAGGCTCCTCAATGGCCCATTCCATTAAACTACTCTGAAAGATAATAAATGGAAGCTTTAAAGTGGAAATATATTAGAATAATTTTTTAATTTCAGAACACAAACTTTGAGATTTGCAAAATTTTTCTGATGGTAACTCAGAGTATAATAAAGCTTAATCAGTAAATTAAATTCTTAATTGTATCATAAAACCTACATGAAGATCATTTATGTCTTTGTAAAACTCTTCATAGTCTTGGTCAAAATCAGTCTTCCGCTGATCCAAGAAATCATAATGCTTATTCTTCATGTTGTCAACAATGCTCTAAACAGTTTCACAGAAAAAGAAAACTATTACCAAAAATGTCTTATGAAAAAGACTTACCACACCAAACATTTAGCACAACAGGCTGTATACACTCACACTTTACCTTTGCTAATATTTCCCAGTAATTACTGAGTAATATAAGCAAACCCTTTAAAAGAAATATTTGCAGGAATCCAGTTGGTGTAATGTCCATTCGAATTTCATTTATATTATTTCTGCTTCAAGTCAATTAGAACTGACAGAAAATTCAAACTTGCTTTTCATCAAAGACATTTTTACTCATTAAGCATTGTCATGCAGATGTTCATTTAGTTTCAAAACTTAACATTCAACAGAGAAAAATATTTTCACATTATTATTTTCCATGTCCTTTAAACAACTGATTCCATATGTGTATATAGTCTATTCAAAAAGCACAGTAAGATGCAGCACATTACCAGCCTACAATTTAGTATTCCTGGCTTACACAGCTGCTGTCCACACACTTCAAAGTAGATCTTAATCAGCATATCCCTTGAGCTGTACACACAGATAAAAGATTTCTAATGATAAACTACTGTTCAACATCCTAGTAGTTTACCACAGTATAGCTATGAAACTCAGCATATTTTCAGCTCAGCTGAATTCCATCATATTACGGTATGTCAACTGAAACTCAGTTTCATTTCATTGCTGTAAATAAAAATTCCATATTTTCCTCTAACAAGCAAATCCTAGATAGGGACTAGGTGTTAAAGCATAAAGAACAGCAAAATAGTAAATTCCTATTGTAAAAAAAATTTAAGACATGTAATCAGTAACATAATAACTATAGCTATGGTCTATATCAAATACTTCAGTACTTCAATTTTGTCACTTTAAAAAGATGTGCAATCACTTGGCTGCCCTTTACACAACCTATCCAGAGCCTTCCGTGTAACATTTTTTACCTAAGTACTCTTCATCCCAAAGCACAATTGACTCTACAGCAGGTATGTCTCACACAAAGCTCATGTTTAAGGACTTGGGTGCTGCAATGGATAGTGAGGTGCACTTGTATAGAGTTTTCTTCACAGCCTGGGCTGATGGTCACAGGCAGCTTTTCAAACACAAATGCCCCAAACAAATCAGATTCCTGTGTTCCAGCCTACCAAAATAGTACCTTAATTGCATGATCTGTAAATTCTGAGCAACCTGGGTTGCTGAGAAGCCTGGTAGCACAGCTTTGGAGAGCAGCCCTTGGAAACAAAATTTAGAGCAGTCCTGGCCACATGGAAGAGTCTTGTTATCTTTACAGCTGTGCCCTGGCTAACTCTCAGTAGACTACAGAACAGAACAAAGTGGAAAACTGGCTGCTGTGAAGGATGTATTAAAGGAATCAAAACCCCAGACTAGAGAGGGAGTAAAGCAAACCATGAAGGACCACAGAATGGTCACGTTTTATACTACAGTTATTTCACTAAGGCAAACTGATTGACTCCTGACCATAAAAAAAAGGCAAAGGACAAAGTATAGCAAACTAGAATTCCATATTTGCCTGTACAGCCACTGTATCATATGTGATCCCAAAAAGCTATCTACAAAGTCCTCACATTGAGTACTTTTGATTTATTTTAATATTTACAGAGGCAATAATTATGATACTGCACTAATAGTTACTCAAAAAAGAAAGCTAACTCAAGCTCAGTAAAAGCAGAAAAGACTCCATTTGGTGGCAAAGAAAGCTATCTGAGAAAGAAGGAAAGAAAAGAATATGACTTAACATATTTATGTTCTTAGAAGGTCTCCTTATTGCTCAAGTCACACTTCTCTTAAAAAAAAATCATGAAAGAAAACTGCATAGTAATACTAAAGGAGCAAAGGGGCACTTACAGTTAGCCCAACATTTGTTGAGACAGAAATGTAGCACTTCTCACTTTTTCTCCTGATCATAGCACAAAACCATGCTCCTATTACTCCTGTTATAGAGTTACACCACTTTGTTGCTTATTTCAATCAGCTTTGATTTTAGCATACTTCTTTCACATGTCCACTTGCACCTTTTCTTTCATCTTGTCTGCTCATTTTCCCAGTAATCACATATTTACATTGCAATTACCCAGCAATTTTAGCACAACTAAAGAGTTAATTTTTCTCTCAATAAACACTTCCTTAATTTTCATAATTTTGTTTTAAAGGTACAAATTAGACTAACACAATATACAAAAGCTGATGTGTACCTGATATTTTGTGATCATTTCTTCCAATCCCTCTATCTTAGATTCCTGTAGAACTGAGTAGGTTCTCATAGTATTGAAAACATCTATTATCTTTACCAGACGACGATGAAAAGCTTCAAATTTTCCAAATATATACATCTCACTAAAATCAAATTGTCTTCCAGCTGGATTTTGTTCCAAATTCTCTTTTATCTTGTGGAAATAACTTTGATACTCCTTAAAACACAGAATTTAAAAGAAGGTCAAGCATATAACAAAAGTCACAGAACAAAATTTACATAGACAAGGTTATTATCTTAACCTGATAGCTAGTAGAAGTTGCATCAATAAACAATCATGAATACTATAAAGAGAGTAACAGAATTTACCTCTGAAAACTAACCCATCAATGCCATTAAAGGATTCTACACTTCACCAAATGACTGAACTGCACGTATGTGTATTTGTACATGCCTTTATCTAGCATGAAATTCTGTTCCCTCCATTTCATAGCAGGGTTTGATGTGTTTCCCAGTTAACCAAGATGAAAACTCAGTTTCCAGAGACTGAAAATACATGCTGAGAAGTTTTACTGCGTAATTAAGGTTCAAAAATCACTTTCAAGAGTAAATCACTTCTTTAAGTTTTAATGCCAGACCATAGCAGCTTCTACTTTTCATTCTACATTCATAACAAGGCGCAAACCTTACTCCAAACATGCTAAAGTCTTCCCAAAGTCAAAGTAAATAGTCAACATATTTGCTTGAAATCGTTTTTTTCAAGTGGTTTTCTTTATAATGAAATGTTCATTCCTTTATCACATTTATGTATGAATAAATCCACTAGGAGATATCAGCTCAAAGGGTCCAGATTTTCCTAATCCCACTTGGAGATATCAATACAAAGTGTCCAGATTTTGCTATGTTGTTAGTGATTCAAATTGTAAGTTTTAATTTATTGAATTTCTGAAAGCTTCTGGAACTAATAAGACTCAAATGAATACCTAATTTTTCAAAATATTTTCATGCAGCAACTGGACAATTTGATACATCTTTATAGAAAAATACAAGTTCAGTGCTCATTGCTGATGGTAAAATGTCATACAAATTTACACTAATTTATGTTAGAATTAGGCAAGATTTGTTGCTTCAGGAGATACTAGGATAAAGTTCTAGTCCTGCAAGCACATATTAGGAATTAAAAAAAAATAATGCAGAAAGCCTATATGAAGCTCACGATATGTAGAGAAAAGAGACTAAAGAGAGAGTCAGAGTCTTCTTCACAGTAACTCGTGGACAGAAGCCAAGAAGCAAAGGGCATAAATTGAAATGGATGGGGTTCTGACTGGATATACGGAGAGAATCTTTCATCCCCAGGACAGTCAAACAGTTAAAGAGGCTGCCCAAAAAGACTGTACAATCTCACCATCCCTGGAGAACCTCAGGATAGGACTGGATAAAGGATTGGGAAACCAGGTTTGATCTTATACTGCCCCTGCTTTGGATTTGAATAGAAGCTTGAACTAGATACCTGCTGAGGCCCCTTCAAGCCAAACTATTGTACAATACTATGCTTTAAGGGGGAAAAAAAAGAACAAAGAAAAATAAAATTAAAAAATTATCACAGAAGGTTATTAAAAAAAACCCAAAGCTATCTTCCTGACAAGTCCAGGCAAACTGAACAGCTGTATTTTTCTTAGTTCACTAAATTGCCCTTTCTAAATGTACAGCTTGTCCACACATCTTTGAAATATATTCAATTCAATAACTCCTTGTTTTAATTTCTTTTTCATAACTCTCCACATCAAGTGAGAAGACACTAGCTAGAGAATCACAGGCATGAAAATCCAAACAATTATCTTATAAGCATAGTTAAGATTGACTAAGCATCAAAATTCTGTTTCCAGAAGATCAACAGGCAACAGATTAAATTCCTTGTTAGCTCTAGCATAAACATTCCAGTTCCAGTGGACATTTTTCAGTTAACTCATTTTCTTCAAGATAAAAGTGCATTCTCATATAAAATCTTCCTATTCTTGCTCTCCTAAATATCACCTTATAATATTTTCTATATGTTCTTCCCACCTACCTGTTTAAGTCTAATAGCTGCTTGTAGTTTTTCCACAACTCTCTCCTGCGGTTGATTCCAGATGGTGGTTGTGTCATTGTTTGCAATATAAGATTTACATGCTGTGATCATCTGATTGGTAACCTAAAAGCAGTTTTGACTTCATGATAAAAGCCAGCATTTCAAGACAAAGCAGATCATGCCATTCCCTCAGTCTCATCCCATTCCTCTGACTCCACTGACCTAAAGCCTGACAAATAGCAGTACCAAATACCACCCACATCAATAGACTGTCCTTGCAACACCCAGCCTCCAGAACGTGACATGACAAAAATGTTGTTGATTAACTATGCTCATCCTAAACCTACACATCTTGTACCAAGCTTGAAATAGCATTGAGGGCTACAAAGTCATAAGACTTCATCTCTTCTATAGGCAAAGGTAAAATCAAGAGCTCATAGAGTACAAATGGTAAAGAATAGGTTGTCTTTCCAATCCATTTCCTTCTTTATGCAAACATGTGGAGGTTTAAGGGCAACATGAATTTAAAGTATTTGGTTCTACAAAAAAAACACTCATAACAGGCAAAACTTGTAACAAAAAAGTTACTCTGTGTACATCAGAGGTGAGATTTAAATCTGAAAATGTTCCTACAACTCCAAATTACAGCAGTAGAACAATAACAATTTGAAGTAGTTTATCGCTATTTCCAATTCTTTATGTGTTCAAAAAGCAGCAATAAAGTGCTGCCTCTCCAATTGCTTGGTTCCTTTGTGTTTTCTCTTGCACTCAAGCAACAACACAGAAAACAATCTGGGAATATTTCTTTTCCCACTGAGCACCAACCTTCACAAACAGTGAGGAGATCTTTTCAGAAGTGTAGTAATATTGAGAGATACTCTGAATCATTTTAATTGCATTTATGAGCCCTGGAATAGAATCCAGCATGGACACCTGGAAAGAAACACACAGTCTGAAGTCTGCTTAGTACCTCACAATACCTAGTTAGTGAATGCAGAAGAATTATGAACATGGTCTTTGGAATGGTTCTGTCCCTGTCTACCTGGACTTCTCCCACAGAGCTGCCTATCCTGTGTCATTCTCCAAGCTCTACAATTTAATTTTGGGGGAAAATTTTCACTAGAATCTTGGCTGGAACAATTCAGATCAGTGAGTGAATTTTGGTAGAAGGCCTCTTCAAAAGAACCCCTTTTTTAACAAAGAAAGTGTGTTTATATGCTCAGTTGCTGAACCTGATGTGAGCTTGCATATAAAGAGAACCCCTTCACCACTTGGAAAGAGAAGGAAGAGAAACAGGGATTGAAGGGGTGAAGCTGAGCCTGGTGGTGGAGATATGTGGCTTTAATTTCTAATTTCGTTTGTCACTACCCAAATGTATTTCACTGTCAATAAAGATATTTTTCCCCAAGCTGAGTCTGTTTTGCCCCTGATTATAAAGAGTGATGCTCCTGTCATGGAAAAATACATGAGCCTTTTCATATTATATTCTCATCCCATCCTACTGAGTATGAGGATTGAGAGAACGCTTGATGAATAGCCAAGGTCACACCATCACACACATTTTAATTCTTTGTATCCCATGTGGCCTTCAGTAAGTTTTGTGTATACAACAAATATCTTTTACTAAATACTTTTCTTAAAAGTATCATTTCAAAACTGTAGCAGTCCTGTCTTCAATCCATAAAATTGACCAAATGACAAAATAGACCAGACAAAGATTTTGCAGATAGCTCTTCATCACATCTGAATTTCTAAAGCAATGACAGTTTTATTATGTTGACAAACTCATTCTCAAAATTGTACAGGTAAATATCAGTAAGGGAAAGGCTTCACACTCCATGCCTCTATGGCTTTCATCCCAAGTGCTACACCATGGCGAAAACTAAACACCTCCAAAGTGGGCACCCCTTTCTCCTTGGTGAAAACCTTCATTTGAAGCACAAAGCAAGCCAGCTCAACTGATCCTGCACAGTGTCAGTAGCAAGTTTACTCTGGTTTTATGGGTACCATAACCCAATTACCTTTCAATAGAGAAACTCAAATAGTAGATTTGGAACACTGAAAGAACACACTGTTCTAACATCACCCAGTAAACGGAAACAAACATGGTTGCCCTGAGCACTCTTTGGAAGCAATTTGGCTTTGGAAAAAGTTTCAGAGAGAGAGGAAGCTAGGACAGGTCAAAGTTTTGAGTCTTCATAGCTACCGGTCATATTTCTTTGAGTAGCAAGACACACAAGTTGCAAAACCAGTTTTAATAAAAGCAATTATTTGCCACCTATTTTAGCAGATAATGGGAGAGGGAAACTCCTCCACTCCTGGATTTAGGGTGGCTGGTTTTGTTTACTACCTGTTATGCTTGCGTCATCCTATGCATTCTCATGTTATGAGAAGGTGATTTATAGTTATGTCTTAATATTTACATAACACTATTGATCTTTTCCCAACCCAAGAAGCTGAAAATTGCCCTAAAAATGTTAGTCTAACCATGACCTGGCCACCAACACAATGACAAAAGATCAAACTTCATCTTTAGCATAGCATTAAGTTTATTTTTCTTTTTTTTTTGATCTTAAGGAATTCAGTTTCTCCCATAGCACAGAATCCAGTCTCATCATCAGAACAAAAGCTTTATAGACACTACGGTATGAAAATAACAAGTATTTTATTTTGTAGCCAGAAATTCCCATTAAGCCACTTTTACCACAACTGCACAAAATCTCAAACTGGAGTTGCACATGTAAAATTTTCTGTTTCATTTCCAAACCCATCCTATAGAATATATCCATGCTGCTTGTCTCAGTAAATTTATGTTGAGAATTTAAAAGTTCTGCTTACAGGATCGCCGTTGTATAATGGGTCATAGTATTTTTCCAGAGAATACAGATACTTCACATTATCTTTAGCTTCATTTGCTGCATCTGTGATGCGAATATCCAATGCTCGCCACTTCTGAGAACAGAAGTTGAAAAAACAAAAGCATGCATTTCAGAAAAAAGTATTTTGACATCATTTTGGTTTGTCATTAGCTTCTAAACACAACTGAAAACACAGATGTTTTACTTCAGAATTATACTTGATCTCCCAAGACGAGGTCCTTGTCTTGTTTCAGTAACTTGACTGTGAACATACAGTTGGTTTAGACCACTCAACTAAATAGTCAGTGGTAGTGTGCAGTCAAGATGCTGTAAAATATATGAATTATGGATATATAACTAGGTATTTGTTTCACATCTCATTTTGATGAAACAAGATTTTTTTGTTTTATTTACTTAATTTCTGTTGGTGATGGGACTTTAAATTTGTTTTGTCATTGTAAGAAGACATGGTTCCACAAAAAATTTTGACAGGCACTGTAACAACATAAAAAAGAGGCTTAAAAATGTAAGGATTCATTTTTTTGTCATTAAATATTTTTTATTTGATATTCTGATTTAATCACCATTCCAATATTTTAAATTATTTATTTCTGTTGACCCATATGAAGTACATTATCAGCCTTTAGACTGAGGGGATTCCCAGTCTTTTTCAATAAATTGAACTAGATTTAAACTTTATCTAGTCAATCTAAGGAACAGAGAAGGGAAAAGAAAGAAAAAGGGAAAGATGTATCAATGTTTTCCCCACCAGCATTATTTCATACATTATCAAAATGAGCTAGGGTATAAACAGCATTTTTAGTCCTTATATTTGTCATAATTTAAAATAAAAACCTTCAGCAGTTTGGATTTAGCAGCAGTGAGTACTCCAAGCACTGCCTTCACATCTGGGCTCTTCAGCTGCTCCATAAGGTAGTTGAATTTTGACAATTTCTTTTTCCAATAATCAAGCTCTACTCGTGGTCCAAGGTCATCCGCTTCTTTTCTCAACTGGTCATTTTCTGCAAGAACCTTTTATCATACAGTAATGTGAGTGAGTGATGCTCACAATTTTTATCTGCAGAGGTACCATGGATTAATTCTACATTTAACACATTAACCTCGCCTGATAAATTACCTAACTTAGCCTCCACCTCATATAAGCAACTTCATTTTGCTTGGTCCTTTTATTTCCAAGTTAAAGAAGAGAATCTGTTCCTCCTGTTCCAAGAGCACTGTTACAGACAGTTACATTTTCTGCAAATAACCTGCAAAGCATGTTTCAAAGTACAAATGTGACCACTGAGAATAGTGTTCACTCAATTACTGTGTTCTTTTTGTTTTCACTAAATCCACTGGGAACCACTAACTCTTTTGTACTTTAATAACAAGTAATTATCAAAGACAGGGGACTAAACTTGCCAAACTGTGTATCCTATATTCACTAGCTGATGGAAAAAGCTCTTAGTAATATTCCCACTGAGAAGCAAAAGCACAAATAAAATACCAACAGTACTTTAAAATAGAGATTGAACTCATCTAAATTTATAGAAAGGTAGCTATTACACCAACAGGATTAAACTCATCTGCCAAGATAAGATGTTGTCATATTTCATATTTGTCCTGTGTATCACCTGTTCAATTTGTTTGGTCCATTCTTTCATGCAAACTTCTATTTTTTCAAGAGCCTCTATGCTGTTAGCAACCATCAAGTAATCAGAAGGTCCTCTTAGAGTTTTCAGGTCATATGTTTCACATTTCTTCAGGCTGACCTAAAACGTAGGTTTAAAAATATGAAATGCTGAATGTTCATGATAAATAATCTAGGAACTTTAAAGACTAACTTGTTACCCTACTTCAAGTATCTCACTTCCTATTCCCAGCATAGTCTGAATTAAACTGGTTTGAGCCATGAGTGGAAGTGAATGTTGAGAATTCACCAGCCAGGCAGCTGTGCTTTCATGCCCTTTCCTTCACAAAAGCCGAGTAGAAACAAACCAGTTAAAGAACAGTTTGTCATACATTAATCATTCGACATTTGAGAGTGACTACAGCCACTGGAGAGTCAAGAAGTTAATAGCTCTAAAGAACTGGCCCCAGAACAAACAAGAACAGAAGCACCTACAGAAATACCAAAACTGCAGATCAAAGTATAATGAATTACTGATGACAATAAACGGAAGTGTTGGGTTATTCTCCAGTTTAACAAAAGCAATTTTTATGAGTAATCTACAACAGCAGTTAATTCAAAAGGTCCAGAGCTAGAGACATTCTACAGCTAGCTCACTTTCTATTTGCCATGTGAACATACTACCTTTTCCAACAGACTTTGCTGAGTTCCTGACAGGAGACTAACAAATGCTTCAAGGGCACGAAGGAAGTCCTGCTTAATACTGGGAACTTGTTGAGGTTCAACCCAGCTATGGTCCATAGTCTGTAAGGCTGGGATGAATATTTCTGATATCAACTGCTCAACACTTTTTAATAAGCCATCTCGACCTATATCCATCATATGAAAATTTACTTCCTGTAAAAGAGACAAAATGCAAGGGTCTTTCACCAGTAAAAACTTAGTTATATACAATTTACATATAGACTTTCAAAGGCAAAATAATCTTTGTTTTTCTAATGAATTAGCTAGAGTTTTTTTGAAATTTAACACCTTAGTATTTAGGTACTGACTAATTACTCTCTCGTTACAGATTGTCTTAAATTTTCTTCCTTAGCATCCGTTTTTCATATTAATGATATACATCAAGTTGCTGCCACAAGGTAGTATCTGTACTTCCATTCCCTTCTCTTTTTATTCTGTTTCATTCAATGCATCTGTGTCCTTTTACTCATTCCTCCATATCAAGAGCTGTCAAATTATATGCTGAGAGCAAATACCCCCTGGTAAAAATTTTAAACAAGAATTTGAAACAAGATTATGTACAGAGATGAGCAGTCTCTGACTTACTTGATAGATATTCTCAGTTGTGATGGGTTTAGAAAAATTAGATCTAATGAAGAAAATGCATACACCAGTTAAAGCAATTTCTTTTCCCTCTGTCACAAATATTTTAAGTTTCTTCTTCTTAGTCAAATGAGAGTTTGTTCCTATTCCTGGAAGACCAAAGTACTCTACAGATTCAAACAAAGAAACAATTAAGATCCATCGATTATTTATTCAAGCAAAATCTTTCTACACAAACAGATCAGTCATTATTTGTGCCACTCATCCCGGTCTCCTGGAGGCACGTTATGGAACTATCCACAGAAAGAATGCAGGATTCAGAGTCCTCATGGCACAGTAAGAAATATCTCATCTAGTTTTGCCATTCTTGTATCAAAAGACTTTCATTTCTATTCATTTACTTGTTTTTCTATTCCTTCTAAATAATGGCTCAGACTCAAAGTCCTTTATAGGCTCTATCATGCAGTTGAAGATAATGCCCTCTTGCTTGAAAAAGGAAAATTAAAGAAAAATCAGAAAATGTAGTTATGTATTTTACCTTAGAGGAGCTGTTATCAACTGTCCTTCCCTAAAAACATGTAAACATAAGAAAAAAAAAAAAAAAAGATAGGGTGCTTCTGAAAACAAGGAGAAAGAGGCCACAGCAGATTCTTTGTGGGGTAAGAAAATAAACAAACAAACACCAATAAGGAAGGTATAAGGGGCTTCCTTGTCCTTTCTTCTTCCCCCAACACGAATATACTGCTCCCATGTTCAGGCTACTGGCAACACTTGTAAAGGGTCAGTAAGAAGAAGCAGAGTCTTTGTGGGTAAAATATTTTCATATGTTTTTGGTCACAATACGTCTTTGTTACTATCTTTTCCGTATTACCTCAGAGTAAAATTGCATGCCTACACATCTCAGTGAGGCACTACAACAATAAGATGAAAAAGTAAATTGTTGATACCAGTAGTTAAAGAACAAAATCCAAAAAATGATAGACACCTCTGCACATTTTCTTCTGTCAGGTACATGACCATCGGCCCCAGGGATCCTTATTTTGGATCAGGTGGTCACCATAAGTTCCCTCCCCACCCTCCTGTTCACATCATCTTTCCCTCTCCCCTTTTTCACCACAGCTCTGAAGAAGTCTCCTTTTCATATACCTCAGAAGTACAATAAGGACTCTGTCACCAGCAAATCACCTGACTCTGTAGATGGTGTAATGCATAAAACATGATTTATTGCATGCTAATAAACTTGCACTATCTTTGTATTGCAGTAATGACTTGGTTTTGCACGGTTCTTGGTAGTGAGGGGGGCCACAGAAGGTGGCTTCTGTGAAAAGCTGCTGGAAGCTTCCAGCATGTCCAGCAGAGCCAATCCTTGATGGACATGCTGCTGGCCAAGGCTTGGCCAATTAGAGATGCTGGTAATGCCTTTGAGATAACATATTTGAGAGGAAAATCAAAACAAACTTTTGATTTATATCTAGCCAGAGTGAAGGAGGAGGTGAGAACATGGGGTGGTGCCCATCCTGGAGTGGGTGAATGCCTGGAGGAGGCTGTGGTCCCATGGGAAACCCAGTGGAGAGAGGGGTCCCTTGCTTCCAGGCTGGAGCATCCTGTTCTTGGGGGACTGCACCTGTGGAAGAGTGACCCACACTTCAGCAGTTTTGGGAAGATTGTGTGCCCATGGGAGGGACTCATGTTGCAGCAGTTTTGGTAGGACTGCTGCTCGTGGGATTGGAACCACACTGGAGAATTTAATGGAGAACTGTCTCCTGTGGGAGGGACCCCGTGGTCTCACGGGGGAAGGACTCCTCTCCCTGAGCAATGAAAGAAAACCCCAGGTGATGAAATGACCAGAACCTGTCTCCCTGCACTGTCAGTGGGAAGCAGGGAGGGGCTGGGGGAAGAAAAGCTGGTTTTAAAGGCTTATTTTACTTTTCATTATCCTGCTCTGATTCAGCTAGTAATAAATTCACTTAATAAGTCAAGCCTGTTTTTTCCTTGGAGTGTTTCTTCCAGTCCTTATGTCCAATTCATGAAACCTTCAGCAAATTTTCTCTCCTCTGTCCAGCTGTAGCAGGGGAGGGCGAGTGAGCAGCTTTCGTGGGTGCCTAGAATCTGGCCATGGTCAAAGTGCCACGAGTTATTACAGAGACAAGACCAGGAAAAGTTGAGTTTTCCCACAATCTATGGAGGTGAAGTAGGTAGTATAACCTGCAGTCTCTTTAGAAAATACGTACTCTTACTGAAAAGGGTGCTAGAAGTTTTTAAAATTCACATTAATAGTGAATAGTGCCAGTTCAAAACACTGACAGAAATCAAACTTTTAAATGCCAGCTTAAGACTCTGAAGTAGATCTTCTTGAACTCACAGATACAGTCTCCTGCTCTGCAGAGACACAATATTTCTTGTACGCTCCCCTCATGGGATCATCTTCTGCCCTCACAGAAGTGTTGGTTGGTTCATATCGAGGTCAGAAAATCAGCTTGTGTATGAGGTGGCCACAGTAAGTGCCCTTGCCAATAGGGTTTATGTAGTGCCACAAAAATTCACTTAGTTTTACCAATTGGTAGCCACCACAACAACTGAGATTTTTGCTTTGACAGCCTGTGAACCACAGCCCTGAACAATCAACACAGATAATTATTTTACAAACTCTGCTCCACCTACAAAGAAAAATGTATAGTGGAAGTTTTACTGTCTGATAGTACTACACTTACAGCTGTGGGCAAAGCTAGTCTCCAGCCCACTCGCTTAACCCCCACTGTCTTCTCCATCACTACTTTTTTTTTTTTTTTTTTCTTTTGTTTTTCTTTTTTTCTTCCTGTGTTTGATTTTCTAGTTTTGCTTACAGTGCACACCTTGCTGTGAATTCATTTGGGTTACACTTGTGTGGTTTTTTCCTACTGCTTTCCATATTGCTTACATTTAGCACCACACCCCAAAAGGTTACCAAAATCATACCATACTGTAGTGTGATCTGACTGGTTTGCGGGTGGGCATGGGCAACTCTCATTAGATTCCTAGGCTTTGACCCTTGCCTCACACTCTCTTTATCATACTTTCACCACTTCATCTCAAGCATGTTAAAACTTGCTCATCAGATTTCTAAATTAGTGGTTGGGTTTGTGTTTTCATTTGATGTATTTCTATGTGCATTGAAACTTTTTGTATTAAACTTGCTTATATCATATTAAATAGTCTTTTCATCCCTTTCAGATATATACACAGATAGTTACACTGAAGAAAACACATACATACATATATACTGAAAATGCACAAAATATAAATCCATATTTGTACATTCATCTAGGTATATATTTACCTATGTATAAACACATTTATACAGCTATATATACATATGTTTACAGGGCTGTTCATGTACATCCAGGGCAACCAAGTAGGGTGAACTCCCAACCAGTCACAGGCTCTGAGAGGTCACAGAGCACCTGGCTAGTCCCAACAGCAGTAGCACTGGAGGCACGGAGAGAGAAGCCATGGGCAAAAGGAGGATGTCCTTGTCACAGGGGTCTTCAGCTACCTCCAGGGTAAGGGAGAAGGAGGTTTCCCCCAGAAGTGTGGAACAGGGGGGCACTTGATAAAGAAGTATGTGCAGAAGGGACTTATGGGGTAACACCCCTACTACTCATAACGTGGGCCTCATGAAGGCCTTTGTCATGTAACAGCCTAGATAACCACCATCTAACCACCTAGACAGATGGTCACGCGCCAAGAAATGTGGATGGCTTCTAGGGCTAACAGGTGGTGTGATTGAAGGGGAGGAGCAAGAGCATCTGTCACTGCTTACCTTGTGTGAACCTCACTTTTTAATTATCAAAAACTAGTTCCCAAAGGCAAGAAATGCTGAGTTCACAAGGAAATACTTTGCTGCTTCATAGTAGCAATATGTAGAAGTGCACTAATAAGCTTCAGTAATTTCATCAATCCTCATTTCATGATCAATGCCTTGGTATGACCAAACCTGACTTGCTTGAAGGTTTATAACAATTTGACTATTTTCTTTCTCCTTGCACATTTGCTCAGCACAACATAACATGCAATATGTTAATAAAATATGCAGTATTAAAATGCAATAACATGTTGCAGGAAAATATAAGTTGCTTTACCTGTATCCATTACCTCCACATCTTGATAGTAGAACATCAGATGACGAAGACCTCCAGGAGTGAGGAATCTGTTAATGCGTTCTATCTGTTTGAAATCATGTTGAGATCATAATATGTCAATGATTTGATTCATATCACAGCAACAGAGGAAGCCTTTGCTTATATACTTATTTATAAGCACCAGGACAATTTCACAGTTCTTCATCAATTCAAGGCTGCCATCAAGCATCACTGAAGCATGTATTGGTAGTGCAGTCCAAAAACCTCAGGTACAGGCAATACAGTCTGAGGAAGAAACTGAGTTGCCTTATGCTGATATGCTGTTCCATCTCTCAGCACTTGAAAGCCTGGCGTCATCCATTATTTTTCTAGATCTGAGTCACTCTTCTATGTAGTCCCTAACTACATAGCTATCTTTAGCAGAAAAGGCTCCTTCAAGTTCATCTTCAGAAACATTAGGTGGTACCATTTGTGCTTTCTAGTGCAGGAAAAAAGGCTAAAAGATCACCAGAAGCCTGAAGAAAGCCACAATTATCCCTCTTCCATTAATAACAAGCCTCAGTTACACCAAGATAACGAACTACTATTCCAGAAAATCTTGGCTTGGAGCCCTCCAAGATAAGGTCAAAACAACTATTACACTTTTCTCTTTTCCAGTATAGAGACTGCCAACATTTTCCTGATCTGACATCTATTCTCAGGCAGTATAGTTCACCAGAAAACCCATTTAGAGATAGCATGCACAAAGGCTGAAACAAATTCTGCTTTTTAATGTGCATGACAGTGTTCTGCACTGTAGATTTGTTATCTCATGAAGTCACAGAAATATTGGGACCTCTGGGAGGTCCTGAGGCCAATTTCCTGTGTCACCAACAGCAGGTTAGATCATCTTGAGCTTTTCCTAGGCTGTCTCACAAACGCCAAGGACAGAAGTTCCACAACTGACTTGAAGTAACCTATTCCCATGATGCATTACCCTCCTGGTGAAGAAGGGTCCCTTGGTGGCCATTTTGCAAGATGTGGTTTTATCTTTGGAGTTATCATCTATACCCACTGAGAATAATTCAGCTCTGTCATCTTTGCAACCACTCTTCAAGTAGCTGCAGGCTACTATTTGACTGCCACTCAACCTCTTCTTCTCCCTCCTCTCATACTTCATGTGCCCTGTGTCCTTCTCTTTCTTACTGGTCTTTCACTGGACTTTCTTCAGTTTCTCAACAATATTATTCCCTGAAATGGGAATGCATAAATTGAAGGTATGCAGATGGAAAAGGAATACAAGAGAAAACAAACCATAAAAACCCAAACGTGGCCATGTTTACTTTAGTGTCAGGAAGTAAAAGGTCTACTTCTGTCTACCTAGGTTTTTTTAAACAGTGAAATTTTTCAATGTCTCAATATATGAATTTGTATTAGCCCTCATGTAGTCACAGTCAGATCACATAGGCCATTCTATTTTGTCAAGTAGTTTCTAAGTATTTTAATTTGCTAAACTAGATTGCAATGTAGTCTCACAAACGTTGCTGGCAGCCTGACAGAAACAACAACATGCAACCTGCTGTGGACAGGACTCTTGAATCTCTGTGCGCTACGTACTCAAGGACTGGAAGACTTCGCACTGTAGTTTCACTACGAAATATAGTCACAGGTTTTAGCATATTATTTATAACCACTGGAAAAGGGAAATTCTAATAATTTAAAAATCAATATCATTACAATAGGTCCTGGAATTAAGAACACTTTTGTTCAAGTTAATTAAAAATGCTGAAAAATATTTTTCGAGGGGAAGACTTGAGTAATCTCAAGGGTGAAGCTTGAAAACTATCTCACCAAGAATTTATTGGTAATATTAGTTCCAAAGTATGCTATGAGCTTCACTTTCAAATTCATCAGATTACCTGGCTACCATCAAGAATAGCATCTTCTACTTCTGCTTTGTCCAAATTCACACAAGAGGCAACAATATCCAGTAAGTAATCATGCCTGCCGTCCAGATGAGCACGTTTAGCCTCCCTCTCTTCCTTGAGCTTTTGCTGTTATAAAATACAAAGTGGACAATGAAAAATTCACAATCTAATTTAAAGACAAAAATAAAGAAAGCTTTAAAATTTATTTTTAAAAGTAAAGGCTATTACGTTCTTCCACACTTGTCATTTATGTTTTTATGGTGCTCAAATAAAAATTTTAGAAGCAGACTTCGTTATAATTTTACAGTTTGTTTCTGGTGTTCTATTTTCAGATTTATCACAACATTTCTATCATAAATAACATTGTACAGAAAGCTAATTTGTTGAAAGGCTTTGTGGGGGGAAAAAGAAAGGTATTTTATATGTACAGCTCCATTATTCTGCAAGTTACCTTCAGTACCCTAAGTCCTTCATCTCAGCTTTTCATTCTAATCACGTATGACCATCAAGTCAAGACGGGATTCTGACTGATCTTTGTTATTCATGGAAGATATTGTAAGCGTTCTCTAATAAAGACAGATGCTGCTGGAGGAAGCTAGGGTTTTATACATTATCTCTTTAATATAATGAGAAGTAAAACAAACCACAAGCCTCAAGGTACACAAGTGTTTACAAATGTGCTTAACTATAGCTATTATACCATTCTTCAAGCAGTAAGCCTACTCTTCTAATTAAATTGAAATCCCATATGTAACACACCTCATTACATTACAGACAAAATAGCCTTCTGGAATAGTTACTGGTATTATTGTACTTGTGGGTTACAAGATTCAATATAATCTCATTTTCAAAAGAAATTTAGAATTATGTTTCATTGGTGGTAAATTCAATTCTTATTTCCTCGGTGCGTAGGAGAAAACTAGTAACTTTATAAAGTATGCATAAGTGATTTATCCACAAGTTTTTGCAGAGCCAAAAGGACCTGCATAATATACTTTATACCCTTATGTAAATATCTTTCCTACTTTCTGAAGGAATTTTCAAATACCTGGTAAACTTGTAGCTATTACCATGCCTTCATAAATGCTGAATGCATTTGAAATATTTTCCCATGTGAAAGACAAACATACAAACCCTATTCTTTACACAGGTATGTCTGAAGAACACAGTAGCAGATTAATTCATACATGTACTTTATGCTATTTTACCTCTCTCATACCCTAACATGGTCTCCAGTTTCCTGAAAGTGAAATGTCATTACAGGATTGGCTTTTCCTATGTTTTTAAACATGAGTAGAAATTTTCCTTTTTCTTAGACATGCAAAAAGCAAATATTTTGTCTGAATCAGCTTCATTCACGCAAGAGGATAACAAAAAAAAATCTTCAAAACTATTGTTCCAGTAACTTGAACACATCTATGTTCATGATATGGTATGATAGGGCATATTTAACAAAAAAAAAAATATAAAAAAATATAAAAATGCAACCAATACTCTACAAATTAGTTTCTATTTAATACAGAAAGAAGCCTTTTGTTTTACCTAAACTACAGAGAGACTACTTTAGTACTCTGCTTCTGTTTCTAACATAAAGCTCCAGATACATTGGAGATACATGACTACATCTTACACTGGTTTTTAAGTCACCAGCTCCACCTATACAGATGCTCTTGTCATGTTCATAGTCTCCATTTCTTCTGCAAGTTGTTATTTATGTAGACTGAAATCATGAACATTTTCTTCTCAAACTGAGAAATCATGCCCTGATGTTTGTTTCTGGTTTTTAAAACTTTTTTATTAATTGGTGTGTCTCAAGCCCTATAACAAATACAAGTTGTTGTGCATGGCTGTTCATACAGCACTGGGCAATATTTGATGTCTAAGTCCAGTACCAAGAATAGTCATTAAGATATCACAAAACTTTAAAAGTCATTAAATTACTTAATGAACTATACCTAGAGAAACAGGAAACTATTAACTGATAAAGTGTGGGAACTGAATTAGCTGGGATGGATAATACCTTTGACCAGGAGAGATGGAGGGAATAAACCTGAAGCCTTGGGAGGTGGGGTGCTTGGAGGATGCTGATGGAGTCATTTCATGACAGGTCATGCCCCTGGTCTGTGTTTGTGATTGGACCCCTGCCCTCGGATACCCCTTTACACTGTGAAGTGTTCCAGGCCCCCGGGTCTTTGGAAGCAGCCCCTTGGACCATGCAGTCCCAGTGAACATTAAAATCTATCTTTGGGCACTCCATCATGCCTGTCCCGATCTGTTCTGCCATGCTCGACCCGGCTGAGCTGGGAAACAGAGGTCTCAGAACCCCACTGCGACAGTAAAGCTATAGTTTTATGAAGATTAAGACTTCGACACATCATCACTGGAAGACATTTGCATTGATATGTTGGATGCTTCTATTACTAATGCAAGTTCCACACATTTTTTCTTGATAGTTGCTGCAATGCAGTTCAAGAACGCTTAATATAATTCAAGCTATCATGCTTCTATATTTTGATGAGTTGTCATTTCTAAAAACTTCCTCCCCAAATGAAGCTGGGGAGGAAATGAGTTGCTCAATCACAAATTCACACATTAATTGTTGCAGTCATTAGAAAATACTTCTGCCTCACTTTTAGGATTAGGTTGTACCCAGAAAAGGACACCTAACTTCAGTGCTTTCAATAGCAAGTCACTTAGGGGCTACACTGAAAACTGTCTTCCAGTCTAGCTTTGGAGCTTCCATTTGAATACTACTAAAATAATGAATTTTTAAGACAGTTTTAAGACAGTTCTTACTTACTTAGAATTAGGAATATCACAGAATTAATCACAAGAAAATGCTGAGGTTCCTACCTCTCATTCTTCCCTTTCCACTTTAGCTACCCTCACATCCCACTTCAAACCAGCATTGTAGTCATGGCCTAAGAGTTTTTGTACTTTTATATTCTGCAGTATTTACTACAGAAGAACATAGGCCTAAACAGAATCTCTACAAAAAATTTAGCTAAGAATAGGCAGCTCTGTGTAATTCAGAATTTCATAGAACACTGAAATACTAAGATTTGAAGATGGAAGGATTCTGAAACACACACACTATCGTTTATGCAGGTAAGACAGAAATTGCTGTTACATGCAGTAATACCCACATGCAAATCCTGAAAAGTATCAGCAGAAACTCTGATCAAGGTCATACATCAAAGCCTCTTCCTAATGTCCCATGATGTAGGAGGATGCAGTATTTATAAGAGATAAACAGTCTCACTTAGATATCTGGAAGGGTTTTTCAAGTTTTTTATGGTACTGCTTCAGCTCAGTTTTTCATGTAAAGAACACCCCCGGTAACATGGCCGAGTTTAGTTTTGGGTTTATTTTACCACTCTTGGTTATGAAGGTAAGAAAGGTCATATGACACAGATGACCACAACAGATGAAGGTCCAAAGCTAAACTAATTAAATGAAAGGTCCTTTTCTGCTGATTAGTCCAGCTATAACTCATAGCTTGCTTTATGTTACATAAACCCTTAAAATTTCTAATACCTAAATACCAATAATTTGGCACAGGAAACTAATTTCAGTAGACATCTTCTCCTGAAGCAAGAAAAGGGAGAGATTCCTAAACCTATTTTTCATATACTTAAACCCATAAACATCTCACCATCAGTCTGAAGAAATAATTGGAGATTAAATTAAAAATTTTTAAAAGCTTCCTAGCTTCTACAAAAGTATATATATATACAAGCAGCATGTACTAAAAGAGCACAAGTCAGAGATTCCTCGAGCTCTTCTTTTGAAACGACAGGCGCAGAAACCAGCTATGGACTATTGCTGCTTCTCCATTACAGACTGAGCTGCTGATACAGACACCCTGAACAGAGTTAGCAAGAATGTTGTTTAGCATACAAGTACACAAGATAAAACTTGTTCTGAACACTTTATCCAGCAAATGACGCATTTTTTTTGTCAGAACATTGTGCATCACTGAATTTAAACATGCTGAAGTCAAAGTCTTATGGATGAGAAAGACTTTACAGAGAAGTTCAATAGTGAAAGTGTCAAAAAGTAAGAATGTTTTCTTGTTAATTTACTTTTTTTTAATTTTGTTAATTTACTGCCTTATCCAAAATTATTTAACCAGCATGGAATTCCTTTGTCTCTCCTTTAGGTTGCTAAGATGTTTCATATTACATAAGCCTTGCTCATGAATTTCCCTTCAAAAGTAAACTGCAAACCATTTTACACATTTTCAAGCACACTGAGTTTTCAAGTTTCAATGTTTTTACTTCCTCATTCCAAAAAAAATACAAACCCTAAAGAATTAAGACAGTTCCCTTAGCTAACTCTTAAATCTTACAAATCCAAGCTCTGCACATGTGTTATCACATTGCATTAACTCAGGAACAGTTTGCTTAAATAACCAGCTTTTAAAATAAGTCCAAGTATCTTAATGACTTCTATATTCTACTGTAGTTTCTCAATGCTAAGTATTGCCTTCAAAATTCTATTCCCATCCTAGAAGTATGGGGAAAGTGAAGCTACATTTCTATTTTCCTTCATGGCAGAGGCAACCCCTGTTTTGTTGCCACACCTAACATCAAACTCTTTAGTGTAGTAATATAGCATTTGTGAAATTATACCATTACCAGACCATTGTAGCAACCTGGGCAAGATGCAAGTACCACTAGCCAAATGCATAAACACCTCCCAGTGCAAATTTGCCTTTCAAAGCAAATTGTGCAGCTAACATCATTCACTTATACCTATTTTAAAACATACATTTTTTTTCTATGCTCTCTCCACCAATACACACTTTTTTATTCAAATAATATATTTATTAAACCTAGTTCAAAATTCAGTTTTCCTTACCTTAATCACTCTGCCAATGCTCTGTTTCCAAAGTTGCTTTCTTCCAGCTCTAAACATTGTACTATTCAATATAAGGATCAAGCACTGTTTTTCAGGAACAAGCCCTAACCCATGAGGAAAGCTTCTACATTCATCATTTTGTACTCCCCACCAGCCTCTTGTTTGCACTTGTTTCTTTCCTTTTGGTAGGAATGCCAAAATAACTCTGGAAAATAGAGTAAGGACCTAAAAAAACCCAGCACCTATTAACCTTATCTCTGTATTTAAAATTCAGTGCTAGCGTGCATACAAATTGCTGGAAAATTAAATTGCACTATCACAGGAACAGGAGGTCTCTAGCCACCAGAATTTACTGCCTATAGATCAGGCCTTGAAAGCTACTGCTACCAACCACGGGTTGTTGCGGTGATACTGTTTACATACAAACACGGCTGGATACAATTCATCCTGCTCAAGGGCACCATAACTATTTGCAGAAGTCAATTTTCTAAGTGCTTCTCTGGTTTGTGTTTAGCCTTCTGAAGCAATCCTTGTGTCAACAGGTATCTTTGTTTCCTTGTCACAGGTGACTATTTAAATATACAGCAACAGTCAAGCAACTTTCAAATATCTTTTACCTACAGACTTGTAAATTACTGAGTTTTCTATTCATGTTTTTTATACAAGTATGTTCAGTCACACTTATTTTTCATTTGTACAATGGTTGTTTAATACAGAATTTTCTTTTCAGCAAGAAATGTTAGGTTTTTTTTCTTCCTAAAAGAGCCTTAATTTGTTTCCACTTCAGTGACTGCATATGTCCTCTGGAAAATACCAAGAAAAACAATCTAATTATCCAGTATTAGTAACAAGAAAACAGACATTTCACAGCTATTTCTGGCTTAAAATGTCCCTAAATATTTCTGCTTCCACTCATATCAATGTGAGTAATGTCTAAAAGCACTTGACAACCTTAGCATTGACAAAAATCATGAGTAAAAACCATTTCCCCTGCATTATCTTCATTTTCTACCACCTACTGTAGTCAAATCTAGTTGTGCATATATATTTGAAAGAGAAAGACTGAAAAATTGCACTTAGGGTAAAAGTAAACATCCATAGATTTCTCTGAACCCTTTACAGAGTTATCATTTAAAATTAAACATGCTATTAAATATTACATAAAAAGTTAATTCCTGTGGATATATTCAAACCACTGAGGAATTAATTATTTACATTCTGTTGGAAGGAGTTCAGAGGAGAGGCACTGAGCTGATCACAGGACTGGAGCAGCTCTCTTGTGAAGACAGGCTGGGAGGGTCAGAGCTGTTCTGCCTGGACAAGAGCAGGCACTGGGGAGACCATTTCCTAAAGGGGGCCTGAAAGAAGGCTGGAGGGAGTTTTCACAAGGGCATAGTAGCAATAGGACAAGGCCTCCAGCCTTAAGCTGGAGGACAGCTGGCTCTTCACTGTGAGGCTGGTGAGGCACTGGCACAGGTTAACCAGGGAAGTTGTGGATGCTCCAGTCCTGGATGTGTTCAAGGCTGGCTGGATAGGGCTCTGAACAATTTGGTCTAGTGGAAAATGTCCCTGCCCATGGCAGAGGGGTTGCAACCAGCTGATCTTTGAGGTTCCTGCCAACCAAAACCATTTTATGATTCTATAATTCTTTGCGTGGTGTATGATTCCTAAAGTAAAAGCTCAGCCCAAAAGGCTTAACTTTGCCATGCAACAATAAAATTTAAAAAAAAAAAAAAGAAAAAAACCCCTTTATTTAAATCTCCTGAAAAAACAGCTAGAAATCATGTATCTTTTTTTCCTAAAATGCTATAAAGTCATAGAAAATAACTTACAGAATCACAAAATTATGAAAATTTCTTAAAATCTCCAAAAGTCATCTAAACCAGTCTTTTGCTTAGAGCAGGTCCAATTAGAGCGGGCTGTTGAGAGATGTTTGCAGATTGAATATCTCTTGGAATGGAAATTCTGCAACCTCTGAGGCTATATAACTACGCCAAACATAACTTGACCATCCAGTATAAAGACTGCTCCCATCTAGTTGAAATCGGCCACGTTCCAGTTTGTGTATGTTGGCTCTTATTGCCACACATCTTAATGAAGCATTAATGAAGAGTTCAGCTCTGTTCTCTCATTAGACAATTATAGGCTGCAATAAGGTCTTCCCTTAGCCTTTTCCTCCTGTGGCTAAACGAGCAAAGTTCTCTCAGTATCCACCACCGCTGCTTCCCGTTTGTCTACAGAGCCATCCTTCTCACCACAGACAGGAATCAGGCTGATCATGAAGAATCTGACACTGGCAAATCTCTGATGGCCACTCAGTCAGCTTCTTGGTGCTCCACGTGGCATGAAATGGCTTCCAGAACAGTTTTCCTCACAACATTACCAGGTGCAGCTGATTGGTGTGTCATTCCCAGGATCCTCCCTTTTCTCGTCATTGAAGAGAACATAGTCTTAAGCTGCACCAGGGAGGTTTAAGTTGGTCATTAGGAAGAACTTCTTCACAGAAAGGGTGACTAGACATTGGAAGGGGCTGCCCATGGAGGTGATGGAGTCACTGTCCCTGGAGGGACAGACATAAGAAAGACTGGGCATGACACTTAGTGTCACGATCTAGTCAACACGGTGGTGTTCAGTCATAAGTTGGACTTGATGATCTCAAAGGTCTTTTCCATCACAATTGATTCTGTGACAGGTGTAATATTTGTCTTTTTCCAGTTATGAGGAACTTCCCCAGATCATCATGGCCTTTTGAAGAGAGATGGGCCTCAAAATTACGTTGGTTTCCATTCTCAGAACCCTCAGGCGTATCTTATCTGCTCCCATGGACTTCTGTACAACCAATTGGCTTAAGTGCTCCCTAACACTATCTTTGGATACCACGGATAATCCCACTATGCAAGGAGGATTGAAGATCTAAAAGGGCCTGAGGGCAAAGCCAGCTCATGAAAACTGATTTTAAAAGTCAGTGAAAACTTCAGCCTTCCCATGTTCTTTGGTCTTAGTCCCCCATTCCCTTGAGCAGTGGACCTACATTTTCTTGTGCTGTCAGTGTACTTAAAAACAATAGTGTCATTTCCCTTTTCCCTCCTCACAAGTTTGAACTCCAACTGAGCTTTTTAACTCTATCTCTGAATTCAGGCATTGTGTCCATATCCTTCCTGGGTGGCCCACCCCTGATCCTACCTCATCCCAAACTTCTACAAAGGCTTGCATGTTTGAATCAATACCCTCTGTGATCATCCATGCTGGCCTCCTACAAGGTCTCCTCTCCCTTCTGCATGTTGAATGGCCTGTCTGTGTGTGCCAATGATGTTATACTAGCAGGTCACAAAGTTTTCTTCAGCCCTGCTTCCCACTAGGGAAGTCCTTCATGGGTTCCTGACAAGAGGATTCCCTGAATAAGTAAAAAATCTGATGTTCTCAAGTCTAAGGTCCTTTCAGGGTTTTAAGTCCCACAAACTCATGATCTCTGCAGTTAAATCTTTTCTCAACTTCCCCATCTTCAACTAGTTTCATTATTTGCAAATGGCAAGCCTAACAGAGCATCTCCATCGTCTCATTTATCATTTACAAAAAGAAAAAGTCTTCAAACTCCAGAAATCTCAGTAACTCTCAGAAATTTAAGTAAATTGGAATGTGACATTTTTAGAATTAAAATGACTGACAATCATGACAAGGATTAAACTAACCCATGAAGGGAACCCATATATGCGTTGATATCAAAAAATCACAAATCATTACCTTACACAGGAACTCTCCTTGCAGCTGTAATATATCCTCAGAACTCTTGAGGCAGGCTGCATTTACAGTACTAGATTATACACTGATATTGGTTAGAGTCATTCAAAGATCATTGATGTTTATGGAATTCAGCTTCCTGTGATCTTCCATCTCATTAAGTTATTAAAAAATAATGAAGTGGCTGAGACAGTGCTTAACTGCCATCATCAGGTCACTGCTGTCCTCAGGTCAAAAGTCAGACTTCCAGCAGAGCCAGTTTAGCACAACATTAATGCAACCAACACAGAAGGCCAAGAAGCAATCTTTTGGTCAATAATTATGCATCAGACTCTTCCAACCTCTACCTTTTCTTTGGTTTATAAGCCACAAAAGCAAATAATGCTCAATAAACATTTATGGATGCTAAATGCAAAAAGTAAGCAGGGAACAGAGCCTGTGTGAAACTAAGTCACACAGGCTTCTCTGTCTGGCCTGAGAAAGCATAAGGAAGAATCCAAAAGAATCCAAAAAGTCCTTGATGAAGGACAACAGTCTTAGCAGGTGTTTAGGAAACAGTCCAGGGGTGGTGTTCCACTTAACCAATGATGGTGGATGTGTTGCTTTAATGACCAAGGAGAGTTTTACCTATCAGACCTTCTTGAACATGTGTATAAAAGAAGATTAAGAATAATAAACTTTGCTCTCTTGGACAATGCAGCCAAGGGAGTCAGGGTCGTGCTTATCGTCGTTCCTAATATAATGCGACAAACATTAATGAACAATAAAGCCTTATATATAGTTAAGCTGATTTTGGCTTAAACTGCTATTAAATACTGCTCTAGGAATTTATTTTACATCCACTAGAACATTAGATTAGATAGTGTATAATGGCTTGTGAACAGGTCAAATAATTCAGGATTTTTTTCAGATTTTTAGCCAGAACTATTCTTGCTGAGGCAGAGCTTAAAGGACTCCTTGTTCTACCCCAGTACCAGATTTGACTTATATAAACATTTTTATAATTTGGGGAAAAAAAGTTTTCTTTCAGATTTTAACCAACTTTTAAAAAGCCTCCTCTTTTATCTTTATTTTATTGGTGATCCATCATCAGATCTGTAATTTGAAGAATACATTTTCTCCCCAGATGCTTCAGGAGTGCAAGATCCATGGTGAAGTTGGATTATTTTTAATAACTTAATTTTTACATTAATGAGGAGATGTAATCTTGTATTATAATTGAAAATTCTAAGAATTCTTTTAGTCTGTCATATGTCTTTGGCTAGCCTTGGCTCTGCTCAGCACTCAGCATACCATTAATTTTGGTAATTAATTATGGTAAATTTACCTTGTAAATTACTGCTGTGCAGATGAGTAAAACCATGAAGCACACAATCAATTCTGTCAGAGAAACACTTTTCAAACTAAAATTTTGAGTTGTCATACTATCTTAGGAATTATGACAGTTTATTTCACAATGTCAAAAGACTTTGTAATTTTCCAGTATCAAAATTAGTAAATGGAGTAACGTCAGGCTGGAGAGCAGTCGCTAGTGGGGTTCTGCAGGGCTCCATCGCCATAATGTGATGGGAAGAGGAACAGCAGACCCTGCTCTCTTCTCTCTGGTGACAGTCGACAAGACCCAAGGGAATAGCCTGAGGCTGAGTAAGAGAAAGATTAGGCTGGATATCAGGAGAAGGTTTTTCACCCAGAGGGTGACTAAACACTGCAACAGGCTCCCCAGGGCAGTGGTCACAGCACCAGCCTGACAGAGCTCAATATTCTCAGGCACATGGTGTGACTCCTGAGGTGTTCTCAGTAGGGCCAGGAGCTGGATTTGATTATCCTGATGGGTCCCTTCCAACTCAGGATATTCTATGATTTTTTTTTTTGTTAGTGTTACATTGCACAGTTTTGGCAACAAGGGTTCTTTTACCGTGGGCAATTAGGAGTAGTAGATAGTAGTTAGCTACCATCTAGTGGTTAAAAGCTGGAAGTGTACATAACTTTCACATTTTTTCACAAAATAGTCTATATAAAATTTGGTAATTGAAATATTTTTTACAGAGATGATCACTTACAAATCACAGATGAAAATCTACACTGAATATAATTGGAGGAACTTAAAGAAAAGGATATTCTACTCTGCTGCATCCTCTTGATACAGCTACAATGCAAATAACCAGAGCTAAACGTAGACATTACCTCGAGCTGCTTTCAAAGCCAAATAACACTGAGGTTTTAGTCTCTTGAAGGCAAGGATTTTTAATTGATTTTCTGAGAAAAATTAAAACTTCAACATATTTAATGATTTCCTGCAGTAATAGGCACATGGATCACTTGTCATTCCAAAAAATGCTTTTTGTCTCAAAATATCTAAGCCTGCAATTTGTCAGCCACGTAATATCTTCAGCTCAAAGATATTAAAAAACAAAAAGAAAATAAAAAAAAGGAGAGAGGAAAAAAAATCTATCATAGCTAAAAATTACACTTCTTGCTTGATGAGAAAACAGATATGAATAAGACATTAACCTTTTATGTTGCTTTAACCTTTTATGTTGCTATTCAACAAGGATTTTATGTGAAAGACAGTACTGCTTAAAGAACTATCCTACCATGTAGGAAGTCCTAGTGTAATTCCCTGTTCTGCTTTAGGCAAAACATTTGTTCTCCAGGCTATGCTTACCTGTTTGACCCACTGCTAATAAAATAAAATTTAAAGATTAACAATTAATACAGTTGACAGAAAAATAATTAACCTTCTGTTTATCAGGACAAACAGGATGCCTGGGTCTTATCAAATGAAAAGACATTATTGTGAGGACAGAAAATTGCCATTCAGGTAACAATGAAAGTGATAGATTTTCCATTTCAAGGAACTACAAAACCTCACACCTTCTCTGCCCTTTCCTATTGTGAATTATGTGGACATTGTGCCCATCAACTCAGCCAGCACAAGGACCAAAGGCAAAAATACCCTACCTCAGGATCTTCAAGCATCCCTGTCACTGCTCCAATATTCTAATATCCCTAGCAATGCAGACTAAAGAGAATGATAAATTCTCAGTATGCAACTGAAGACTAGGAAAGAAACAAGGTCCAGATTCACTGGAAGACGAGAACACTCCTGAAATTAAAGGAATGGAAGAAGCAACTTAGATAAACTTTGGTAAGCTTGGTAAGTTAGGTAAGCTTTTGAATAAAAGCTACAAATTTACAAATACAATTTACAAAATAATTAAATACCGGGGGGGGGGGGGGGGGGGGGGGGAAGTGTTTTAAACCTATCCTGAGAACATGTAATCAGGCCCTAAAGATTCTTTGTTCTCAAAATGCATATTGACTTGCATGAAGCGCAGGGAGCTAATGACATGATAAAGCAGGGAGTTCCACCTGTAACACTGCAAGCCATAGCAAAAGTCTGGACAGTAAAAGGCTGTCCTTTAGAACTAGTTGGGAGAAAACAGAAAACTAAAACAAGTACATAACTGCTTTTACCTAAGCAGGAAAAGTCCAAGGAACAAAGTTGGGGATTCTGCGATACTATCTGCAAACTAAGAAATGTCTGTAACAACAGCACTAGAAACTAACAGAACAGCATAAGGAGGGTATCCATTGGTACCTTGTGCTAATTTACCACATAGGAAATGTGGAAAAGTGCACACTGGTTTAAAAGAGTTCAGACAAGTTAGTGAGTCAACCAGAGCCCAACAGCAAAAAGTTTCAGTCACAAAGAAGATAGACACAGCATATGATATTACTGTCTGCCTAATTAGCCTGGAAGTATTGACTGTGACATGCTGACAGTGGCAAGGGACGGCCCCATGACAGGGAACAGAATCAGCAAGTAACTTCAGCTGTATTCATATACACCTGGGAAATACCATTTCTGATTGCAATGCTGATACTAATTTTTTTAGACACTGGTAATAGAAAATTCATAATTCAAAAATATGGGAGGTCTCAGTACCTAAAAAGGTACAAAATCAGGTTCAAAATATAAATGTTCAAATAAAATAGAAAATTTAACAACCTCACAGCTGTAGAGGACCAGAGAAGCTGACTGGTGACAGGATGGGTTGTGGTGATGCATCCCCACACTGCACCCAGGCCACGCAGCAACCTGAGTGATGCTCATTGATGGTATTAACACATCATGAGAAAGAGAAAGAATAAGACTTTGCTGTAGAGGAAAAGCCAGTTCCTTCCCTAAGAAGGAACCACAACACAGTACAACATAAGTGCAGGAATGAGTGGCAAGATGTGGGCCTGAACTATAACATGGAATTAAGACACCAATGACCCCTGAAGCCTTCCAGTGTCTTTCCAGAAAGGCCTGCACATGATAAATAATTTACACAGAAACAGAGAAATCTGTCCATAAAAAGGTACTTTCCCAAGCCTGAACAGTGACCCCCCAGAACCCTGGATGTCTCAATGGCTGGACTGACGCATCTAGATCAATGCTTATCTGTTGGATCAATGCTGGAACCAGAAGTGATGCTCACTTTCTCTTTTTCACTGTTCCTGTATTTCTTTAATTCATCTCTTACTCTTTAATTTCTCCTGGTTTTCCTCTTTTTTTTTCTTTACTTCCTCTTCTTTTTTTAATTAATCTCTCCCTCTTTCACTTCTTCCCTCCCTTCCACTCCACTCTTTTATCCAAACCCCTTTTGGGTGTCTATATACTAAGTCAGAGACTTACACACCAATTTCCATGCCAAGTATGTAATTTACTAAAAAAACTTTCTAATTGTTTGCAGACATTTTTACTCTTTTTTTTGTCCCTGTTGACCAAAGAGCATTTACAAAATTTAGGTGCTTCCTTCCCCTTAAGGGGAGAATCATCCCAACAGCACTAACAGAAACTTTAGAAAAGCCAATGCATCTTCAAACTGGGGAAACATTAAAAGTAAGAAGATAGAAATAATCAGTCAAAAGAATTAAATCTTTGCAGAAAACATGTGAGCTATTTAAAAACACCATACTGAAAACAGAGTGCAATTGCACAGCTTCTACCATTGAAAAACTTGAGAAAAAGCACAAGCCAGTCAGCACAGCTAAAAAGTAGAGCAAAAGCCAGCAGGCATCCTCTGAAAAGCTGTAACAACAATGACATAGAAAAAAATCCAGATAAATTAAAACCTGGCAGCCTAGACAAAGATGCAGTAAGGCAAGGTGAAGCAGACAGAATAATAGCTAATAAGAAATACAAAGTGCTGATAATGAGGTCCCTTCTATGGTATACCACAGTAATAGGAAACTTCCCACAATATCTTCAAAAAAACATGGCATTGCAAGACTTGGGAGTGCTGGTGGATGAGAGGCTGGACATGACCCAGCAATGCGCACTTGCAGCCCAGAAAGCCAAACATGTCCTGGGCTGCATCCAAAGCAGTGTGGCCAGCAGTGGAAGGAGGGGATTCTGTCCCCCTACTCTGCTTTGTTGAGACCCCACCTGCAGTGCTGTAGGAAAGGAAAGATATGGACCTGTTGGAGTCTTTCCAGAGGAGGGCCAACAATATTAGAGGGATGAAGCACCTGTCCTAAAGTGAAAGGCTGAGAAAATTGTGTTTGGTCAGCCTGGAAAAGAAAATGCTTTGGGGTGACTTAATTGTGGCCTTCCAGTGTCTGAAGGGAGTTCACAAGAAAGACAAAGAGGGACTTTTTATAAGAGCATGTAGTGACAGGACAAGGGGAAAGAGAGTCAAACTGAAAGAAGGTAGGCTTATATTAGATATTAGGGAGAAAATCTGTACTGTGAAGAGGTGAGACAGCAGAACAGATTGCCCAGAAAGGCTATGCATGCCCCATCCCTGGTGTTCAAGGCCAGGCTGGATGGGGCTTTAAGCAACCTAGTCTACTGGATGATGTCCCTGCCCATGGCAGGGAGGTTGGAACTAGATGTTCTTTAAGATCCCTTCCAATCCAAAACATTCTATAATTCTATAAGAAATCAATAGAAGGGTACTAAATTTTTATATATTTTTGCTGCAGAATTAACTGTTTTCTTCACAGAAACCTTCCATTAAGAAGGCAATATATTAGGGCCAGATGATGACTTTATAAGCTTAAATTAAAAAAAAAAACAAAAAACCAACTATTTTGTTTTGAGGTTTTTTTAAATGAATAGAAAGTAATGCCTTAGATGGCTAGATGCCCAAAAATTGCAAAGGAACTCAAATACAAAAGAGTGAAACTTCTTAATGTGACATGCACTCTGCATCAGTATCAGAGGACTGGGCACTGGCTAATAAAATAAATGTGCACCTTCAGGGCCAGTTGAATGAGAAACACCTGATGAGGAAGTCTTGGTAGGTAAAGTGACAGGCATTATATTAAAGCATATAATTAAGAGGCTGCTCAAGTTATTTAATTTCCAAAGGAAAACTCAGAAAGATTTTTATGAAAGGGAGAAACACTCATCATGAACTGCTGAGGTTCACTAAAGAGGTTAATAAGCATCAGTGTAAAGAAGATTGAGCTACATTATATGGATTAGGAAATAAAGCTTTCAAAAAGATCAATTGTCAAGTGCTTTTAGGAAAAGCATAAAGGAAATGACCTTCAAAGATAGAGACTTGATTAAATGTTGGAATGGAGAGGATAGGAAAAAAAAATATTATAATAATTAGATCTTACAGCAACAGTTTTAAGGTATAAGTGGGGCGCTCCAGGGATCTGCACAGTCAAGTGAAAAAGGAAAAGCTACAAGAATGACATCTGCAGACAAAACTACGCTATTCAAGGAAATAAGGAGGAACAAAAAGAATTACAGAAACTTCCAAGACTGAGTAACTATGATGTGTTAAAATGGCAAATGAAAATTCAGTGTAAGTAAATGGGAAAATAACAAATTTAAATCTAAATTCACATCAAAATTATGGTCTCTGAATTACTTGATCATTACTTCCATGAAGCCTATTTCTACCTTTGTGAGCAAATGATTAACATACAGAAATTAGTAAAATCCTAATTTTAAGGGATCATGATCACTACTAGTTAAAATTTCCCCCATTCATTAAGTTTAAGAAAAATGCACAGTCTAAAAAATGTAAAAGATTACTGGAGACAAGTTTTTAACAACATTTCCATTTTAGGCATATTAGATAATGAAATAGAAATTTGTGAAAAATGCAAGTTCTTTGAAGTTATCACTATAAAAGTCAAAAAAACTATTTGTATTTATTCTAGATCAGCATGGGAAGCTGGGGAAACTGGTTATTTATGTTATTTATCACTTTTTAAGGTAGTAAATACCTTTACAGATATTAACTACTTTGTACAAGCTGTTTTCTTATCATTCTAAGTGAAGGCAGTGATGTTTGTAGTTGTTCATATTTTCTGTTCTACTGCCCTTTATTTACTTTATCTGGAAGGGGGTTCAGCAGCACAAGCCTTAAAGACACATGACTGATTTTTTCTGATATGCAAACTAAATAAGGTAAGTAAACCAATAACTAGAAGCTTGGTTGTACCTGGGATGTTTCTGGATAGCTTAGCACTAATAACAAAATGTCCATTTGGATAATTTGTTTTCCATGGAATACCAAAAAAAAATAAAAATTGTCCATTAAAAGCTCACATTTTTGTCTGGCTATCAACAGCTATCAGACAAGACCTTTGATTCAGGCCCTGCAAGTTGTTCCATGTCCCAAAACTAGCTTAGTTGCTGGCACCAAAAGAACACCTGGATCCACACAGAAACAACTAAACAGATATTGAATCTTTTTTTCCCCTTTAGTAATATTAACATTTGAGGGGATCGATTGCTGTGTGCTGAACTGAGGCTTTTTCACCACACTTGTTTACAGTTTTTTAGAATTGTTCAGACAAAGCTGAACTAAACTGCTCTACAGATTTTTTAAATCTCCATTCACAGGTGCACTGAGCACACAGGAGTAACTCCTCTGACCTACAGGTCACAAGAAAAGCACATCTTATGCTCCAGAGACAGAAGCCAGCTCTGCAGCTGAGACATGATGTACTCATACTAAGTAAGTTATAGAATCATTTTTGGTGGAAAAAACTTGAAGATACAGTCCAATCATAAAAGTTTGACCACATAGAAAACAGGATGTAAATAACTTGTGCACTACATATCTACGCGATTACAGATCTTAATAAAAAGGTATTTCCATTATACTGTATCACTCTGTTATGCACAACATATTCATTAAAACAGTTCAGTAGTTATGATGAGCTTGTTGGGTTTTTTTCATGTAACTTAGAAGATATTTAAACCTCCAGCTGGCCTTTAGATCATTCCTACCAATCTTAGTTTCAGCCTAACAGTCCATCTTTGAAAAGAGCTAGATGCTCTAGCTAAAAATAGGAGTTGCATGGCACTTCTTCCAGAGTAACTCAGGAAGAGATATTTGTTCAGCTGTGTTACTCGCTCATACAAGAAGTCTTCAGTTTGAAAACATTGAAACTAAAATGTCTTTCTTGTTTTCTTTCTCTCCTCTAATTTACTAATACATATACAACTAAAGGAAATTCAATCTTTCCACATACATATTTCAAAATGATGGGGGAAGTGTTTTTATTTTGAAAGGTTATGGCATTTTGCCTTAATATTACAAAATTTGCATTAATATTTACTTCCAAGTAGTCTTTAAGAATGCCTTACTCATTTTTCAATCTATTGGTCTTATTTACCACTCAACAAGGTTCCATTTAAATGCAACTTTTACCTATTCATTTCCTTAAAATTTAAGTTTGATAAAAATTTAATTAAACAGAGCTACAGCAACTAAATATATTTAATTTATGCTACCCAATTCTATGACTACTAATAAAAAAACACCCACTTGGCAATTTTTAATAGTAGCAGCTATGGCATGAAAAACATAGTGCTTGTCAACCAGCCAATGTAGTAGTGTTGGCTATCATACTGGTTCTTTTTTTCTGGAGAAATAAAAAGGTAATAAGCACAGGCCATAGGTTTCTATTTCTTTTCTGCACTGTAATTCTTTTTTCTCCTCTCCTCTTTGTAAAATTTCAGTCTTTCATTCTTTCTGAAACCAATCATCCTCTAACAAGGCACTTCTCTATATTCTAAGCATTTAGAGACTTATTATTCATTGATTAACCTAAGATTTAGATTACTACCTTTACTGAACCTCTGGAGGCTCTCCCCTACTCTCCCCAACAAACCATTGTATCAAGACTTCTCTTTTACATAGTACTTCCAGTGCCTTTTTCCCCAACCATGATCCCATGACTGCAATATAGCAAGCTGGGGCAGGGGGAAGTTAATATCCAAACGTATTTATTGAAATTTTTCTTAATATTTAAAATTACCTATAATTGAATACTGTTGTAACAGTGCTCTTGAGAAAACAAAGTAAGATTCTGAAAGCTTTTCCCCAAAGTTACTGCATTGGGGCTAAACCAACACTCTTGAAAATTCTGCTTCTCAGCTTTTAGCAGGAATTCCCTCTTCACTACAGTTAAATAATTGTCCAGAGGCCAGCTCATATCACCTAGGAGGGACATAAAATAACCCCACCATAGAATAAGGTTAAACTCATCATTTTGTTGAGATTGTTACAGTCACCTGATGTATTTCAGTACATTTGAACTTCAGCTTTTAAATTCCAACAAATCTGAAAACATCTTAAGGCATGGTACTTTCAGGTGTTTTCATCTCAGTAACAACAGACTCTTATAGTTCTGTAGTCTTGCACCCAAGCTGTTATCCAGAGCCTCTGTGGGCAGGTGGTTTTTTTCCCTTTATTGTTCTGGTGCTAATACTCTTGTGCTGTTATTACCTATGGCCTGCACCTGCAAACCCCTAAAGTGCTGCTGTCATGCTTATAGCAATTCCCTCTGGCAAAAGGATCACCCTTCCTCCTTTCTCCTTTGCTGTTTGTCCTTGAAGATTTTAGTTTACATTAAAAAAAAACAAACATAATGCATAAGAAAGTAGAAAATAGTCGTAGAGATGTTTGATAACTATTACTGGGTAACGCAAAGAGATTTAAAAAACAGTAAGCAGCATTTACATTTGACTGGCATACTCCAATAAGAAGTAATAATAGGGAGTTTGGACAAGTCCCAAGGAAAAGACAGGGCCTAGTATCATTCCTGATGCTTACCACTGCCACATGCTACACTGGAGGCAGACCAGTCTAAGGGGGTGCTCAGCAGGCACCCATCACTTGGCCACACTAGCGGAGAGCACCCTCACTCTATTGCCCACTATTCTGCTGCTTTTTACTTTTCCCTCAAAAAATAAATCTTCCATCTTTTCAGACAATGAATGCCATCAGTTAAAGATCCTGCTAATAAATCCTAGTAGAAAGGCCTTCTTACTTATACATCCTTTGTATACACACAAAATTTCATATAAAATTTCATATAAAATCAAGAGTAAAATTATTTCATTATTATTCATTGAACTATTTCATACAAAGAGTTCTCTGCTTCTTGACCTAATTTATATTAATATAGTTCACCACATATAATTAGCATTCTTCTTGAAAAGGTCAAAAATTTTGAAAAGAGAAAATAATTCAGAGCAGGAAGTTTTATTTCTTTATTAAACCAAAGATCATTAGAAATAGATTTGAAAAATCCCAGTTTCCACATTTTACATTTTAACATCTTAAAACATGCCAAATGAAGCCCATGAGAGGCAGAAGGAATGTTATTTTCTCCATGCTAGACATTTAAAATGTTTTTGGTATATAGATTTTTAGAAATAAAATGGCAAAGAAAGAAGAGCTACTGACTCAAACTTTTGGCACACATACTGATTGCACATCCAAGTTATGATGTCATAATCCCTTAGCAGTTGGAGCTTGAATACTCCACCCTCTATTATCTGTTAAATAAAATACTTCCATAGTCAAAATCTGATTGTTCTTTAAATTTTTAGTGTTTGTGGAACACTATGTGTTCCGTGCTGTGGAAAAACCTGGTATATTTTCTTTTGTAAACTATTACCTAAAATACAAAGGCTTGAGCCACATATTTCAGTCAAAAAATACCAGCTTCTTCTGCATTCTGATAAAAGATGCAAAATCATTTAAATTAGTCTAAAATTTACAATTTAGACCATTCTTTAACCCACTGTAACAACAATTACATTCACAGGTGCTAGTCACAACAACAATATGGGCATCACAAATGGAATAGGAAAACATGATTTGGTACACAGATTAGAAGACACAACTCTAAAGTCAGCAACATGAAGGATTTATCACTCCAAGAATCTGAAGTTTCTAATACTTTTCATACAACATACTAATATTTGGGATTTTTGTCATGATACTGTAGCGATGTCCCTAGCTTTTCTAGGAGTACTGAATGTTTACAACATCCTCACAGAAGGCACCTCCTTTCTGTTTCCTCAGCCAAGCAGGAAAGATATCTGAGTTGAGTGCACACAGAATAGATACTTGAGGGCAAGCTATATCCAAAATAGTAAGTGTAGAAGGCTGAGGTTTTTTGTCCTGCAGTAGCCTTAATGAAGTCAGCCTGCCCTTCCTTAATCTTAGAAAATATAGGGAATGTCAAGTGCCGCTCTGCACTTAGCC
Organism: Cyanistes caeruleus; assembly: GCF_971803275.1. Taxonomy (NCBI): domain Eukaryota; kingdom Metazoa; phylum Chordata; class Aves; order Passeriformes; family Paridae; genus Cyanistes; species Cyanistes caeruleus. The sequence continues at coordinate 74,977,176 of NC_141701.1, forward strand.
TTTTTGTTCACTTTCAATCCAGTTCCCCTAATACCATATGTGCTGGGTTTGGATGAGGTAAATTTCTCCCTACTAAGTGATTTGGGGCCATGTTTTGGATTTGTGCAGGAAACAGCATTGATAATTCAGGGATACTTCAGTCACTGCTGAGCAGTGCTTACCCAGCACCAAGGCTTTCTTACTCCACCAACAAAAGGCTGGGGGAGCACAGCCACAACAGCTGACATAAGGGGTACTCCACACGACAGGACATCATCCTCAGTATACAAAGCAGGGAGAGAAGGAGAACGGGGGAACATTCAGAAAAATGGTATTTGCCTTCCCAAGTCACATTACATGTGATGGAGCCTGTAGGAAGTGGTAAATGCATTCCTTAACCTGAGTTGCTTGTAAGCAGGACTTTATTTTCCTCATTAGACTGTTTTGATCTCAACCAACGAGTTTCTCCACTTTTAGTCTAATTCTCTCCCTCATCCCAATGCAAGGAGAGAAGTAGGTGAACAGTTGCACGGGCCTTACTTGCCAGCTGGGTTAAACCACAGCACCTTGCAATTTACTGGGTATCACAGGAACATGACAACACATGAGGCACACTGTTATTTCCCAGAACTACTGGTGTTATGTCCCTTTCTGTTGTGCAGTTAAACTGGGCCAGCTGCAGCCTTTCACCAGTAGCAGTTCCACTGCACAGAGGCAGAAGGTGTTCAAACCACACACCCCCTTAATGTAATTTAAATATCTACTCAGAAACCTACAAGCAAAACCAGTTATTTGCCAATAACCAAACATTTCCCTTTGCAGAAGTATAGAGGAAGTATGGATTACAAATTTCAACATTACATAAACAAATGCCAAAAGCTATTAAATTCCACAAAAGTGGCAATAATGCAAAGTTATACTATTATCCTGGGCTTTCTGGACTATACAAGAGCAGCCTATGTCAGAGAGGCATTTGCTCCTTGGTGCTAAATCAAACCCTTCTGGAAAAAACACGACTGCTACTGCCTGCTTAACACACACAGTAAAAAGCTGCAATTGTTGCTGAGCAACCAGAGCTGTGCTATTGCTGTGTCACCAGCTTACCATCTTTCTCTGTACATTCACAGTGGAGGGGGTTGGACACAACACCCTGTAGCTGCTGGCTATTAAACCCTTCTGCTTCTGTGGCACATGACTGTTATTTGTCATGAAGCGTTATCAGTCTTGATGTGTTTGGAGCACAACATATTGTCTGATCTAGGTTAAGTGACAGAGGTCTTCCTTATTTGTAAATCTTCTGAAGAGTAATTGTAATGATGAAATACTCCTTCATTACCAGTCACAGTTCCTTTGAAATGTTCCTTGTGTCCATCAAGCAGTTTCAAATATTACTTGGCTACTGAAAACTGAAACAAGTAAGGACCCATGACATTATTTTAACCAGTCACAGCCTGATTGTGCCTAAGAAAAATCCTTCTCATTTAAATGTATGATGTCATATTTTATCCAAATATATTTGGCAAATGGAATCCATATTGATTCATTGCTCATTTGTCCCTGTATTCCAAACAAAACAGCATCATTTGGTTTCTGTTTTCTTTTGATTAGAAAGGCCTGCTAGAAAATTCATTAACTCTACACATAGTTCTCATACTACTGCATCAATTCCTTTCTCCATTGCTGCATATTCTTTAATTTCTGGTAGTACCTTACTGGCGATGAAAACAAAAGACAGTTTTTTCCATCTTCCATCAGCCTTTGCTAAGCTTACTTTAGCCATCTTACACTACAGTAACAGCCTGTTTCATGCAATTTGCTGCACACTGTGACATTCAGAATCAGTATTCCGTGGTTTCTGCCACCAGCAAGCAAGTGGATCCTTTTAAATCTGATTAAATATGGCAAATTGCTTAAAAAATTGCAGGCCCAAAAGCCAGAAAATTTATCTCTTCACTGGATATTGAAGCAGCCCCATCTTTTCATCCACTTTTTCTTCCCAGTTCCCACACCTTAACCACCTCTCCTTGCAACTTTTCATGCATCCTCAGAAAAACACACATCATGTGGTTTCCTGCCCCTGTTCATTTTGACGTATGTTGTTGAGAGCAGGATTTTTTTTTGGCAAAGACTTGCTGGGTTATAACTGCTGCAGTACGTGTACATGAATTCAGCAACTTATAACAGCCTGCCTTGGGCAGAAGCTGAATGCATGACCTCTTCTGTATATTGTTTCAGAACAGAAACACTTATAAAATTGAAGAATTGTTTTCCATCAGGACAATACCAGAATCATGGCATATAGAATTAGGCTGAAGTTTTATTTTTTATTGGCAAGGAAAGTGTTTTGTTTCTTTCAATAAAGTTATTGCTAAACAGCTGTCACCATCTTAAACCTTTTCACATATTTTCACTGACAAATCAAATGTTTTTCCTTGTTTACACTTCTGGTGTTGAGCAATCATTAGTGTCCTAATTTTGTTTCCCTGGGAAACTGCCAATACCTCAGAGCAGTTTACATGTCCCATTATTATTATAAAAATTCACTATATATCCACTGGGGAGGCAGTGGAAAGGAAATCCTTCATTTCCACATGGACCACTGCACCTGAACATCCCAATGTTTAAGGTAAAATTTAAAAGGTTAACACTTATATTGGTCTGTTGATTAAAAATGCCTACTAGGGCAAGTCACACTACACAAGAGTATCACAGCTACTTTTTTGTCCTTAGTGGTTGAACTGTGAATTGCTCAAGTGTGGAACAAATTCTCTTCCACCTCCATCATCCTCCATTCCCTGCAAAACATAGGCTGCTAAAATGTAGAACACTTGGATGTTTATGGTTATTGAAAAGGTACATCGTCAAGCCCCATTATAGAACAGAGAAAAAACAAGACACACAGTGCTTACTAATATAGATTTCATTCCCAAGTTGCACAAAAGAAAAAGTTTCTAGTACATGAAGGTCTAAAATGATAAATATAATCAAACTATACATTTTTTAAAAAAGTTCTATATACATTATCCCACATCCACGAAAGCTAAAGGAAAAAGTAGGAGTAAATTCTCACCTGAATAATGCTATGATTAAAATTCAAATGAATTTTAACAAGAAAGAGTGGCTTCATTTTTACCCCTAGCTTCACATATCAAATACCTAATTACTTACATTTTAAATTAACCTCCTGTAAACCAAATAATATCTTCTACTGAACATTTAATGTATTCTAGATTATATTACCACAGCACTGAACTGACTCTCTTTTTTGAAAATTTTAAGTTTTGGTAGGACAGCCCTCCTGGTAAACAAGTTGCTCTTGTAAGAGATGAGCACAACTACTTTTTAAGTATTAATTATACAGAAATAGCAGCTCAAATCCATCTGTAACATGTCTTGGTAACTACGGCAAAATTTAAGAATGAGGGGCATTTGTATTGCTTTAACATTAAGAGAATCTATATGGAATCCAACCATCCCTAGCATCTATGAACTGCACACCCCCTCCAGAAAAAGGGACTCAAGTTAGCTCTTGTCCATAGTGAAAGACCATACTGGAAACTTCTTTGCTTGCAGATACATCAAGGATTCAGCCAAGACAATAGGAAAACAAACAGTTTACAAGAAACAGATTTAATAACTGTGTTAATCCTTAAAATAATGTCGATTTGTGTTTCAACTCAACAAAGCTAGTAATAAAGTAACTATCAGAGTGGAGCTGAAAGCAACAGATTTCCAGTATGATGCAGGAAACAGGAATTTGCAAGATTCCTCTTCTTTACTCGAGGGCTCAAAAGCACCCTATGGCTCTGGCACTCGTGAAAACACACTCCTTTAGTGTTTTCATACGTGAAGTCTCGTCAAAGGACTCGTAATTGCCATTAGAAACAGCTGCCCGCTTCAAGATACAGCAACGTGTAGTTTGTCTAGAAGCAGTGAAAGTTTGAATTTCATCACAGATAAGAATGCCGTCTCCGAGGAGGCAAACTACGCCTGGCTATCTCCAGTTCTGCCCGCACCCCTCGCCAGAGCAGAGGGAGAAGCGTGACCGCCGCCCCGCACCCTCACGGGTGCCCCCTCTCACCTTCGCGACCAAAGTTACCTCAGAGCCGCCGCTCCACGGCTCCCTTTCCCTCGCAGGCTGCCAACGCGGGACTCCCCGCAGCCCCGCGGGTTCCCTGCCCCGCGCTCCCTCCCCTCAGCCCCGCACCTGCAGCGTGTCCGGAGGATCGGGGGCCTGTGCCCGGGCCCCCGGGCCGGCGGCAGCGGCCTCCACCGGGCCCTGAGGCTGCCCCGCCAGCGCCTCCATCGCCCGGCGCGGTTGTCACGGTGAGGGGCTCCCGCCCCCGCCCCCGCCGTCCGGCGGGCGCTTTTTGAACTTCCCCTTGCAGCCAGAGGTCAGTCCCGCCTTCCCATGGAAACGGGCTGCCGCTGGTTAGGAGATCCCGGGCACAACGGGACCGACGCCAAAGCCTGCGGCGACGCAGAATTCCCCGTCCCCAGCGACCGCTCTCCAGCCGGCGACAGCACCCTCCGACTGCCCTGGGTCTCACACCCTAAAAGCTGAAAACTTGTATCAGGTGCAGCATTAATACTCCAGACACAGTGTCACGGGTCTCACCTTCAACATCTCGTTCTCAGGAACTCCCAAACGTTTGCGTTGGTGCAGCCCTCACACCTGGCATGTCTGGGGGAGGCCGGAGAGTTAAAAGCTTCAAACGCCGCTTGACAAAAGAACAATGACATTTAATACAGCCGGATGCTACAGGTGCACGTCTCTTTCTACTAATTGTATAACGCAGTAAGGGTTGCCCTCTTAAATGACCAGAGAAACTCCTCGTTATCAGGTTTCCTGCACTCCTCGCTCCCAGAAGGCAGCAGTGAAAATAAAGAGCTTAGTGACGCTCCCTTAGACATACTGATCATTCATGCATAAATCAAATTCCAAAGGTAAATAAACGTTCATAAACGAATCTGTTCCCAAGGAAATCTCTTCCTCCTTAACTTCTGACAGAAGATAGATACAAATCAGGGTGTTAATTGCACCATAGGCGATTGTTACAATGCATCAAGAAAGTAATGAAAGCTAAGATTAAATATACATGAAGGACAAACTATGTACAACCTGACACTGAGGCATCAGCAGCTTCTGTTCACCTACAATCTATGGCAATACATCCTCGGGGATGTGAAAGCTAAATACTAGGAGTAAAACACACATAATTCAAGAGCAGAAAACCTGAAATTCTTTACAGAATAGTGTAAGAAACCAAATGCCCAGACTTGAGATAGGTATTTCACCTTGGAATGTGTTTCTCTTTTGGTGTAATTTGAACTCTGGATGAGGGAGTCTCACGCTCATCTTTTATGGAAACATACAAACACAGGGCTGCAAAAAACCTGCAGAAACACCGTCTCAGCCCAAGAATTCCTCATCATCCCTAAACATGATTTTCCACTTATTCTTTAAAGTCTTTGGAAGGCAAAGCATACACAAACCTCCCAAGGGGCATGGTCCAGTTCTCACTTGCCCATTTCATTATTTTTTTACTATTATCAATTATTACTTCAAAGTACATTTTTTTCTCATCTATCCTTCGGAGACTAGGCAGAAAAAGTGACCTTTATAATAATAGTTTTTAATATGTTTTTGTGAATTGACTATGGTAGACAGCTAAAATCCACACCGCACCTTGTTCATTGCCCTCCCAGTGGGAAATGTTTTCTTGGTCATTTTTTTCTCTCCCAGAAATAAGCTAATTGTTTCAGATAAAACCTATTTATTTCATCATTCCCTTGGAATTCATAGGTTCTGTTCTTGTTTGTTGGTATTGTTGCCAAATTTTGACATGCAAAACTGGACATAAAACACTTCCAATGGTCTTAGAAGCCACAGAGCAGAAAAGGAAGTTTTCTACTCATGGTTTCAACAGAATTTTTTTAAATTTTCCACTGCTTAAACACTCCCAAGATAATTAATTTTTTCCATATGCTTTAGTGGAATTTCCTGTGTTTCAGTTTATGTCCAACCTGTCAAGCTGGTTAAGCACAACTTCCCCTTCTTAAATCCATTCTGAAACATGACAAAGAAACAAATTTTTCAGGTTTTCAGAACTGATAGTCATGCCATTAGATAACCCTTTCTCAGCAACGAAATCAGTGCTTACATTTGGTGTATAGAGGGTTATTTAGGTATGTCCAAACATACCTCAGAAAGCCTCAGTCTGCATCACACCTGAGTCACTACAGTCACCTTGGCCCCTCAATTCTCTTGCATCACTTTTGACTTCAATCACATCAGGTATTTATTTGACACTAATTTGACACTACTCTCCTCAGTCACTCACCCAAGCCTGCCTGTCACTCCATCCACTCCTCTCAGCTCATGTTATCAGACACTCCACTCCTGACAACTCCCAGGCTAGTCAGCTCCTTTAGGTGGACCTGCTGGACAGTCACCTACTGCTCCCAGCATCTCACTCAGCTCCGCTAATGGCAAAGTTTATGACGGAAGAGTTGTCCAGTGATTTGTACAAAAACTTCTTTTGAATTTCAGGTTGTTAAAAACCAGTGATACTTATAAAAACAGAAAGCCATTTCACTGAAATAGTTAAAAATACAAGTTTCCATAACTGAAGTTTAATGTACATTTTCACAGGTAATAGCTTATATGATAGTTTAAGCATAAAAGTTTTTCTGTTTGCAACTTAAGTTACAGCAAAAACAACATTCCAGATGTTGCTTGACTAATTCAGTGTGGAATGAAGAGATTATTCATATATCATGCTCTTATTTGTGTGTCTAAATAAATTCAGGAGAACACTTTTGGGAATATTTCCAGAGTTTGGTGTTCTTATTCCAAAAGTGGTCACAAGACACCTTGGGAGAGAAGAGAGCAAGCTTACGCGATATTTTTGCACAATATTTTCCCAGGCTCTGCCCATCTTTATTTAGGTAGTTTTTAGAGACGATTGTCATGGTGCCACCCTGACACATCAGCCTGGGCACCAGGGGCCCTGTGGGTGGGTGGGGTGCGTGGGTGACAGCAGTTCCTGGCAGTCAGACCCCATCCTGCTGCTTCAGTCAGTCAGGAGCTTGGCAGCCAAGAAGCACTGAGGTAGCCCCAGTCCTGGCACTGGGCACCACTCTGGGGACAGGGATAGGCTGACACCAGGTTTTGTCTGCTTAGGAAATCACAGTGGAAGCTCTACCAAATCCTTCTCTAGCCTCCCACTAACCCCATGCAAAGCTGTTGAATCCACAGCATTGTTCAGCAAAGGGATCAACAGGTTTTCTGCCTGTTGCATGAAGAGTATCTTTCAACTATTTGTTTTGAACCTGGTTCCCACTATCATTCCCTATTTGCATTTGAAAAACATGGTGAGCATTCTATCTCTATTAATTTTCTCCCTGCCACTCATACTTTTATAGTCTTCTGATGTATTTTCCCTGCAGAAACACCCCCTCTCCAGCAGATTCCTCCTTATGGAAGCCATTCCTTTCGTCACCCTGCTGCCCTTCTCTTCCTTTTTCGTTCTTACACATCTTTTTTGAGATGGAAGAACTGTTACTGCACAGGATATTCAAGGTGTAGGTAAACAATTTATACAGTGGTGTTATTACATTTTCCATTTTGCTCTCTATTTCCTTCCTGAAAATTTGTAGTGCATTCTTTGTTTTGCTTACTGCTACTGATTACTAGGTGGAGGTTTTTGTGTAATTCCTTATTATAACTGCAGGGTCAGTGATAATGTTTTCGGATCGGTTTAGTTTTAAATATTTTTAAGAACTGATATTGGAGAGCAGATAAGACTTCTGACATGATAACAAAAAGTACAGTAACAATACTGCCTCACTTGGCAGTATTGAAATCCATTCAGGTTCCCCTAGCAATACCACCAGCAGTAATAATTGTTCACCCAGCACAGAGAAAACCCACAACAACTACCATGAAATTAATAAAGCATTGAAGATAAATTTTGAGCAGCACCAAATAAAAAAGCATAAGATCAGAGTGGGACAAAAATGTACACATCCAAATGCAAAATTTCATAGTTTTATGAGTTAGGCTGTGACATATTTAATTCAAAGGTTGGACTCAGTGATCTCAGAGACAACTCAGAGTCAATTTTTCAACCTAATCGATTCTGTGATTCCATGATATCCAATCACTGTCAACGTTTTAGGAAAATCAAGAATTTCAAATCTTATTCTTGTTAATAATAACACCCTTTCACTCAAATTCAGCACAGTCAAAATTAAAAGTCCACTTTAGTAACTTCTATCTGATCTAAAAGTTTCTATGAACCCTCCAAAAATTATAGTATATCTACATAATCCCAGTTTTCATATTTTTGCATAAAACAGCCACTAGAGGGGGAAATAATCCCAAACACTCAAGTACATCTAATCCTAGCTGGCAGAATTTATGCATTTGAATCTACTTTCTATCACCATGACCACAAAATCTATTTTTTTTACACAACAAGTACTCAGCTACAATGAATCATATTTAATTATTTGTTGTTAGATTATTTTTTATTAGGCCCAGCAGATGAATCAGGAGTACCTTGCCAGGAAAAAGGTCTTTCCTTAGAAGGCTCTATTTATTTAGTAATTAACAGATCATTTTAAAATTATAATTTCTCTGTATATTTAATCTATGTGATTAAATTTTGGGACTCCAGGGTTCCTTTAAGGAACTTTAAATTCATAGTAACTTCAGCAATCTTCAACTCACTAATTCTAACAGATCACAAAATGCTGGCATGTTGTGCTCAAACACAAGTACCTGTATTAAGACAATAAAAATATATGGTACATATTCAAGCATTTAGGTAATGACACCTACAGCAAATATCAATGTATTAACCAAACAGAAAATCAATCTGTAGTAGCTATTGAGAGCATAAAGAAATTCCCAGTGATTTGTTAAGGTCATAGTGACAGTCCTGACTGCTCCACCTCCATTCAGATCAGTGTCTCTACAGCTGTTAGGAGCCCATGGAGTAGAGGTAAGGAAGACTTAAACCATGTTGTATCACAAAGCTATCCAGACCTATGGTTCTCCACAGGAGAGGAACATAATAATTATCTGCATCTATGATGTAACAAACATTGTTAAACATTGTCAAACACAACACAACTGACAAAATCTTTATCTGTGGCAGCCACGGTGACATTTGATTATGGGAAGAATTGCTTTGTATTTTGTTGTGACTTGTTAGGCAAATTTATGAGGCTGAAGTGAGACAATATGTTATTATAGTTCTGAAAAGGTATTCTATCAAGTAAAACCAAGGAAGATGTGTCCCAGCACAGACCTGTACGTCCATGTAACACCTCCAGGGGTTCCCTGATCTCATTTGCCTCTCCCATCAGTCACAGAAGGGAAGCAGAGGGGAAGGCCTGCAGAGACTGATTATCTACCACAACAGCAATTATAACCAACATGAAGAAATAAAAGAATGTTTAGCTTCTTTTAGCATCCCACATGAGCAGTCAGGCAGAACCACAAACTGAGTTGTAATTTGTTTTCTGTGACATTTGCCTGGGTGATGTAAGCAGCTGAAATTGCTCTATGTTCTACCTGATTATAAACCAGTACTTTACAGAGGGATTAATATTATTAAATAATACATACATGTAGATATAAATGTGCATTATAAAAATATATTCTCTTGGGTGTACATTCATTTCTCAGAAAAGGAAAAATCAATATTGGAAATAATGATACACCAAGACAGGAGGTCTAAACAGTAATCAGAAAGAAATTATAATTGTGATATAGATCAAAAGGTCAAGAATTGGCAAATGGAAAGAGAAGGTGTAATAGTCAACCACAGAAACAGGATTTTTTCCTTGAAGGAGGTTTGTCTCACAGGGAGATAGGTAACTCATGGAACATACTTTAAAGAAGAGTAAAGGAAACCAAGCTGTTGTTGAAGTTATCAATCTGACCTCTTTTTCAAAAACAACTAGTAAAAATTTATCCAGTTTCCTGAAAGTGGGAGATCAAGTGCCTGCTTTTCCCATGCCCTTTGGTGCTGGTGTGGGCTACACTGAGTTAATGTGATATTGTAGGAGTGCAAAGCATTCATAAAAATTTAGAGGAGAGGCAGTGCTGTGAGAACATGTTCTCCTGTCCCTCCTCATGAGTTCTCTGCAAAGAAGGTACAAACTGCTGAGGAGAGCAGGCACAGTAGAGCAATGGGAACAGCAGAGAAGGACTGATCCAGAATTTTCCAGGCTGAGAAAGATGAGAGGAAGCCCTGAAATCAAACAGTATTGATCATGAGGGATGGAGATCCTTTTAATTGGGAAAAATGGTAGCTGGAATGGCTAAGGTTATATAAGAATTTGCATGCAGTTGCTTTCCAGCTGCTAAAGAAAACATTTAAAAAATGAAACATATCAAATTTTAACAGAGGAAAATTATTATTTATGCATTGTCATGGATGTGACCATGCAAACAAAACCCTAAAACATCATTAAAATCTCAGTTCTTTGTTCTAAGGAAGGTCATATGAAAACAAAGAGAAGAGGATCAGTTAGAGTGAAACTCAAGAAACCCCCAGAATGTTAGACTTTAAATGAAGATAGCTCACAGAAAGTCACAGAAAGGACTTTTTCTTTGACAAATCAGACTGCTTTTGAAACATATAGCTGAGCAACTGTGGTCCTTTTTTGCCCAGTCTTTTGGAGACCTTTTGCCTTACAACCCCTTTAAAAGGCTTGTAAAAGATCTCTTTACAAAGAAAATTATTAAATATTTTAAGGACATATTAATTGTACAGATACAGGACTAGCTTGGATAGCAAAGGCAGAGAGCACTAGTGTAAAATAAGAATTTGGGCTAGAGAAACATGAAGAGCTGTGTGCCACAGAGACCAGTAGTGGCTGGGAGTGACTTCATTCCTTACGTGCAGATCTCTGGTCAGGGTAAGGAAATATGGCTGTAAGGGAGCAGAGGCTGTTCATTACACATAACTGGGCAGACATTCAGCACAAGGGAAAAGAGTCATAAACATCAAAAGGTCTTGGACTGAGTAAGAGCAACAGGATATGAGTTAGTGTGTTTGAAATGGGGAAAATACTGTTATTACAGACCAGATAAATGAAAATGTTGTAGCACTGTCCTGACACTGTGCTTCTTTCTTACTGACATTTTTATTGACCAAATACAGTGAGAGGAAGACTACTGGTTCTGAAGCAGGAAGTTTTCAAGTGTTTAGCAGTAGACAGAACTCCATTCACTCAGAACTCAGGGCAGATACAGTCATCTTCAGCAGCACTTCCAACTTTTTGAACAGTATTACAGATGTAAGCCTTATTTTTTTTTTTCCAGTAGCAAAGGCCAGACCAAAACAGAACATTATGCAGGAGTAAGTAGATGCTTTGCAATAATATTTATTTTTAATATAATTATATATTATATATATATAATTTAATATTTATTTTTAATATATTACACAGATGAGGCCACACCAAAATCAAGCAAGATGCTAAACTAAAAATTTAATATTAAGGATGCTACATGGAGGCTGAAGATTCTATAGCTTTGGCTTTTTAAAACTAATTTTATTTAGCAATTTAACTTCATTACCTAATAACTGTATGTAGAACATGTGCCACAGACTTTTGAAGGTTCATTGTTTGCCACAGAATCATCTTTGTTCATATTTTTAGATCTTTCAAATATTTGTTTACACATTTCCTGGGGAGGACATACCTTCTGTAATACAGCTTGTGCATCAGCCCACTCCTGATTTATTTTAGTATCTCCCAGCTGATGGGGGACAGATGGGTAAGGGCTGAAAGCAGAGGAATGCTGCCCTGCCTCTGATGGCCCTGGAAGGTATGCAGCTTGCCTCCCCCAGAAAGCTTTCAAGAGCTTTTGGGAAAGGGGCTAATGTGACTTTAGGTCACCATAAACATTAGAAGTCTACAAAAGACTCAAGAGGAATCATTGAGGAAATCAATGTGTCTTGCACAGCAGGATAGAGGTCACTGAGATGGTGTTGATGAAGATTCCTATGCCAGAGAGGTTCTGTAATATAGAGGAAACTGGGACACTAAACTACAAAGAATGCAGCATTAATTTTAATAGTGATGTGCAGTTTTCCTACAGTTCCCATCTTCACTTGTATAGGTATGGAATTGAAACTGAAATTCAATTTTTGTCTCAGCAGACTGGGATTTACAGTTTGGATTAACATATTTTGGATTAACACATTGTAAAATTAATAGTCTAATCTGCACGAGTGACTGCAGTGTTTTTTGTGTGCTATGCAAGCCAGTTTGTGCTATGCTCCTTTTTTCTGACCATGATGACACAAAATTCCTTCCAGTAAGAAATGCACCTCTGCATCTCCTGATTCAGAAGCTGAATCCTCACTGGTCCCTCAGGAGGCCATAACCACCATCAAAGTTCCAGCCACAGAGACCACGATGTGCAGATGGCATTGCAGGACATCAAGTGCCCATCAAAGTCACACTATCACTCCCCAGCTGGACAGGGGTGGGGAAATAACAACCAAAGGCACATTGGTCAAGATAAAGACAGGGAGAAATCACTCACAAGTTACAAGTTACCATCATAGGGAAAATGGGCTTGACTGGAAGAAATTAATTTGTTACCAATAAAATAATAAGAAATAAAACCGAATTAAAAGCACTTTCTCTCTTTCTTCCCAGACTTTACTTCACTCTTCATTTCTCATCCTCCTCTCATCATCGGTACAAGGGGACAGGAGATGGGGCTGAGGTCATTCATCACACATTGCTTGCTGCTTCTTTCTCCTCAGGGCTAGGACTTCTCACACTCCTCCACTCCTCTGGAATTGGCCCCTTGCATAGGAAACAGTCTTCTACAAACTTCTCCAATGTGAGTTCTTCCAATTACCTGCAGTTCTTTGGGAACTGCTCCAGGATAGGGTCCCTTCCATATGGTGTAGTCCTTCAGGAGCAGGTTGTTCCAGCATGTGTCCCCCATGGGGTCATAAGTCCTGTCAGCAAACCAGCTCCAGTGTGGGCTCATTTCTCCAGCGGTCCACAGGTCCCACTAGGAGCCAGCTCCAGCATGCGCTTTTCATTGGGTCATACCCTATTGGTGATGTAAAAACGCTCGCTCGCGGTGAGAGACTTCTCCAGGGTCAAGCTGTTTAAGTATAAGCAATTTATTATAAGGGTACAAGGAGGGGAGACCCGTGTCCGCCACCAGCCTCGGCGTCCACGTGCTCCGGGGGAGGGCAGAGAGAACAGGTAGAGCAGGGAAGGTGAGGTTGGAAGGGGGAGGGAGGGAGTAAGAGAGCAACAGAGGGAAAGAGCAGGGAAGGCGAGAGGGGTGGGAGCAGGGAGAGGGGGCTGAGAGTTAAGAGGGGTTCAGAGGTAAGAGCGGGGGAGAGGGGAGATGGGAGAGGGGTAAAGAAAGGAGGGAAGGAAGAGGGAAGAGTTAAGAGTAAAGAGCGCGAAGTTCTTGTTACAATCCAATATATCTTTTTCTGTCGTGAATATTCTAATTACCAGAAACCAATCACCATGAGACACACCCACTAAAGAATTTACATACAACCTATGTGCTTCCCTATATTAACATACAGTGTTGCATTTTATACTCTACAGAGCTTTACAAGTTCTTTCCTTGCTTCTTTACTTTTGGACTCTTCTTATCAGCAGAAGGACATTGTTTTATCAACAGGGATTCTCCTCTAGCTGGCTAGGCTATTGTTCTTTGGTTAACCAGTACTCAGTATCCTATAACTCAAAGCAGGCTTTCATTTCTACTTTGATTCTAGCCTTCATATTTTCACAATCTAGTGCCAAACAATCACATGCATAAGGTTTCGCTGTTTCACCTTCCCCAACAATACGCTCCCTCAGGCACCCACTTACTCTAGTGTGGGATCCTCCATTGCTCCCCTGTGGACCTCCATGGGCTGCAGGGGCACAGCCACAACCATGGTCTGCACCACGGGCTGCAAGGGACTCTCTGCCTGGAGCACCTCCTCCCCTCCTTCTGCACTCATCTGCTTCTCTCACATATTCTCACTCCTCTCTCTGGCTGCTGCTGCACAGTTTTTCTTCCTTTTTAGGTATATTATCGCAGAGGTGCTTCCGTGATTACTGGTGTGCTCAGCCTTGGCCAGAGGCAGGTCTATCCTGGCACAGGCTCTGTCGGACATGGGGGAAGTCTGTGGCAACTTCTCAAAGAAGCCACTCCTGTAGCCCCCCCCAGCTACAAAAACCCTGGCACACAAACCAAATACAATGCCATAGGCAGGGCAGTGATCAGGAGAGACACTTCTGAAAGCTTCACTCCATACAGATAGTTTCAATGTGGGCCATTGAATTCCCTCAGTGTAACAGAGTCAACACAAAGGGAAAAGACTCCAGCCCCACAGTTTTTTCTTCGGGAAATGTGGATGATCTCAAAGATGAAGTTGTGGGTTTAGAAAACAATGTTTTAATGTAGAAATTTTTCTAAAACATTTTTTGCAAACTTGTTTTATATTCAGTGATTCATGTATTATGCTTACCAACAAGTTTTTCACCTTTAATGAGTATAAGATATTATTGTGTTTTTAAAAAGAAGGATGGGATAGTCCTCTAGGAAAGAACCCTAATATGAATACAGAGAGTTATTAGTTCCCAGTCTGCAGAATGCACATCATGCCTGCCTCTGTTGCAAGTATGGTAATTGGTATAAACCCAGGCTACAATTAGGCCAGGTCCATTGGGAGTGTCTCATAATTCTGAACTTTCAGACCCCTCAAAAAATCTGTTTAGGACTTGGACAAACTCCTGGTTGACACTTTCCCTGTTTCTGCTGTAGTGTCTGGAAAGCCAGACAAAGGTAGTTATTTCCCCTGCTAAGGTGGCTTTGTTCCCCAACAAATTACTCAAGTTTCTTGCTGTCTTCTCCCCTTGAGTACAAAATTTTGGGGCTCAAACAGAAACCCCTACTGGCTGATTGTGCAGTTCCACATGTTGTTCTGCCTCTTTCAGGACTATGCAGGGAGTGTAAGATCCTAGTTTGCCCTCATAACTTCTCCCTGTAGAGACAGCAGTGGAATGACCTGGGGAGAGGGGGCTGCAAATTCCAGCAGAAAGGAAAAGCTGATGGGCTAATGACAGCAGATTCTCTGACACATGTCTAGTGGGAAAGGATATTTATAGAAAATGTTTTGTGAGAAACAGGAGGAAGTCATTTAGGAAGGAAATAAAAGACTCAAAACCAGAAACAAAAATGGAGAAGGAACAATTTCCTTCCTCACATCTTTCATGATTTCCACTGAGAAGAAAACATCATAGATGTTCCATACCACCAAACTGCAAACACACTGGAAATCAAGCACTTGCTGATATGTAGTTCCCACACTGCTAAGACCTTTTTCTGATAACAAGAACATAAAAAGACTGCCTAAAAAGATAAAATGGTGTATTAATCTCTTTACAGTTTGTATTTCTAAAAAAATTTATACCAGAAAGATGGGTGTGAGACCCAACTGTTAATGTGTACTGTCATTTCACCAGCCTCTATCACTCAGGATTGCTGATACAAAGTCCATAACCATAACAAAACAAAGCTTACATGAATATGTGATTCTCTCTGTCAATTTTTTTCCTTCAATTTGCCTTATAGTTGCTGCTATTAACAACAATTCTGCTTTTGTATTTGAATAATTTGTTATTCCCTAGACTGAGACAGCATTGAAAATAAAAATTGAGTCTTGGTGAGTTTACTATTAATTCCTTATTATTAACCAACTAAGATCTTTATACGTCTGGAATACAAATGCATATTAATAATGCCAGCATACCTTTAGGAAATTACTATCATCATGATAAAATACTCCACTAAGTATAAAAGTATTTTGGCAGGGTAGTACCTGGGGGAAAAGTGCAGATGTTTGATTATATTAACATTTAATATAAAATGTTAGAGGCCATAATTTATTGTATAAATTTTCTTGAATATTAATGAAGTATTGAAGGATTGACAAACAACTCATATGAAACCCTAATGCAGAACTGAAATCCGTAAGCAATTCCTTTTCATAATTCTCTTTGATTTTCTAGGAGTAGACATTTGAAACTATTCACTGAACAGCAATTTCTCAGACTGAGGGCAGCATAGGCTTTGAATACAAAAACACTTAGGGTTAACCTGTGTCTTGGTTCTTGAAGACAGGTGTCTGCTAGGGAGAGCAGGAGCCTCCCTTGGGATGAAAGAATGTAGACCCCCTCCCTCCAAATTATTATAAATTTGAAATCAAGGGGCCTTTAGGCACAGATCTGGGGATAGGAATAACAGTTCTTTACTAGTATAACCAGGCAAACAAACAACAATAACTACAGCAATAACAAGAAAACAGAACCAGGGGCCCCGTGACAGCCTTCTTGGCTGAGATGGGATGGAGGAGAGGCTTTGTTTTCACAAACCCCTCGGGCAGTCAGTCCCGGTGCTCCTGCAGGGCTCTGAGGAACAGTCGGCTGGAACAGCAGAGATGAGCTGAGATCCTGGGCCGGTGGCTGAGGTGGATCAGCAGCTCCGCGGCGGTGCCTGGCACTGCCACACGTCCCGGCAGGACAGGGGGTGCGAGGCCACCAACAAAGAGGGGAGAAGGAGAAGAAGCAGCAACTCCGTCTGGGTGATTCCCTTCTCTCCACCGCAGCAGCTCCGTGCCCCAGAAAAGGAATGTCTTTCCCCGAAGCCAAAGAAAGCCCACCAAAACTGTCCCCACCCTCCTTTCCTGCCCCCTTCCCCCCCTGGGCCCGACCACTCTTTGTCCTTTGTCGAGCACCCACCAAGTGCCCACAGTTAGGTTGTCCCCGCAACTAATGGGTAAAAATTCCACGGCCAAGCCAGAACAACAAAAAAAAGGACACCTAACCCCCAACAACCTGTATTAAAAAAAACCAATACATAGTATATTTATAAAACTGACAATGCATGTATTGACCATACAGTTAAAAATCTTCCAGTGTTTGGGACTGACAGAAATATAGTGTAAACCAGAAGCCTGTCTTGAACCTGACATCTGTCATGTGGCTCTGTCTGTTGATTGGACCAGAAGCATTGTTCTAGAAATCACATCACTAAGTGAAGCTCCACCCAGTGATCTGAAGTGTTCTGAGAATATGTAACATGAAAGATAAGGCAAACAGGTCAGTAACTAATAATGTTACGATGACTGAGTTGATATAAGTTATACTACATTAACATTTTTGTTTGCAGCAGCAGAAGGTTAAAGCAGCCCAAAATTTGCTAGGTTTCTGTTAAGCTTTCCTAATTGTTCTTGGCTGAGACAGGAAACAAAAACTAGTAAGTTATCGTCTCGAATTGCGCAAGCAATTACATTCTTTGAAAACCATTATCTGCATGAAATCTCTTGTGGCAGGAAATCACAAACAGAAAGAAATTCCTTCACAATGAGAGAAAAGTCCAGACTACTTTCAATACTTGTTTTAAAGTACAAAAGTTGACACAAAAATTGATTCACTAATCGCTGTGATTCCAGACATCTGTCTTGACAGTAGACTGATTTCTTTAAAAAGAGCCTAAGGGTATGAGATAAGGAAAAAGAGAATTGTTTGAAATACTAACAATTAAATTTTCTATGACACAATCTGTAATTTGTCACAACTGATCACTGAAGAGAAATGCAGAGAAGACAGAACAGGTGATCATACATGTATTTCAAGTTCATACTTTAAAACAGTGTTGTGATACAGTGAGAAAAAAATACCTGGACATTCATAACAGTATTTAGGATGGAACAGAAGCATCTGAGAGGAGTGATACAGGAAAGAAATTCCTGGCAGCTTACATGCTGGGCCAGACCATTTACAGCCTGTTTACACTAACTGGCAGGATGATAAAAAGTCATATCTTTTTTCCCTTTTGCTTTTCCTTACAGTATTCACACGTCATCATACCAATTCTGGAAGCAGCTGAAATCCTGCACTAACTCCTCATTTTATAACAGGATTGTATGTTAGATGTTTATAGCATGCTTAGCTCCGTGAGTTTACTGAAAGGCAAAAAGGCCATCAAAAAAATACCAAAACAATAGTTTATAAGTGTCTCTAGATGAGCCCTCCTCAAATATGTCCTTTTTATATTTATTCAGAATGAGTAGAGAATACTAAAGGGAGAGAAGTGAGGAGCTCAGACTACTGCAGATAGTCAGAGGCTGTCTGACCTCCCTGAGCTCCAGCTGAATATCCCAAGGAATGCCACATTCCTGAAGAAAAGAAACTTTGTGATCTTCAGAGATGAATGGCATCCTCATCTGCCATGCAAAGACAGCTACTCAAATGATACTTTTAAAATGATAACAACAAACAGTAAGAATGCCACGCATAAAAACATCTTCTATATCAGCTTCATAACATTGTGGGGGTTTTGCAGTCTTTGCTGTATCAAAGACACCTGCATAGTTTAGCTTTTTTCCTTTAATTTGACTCTCTAAAGATGATAAAATGATGAAGACACCTCTGTTTGCATTTTTCCTTGGTATGCTGATCTTACATAGCAACAATCTCCCCTCCTGATTGTAATAATCTCACCCTGCCATTTCTAACCCTGTCTGCCAGTACAAGCTATTACCTTTTTTAATAGTACTGCAGATTACTAGTAGTCATAAATTGCAGGTTTTACACTTAATCATGATTTCTTTGATTCATTTCTGTCAATGGCATGATTTAGATCACCCTTCTTACCAGCACAAGGGTTGTCCCGATGTCTAAAGGAACAGATATTTTGTCAGGTGCATTTCTTATCCAATTATCAAGCTAGGATAAAAATGAGAAAATGGTGATTTTCTCTGCCACCCTTTCTCTTTTCTAATGACTTTCAGTAACCTTCATGCCTGTTGCACTGCATAGCAATTCTTCTTAATCATTTATTTTGTTAAAATTCAAAGTGTGTCAACAACTTGTAGGGAAGGTGACAAAGCTAATTCTGGAAGAATGCATTCATTCTACTTGGTCTGACT
Source organism: Cyanistes caeruleus (assembly GCF_971803275.1). Classification (NCBI taxonomy): domain Eukaryota; kingdom Metazoa; phylum Chordata; class Aves; order Passeriformes; family Paridae; genus Cyanistes; species Cyanistes caeruleus. The sequence continues at coordinate 74,996,153 of NC_141701.1, forward strand.
CTGCCAGCAAGAAATGCCTCTTTCACACCTGTATTAATGATAGTTTAGACACGTGTGTTCTGCCCTCATACACCAGCAGAAACTCACCTTCCCATGAATGTAATTAACTTGCCCTTGCCTGCGGCAAAGAGCAGAGCAGATACATCAATCTCTCCATGGCTGAGCTGGCTAATTCTTGTCTTTTCATGATCATGCTAGACTTGGGAGTATACACACAGAAAATATTGTATTTTCAGGTTATGCTTCTGGGCTTTCTTGAAGACAATGACTTCTGAATTGACACCAAGGCAGTGCAGAGGACAGCATTTAATGGCTAGGAGTACTTATGTTCTGAATGGATAAGTTATGAGTTGTATTTTTTGTCTCATTCCAACTTTCAAGAATATGTTGAATTAGAAGTTTGTACTCATGTTACATTTAGAACCATTTTGCATAAACACAAACTTATCCCACTATTTGAGATATAAGGCTGTAAATAAAGTCCTGAACTTTATGATACACAGATATTCATGTTATTAGATTGTCTTCTACAAGTGGTGCCCACATTCTATGTCTATACTGTTCTCCTTGCTTACTCCCAAGGACTACGTCAGTGTAGATATGGAGTATAAAGATCATCCATCCATCCATCCATCCATTGTAGTGTGTGGCTCCAGACAACTGGAACAACCCAGGGAACTCAACTGGGAAGAGAAGTCAGTGATTAGAGAGTGGGAATTGATATCATTACCTAGGGGAACAAACCTCCCAAAACAAATACTATGACTACAAAGACATAAACAAAATATCACATTCAGCCCAGTATAAAATACATCTGATTCTGATGAATGTCAGTACTCAGTTGATACATGAAAACTTTAAAAAAAATTGTTTACTTTAAAAAAAACACCCCTGTTTGAATAATTAAAGGCTTTAGTTTATTCAGCGCTTAAAAAATACAGATATTTCTCTTAAAGGGAAGAGTGAGAGATTTTCAGAAGGACATAACTTGGTTCTCTGGCTTTGTCTTTTGACAGGCTGCAGAGAAATGCAGATGTTTAATTGGAACAACTCTGTACTGAGATTCTAACACATCAGTGGGGACACACAGGTACAAAGACACTTCTTATCCCATCTTTTCTGCACCTTAAACAAGGCTAAAGTAGTTCTTTAATTTGCATACTTATGAAATTATTATATCCTTCTACAACTACAAATATTTCATTTATGTACAAGAAGACCTTTATTTTAACACCCAGAGAAAAATTCCTGTGGGACAGTAATTCCACAAACTGTGGAATGTTGTTAACAGGGCTAAGCACAACTTAGAAATCTTACTTATTTCTTCAAGCTGTTAAATTAGATGGACATATATCACATAATATACACCATGTAATATAATCTGAAAATAAAAGGGTAAACTGGTGTAATGGGTTTAGCGCTAGTTAAACCCACTACACCAGTGTACTTACTAGAATTATTTACTCATTTCCTGCTGTGAGACATGAATTAGGAGGAGGGAAAGCAGGCTCAAAACTTAAAAGGTATAAAGAAAACTTTATTAACAGAACTGAAAGAATTATAAGAATCAGAATAAAACCTTCAGAACACCTCTCCTCTCCCTACCCAGCTTCTTTTCTTTCCCAACTGACCACATAGAGACAAAACCTGGGATTTTAAATCAGTTACTACCTCTACAATAGGCTTTTATCAAGTCTTGTAGGGAGAGGGGTTTTCCCTTGCCATGCCATGGAGACTTCTCCACAAGAAACAGTTCTCTTGTGGTTTTTCATTTCCATGAATAGCAGCTGCCAGGAAAATCTGCAATCGTGAACTTCCACCCACATTCACAGCCTTCCCACAGCTGAGTTAATGGGCCATGTCAACTTATGGGGTATTATTTTAAGGATGAACTGTTCAAAAGCAAAGGTTCTCTCCATTTCTGAGATCATCTTCATCTCTGGGAACAGAGGTCTTCTTATCTCCCTGGGGGCAAAGGGTCTTCATCACTCTCTCTCTGTTCAAGGTTCTCATGGGATTACAGCTACTTCAACATCTGCTTTGCTTCATTATGGATGCCTCCGCTCACATCTACAGTTTGAACACTCCATCTCCAAATACCTTCTCATGAATTAAAGAGGATATTCTTGTGTAACATGGTCCATTTCCATGGCCTTACCAGAAGAACTTTCAGCCCTAATACTTACGCATCTCCTCATTCTCCTTCCATCCAGGACTTCACTCCTTCTTTACTGACCTTGGTGTCTTCATATTGTCCTCAAGGTGTCTTTGTTCTGTGCTTTTCTCTCACCTGAGAGGAGGATCGAGGTCTGCAGGACTCATCTGTGCAGTGAAAGAGTTAATATCTCACCCGGGGCCTGCAGATGGGCATGATGGTTTCTGCCAGGCAGTGGCTGAAGCAGTCATAGTGATGGATTTTCAGGCCATGCTGGGCCTGTGCCAAGATCTCAGAAGGCCCAGCCAGAATGGTCATGGCTGTTCTGGCCACATAGCTGCTCTCTGTCCCGTTTCCTTCAATATCATCTGCGGGCCGATGGCTTCCCCTCCTTCTGCCCAGCAGCCTCTGGGCAACGGAGGAGGCCTGGCCCGGCCCAAAGCAGCTCCCGGGGCCTGGCGGACCCCAGCTCAGACCTGGCCGAGGGATGGGGAGGGCTCAGTGACAGACAAGATGTGACAGCCATGGCCTGGCCCAGCCTCGGCCCCATTGATATAAATAAGCCCTACCTGCAGTCCATGTTTCGCAAGTGTTCTTTGCAGCCTCTGTTCCAGGTTCCGAAACGTTCCTGTTCTGAGTTCCATGCCAAACCGTTCCTTGTTGCTCCTGCTGGAAACTTCCAGACGCGGCAGCCGGGCTTAGAGACTTCCCGGCATGGCGGCCGGAGTCGGAGACCTCCCGATACGGCAGCCCGACACGGCAGCCGGGGTTCGAGACCTCCCAGCACGACGACCGTAGTCGGAGGCTTCCCGGCTCGGCAGCCGGAGTTCGAGACTTCCCGGCACGGCGATCGGAATCGGAGGCTTCCCGGCACGGCAACCGGAATGAAGAGACTTCCCAACATGGCGACCGGAGACTTCCCGAAGCGGCGGCCGGGGTTGAGGACTTCCCAAGATGGCGATCGGGGCTTATGCAAATCAGCTACCGAAAAACACCACCTCGGAAAAAAGCCCGATCTATGAGGCATCGGAACACTAAATAAAGAAACTGAGAGCGATGCCCTAAGGTCGGGATCAAGGGACACTACCCACGAACTCCGCTTTCTTCGCCATGACCGCGAAGAGACTCGCTAGGGATGACATCCCTGGACTGCCAAACCGGTCGGGTCTCCGCGTTTACCCGCGAGGACGGAGATCTCGGCTTTGCCTACATTGCACCCCGTAGGAAGAGCCGCATTCCTGTTTCTTCAGGGAGCGACGGAGGTGTGCGCGCGACGCTTTAGAAGATGAGAAGAAGGTCTCCTGGCTCTGTTTTTATCACTCATGGCTTCCCGGGCACCGCTGGGGTCCGGCCCGGCCCCACCAGGCCGCAGGGGCCGGCCCGACCGGCACCCCTTACCTCTTCACGGCCAGAAGCAAGAGAGAGATTTCCCGGGCTTGTCCGTCTGTAAAATGTGTGGAATTTTACACAAAGGCAGACCCAGTTTCTAAATGGTTTAATAGGTTGTCAGTTCTCAGAGCTAGACAGGTATTGGTTTCTGCCAGGCACAGAGGAAGCTCCTAAGTAGTTTTTCAGAAAAATAATTTCTGTTGGTGGCTGTCATACTCTATTAGGAATGGTGAAAGTGACGACACAGACTCTCTGGCTAAGTTGTACAAGCCAGCAAGTTTTATTCTTCCAGATCTTCTTTTATAGACAGTTCTGAGAAGGTCCAGAAAGGTAAACCTCTCATTGGTCATTAAACCAACACATCACCATCACTGAACAATTAGGAACAACACCTCTTGGCTGTTTCTTGCAAGTAAACAACAAGGCAACAAACAACACCTGCAAAGGTTGTTTGCCTTCTCTAAGGACTGTTTGGATTTCTCCTTATGATTTCTCAGGCCAGAGTGAGAACGTTGTGAGACTTAGTTTCACATGGGCTCAAGCTAATGCCTGAAGCCTAAAAATGTCTTATTTGACCACCGTCAGCTCCCACTGGTGGCTTCTTCTCTCCTCAGCAAATGTCAATTAATGCTAAACCAGCACAACTGGAGAAAGGGATATACATTTGATACACATTTTTATTTCCAAAAGGTTTCCTTGGCCAAAGGATAATATAAAAATAATAAAAAAAAAAAATAAGTACAGAAGTCCTCATTTACTTAAACAGGCACCTCATTTAGTAACTATACTTCAGGTATAATTAATGAGTTTACTATTATATTTATCATTCAGAGAATCATGTATCAAATATTAGTAGCACATACTTTTATATGTTATACAGCTAATATTGCTCTCATTCTCTGCTTGCAAAAATAAATATAAAACTATAGCTCTGAGATATATAATGGAGAGATAGACAGACAGATAGATAGTTACATACATACATACATAAATACTTACATATCTGAGATCTATCAAACAACAGATGCTTTCTAAAAGAAGCACACACTTACCTTCCTTCGTTAAGATGTGGTTGTTTTATAGATCATGTATTTGGGAAAAAGAAAGAGGAAGCTATGTAATTCTGATGGTTCATGCATGAACTTACTCCAATAAAGATAGAGCTGGACCAATTTGCAATCTCTTTTTTTCTGGGTTAAGAAGGACTCAGTTGATCACTTAACCAGTAAGGGCTTTACTAATTCCTAACTCCTGGGGAGTAAAGGTATGCTCCAGAGACCCTGCATGGTTAGGGGGGGAGGATGAGGATGTTTTGGCGTTAATTCAGCCAAGGATGAACATTTTTGCTCCAGATCTATAGCAAATGAATGACCACGCATCAAATCCATTCTTAGGATGAAGATGGAGTTGAGAAGTTTCATATTGCAGCTGTGGCAGCCTTGGCCTTGTAAAAACCCCTGTGTCCTCTGGATCACTAGAGCTGATCCCAAAGGCATGAACTGGACTCCGGAGTTTACCTGAGTTTTGACTATGTGTTGAATTTTTGGTCAAATTTGCACCTTGCCAAATCAACACCATACTAAGTGTTTCTGTCATTCCTTTGGCTATAGGCAGAGTTGGTGTTGTTAAATGCAGTATCTGCTGAAGCTGTATGCTGAATGTTGGTTCTTCACTGTTTTCATTTTTTTTTCTTTTTTTGTACTCATTTCCTTGGGTTGATAGCCCTCTCATGACATGAATCAGCAAAATACTCAAGCACGAGCCCTGGATGAATTCACAGAAATTTAACATTTGTTTAATGTCAGCTCTATCAGAATAGTTCAGTCCAACAGCAAACTGAGCAGAAGCCTATGACTTCTGACTATGTCAAAGAGGAGTCAATGCCCCTATGGTGTGAATCACAGAATTTTCTATTTCCACTTTCTGCCGCACTAGACCCACAAAGAACTTCATTCTGCAGTGTTTTTATAACAAAGAAATGTGTCTGTCTTTTCCTAGAGCCAGAACTTGTATCAGTCCGGTCTCAGAACTAAATGTTTATCCTCAAATATACTTAATTCAAAGAGTTTGTTCATGAGTAAAAAAAAACCCCTCTGTCTATTTGGTACTGCATTCCAATACAGATTGTAAGCAAATAGACAAATTAAAGTGAATTGGAGCTTTCAATCCCTTCTCCTGTGTAGCTATCCCTGGTGAATTTAAGTGAATCGATGAATAAACCTCTTCTTTTATATGAATGTTGGAAAAGAGAAAATTTTTTAAATAGTACCAGTGACCCTCTGCCATTCTCCTCTATTCAGAAGTAGCCCCTAATGAACCCTGAAGGTATAAATGCACCTCTGTGTGTTTCAAAAAGTACTCTTTAAAAAAATAAGGAATTCACACAATTCTATGAGGTCTAATTATGAATACAAAGAAAGATATATGGGATGGGTTTTCATTTATTCTGTTGCTTTTTTTACATTTTCCAACATTTAATAGTGCTTGGGGAATGCTGGACATCCATTATATGTGGTGGTGTACAGACCCCTTTACCGAGCCAGATTCTTACAAAGGGAATCTAGAGTAATAATGAATAATAAAAAAATTGATCATATGACAAAGGCACACTGTGTTTCAGGGTTGTAGGTGTTATGGCAGATCTTCAGTTATGACACCCAGATAATTGCTGATGACAAACTGTATATTCTAAAGCTGCTGCACTCCCACAAAGGGACCTTTGTTTGGCGCTGTGGATGTATGCAAGACCTCCTGCTGCTCTGCTGCCAGCACTGCCATCACTGAGCCCACATTTCCAGTGAATTCTAACCCACCCTCCCACAGAGCAAGGAGTCAGAAGACCTCACACTGAGAGCACACAGAGAGCAGCTGTACACAAAACTCAGAAAAGAAAGTTTGCTAGAGCCTCACAGTCCATTATTTGAAAAAGACAGCATGAATCAGCCTGTGTGCTCCTGAAGTGATGCTCCAGAAGCAATTCCACAGCAAGTAAATGCCACACTCCCCATAGGCATTGGTGCATTGCCTGACTGCACTCTGGAAACTGAGCCTGTTTCTTCAAACTCTCATTTCCATATGGCATTTTCTTATCCAGAGCTGTACCAGAAATAACTAACAAAAGCATGAGGCTAAAGGAGAGCCTCTTGCTAAGAAAAACACCATGCTGGATGTCTCTCAAGTGCATATTTGCAAGTGGTTTGATTTTTAGAAGGTGTGAGTGTGTGTCAGTTTTCATACAGGGAACTGACTGCGGGGTGTTCTGCTCTTTGAAAAATAAGACACACACACATATGTATGTATATATATGTCTCTAGACAGACATACATACATAGGAGTCTAATTTTATGCTTCCAGCTGCAAGTATTTTGACTCATATCTTTTGTATCCACATATCCCATAACACATATCTACATAACACAGGTAGGCTAAATAAATATATGGTGCTGCTAATAGCCCAAAGGTGTTATTTCCCATATAATAGGCATTATTTGCCACTCCATATAGAATGCTTGCCCTAAACCCAATGCTTGCTTTGTGTCTGTGCTGCAGTGAATCTATCTCACAAGGCTGAGGATAGGCACCATGCCATCCTGACAGATGGGCCTGATGGCCAGGAGACCATGTATGTGCATCCAGTGTGGGTGAGACTGAGGGGAGCCTTTGCCAGGGAGTTTTAAACAGCTCTGTGTTTTGGCTGTACCTACTGCAAGGAGAATGGTGTAGGCTTACATTACAGGAGGTCTATGCAAGTGCAGAGATTGGAAAGGGAGCATCACGTGTGTAAAGAAAATCTGTTCCAATAGCTACAAATCAGTGACATCCACTGAGAAAAGGTGAGGTGGTGTTATGGAATTCCACACCCCTCTAGCTCTCTTTGGAAAGACCAAGCACAACTAATCATGACAAGTTAATTTGTCTGAACATGCCGGCAAGGGTGCAGAAACCTGTTGCACAGGCTTTCTTCCTGTCCCAAAGGCACATAATATTTAGTAAAGCAAAGGCCTAACTTTCAAGTAACAAGAAGATACTGCTCTTCATATGGTATAAAAATCTGCTCAATAAAGGAGCAATGTGAATTTAGTTCATATCTTTAAAATAAACCATTAAATGCCCTGTGAACAATTTGGCAGTTGCAGGAGTAGAAGTTAAAATACTGCTTTCAAAAATTATTTCCTTAAAGAATTTGCATCCTCAGGTCAGGTCTGTCTGTGTGTTTGTTCAGACCTGAAGAGAAACACCATATAACCTGTATTTATTCAGTGCTCTGAAAAGGTGAAGCACAATCAGTGCTATTTTCTTCACAGTCATGAATTTTATTCATACCCATACCCAGAAAAATCTACATAAAAATAAGGTCTGTCATCTAAAAACAATTAAGTGGCACTTCAACTGTTGTCTTGAACTATTTTTCAGTTAAAATTTAGGCAATGATCAAAGATTTAGCACAGTACGTGCAGTAACCAGTGAAATAAGCTTATGGAAAAAAACATACTTCAGTATAACATACATATTTTAAAAACATTTAGCTGTTTAGCAAACCAGCTGATCAGTACATAGCAAAAATTGCATACAGAAAAAAAATAGAGAAAGCATAGCCATATTAAGATGAATTATATGTGTGAGGAAAGTGATAGAAGTTCTTCCTATACACAAGCTTAAGTGCCAGGTAGAGCAAGGGAGCTGGGAAGCAGCAAAAAAATTGGTAGAAGGTGTTGTTGGCAGTTTTAAAAATATTCACTGGGTCTTCTTTCAAATTAAAAAGTCAGATTCCTGTCATTACAGTCATTAAAGGCAATTTTGTTGTTTTCTAGGATGGGTGTTTTTCTGTATCTCAAATGATCACTCAAAAAGACAATACTTTCAAAGGCGCATCCTCCCACAATGAGTGGATCAGCAATGAAATTCTTCTGGCCCTCTCCTTCTCCCATTACAAGGGCTCATGTTTTTAGGACTGACATGCCAAATCTTAATTCTTAGTAATAGTAAAAATTTTAAAAATAACAAAAGAAAGTTAAACTCTAAGCCAGCTGCAGCCACCGTGTTGAAAAATGCAATTTATTACTCTGGCAGCATGGGAAACCAAGGAGCAGTTAGTCAGCTTCCTTCCAGCTCCAGACTTTTCAGTAGCTTTTATTGTGTTTTGTTTATTGAATTAACCCTTGAGAGCAGTTTTTTTTGGGAATGCATTCAGCATTAAAGAACTCAGCCACAATGCAAACATGTTGCAGATACAAATTTGGGCTTGTGCTTAGCCTGAAGGTGTAAGAAAAGGGCAAAGGTGACGTAGAGAAACTTTATGCCTCCCTATTTGGTGTATTGATGTAGCCATGAACACAAGCTACCTTACGCCTCAAGGGCTGTTCTGGTATCTGTGGACAGCTGAGATATTTACACATTTTTTGCATTGTTGTGTCCTGCATTGCAAGGTATGGAGCTACCATGGGAGTACTCCAGACCCACTTATTCCTTGTGGACCAAATTCTGTCAGAAGAGAGTTGGTCCTTATGGATGTACTCTGCAGCTTTCCTCAGGGCACTGCAGTCACAAGTGTGTGTATGCACACATAACATGTATTTCTAAGTACATCTTTTAAAATCTAAACGTACTTCAAAACTTTTTGATACCTGAAAAACATAGTCATTTTAGTTCTCAGAGTTTCTGAAGTTCAGGAACATGCTGCATTATTATCCAGATGATATCAATACATTAATATCCTGCCTTCTGCCATCTCAGATATTTTTTATTTGGTCTTTGGAGCCATTTTATTATAAACTCGATTCATCAAATAAAAAGTGATCCTCTCCATGTACCCTTCCAAATTTTTAGTGTTCTTTTAAAAGACGGAAAAGCACAATCTAAAAAATGTTGCATTTAAAGTATATTAAATTAAGTATAGTACCTTATGTATAATTGGAGAACCTACTGTTTAATATAGACATTGCAGATACGTAAAAATTATTTGAAATGTTAATATTTAGCTACATATTATTGCTCAAATTGTAAATTAACGGTTACAATGGGAGAAGGAAATAAGAATATATATCCAATCAAAATCAACCACACAGGCTAAATGGTTGAACTATTTAAAAATTAATGTAAATTGCTTTTCTCTTTACCTGAACATGTTCTACAGATTACAAAGCACACAGATCAAGAATAAGCCAGTGGTGTAATTCTTTGATGTTTAATATAAACCTTCATATGTAATTCCTAGAATACATTGCACTATTCAATAAATTCTACTTTAAGGTACTGCTTTTTATAATGGAATTAAGAAAAGAAATAAAATGTTAGATTTTTTTTTAAATTTCAGTGTGCATCTTGTACATTCTTGCTATCAAGAAGAACCTCATTAGTAAAGTGCATTCTTGGACTTTCACAGGCCTCAAGATACTCTGGATAGGTAACCTGTGGAAAAAAAAGTTACAAAATTTTCCTGGTAGAATAAAAATCATTTGCAAGCTGTAGCGGGGTCTACAACATTATCTTTGGTAGTCTTTCTCACTCCTCTTAAAAAAGCAACCTTGCAGTTCCTTAATGCTGTTCTCCAGAATCTTTGTTTTAATTCTTGTCTTTATCTGTACACAAATAAGCCCTTTCTTAGGGAAAGTGTTTTTAATAGGCTGCATATTGAACAAGTAATGCTTTCATTGCTATTCGAATTGCAGTGGAAGCCTCCAAAACATAACCAGAATTAGACCTCTGTCATGGGTGCATCAGCACCTTCCCCCTTTCCTGTCCCAGGGATGTGCATGGGGGAACTCTCCAAATCAGATTAGAATAGCTCTGAGGATTGTTTCATTGTTTTGAGCAATAAAGTAGACTTCATGTCCTAAACTGATTCTGATATATTTAAAAAAAAAAAAAAATTTAAAGGAAATCTTTCATATGTTTGAAAATCTGGATTTTTTTAAAAAAAATCTTTCTCACTGTGCTGCCTGAAAACAAAGTCAAATCACATACTAGAAGTAATAGAAAAAAAAATATCAGAAACTGGGAATTGAGGGATGCCATATTGTAGTATAACCGTACAAATTAAGGAAAATAAGAATAGTAACTGTGGACATTTCATGTTTAACTGAGTTGCAAGAAACTTAATTTATTTTCTGGAGAAAAACTGCTTCTTCTTTACATTCAAAACACATCTTTATTCTTCTTCTCTGCCCAGCAGTAAAAGAATAATTGTTTTAGAAGATAGTCTGTTATATAAAAGAAAGAGAAGAACAAAACTGGAGTTAGAATAAAAGTGAATAGTATAACTAAGAGAAGAATTTATAAAAACAGATGTATTTATTTTCATGTTTTGTTTTGTAAATATCCCATATGTTCATACTAATAAAAGGCAACCTCATCAATTGAACTTGCTCATAATTTTTATTCTGCTACTCATTTAATCATCTCCAGTTGCCATTTCCTGAAAAGACATTGCATGTCAATTAAGAATGGTAGTAATTTCTGATGGAGCAGAGTAATTTGTAACAGAAGCAAAATTTAAAATACCATACTAAAATTATCAAAATTCATAAGGTACCAGATGTTCATCAGTAGGCTCCCTGTGTAGTAAAGCAGAATCTCACTATAAAATCAGAAAGTATGTAAATAATCCTGAAATAGTGAAAAATTTAATAAAGATATCTCATCAGCAGACTGATAAGAGTGGGAGTAATGTTATGCAAATTAAGCTCACAGTTCTTCTACATCAAAGAAACTATCAAAGCCAAATCAGAGAGGAAGGAACCACTACCATCTGCAATTCAGATCACCACTTCTGGTCTCATCATTAAACTTAAGAAACTTTGGGAGCATCCCACTATTAATTCTTAATGTTATTACCTATTTGGCTCTCATGCTAGAAGTTACTGAGAGCTTCTTAAGACTAGGGTCTACTCTTTTAAATGGCAGGACTAGCCCTTTCTGGAACTGTAAAGGAGAATGGATGCTGGCAGCTCACCTTTCTTTCTCCTTTTCCCTTGCCAGGTAAGAACAGGTAATTCTTACAGTCTCTTTTAAGCTCATGTCCAAGCATGGCAGCACCTACACAGCCACATCCTCTGCCATGAATTTCAGCTGTCCAGGAGTGCTATCACATAGCAGAGGCTTCCTGCAAACCCTGTATTTGTAGAAAACAAGAGCTTAGACCACATCATGGAGGTAAAGTACCAATGCTTCATAAAGCACCTGAAGAAGATCAGCTGCAGAAATACGGGAACCTAGCTGTGAAATTAACACTTGATCAAGTCTATGCAATTAAGATGCTTGTAGGGTTTGACATTAGCTTCCAAGCTTTGCCTCCCCACATTTTATTTTCATATGGATAGTGCTGTGTTTCACAGGAACTGTGAAAATAAGACACGTTTTAGTTCTGGAAGGACCCCTCAAGTTAGCCATCTAGGTAGCTGTGTAGAGAAAGCAGTTCTTTGCTACAAGAGGAATAAGGATATGCTTGTCAGAGTGTTTCCACCTCAAAATGAGACTCTCTGAGCTCTTCCCTGTTGCCATTAATTGCTTAGTGATATTGCACCCACATGAGACTAATGTAAGGAAGCTTTTATTCTGAATTCTTATGTTAACAGTGGCTCTCCTGTGGCCATGAAAGAAAGTATTGATTTATGTGTTCTGCAGCAAGGTCTCAATGGTGTCAATAAAAAGGTAACTAAAAGTGCAAGATTCATCTCTGGCATCTTTAGCTATCTAGTAGAAATTGCCTCTGCCTGAAATTTTTATCTACCTATTTGATCTATACCTTATCAGATGTCATCTACCTCTATTATGATTCAGATATCATTAATTAAAAGCTAAGCAAGGAGCATATTCTGACAGCTGCTAACTCAGCAATGTTCAAATATTGATAGTAATCAGCAAACAAGATCAACTCTTTATATGGTGCTCTTTTGAACTAAAGAAGAGGCAGCAAAGGGAGATTCTTGGGTACATATCGGTACTTAGATAATTTTTGGACCTCTTTAGACATCCTTTTGCAGCCTGCTCTCAAATATGGCAGCTTACTAGAGAAAGACAAAAGTGTCCATGAAGCTGCTATGGTGGCTCCCAACCCCTTTTCCCCTCAGTGCCTCAAGAGCAGATAACCCACATCCCCTTCTTCAGCCATCTCTGTAGATGACAAGAGCCCTTGAAGATTAGTGCTTTCAGATTCTTCAGGATCACAAATCATCAAAAGGTCGTCTGGGGAAAAACAAAAAGTTGAATAACAAAAAATCTGAAAATACTATGCCTGGATTCCCAGGCAATCAGACAAGAAAATGGGATAAAAAGTAGAGTATTAAAGTGATATATAAATTTTAAACTAATTTAATTTGGTTATAAGTGAAGGCAGTATAATGTCTTCATAACCTTGTCTGTGGATTAAAAATACGAAACAAAACAAGACAAAACATGATCTTCCACTTTACAAAGGTCAAAGAGCCATGGGCTAGAGGACATGAATACACAACCCACATAGATGGATTTTTAGCTATGAAGCTTATACACAGCTTTGAAGGTTTGTTCCTTCCTAGGATTTAGGCAGAGGTAGCACATGTACAGTTGACAGAAAACAGCTCTCCCCAATTACTTAACAGTCAAGAAAGAAAAAGAAAAAAAAAAAAAAAAGAAAAAGAAAAAAGAAAAAAGAAAAAAAAAACCAAAAACACCAGCCCAGCTCACTGTGAAACTGACCTAGAAGAGCATAAAAATTAGAAATGGACTTTGATAGCACCTAAATGTAGACTATCTAAATTTACCTATAGACAAAGCTTGATGTTTCAAAGCTTCATTTTGATCTCCTGTAAGTGTGTAATTGATTCTCATAAGCTATTGAAATACTTAGATACTTTGTTGTTGTTGCAGACAACTACACCCACAAATGTTTACTGAAATATTAATTTATTTAACATTAATGAAAACACATTCAGTCATACACTGGTTCTAAGGTATGACTAGCTTTCTAAAGCTAGCTGATCCAAAAATTTCTGTAACAGGGAAAGGTTCTGTCTCTGTTGAAATATTTGACCATTTCTAGTTGTACCGCTGTATATCTTATAGTGATATTCTTAAATCAATATACAACCATTCAAATGTCATTAATCTTTCCATAGCCATGGTTGTTCTAGATTAAAAGAAGTCCTTTTAACGCAGATTAAAACTCCTTACAAAGTCATGTAGTATAAAATGGAGAAAATTTTCTATGTAAGTCATGGTGATATAAAAATTACCGTATAAATGGACATATTAGTACATTGTGCTGGTTTTGCATTAATTGACATTCGGTGAGAAGGGAAGAAGCCACCCGTGGAGATTTTTTTTTCTGGTAGGGGCTGCTAAGAGCTTCCTCTCTGCCTGGCAGAAACCAATAGCTGGCTAGCTCTGAGAATTGACAACCTACTGAACCATTTAGAATCTGGGTCCGCCTCTGTGAGAGTCACATTTTAAAGATGGGAAAGGCCGAGAAATTTCTTTCTTGGCTTCTGGCTTTTGCAGAAGTAACTGGGTGCTGGTCAGACTGGCCCCGTGCAGCCTGCACGGTCGGGCTGGGCTGGCCTCCTGTGGCCCGGCTGAGATTTTCTGAGGGGAGGTGCGCGGGCTGCCGAGCCCCTCACCGGGGAATCCACCGGGCCCATTCCCAGCGGGGCCGGGCCCCTTCCCGGCAGAGCCCGCCGGTCTTTTTCCAGCGGCACCGCCGGGCCATGCCAGCCAGAGGCTCTGTCAGCGCTGGGAGCGGCCCTGAGGCCCGGAGCGGCCAGGGGCCGGGAGTGGCTGCCGCTGGCCTGGGCCGGGAGCAGCCGCGTGGCCGGGACTGTGGGGCTGAGAAATTGGTGTGACTGAGACAATGGTGCATGGCCGTTCTGCCTTGGCGTGGCTCACAATGGACTTTGTTTGTTTAGCTGCTTTTAGCCAGCCGTGCTGTGGAGAGAAGGGCAAAAAAGGCAGCAGCAGCAGCTTTTCCTGTTTCTGACACTCCTCACGAAGAAAAGCGCTGAGTGGAGCCGGTGGCCGGCACGGCTCGCACGGTGTCGGCAGAGACCCCGTGAGCAGCAGCGAGAGGCACGGTGAGTGATCCCCCCGATGGACAGCCTGGATGAGATCAACCTTTCAGTGCTGCAGAACTCTGTAAGAACTGTTTCAGTTGATAAAGCTTGAGAACAAATGAACCTACAAATACCAATTCTCTCCTGAATCAGTAAAAGGAAAGGGTGAAGACACGTAAGGAAAACAACATGGGACACTGAGATCAGTAAAGAAAGAGTCAAATTCTAGTTAAGAGAGGATTAAGGAGATGCCTTGGTCTTGGACTGAAATTCTCTTTGTAAGGCTATGGCAGAGATATATTTTTGATATATCAGACTTTGTGTTTTTTCTCTGTAATTCATGAAGTGCATGGGGGGATGCAGCATTTGTCCACAGCCCATGAGAAAAGAGCGCTTGTGCTGGAGCATGTGGATGCTGAATAACTGTAATCCAATGAGAAGCTTAAACAGAGAAAAATAAGAAACTGCCCAGGGATAGAAGAAGAAAAGCTTCTGTTCCCAGAGATAAAATAAGAGAACTTTTTAGGGTTTTTATGCTATCCTTAAAATAGTACCCCATAAGTTCTTAAAATAGTACCCCATGGCCCATGAAAGCAGATTTGGGAAAGCTGCAAGGCATGGGAGGGACTTTCACACTGCAAACAGATTTTCTTTTCCCAGGTGGCTGTTTCGCTGTGACATTGACACCACAAGAGAACTGTTTCTTGTGGAGAAGTCTTCTTGGCATGATGAAAGAAGCTCATCCCCCTACAAGAATTGATGAAAGACTTGTAGAGGTGGTAACTGATTGAAAATTCCAAGTTTTGTCTCTACGTTGTCAGAAGGAAAGAAAAGTAGTTGTGGGGAGGGGAGGAGAAGAGTTCTGAAGGTTTTATTCTGATTCTTCTTAATTTTTTTAGTTCTGTTAATAAAGTATTCTTTATACCTTTTGACTTTTGAGCCTGTTTAGCCTTCCTCCTAATTCATATCTCACAGCAGGAAATGAGTACATGTTTCTTGTAGGTGCACTGGCGATTTCAGTCAGTGCTGAACCCACTACACACATGCAGTATTATTTTCCACCCAGAAGAAGTTCTCAGATAAATTCCTTGAAAGGAGAGAAGAAGCAAGTTACAGAGTAAAGGACAATTAGAAAAGATAAAATGAGGAAGAGAAGAGAAAGAACAAGAGGAGTTATTGTTCTACTTCTGTTGCACTCATAGTTGATTTGAAGGAGGAAAGGCACCTTTGACCAATGACAATAAGACCATTGCTACGTACTCAATTTCTTTGAAATTTGAAAGGGAAAGACTACTGAATTGTAGATATTCATAAGTTACTTAGAATAATTCATGTGCAGGGAGGTCTGAACATTTTAATGATGCATTTCATTCTGCAAGATTATAGGCCTGGAAGGTACCTTCTGAGGTCATCCAATTTAGAACACACTCCCAAGGAACTAAATCTATTACTGCTTATGCATACTTGTTCAACCTTTTTCAAAACTTTATGTTTATATAAAGTACAGATTTATATCCATACTTTTAAATAAATTAGTTATTTTAATTGTTTTATTTATTTATATGTTTTCTTACTTTGATGGTATTATATGAGAACTAAAAAAAAATTCATCAAAAACTGAACTTATGAAAAATTAAAGCTTAGTTCTTCACCAAGCTGAATGTAATAAATCTCCATTTTTGTGTAAATAAGGATATTATAAATTGGCAATAAATATTTCTGTTACACAAACTTTTTAGATAGATGGACCACAAATCACAGTTTAATACTGCATATGTAGGAATGCATGTGAAAATTTAAGATCATTTAATATACAGAGAATGATAACTGCAACCATGGTCAAAGTTTATTGTGGTAAATGGCATGGGGAGAGTAAGAAGGACTCATACCTCTACAATCTTCTGTAACACTAAAGGGGAAAAAATAATCTATTTAAAAACAGTATGTTCAAACCAATCACAAGAAAGAACTTATGGACTGCATAATATTTTTGTAGCCATGGTTTTCTAAATACATAAGAGAAAGTCAAGTTCTAATGAGAAGAAAGTCTTTTTAAGCCAACTACTCTTGATCAAAAAGCTAGCTACTCTGCTAGCAAAACCAGCTAGGTTCAGCTGGTTTGAGGAATGCATGTGTCTAAAACGTTGCCTGGCTTTTCCAGTTGTACCAGCTCACCTGATCAAAGATACCACCTTTTCCTACTTAGTTTTCAATTAACTTTTATCACATGCAGACACAATAGTAACAAATGCATATATATGTTAAAGGATAGCAATATTTGTGGTTTAGGGTTTATGGTTGCAGTAAAACACCGGAATGAAACTATTATTTTGTAAAACTATTATTTTGTTTCTGTGTAGCATTTGGCCTCTCCTGCACCCCGAAACAAGATGAGACAACACTTTACATCAGCATTTTCTTTTTAAAGCACATGTCTTCTGTTTGTTGAACAGAAAATATACCTTCCATTTTAAATTACTACTCACAATTTCACATGAAGGTCATCAGTCATGGACAAAGCACAGACGATTCCATCATTTATAACTATACATTCTATAGAAAGCATGGATATCGGTTAGTTGCATATTTGTCCCAGCACTTCAAAGTACCCTTTCTCCCTACATCTTTTCCCATCCACTTCTTAAACTGTCTCAGTAAGTGTGTTATGAAAAGCCTTCCAACAACCTTTCGAGGCAGTTCTGCATCTTTGCTGATGGTCCTCAGTTTCAGCTGCCACCACAGTCATCCACTGGCAACACTTTTGGGAGTAGTTTTGTTTTGTCTATTCATAGAGCTCTGATTGGCCTTGTTCACAAAGCCTCAGTATTAATAAAAGCAAAATTTCCTTCTTTGGGATGTTTGCAATATTCATTTTTATCACAAGATACTTTATTATGTGGTCTAATATAATGTAAAAAGCTTATGATATGTGAAGATATTAGTCCCAGATGCACTGAAATATTAATATTCTTAGATACAAGAAAATAATAATATTTATGATATAACTATTTTCTGAACATCATTTAGAAACAAAAATACTGCTGATGAGTCAATGCAAAAAAAAATGTTTCTAATTGTACTACAATGAACAGATATGTCTCATGGATGAATGATGAAGGATCATCATCATATATGAAAAAAGAGAAAACTAGATTTTAGTCCTGCCAAAGCAATCACAGTTGGAGAGAACTGATGGCTCAAAGCTAGTACTGAAAAACTGATAAAAAAGGAACAAAGGCTAGATTGCTCTGACTTCCCTAAAAAACTAAGGAATGTGCTTTTTAAAAACTCCTTGTATACAAATCTTCATTAACAAATATAGGAAATTACTTTGAATGCTTCATTGTTAGTCTTGATATCATAATTAGGGGAAGCCCATTAATAAAACAGATATATTGAAGTGCAACTATAAGTATTTCCATCTTTAAATGTAATGTATAATTTCTAGAACAGAATAGTTCTCTAATAGCAGCTACTTTTGTCAAATACAGCACAAGATATCAAAGTGAAAAATGCAACCCATGGTGAAGCGTAGAAGTTGAGAGATGAGAGAAATTATAATCCACGTAGTAGTTGTTAGTATAGAATGAAATGATTTGATGCACCTTTTTTTCACCTCAGAAGGAGAAAGACACATGCTTGCTTCCTTGCATGCTATGAAATATGACAAAAGTTAAGCCATTGACTTAGAAATAAAGGAATTATTGAGTAATGTATCTAAAGTATACTGCACTGTGATTTTATCATAAAAGTTCATCTGGATTCTAGTTAGTCTCCAAGTGACACTTGCTGGTCAAAGTTGGATCACAGTAGATCTTGTAAAGATCTTGCAAACCTATATTCTTGCAATTCTATGATTGTAGATTCCTACAGGCTAACATTATCTTCATTCATAAGAAAGAAAATATTTTTTGGAATGATAGATTTGTCAGACCCATGCGCTATCTTTTGATATTCACCCTACTAAAAGGGGCAGTTAACTCAGAAATTATTAGTTGTCTGTGAACTAAAGCTTTAATAAAATTAATTCTACCTATAAGACAGCTGAATGGATTGGCTCCTCTCTTGTAACATAACAATGCTTTTTATACCACATTGTTGTTAGGCCTAACATTTAATTATTACAGAAGCTTAGAAGTTAGTCCTGGAAAACAGCAGTAGAAATAGACAACAATTCAAAGTAATCAAATTCCATCAACAGACACAAATGGAATGCAAGATAAGTGACTAAATGCAGTATGTACTTCAATAAGTTCAAAAAGAATTTTTTTCCTAACAGAATGTAAGGGCTGTTTGGGATAGCAATGGTAATCATTCATGGCTCAGCACAGCCACCAAAGTTTATAAAGAATGTTCCAAATGAACAGAGAGAGCTTGAAGCAACGTGTAGCTGAAATATACCCAGTCAAGGGAAAGAGAGTTTTGTAATGAAGTGGTTGTTTGTCATGCAATCTCCATAGTGCAATGAAGATGCTTAAATTCCATATTTGCCTAGAGAACAAAATTTGGTCCTAATCTTCACTGTATGCTGCAAAGACAAGGTGTCACATGAGCTGTGCTACCTGCTATAGTTCCTATGGAAGTCCCTTCTGTAAAACCCTTTCAGCCATTACAAACCAAAATCATCTTAAAAGATGTACAAATTTCCCAATCCATGGGACAACACTTTAAGTCTTGGGGAACACCTGAGATAATAGAATTGGTGGGTATCATGCAAGAAATACTTCTGTTAGGTGAAAGCAGTAAATAGGAAAGAAAATTAGGCACACCATTAGAAAAGCAAAATTTTAACTCAGTATTTCCTGAGACCTAATATGAAATCTTTCACTAAGAAGTATTGATAATTTAAATTTTAGCACTTAAATTAAAACTTTAAACATTTGTTTATCAAATGATCTCAAATGGGTTTCTATGGCATCCCACATGCTTCTGATCTGACTGCACTATTGCTAGAGATTTACTGTCAAAAAGTCATTACCCACCTCTGATTGATACGAATTAGACCACTGGTGAAATGTCAAATCTATACACTAATAAAAATGACAGCTGGATATAGTTTTCTACCTGTAAAGGTATTATTTTTGGGTTATTAATTGGAACAAAAGGGACAGAATCATTTTAGAAAATGCAAAAATAGCTTGTGTCCTAAAATTATGCTAAGATACAGAAGTTTGTAGGCATTTCCTGGGAGTCCTGCCAACTGAATACAGCTCCTAGCCCACATTATCTGCTTCTCCTCTGTGAGGATTGAGAGGTAAGGGTACAACATAAGCCATGCTGAGCACGTGATCTGTAAACTTGCTTCGTGTACAAACCGAACAGCCCTTTATTCCAGAATGAAAGCATGCACAGATGATGTGTTCAGTCTTGTGTATAAGTATTGGCAAAGGGGATACAAACTAGAAACGCTTGGAAGCTGAAGTCCTTCTGCATTTCTGTCTTTAGAAACAGCAGCTGAGACCCTGAAGGGAATGTGGAACACCAAGTGACTCTGTGAGTCCTCAATGGTCTCCCAATGGCTGAACATCTGATGAAGCAGCTGGCTCCAGCTGGGGTTAACATGCCAATAACAGTATGTGCAGGATACCTTTCAGGGTCAATATCAAAAATTTACCACTGTTGTGCTCAAAGCTTCCACTCCAAGTACTCTATTCAATTAAATATAGAAAATGGACAGCCTGTGAAATCAGCTGCTAATTAGAAAAGAGGAGAAAGCAAGCACATGGAGTGAAATGCAGGCAACAGTTGCTTTTTGCTCAATTAGCTAACCAGTATGATGGGAAAAAGTAGGATGAAGGGAAATAAAAGAGGACTTGTCTTACAATTGAAAAATTGGAGAGTATAGAAAAAAATAAAAGTAGTTTATTTGCTGCCCGCTATCCATAGAGCAATGCTGCAGCTGCTGCTCTTTTGCTGCTGAAAGCCAAATGGCTTCCCAGGCGTGGCAAGGAATTTAACTTCCTGATTATGAGCAAAGGAAACACTAGGAAACTTTGTTCCACATTGTTCAGTTCTTTCCCATGGCAGCAACTCCTGGAAGAAGGCTGGTGATTCATGATTGTGTACCATCACAAAATTCATTTTAAGACTGAGCAATGTCAGGAACAACATCCGCTGCTAGGATGACAAAGTTGGACAATTGGTACTAAGGAGTGACAAATGCTCACCTAGAATCTGACCTCCCTAAGATGAATCTCTGATTCACTGATCAGAATAAATCACATATTATGTATAGAGACCACAGGCAGTAATGAAATATCTGCAGAAAGTATATAATAAAAAGACCAAACTGGAGACAACGCCTTGATAAAACCAAGGTCAAGGAGAAATCATTATAAATGTGTATACTAGAGATAAATAAACACGTTTGTAAAATGTGACTTTGATAACTGAGATTACCTCTTGCAGAAGGAGATTGTGAAGGGGGAACCATGCCATGGGTTTCAAGAAGTCTCCTTGGGAATTTGGAGACCTTTTTTCTGATCAAATCTTTTTTTTCCAAGCAAAAAAAAAACAAACCTGGGGGATAATTTTGGGAACTCATGCAGTCTAGATCCACTGCAGCAGAACAGCGTTTAGTAGTACCCTCACTGAAAATCCTGTCTCTTTTGGAAGTATCTCTTTAGTTAGCTCTCGCGTGAACCTGGAAAACTCAAGGTTCGATTGCAAATAACATCTGGCTAAAAAACTCTCTCAAAGCAAAAAAAGTCAGCAAGGATTGAACACATTCTTAGGGAATCATCAACCTGTGAAGACTTTAATCATATAAAAACAACAAACTTATGAATTACATGGATTGCTATAAAGCTAGCTCCCTAGAACTGGATGCAAAAGAATTGTAAATATTTTTTTATATTGTCATTTTTAAGTGATTCAAACTGCAATTCAGTTTTGTGTATTTAAAAGAAACTATACATTTCTGGTTTGTTTGTTGCATAAGAAATTACTCAAATTTCTTCAATCCCACTTGCAAGATACTAATTGACAGAAGTGATACAGACATCGGCATCCAAGATGCTTTCCAAACTGGGCAATTCTACGTTAGCTTACAGATGAAGTCACATGCATAAAAGTACACAAGCAGTGGAACTGATTTGTCTGGGAGATAAGTCTTTAAACAGGGTGCCATTTGTTTTAAGCTTCACTTTTGACTGGCTTTTCACTTTGTTTAGGTTCATAAATTAAAACATTCTAATTTACATATGGCTCTTTGTGCTGCCTTATGCCAATTCTTGATCACTATTTTGACAAATAATTGTAGGCAAGCCAGTACAATTAACAGATGATTACTGTTAAGGCAGAAGGGTAATTGTCAACTGGACTTAACACTGCTTTGATACTAAGTGAAGAGATTTCTCATAAATCAAACACTTGGTAAAAATAAGCAACATAATGTAAGGCTGTCTGCTGATCTATTAGCAATCACTGGTGTAATATCTTAGCTTAATTGGTGACCTATTCTTCTGAGTTTCCATCATAATGATACAAAACAGCGGTCTTTGTTTAAAGATACATACGGTACATTTTTTCTGTACATATTTTTTTCCTGTGGACATGCTAATGCTTTTTTGGCATGAAGGGCAGAGACTGCTAGCTCAAGTTGTCTGTATATCATGATCAAATAAGGTATCACTGATGCCTTCAATGCATAAAACATCCTCTTGAGCTTGAATATTCTCCAGTAGTAATCATACACACATGTATTATTGATAGCATAATTGTTGAAACATAAGCAAAATAGGTGCCCACCTTGCTGTTGGCAATCTTTCACTCTATTACATCCCCTGAACAGGAGCAAGAAATGGGCAGATCCATGGAGGATGTGAGGCATGATATAGAAGCTTTCTCTTGGGGCTTAATGTGGTTTGTACTCAGAGGGCTTTGGCAGTATGGTACATTTTGAACAGTGGGAATAATGTGACAGGGCACAAGCCCCTGAGTAGAGGCTGTACCATTCAGATACTTAGTTTAAAGAGCTGAAACCAAGGAAGCAAGAATCTGGAAGCCTAGGAAGGAAATATATACAACATTAAACTCTTTACACTTTCTGGAGTGTAATGAAAAACTTTGTTACAGCTTTTGCTTTGAAGCTAGTCATGCTAACTCTTCATTGTATCAGTGGATCTGGATTGCTGGAGCCAAATTTAACTTAAACTGACAAAATTTTAGAGTGGATTAACGTGTGAGACATTAGAAGGAGAAAATCAACAATAAAAAGAAAATGCTGAATTTTTCTATTGAGTTTTTTCCTGAAATGCTCTTAAGGCTAAAGAAAGATGGAGAAGATGGATTCAACGACTCTTCAATTAAGATGAAGTCAACTTGTCACCAGTCTCCTTACACAGGGAAAATAAAACCACATTCCTCTTCTTTAGTTACTTGGAACCATACCCTTATCAAAACCTAGTCTTCAAAAATTCAGAGATGACAAAGTAAAATGATCAAGAATGTGTAATTTGATCTATGTTATTTTTGAGTGAGCACCACACTGCAGAATGTCTAAAGGAAAGTCTTTTAAAAGCAGAATAAGAGGTCATGCCACCTGGTGAACAATTGATTGAAAAAAAAAAAAAAATAATCACCCATAGAGGCTTTAGCACATTGTTGTTCTACTGTTAGGATTGCTGGATTTATTCCTTCTAGGCTGTGATCTTGTAATGCATGTGCACCTTGCTTTCAACCAGGGCACACTAAGTTATATTCTTTCAGAAAGCCTCTAAAGCACTGCACTCATTTCTGCCTGTAAAGTACTCTTTGAAAGTCCAGTATGATAGCCAATGTTAATGACAGTGATAGAAAATCTGAAATTAGGGTGTACACGTGTGTGTACATCTACATGTATGCATACTTCCTGATGGAGAGAACTAGCATTTCTGAAAACCTGGGTAGAAGAAGCAATGGGATGACCTGTCTGAGATTCAGTTGAGTGGCTCAGCCACCATCGGTTGCACAATACCGTGGAATTATGCGTGCTTAAGCATAAACAGTAGAACAAGCATTTTGTTAGGGTAAAGTTAGTGAACAGATGGAGTATACATCGCCAATAGTCTGCAGAACATCAGACGTATGGTATAATTTCTACATGTAAGTGTCCTTGACATTGACAAGTCAGTACATGCCACATAGCAGAACTGGATTTTTATAGAGATAGCACATCATTGAAATAGTGAGAATTTTAAAGAAACAGTTTGGTTATAAATAAAGTCAGGATGGTTAGTATTTTTGGTAAGCAACATGTAAAAACACACATCTTGGTCTGTAGGCTATTAAAAACCTGCTCTATTCTTTGTTTAAAATTTGGCAGTTACGGGCACTTAAGTAGTAAAAATTTATTCATAGTTATCATCAAATACTGTCCCTTTACGGTTTTTTGACTTAGGTGTACTAAACCTCTCCTTATAGGTGCTCAGAGTGTTTGTGAAATGCTAGCCCTCACCTTGTGAGGCGAGGCTTGGCAGCACTACTTTAAGATTATAAGCAAATGTAAGAATCACAGAATCATAGATTGGTTTGGGTTGAAAGGGACCTTAAAGTTCCAATCCCCTACCATGTGTAGGGACACCTTCCATTAGACTATGATGCTTAGAGCTCCACCAAGCTGACCATAAACGTTTCCAGGGAAGGGGCATCCTCAACTTCCATGGGCAACCAGTTCTCCAGTGCCTCACCATCCTTACAGTAAAGAATTCCTTTCTCACAGCTAATCTAATTCTATTCTTGTTGAAGTATGAAACCATTCCCCTTTGTCCTGTCACTCTGTGCTCCTGTAAAAAGTCTCTCTCCATCTTTCTTGTAGGCTTCTTTCAGGTATTGGAAAGCCTCTTTTAGCTTACGCAAAGCCTTTTCTTTTCCAGGCTGAACAAACACAATTCTCTCAGCCTTTTCTCATAGGAGAGGCGCTGCATCCTAATCTTCATGTCCCTCCTCTGGATTTGCTCCAATAGGACATGTCCTTCCTGTGTTGGGATCCCAGAGCTGGATGCAGCACTGCAGGTGAGGTCTCACCTGAGCAGAGCAGAGGGGCAGAATCCCCTCCCTCCCTTGCTGGCCATGCTTCTTTGGATGCAGCCCAGAACACATTTGGTTCTGGGCTGTGAGTACACATGGCTGGGTCATGTCCAGCCTCTCCTGCACCTCCAAGTTCTTCTCAGCAGGGCTGCTCTGGATCTGTTTATCCCCCAGCCTGTGCTGGTACTGACCAGCAGCACCTTGTACTTGGTCGTCTTAAAACACATGAGATTACCATGGGCTCACTTCTCAAGCTTGTACATGTCAAGTTGTACCAGGAAAAATATGGAGAAAATATTTTCAATTAGACCGACAATACATTACATAGATGATAGGTACATTATCTGCTAAAAAAAAAAAAAAGTTTTGCAGAAAAATAGAAAAAATTATGAATAAACTAATTTCCAAAAGCTGCCAGAACTCATACAATGAAACAAGAACTTCATTTTATAGGATAAGGAAGTAGAGCACATAAGCTCAATATTGTTCAAGACAACTTTTTAAAAAGACTTGGGTGCTTCTGTGGAAAAGAGGGCAATAATAATGATAACAGCTGGAAAATGCCTCAGTGCCTGTCTACAGATAGAAGAGATAGACCATGCGCTCTGAGAATAATTTGAAATTGACAAATGCTGCTATAACACAAGCACCATTTAGATCAGAAACCAGATTCCAAGGTGGTGCACATTAATAACTCTTGATTGCTTTCCTTAACTGCTGCAAACTTGAAAGAAGCCTTATCATCTTAAAAGCACAGTAGCACCTGATATGGCCTTCTCTATTTCTTACCATGTTTATAACTTGTTTTACAGATTTGAGTCCCCCAAAAACCTGCTGCAGAAAAATAAGTGATGCAAGAAACAGTTCTTAGAGGCTGGCTGAGCTGAAGTCCATGTGCATTTTCCCTTACAGTGTCCCCACATTATCCTTTATGTTCTGTGTTCTTGTGCACAAAATGAATAGTGAAGCTTGTGAAATATCTACAAGAAGAGAACTCCATTGTAACATTGTAACAACTCTAGTTGTTGGGTGGGTTTTGTAGTTGTACATTTTTGGGCTATTTTTTTCATAATTGAAGTCTCTTTTTCCGTTACTTTTTCTAAGCAGGAAGACAATTCCAATTCATGGCCCCAGGTCAATACCACCTCCTGTCTTCTAGTTTGTCCAAACTAATGAGTTTCTAATTTACTTCTCCTAAAAGCTTGTTAATATTAGTGATTTTTAAATCAAGCTTGCCCTGCTTTCATTAATGTCCTATAGAAATGGGGGAATCTTTGTTCTTTGTTTTATTGATCAAGTGGGCAGCAAATACTGCAGGAAAAGAACTCAAGAAGTCCACAAATTCCTGTAGGGATGAAACATGAAGTGACATGTGACACTTTTCAGCCTGGATACACAAGGCTAGGCTCTGGGCAAACTTCTTCCCTCACAAGACACCTCTTTGACAGGAATGAAGTTTTTTTGTGTTTGGCATACTGATTTTGGAGTGACCATTCAATCACAGTTAGACACAACCCATGTAAAAACAAAGGGCATTCAAATGAAACAACACTTCTCTTTGGGCATTTCTTTTATTGGGGTATAAATATTTTTGAAAATTGTGCTTATATAAAATTAAATGCCTCATATGCATATATAAAATACAGATATTAAGCACAGAACTTGAACATCAATAATATTTAAAACTCCTAGTATACAATCTAAAACTAATTTGAATGTGTGCCTTAACATTATTGATATTTCACATTACTGCTACAGTATCTTTTACACCATGAGTATTTTTCCATCCCTGCATTTTCAATTGCAATTGGTGCAAAAACACTTGTAGGCTGACAAAAACTAAGATAAGTAGTGTAAGAGATGAGGAGAATATGGCTATTCCCTAATGACAGGCTTTCAAATTCACACAATTTTCCAGTGTGGGACATTCTCCATATAGACAATTCATACCTGGTTTGTTTTTGTTTGAAGCCTAAAATTATCAAGAAGAACCAGACTAAGAAACTTAATTTCCTAATGTCAAAATATTAAATCTGGTATTTGATAACTAAAGTGCATAACTGTGAATTAAATCCCTGTTTTATTAGAGTATTAAGTAACTTTGTCATAATGTCGTTTCCTATCTTTGTCTCTTTCTTTTAACCTACCCTTCAGTAAATATTCAGCATCCTGAACATTAGCACGAATCCTATGTGTTGCTATAATCCTTATGAATCGTGCAAAGGATATGAGCATTTTTGGCTCTTGAAGGGTCTTCTGTAAGGGCTACTTTTTTTGCTGATGAAGAACTCAAATTACAACTAGTCTTCTTAATCACTTTCACAGTGATGAAAGGCTCCTCTAGTTGGGGACATGGCTCAGGGCATCCATGTGCTAAGAAAAAAGCAAACCCAGCATCTCTTGCAATTCAGCAGATGGAGGGGACAGAGGAAGGGACAAACTTGAGTCATACAGCCTTCAAGTGTTCAAATTAATCTTGCCTTTTTAGCGCCCACTTACAATTTGTGCAGTGCACTGGATGAGCAACTAGCTGGAAACGGAAAGTCAGTGTGTTCAACAACTGATGAAAAACCTTGTAAAGCTTTTTCCACATTTGCACAGCATATTGAAGTCTTTTTTCAAATTTTCAAGCCCTTGTTTCTCTCTAGCCACTGAAAGCTGGAATGATTGGTTCCTATTCTTTCTGCACTCATAATATTTAACACTTTCCATACACTTACTCAGTTTTCTCATATTCTTACACAGGTTGTCTGGTTTTTTTTTTCTTGGGCAGATATACAATATCCTATTCCTATCCCTAGGTCAACTCACTGCTTGCTAGGGAACAGCAGCATTTGTCCCATTCATGTTTTTTTGCTCAGTGGATAGTGCAAGTTAGAAAGAAATTCACGTTGCAACCACTTCTGCCAGTGGGATGCTAATTTGAAACTCTTTCCAGTGCCCGCTGTCCAAAAGAAAAACATTAAAAAAACCCATCTTTTCAGTCTAACAAATCTCTTCTCTCTAAGAGAAATTAGGGCAGGCATGATTGCACAAAAGCTTTTTTATCAAGCTATACAACTTTATCTAAACACAAACCTTGGGAACCTTGCAGATGACTTCCTCATCTGACTGATAAACTAACAGAACCCGTCAGGATTCCCTCAGGATCCAAGGGAAGGACATGAAGCTGTGCCAGGAGAGGTTTAGGCTGAGCATTCGGAAAAGGTTCTTCTCCCAGAGGCTGGTTGGGCACTGGAGCAGGCTCCCCAGGGAAGTGGTCATAGCCCACAGCCTATTGGAGTTGAAAAAGTATTTGGACAAGGCTCTTAGGCACATGTGGGATTCTCAGGGTAGTCCAGTGTAGGATCCTAGTGAGTCACTTTCAACTCGGGATATTCTATGATTCTACAAAACCAATTTCTCTTGAACTTACCTTCCTTTTAATACTTACCCAAGGTTCAGGAGTTTAATTCCTGAAGCTGTACTTCTGCATTTCAAGTGTGCTAACAAATTATTATTTACCACAAGCATTTGAGATGTGTTTCTCAGATTCATCAATCTCTGCAACTATTAAGATTCCTACTCTAACATCCTATCCTCAACTTTACCTGGAAGCAAACTTATACTGCTTTAACATGAGAAGCAGGACGGTGGTGGGACACATCATAACTTCCCCATCGTGAGCCGTTTGCTTTGTTGATATTAATTCAACCGGTCCGTAGCATAAAAAAAATCTTTTGAAGTGTCCCCGTGATCACAGAAGAGAAAGCATCCACAATGCAGACAGCAATGTAACGGAAGCCTTTTAAAGACACCTTTTTAAGAAAACTGCGCAGCCCTTTTCCCCTGTGCCTTCCAGAGGTAAGCCAGGCTCCTTCCGACCTCGGGCAGTGGGTCTCTTCCCGAGCACGGCCCCTCGGAGGCTGGCGCTCCCTGGCGCGCGGGGAGCGGCAGGCAGGAGCACGCGCCGCTTCCCACGCTCCCGGGGCGGACGGACTGGATTTTGTTTGGTTTTTTGTTTTTTGGACCTCCACTCCGACCTCCGCACACCGGCGAGCTGGCAGAAGGGCGAAAGCCATCCGGAAGCACCTAAAAAATCCCCCAACTAAACAAAAAGAAACCCCAATCCCGAAGAACAAACCCACAGCTCCCACCGGCAGTCGCGCCTCCGGGAGCCGCCGGGAAGCCCCGGCCGCCGCGGCCCAGCCGGGGGGTGCGGGCTCGGCCGGCTGCGCTGACGTCCCGCGCCCAGCCCCGCCCCATCCCGACCGCTGCCGGACGCAGCCGGAGACTCCCGAGCTCCCCCCACTCTGGGCTCCACCGCCCTTGTTCCTCGGGCGGGGACTCGCTTCCTTTCCCGACTCCCCCTTCCCACCCTCCTCCTCCCAGTCAAGATGGAGGACGGCAGTTGCTGCGGCCGCTGGCACCGCGGGGGCTAGGGCAGCTGCTGCTCCTCCGGATCGCTCCTCGCTCCTTCTTAAAAAAAAAAATTATATATATAGATATATACATATATATAGAGAGAGAAAAAGGGGAAAAAAAAAAAAAAAAAAGAGGCTGGAAACGTGCCTTTTTTCTCCGCCCACCGGCTGCTCGCTGCGCGGATCGCTGGCCCTTCCCATGCCGTCGTCGTCGTCGCCCTCCTCCTCCTCCTTCTACTCCTCCTCCTCCCGCGATTGTCTGCGCTCCGGCTGCCGCCCGCCCGCCCGCCTGGACTCCCTGCATGCACACGCCGCCTCCTAGGTGGCTGCGGGGGGGTGGGCGCTCCCGGAGCTGCCATTCCGCACATACCTTCATGTCCCTGCGCTCGCTGCGGCCGCCCGCCGCCGCCCCGCATCGCTCGCCCGCTCCGGCTGCCGCCCTGACGGCCGCTCCCGCCCGGAGGTGAAGCTGGGATCCGCGGAGGGGGCGGCGGGGTCGGCGGCGGGTCTCTCCCGGCACACGCAGCAGCAGCAACAGCCATGAGCAGCGCCGCTACCGCCACCTCCGCCGCCACCACGGCCGGCAGCGGCGCGGGGGAAGGGGCCGAGGAGGCGGCCAAGGACTCGGCGGACATCGCGGCGTTCTTTCGATCCGGTGAGTTCTGTCTTGTCCTGAGGGAACGGGAAGGAAGGGTCGGCGGCGAGACCGCGGCTGGAGGTAGAGGCGAAAGGTGGCCCTGGGGAAGCGACGTCTTCCCCCTGGAGCCGGGAAAGGAGGCGAGGGCAGCCGGCTTTGTCATGTGGCCTCGGGGAAGGCTCGCCCGCCTCTCGCTGCCGGGGCCGCCTCGGCACTGCCCGTCCGTTCCGCGGGGAGGCGGCGGGGAAAGGAGTCGGGCACCCCCGTCCCGTGCTGGGGACAGCGGGACTTAGGCACAGCAACTCGCGGGCGGGACGCCACCCTCGCCGGCAGAACCGAGGCGTGAAAACGGGGGCGGCGGCTGCACGGCCCGACCGGGAGGGTGCGGGGCTGCTGCCGCCCCGGGGCGGTGTCGCCGGTGACAGGTGCGATTCTGCCTCCCATGCCGGCCCGGTAGCGGGCGCGTCACCGGGGCCGGGCGGCACCACCCCGCGCCAGGCGGACCCGGGTCCCTGAAAATGTCCCGCCGGGGGTTGCGGGGCGGGAGGGGGACGGAGGAGCCGCTTCGATCCGGGAAGCCCAGGGTGTCGGAGGGGCGGGAAGGGTGAGCGGAGCCGCAGGGCTGCGGGGAGCTGGTTGCGCCGGCTGGGGCCCCCGGGGAGGCCGGCGAGCAGGCAAGGATGACACCGCTATGAAAGGCAGCGCTTCTCCGGTGCTGTGCTGCTGGGTGGCGGCACAGGCCAGGAATGGGAGAAGTGGCGTGGAAAGTGGATGTTCTAAGGAGCAGAGAAAGAGGCAGACAAAAAGCGAAGACCGTGTTAAGGGGGTGTCACTGCCTCGGCTGAGGCGGGGCAGCAGCGGCTCTCGGGCGCTGCCGGGCTGGGTAGCCGGGCTCGGCGCGGAGGATCGGGAGGGGAAGGGGGGGAGCCTGTTGACAGGCTGCCGGGATGAAAAAAAATGGAGGCTGCCTTCTCCCTCGGTGTTTACTCTCGGCACGCAACCGGGCGGAGAGGGCGGCTGCGCCCATCTCCGAGACGCTGTCCCCCGGGAGATAGCGGCGGGGAAGCCTGGACTGCCCGAGCCGCACGGACCGCCGGCGGCGGGGACGGAGCCCCGCCGGCAGCCTGGGCGGCGGCGGGGACAGAGCCTCCCCCCGGTGCCGGCTGCCCTCCCCCGAGCGCGGCGGCTCCTCCCCGCCGGCCGCTCCGAGCCCCCCGGGCACCCCCCGGCCGTGGCTTCGGGCGGGGCGGCCGGGCTGGGCTGGGCACTTGCTCATTTTGGATGCCTAAAAAGGAGCGGCGAGCAAGGAAAATGCAGACTCACCGCTCGAAAGATGAGGGGGTTGGCTGATTTCGTATGTAAAAAATAATGATGGCAGTAGTAATAATAGTAGTAAAAGCTGTGTTCATTGGGTTTTTAAGGAAAGTCCGCGAGGGAAGTGGGAAACGGCGTAATCAGTGCTACTTGCGGTCGGTGGTGCTCTTCAGTGTGTTTGGTTTCATGGGGGTGAAGGAGGAGGTGTGATTTGTAGCAGGCATCCCTGAAGCAGGGCTGGGAGCTGCATTTGCGTGGATGGAGGGTCCGAACAGGGGACTGTGTCCCCTCCGGAGGACTGGATGTTCCCGAGACAACCTGGTTCACATGACATCCATTGAGTGTGAAACTCCTTGTCAGGATGCTGGCCTTGGTGGGTTTTATCGTGGAAGAAGGACTGAGCTTTATCGTTCCCAGGAAAAAAAATCCCGATGAAAGCAAAATTCCAGATTAGAACAGTAGGCTTACACACAGTAGTCTGTCTAGTGTAGTTACAAATGGGTGCTTGTGTAGTAATCTTGCAGTTTTGGAAGACCCTGCCAGCTGTATTAATAATCAACTTTTACATTTATGTGTGGGTTGAGAGATGCTACAGCTGGTAAGCTCGTAAGTGGTGCAGTGATGACTTCTGATGCTGATAACTTGTGATAACAGGGAAGTTGCACTGAGCTCGGTTTTGCAGTAACTGAAAATCTTAAAGCAGTAGAAGGACATGCTTATCAAGAAACTCTTAGAGCATATTTAACAACTGGCATTCTCATTTCCGTATTTACATGTGGAGATTATGTGGTTCAGCCTGGGTCTAACATACACTGGAAAATGTTCTGGCATCTGTTGTGGGTGTTTGGCATTGAGAAGAGCTCTTTGAATTCCGCCTCTGTACATGATCCACTCTTCTATTAGGAGAGGGTCTATTAAGAGATCTCCGGTGCTTCCCTTTGTTTGAACAACAGGCACTTTTTTTTCAGTGAAACACAATGGGCGCAGCGATCAGTGAACAAGGAAAAAACTTTCTTTGGTGCACTTAGGAGCAGACAAAATATTTTTCTCTTTACAGAATTTACAATGACAAATGCTTCCTTTTTCCTGTCACTTGCAGAGAGTTAGCAAAGCTGTAGCCATTACTTAAAAGAGAAAATTAGTAAAAATGTTGCAATGTTTTCCAGGAGGAAAAAAAAACAACAACAAAAAGCTTGCCTAAACAATCGGTTCTAATCTTGGGTTGGTTAAATTGGTCAGTTGAGCTGCCAAGTGGGGTTATTGGCTTGCCTCCTGTCCTTTTGTAAGACTAAGCTTGAAACAGAATTAAAGTAGCCTGTAGAATGGAGTTTCAGTATTTGGAAGATTTTGTTAGGATATTGAACAACAGCTAGGTTCACATCACTTGAAATGTGTGCATTTGCAATTTTCACTTTGGTTATGTAAATGTAAAATCACTCTTGAGTTGTTTGGAAAATAAAGTTGCAGTTGTAATGTGAGGAAAGCAGCTGAACTGGAAGTGAGGTGCTGGTAGTAGGAACGCATAAAGACTGTGTGTCTTGAATGTAAATGAGGAGTCCCTTTATTGGAATTGGGAGAAATTGAGGCAGTTTATTTTCTGTTACATATTTGGTATCTAAATCTCATTATTTGAAGCTAAAAAGAAAAGAGTGTCTTGTTAGGTCTATCACCTTTGTGGCAGGATTAGTAGTAAAAGAAGCAGAGTTGAGTGCCAGGCAAAGTGATTACATTTTGAAGGAGAAAACACAGTGGTTGTAGGAAGTGCCTTTCTGTTTTATATTTAAGTTGGAGATTAGAAATGATTGTGTAAACTGACAGAAGGATATATTTTTGACTATAAATATATAGACAAACATCCTTTTTTTTTTAATTAAAAAGTGCACTGGTGTGATTTGAAAGGACTGGTAAAGTATTTTGGAGTTGTGAAACAAAAACTATTACCATATGAAAACCCAGTAGTGCAGAGTCTAAGTGGCTGTGTAGAGTAGTGTTAGTACATGTGTTAAGTATACAAGATCTATTTTTTTTATGAAAAGTTATTAAGATAAAACTTTTCAAAATGTTTTCTAAGTTTTGACCCAAAATTGTCTGTATTTGAAAGGTCTGAAAACAGCTGACATGAGCAAAGTTGAATTTGAGGGAGTGACATCAAGTTCATGGCTTACAGGGCATACAGAGGTTTTGTTTGGTAGTTTTTGGTTTAATCTTTGCAGCTTTGCTCAATACTTTGGGAAGGGGATTCAGCTAACATCTTCAGGATGCAAAAGGGCTGTCTGTTAAGTTTAAATCATGTTATTGTAACAGTGTTTTCAAGACCAAATATTTTTGAATTTTGTGAATTTAGTTTTTAGGCATAAAGAACAGAACTTTTTTCATCCAAGTAAAAGACGTGTTGATCGAACTTTTAGTAATTTAAGTTACCCTTCTGGGATGATGGAGAAATCCATGAACACAAAAGGTTGCAGAGAAAAAGGCTTGCAAGCACTTTAGTCAACCCTTGGCTAAACAGTGTAGGGAGTGCTTTTATAAATTACTCTGATAAGTCTTCATGGAAAAAAAACAACCAACTGGTAACTCTTCACAGTTGTGAGATGAAAGTGGATGTAATTTCCTGTAAGATACATTTTTAATGAGTGGCCTCTACAAACTGCAGTAACTTCATTCATATATGGACAAATGATACAGTTTTCAAATTACACATTAGTGTAGTCACCACCTGTTTATGTGAACACTTGCCACATTCCTAGAAGGAACACAATTTATATGAGCAATAGGAAGGGATCCTTTGGAGGAGCAAAGGTGTTGGAAAAACAAAGGAAAAATAAAAGTCTCATCATTAAGGTGAATAACTGCTCAGGCTTTACCAGATGAAAGCTGAATATAATTGTTAATTTTACTTCATCATGTGATATGGGAGAACAAAAAACTGGAGGATTTTCCATCTGAAACTTAGTCTACACAGGTGGCAGCAGTCCTTTCTTGGGAGAAGAAGGAAGTCTGAGATGAATGAGGGTCTGGAGGAAATGGGTGTTCCAAGTTGAGGGTTCAGTGTGCCACCTCTCTCAAGGTGAAGTTAGGGAGCAGGCTGATAACCAGAATAACTTTAAATAGCACCTGGTTCTAATGTTGTACACTTAGTGTGTCCTGCTTGTGCATGTGTTTCTTAATGGAAGCTTAATGGTAGGAGAATTTAAAACTTTGGTTTGATATGTATGTTTAGGTACCAAAAGGAACATGTGAGTATTTTAGGAAAACAGAATGCTGAGATTTGTTGTGGTTGTAGACATTTGAAGACTTCTGCAACTACTAGTAACTTGAGACTTGGGTCAGTCTGGGTTCAACTAAGTCTGCTTATAGCAACCTACACTGATAGTTGCTTGAATGGTTGAGACCTCAGAAGAAGTGTTAATGACTGTAATGAAAACATGATTGATTTTCTTTTTCTCTTAAATAATGATCTTGCTGTTTGCTTAGTTTTCATGAACATCATCACTTAATATTGAAAAGATAGAAGCCAGCATTTAGAAATGTGTTATTTCAAGTTTACAAGAGGACTTATGTTTTATTTCTTCCTGATTATATTGCTTTTATATACTGTTGCCTTGCTTGCTTTATATTAGTGTCCTGTGTCATAGTGGCTGGGATAGCTGACCACATATAGTAGACAGCATTAAAAATGCTATCATAGTAGAGAAAGTCTTCTAGGAAGAGGGAAAGGAGAGAGGGTTGGGAAAGATTACATGGTAAAGAAAAGGCAAGCATATTATTAAAAGGCAGCAGACTTTTTCAAGAATACTACTAATAAAAACACACTATCATTTAGATCATGGGCAAAATAGCTTTCAAGGTAGGCATTAAATGTGGAAAACAAGCCAAATTTCCATCGTAAAACCATGAAGCAGAACACACTATCTATAAAGTAGGTGAATCTTCTTAGGAAGGCATTATCTCCTGGTGATGTGTAGTAGCTAACTTACAGAGAAGGTAGTCAGAGCTGTGGTTGTTGCTTACCTGGAGTGACAGTTGGAGCAGTTACAGGGTAGTTACAAGTGTCTAACCAAAGTCATCTCATGGTGAAGCCAAAAGTGAAGTTTTGCCAGCCAGCACTGGTGGTAGCTCATATGGCAGCTCCCTGCTGTCCTTGCAAGTACTGGTTCTTGGCCCTGTGGCTGTCAGGAGCTGAGGTGTTTTGAGAAGCCGCGAGCCTGCAAAGGATGTAAAGCGTGAAACAAGTTGTCCATTTCATGTGACTTAGAGTGATGACAGCATTTGTATTAAATAAATAAACACAGCAAAAATTTACAATGTTGTGTAAACTTTTCAAGACACTGTTACTTTGTGCTTTGACTTGCATAAGTAAATGAGAAGGTTGCAGCAGTATAGCTGTCATTAGTGCTGGTTGACCTGGGCTGAAGAAGTGGGCTCTTTTGTGAAGGTTTGATGTAATTCCAGAAGTATCCATTTTAATAAGATGGTTGAAACAGGGTGGTGTATAAATGATATTTTAAAAAACACCATAGAAAAATGCCACAACTTGACAGTTTCTGATGAGCATATGCAGAGGAAAAATAACTGCAGAAGCAATGAAGTTACAATGGAGAAGTTAGTCTGGGAAGTAGTATTGTTGAATTGATGTTCCCTGGAACAATGAAGATGAGGATAGAGAGCTTCAGTGTGAAATGCAGCAGCTGTTGTGCAATTTCGCATAGTGTGAAACAGCCAACTTCTCTGCGTATAGACAAGGATAGATCAAATTAGAGGTTAGGGTGTGTTTGAAACAGTTGGAGGCAGAAGTCCTGAATATTTCTAAAAGAGGACAGAAAATTACTTGTAACACCTGTGATAACTGACAGTTGATAAACTAAGTGCACATTTGGAATGGAAGGTAAAGGGCAGTTAGAGAAAAGCCGGGTCCGTTATTGGAAGGAGTACATTTGAGCTGGCATGAAGTGCTGATGTGCTCAGAAAGGAGCTGACAGAAGTAGAAAGAGACTTGGTACAGCTGAGGCTTTCATCAGTTGCAGACCTCAGTTACTGTGTAGAAGATGGGTAGTAAATGTTTCTTATAAAAGTGGTTTATCTCCAGTTAAATGTGTCCCACAGCAACCTAACAGAAACAGGTTTGAATTTCAACCTGAAATATCATGACTTCCAAAATCTTTTGCATGTAAAATTACTGTCTAGGTAAATAAAATCTGAAGAAAGACTGTAAAGACTTTCTTTACCCCAATATATATAGAAAATATTAATATTTCTCCACTCCTTTTTAATTGAAAAGAAAAACTAAAATTATTCTAGTGCCAAAATATGTTTAGGTGCAGACTGCTAGGTCAGTTTAATAGGGTGAAACTGCATAGTGATTTTTGGTCTGCATCTTGAAGAAGGAGATAAGATCACTGAAATAGCTGTTCATGGTCAGCAAAAGTGTTAAAATAGTAAAGACACATTGAAATTTTGGAAATGCAGTGGTGATTGAAGGAAAGTGGGTGATACTTTTATTTTTTCTGCTTGATGTTGGTAAGAACCAAGTTTAATCTTTTAAAAAAAAAAAGCTGCAAGGTAAAAAATAACTCATGAAGGTCACAGCAGGCTATTTTAATTTAATGACTAAGATGGTTGTATCTATTTGTTGTTCTCATGAAGAAATTTGCCTGATTTGGAGAAAGATCTTTGTTTAACTTAACATTTTTCTTGGTGCGGTAAAATCAAAAAGTAGACTACTGGTGAAGTAATACTGATGATCTGCAAAGCTGAGTCATATTCCTTCAGGAAGGATACTGCTGTTTTGAGAAAACAGATCACTTACCCAGTAGTGAGGAGGAGGAATTGAAATGACAGGGAACAACTCAAGTGCTTTTAGCAGTAGACACTACAGTACATTAAAGCATCTGATTTTCAGCCTCTAGAGTAGGTTGTTGTATGGATACACAAAGAGGAGGGTCATAAATGAGTTGTGTCCACAAAGTTTCACAAAACAGTCTGAGTGACAAGACTGTGCTTTAAAGATACAAAGCCTGTTCCAGTGGTTTCACTGCCAAATAGCTGCTCTAAGTCATCTGAAATTGCCTAATTGTGCATTTGTTTAAAAAACAGGGTTGTTTTTCAAGGCTGTTGATGGAATCTTCTGAAATAATTTAGTCAAATCTGTTTAATCTCCCGTGTTACTGCCTTGCATGAGTGGCAGTAGCACTGTTTAATATAAACAACTGCAAATATGTAACAGGTTTTCCTACTGAGCAGTGCTGAACTGTCTTTTGCTGGTATTTCTGAATATGATGTTTTGTAATCTGGACCTTACTGAAGAACTGAAATAGGCATTAGTGTTTTATAATTATGGTGGGAAGATAAAGCAATCTTTACAGGGAGATGGGATTTTTATTTATTTATTTTTTCTTTGTCTCTCAGGGTCCAGGATGCTGAGGAAGCAAGATGGAAAGTATAGGGAGAGAAGTGTAGGCTTCCAGCATTCAAAATATGTCGGGTTTGCTTTATGTGTTACACTATAAGTCTAGTATAGTGTGCTTGGATAATTCTCACAAATCTTTGCAAGAGTCAAGATGATGTTATTGGCATGTGTAATAGTCTGATATGAGCCTGAGATTCAGGAAGGTTTGTTTTACTACTGTGCATGAGGATACATGCGTGCATGTATACACTGTCAAACTAAATACTCCATGTGGATTCAAAAACTTGAGTTTGCATGACAAATCTCTTTGTTAAAAAGTTGGAGAAAGTATTCTAGGCAGCAGGCGCTGAACAGGGCTATTGTGAGTAATCCCAATGCGTTCTAGTCATCTGTGAAACTACCCGGAGCTTAATTACTCATGTTTTCTTGTAGTCTTAGTGCGTGTATGAGCAGTAATAGTTATTCCTGAGGTGTCTGCAGACTGTGTAAACAACCAGTAGTGATTTTTGTGGTTAGATCTGTACATGACTGCTTAGCAGTTACAGTCTGAGGATCCAGGGTTATAATGAAATGAGATTTTCTAAGTGCTAAAAATGAACAGGAAAATATACTACAGAAAGATAGGGCTCACAGGGACCTATCAGGTAAATACCTACTTGTTTTTGTCTAGTTTGTACCTCATGTATTACATAAAAGAGTGATTCAAAAGCCAAAACTTTTAGGCTTTTTACAGATTTTCTCTATTTTTGTGCGTAATATTGTGGAAACCTTCAGTCTTATGGTATACTTTGTCAAGGCATTTGGTCAAAGGCTATTCAAAGAAGGTTTATGATGACCACATAGCTAGTTAATAATTTTGAGGCCATCAACCAATGAAAAATATTATTGGTGAAATTTAATGAAAGCAGAAGTGTTTGAAGTCTTGGGGACTGTTTATTTTCAGAGCCCAGACAGATGTTAAATGTTGGGAAGAAATCAGGTGACATTTCTTTAAGTGTGTCCTAGGTAATAAAGGGAGGATACATCATGATCATTCCAAGAAGTGAATTAGATTAAATGGAGTGTTTAAATACCAAATATTACTTGGTTAACCTCTTATGTTACATGGTGGACTTTGCCATATCCTTTGTGTAGTCTTGGCTGTACAGTGTTAGATATAATTTTCTACTGTCCTTAAGGCAGTAAGTTCTTAATTTTCCAGGTGTTTGTCATGCCACTGACTTCTGGGCATGTTGGGTTAAGCAGCATTGAGAACAAAGATGATACCATTTACTGAGATCATAAAAATACTCCACCCTTTTCTAAAAACTTGGGGCAAAGGTCAAAGTGTTTTTGCCCTTTGTAATTCTCCTATTCCTTGAATTCCAGATATATGTAGCTGAAAGCACAGAAAAAAAAATGTAGAAAGCTGTCAGCAAATCAAGTTGAACTGAAGTATAAATTGCCTGGATTGTCCTGTTCTTCACAGAGGACAATAGCACATAGAACGTTGAACATCAGACTTAAGGAGATGCCAAATCCCTTCTTTAGAGGCCCCTTTCTGTTTTTTACTATAGAGTAATAAAATAGGATATGATTTCTCTGCTAAAGAAACTGAATAGCCATTGTTGTTATTTTTTTAAATAGAGCTTTACTCTCAAAGCTTTTATCCCTTTATTTATTTGTTTTATTGATGTTAGTCAGCTACTTCATTTTGGTTGATACTGTGCATAGGGTTGATCATAAAAGAATGGAAATGGATCAGCTGCAGCAGTAGCTTATGGTTTTTACATGTCTTAAAGTCACATTTCCTGTGTCTTAAGTACTTGTTTTCTGCACTTAAAGATAGGCTTGAGTCTGCCATAGTTTGCAAAGTTCAAAGAAGGAATCAGTGCTGTGCATTGCTTAATTGACTGGGTATCATGTGAGCTGGGCTTCTGTAAGGACAACAGAAGCCAAACTTGGCAAGTCAAACTAAAATTTATTAGGACAGTTGCACCTTTTCAGATCGAAAGATCATAATGGCTTTTCTATATGGCTTATCATAATGGCTTGTTGGTTGGCTGTCATGGTTTAGGAATGGTGTTCCACTCACTCCACTTGCTCACTCCCCCTCTGTATCCCCCATGGCTATCCCCTATGTTGGGATGGCGAGGAGAATTGAAGGTAAAAAAGGTAAAGATTAAGATAAGACCAATTTACTGGGAACAGTAATGAGATAAGAAAACAGACAGTAATCATACAAATGATAGAGTATACAAGAAAAGAAATGTTATTGCTCACCCTTTATGGGAGCCCCCAACATTCCTTGACTGCTCCCTCTGCCACACTGCCCTGATGTGGGAGTGAGTCCTTCCCTTGTTCCCAGAAAATGAAATGAGGTGGTTCTCTGGATCCTAATTGTGTCTCCTCCAGGCCAGAACAAGGACATTGGCTTGTTAATGCTTTAGATAAATAAAAACCAAGATAACTTTTCCACATGTAATGGAAGGCTGTCTTTGGACAAAAAATAAGGAGTCATACTTGACTGAATTTCTTGCCTTGGTGGCCGAGCAGAAAGTTACAAAAACGAATTTAATTTCTGTCCCCATTTTGGGAAAATTCTACTGTTTGTCTGTTGAATTGCCAAGACAGGAGACCCAAGTCAAGCCTGCTTATAATGGAAGGTGATAAGGTATGGTTTGTCTCATTGTGATCCTTGTTGAGTTTAGCCACGACATGCTTTTAACCTGTAAGTGCGGAAGGAGCAATATCTTTTCTAGCACAGCTTGGGGATTGGAGTCAAATTTGCCTATGCTTAACTCAGAACAAGGGTGTAATTCAGCCAACAATAACCACTCGGTGTGTGTGTGTGTTAGTTTTTTTTTTAAGCTTGGAATCAGATGCATCCTACCCTAGCCAAAGGGAAACATTTTAGAAGCTCTGACGCATTTACACAGATGAAGGAAGGAAATGTCCAAAAGAGTCAAAAGCTAAAAATAGATCAGTTTACTGAGTTGAACTCTGGGTGGGAATTGACGAACTAAATATAAATCTAAATTTGAACCTTTGTGACTTACATAACTGAGTGGTGTAACCTCTTTCGGATATTGCTGCTTTTTCTTGCATTCAACTTTATAGTAGACAGCTTCAGAGGAAAACTTGTGTCAAGCTTTGTGAGTTTGCTTTGCTTTCAATAGACCACACTGAGAAGTCTGATTCTTTCTTGACAATTTTTGTTACAGCATAGTTTAACTTCCTGGAAAAGTGGACTGTGGTTTGTGTTGGGGTTTCTTTGTTTGTTTTGAAGAACTTCTCAGTGGAAATGCTATCTCCTGACTCTACTGAACAGAAGTTTTAAACCAGTAGAAATTAGAACCAGTATCTGCGATGTTAAAAAGGGGTGTCATTTTTTTCCCCAGCTTCTTCAAGAAGCAGTAAATTTGCGTCTGTCGTATCTGTACATAGAAAGGAATGATAACATGAACATTAAGAATGGATGTTTGGCTGTCCAAAAGGGTTTGCTCACTGCCTTGCCACAAATCAAAGTTAAGAAGCTATCAGCTTTCCTTTGAGGTAGAGAAAAGTAAGCTTGTTTGAGAGTGTAAAATTTGTGTAATGGGAAAAAAAATAAAGGAAAAACTGTTAGTATGTCAGAGTGTTGTAGATTACTGTTAGGTGACTGGTAGTGCCATGGAAATTAAGATAAGCAAATTTGCCTTCTTCCTTGATTAACAGAGTACATTTTTTGGATAACTGGTGGTAACCAACACAATACTGCTAACTAAAAATGGGCCTTTTCCAGTGCATTGAAAAAGGGACAGTGCAGCTGAATCCCTGTGGTATAGCCTTTGCCAACTGCTAGTGAAGAGCAGTTCTTTCATAATGCTATACCTAATTCTAAAGCTTTGCATTGGGGTGGTGAAATACATATATTAATGCATTGACTTTGCCAGAAAAAGAAATGTTACTATTTACAAATACAGTAAATGTAATAGGATATTATGAGTAAAAATGGTAGCATTGATTAGATTAACTTCAAGCAGTAACTCTCCACCCATCACTCCCACAAGAACTGAGAGTTAGTTTTTTTACTCAATACCTTCCCTTTTTTTACTATATCTTTTGATGTAGAATATTTGCTTGGCAGATGTATAAATAGTTGTGCTCTTGTTTGCTTTATGTTTTTGTTCGGTTTTCCAGCGGGGACTGAGAATGTTTGTTTTTGCAAGGTTGTTTGGAAAAAATTTGGAGGATTACTAAAAATAGTATTTGTTCCAAGCAGCAGTTTATCTGTTACAGCAATGAGCAGTTTGTAGCAAAACAACTGATTATCTACTGTCATGGTTATATACCAACATGGCAATTTAAACTTTGTATTTCTAGGAGATCTTGTTATATAGCAAATATGAGAACTACTGTGTTTAAATCTCAGACTTTTCCAGAATAGGCTTTTGGAACAGATTTGTCCATGTTGCTGTCTCCACTGTTAGAAAGTTAAAGCTGTAAAATGCATTTTCAAGAGCACTTGGTTCACTGGGTGGCTACGCAATCTGTGGTGTTGCTGCTCCTAGGCAAGTTCATGAACAGGATGTGACTTGCAGTTCATGTCCACTGAGGCAACATGAGTAGGTTCAAAGAGCAAGAAGGTGCTGCTCTCAATAATGCTGTAAATGTCCTCTAGGCAGTGAAAAGAAGTGGAAGAGCTCTGTGTTTGAGTGTGGTAAGCAAGGATAGATATACCTTGATACTCAGGTGAAACACTTAAAGCGCAGTCTGGGCTGCCAGAGCTCAACTCCCCCTGTGCATATGCTGAAGATTTGTTACCTGTTGATACATCAGCAAATGTGAGCAGGGGTTTTTGTGGTCTTGAGCAGCCAAAATAGTATCTTAGGGTTTAATTTATTTCTTTGTGAAGTATTTTTACTACTTGGGGTAGGAATCTCACTCCCACTTGTCTCCTTTGCTAATACTTTGGTCTCTGGCTCCTGTTCTGATTTGAGAGGTGGAATACAAAATCTTCAGGTTTGAGATCTCCTAGTTTAGTGAGACTCGTTAACCACAGAGAGATGAATGTTAGAGGAAGGATAGGCATCTTTTTCCAGAGTGGCTTTTCACTGTCTTAATTGTTTCCTCTGCTTCTGTGATCCCTTCTTTTGTTCCTTTTCTTCAATAAATATGACAGAGGTCCAGCAGACAATAAGCTCAGTCACGAGGCATCAGTGTTCATCTCTACAGGAGGCCCATTACGTGCACATGGATAAATAGGGGGTCCTGTGGAATTTGAGAAATACAGCATGTGCTGCACTGACAAAAAGAGGTTGCATGGGCTGCCGTAATGCTGCATTACCAAGTTTTGGAATCCTCTTTGTGGCAATTTCAATCACACCTGGTCCTATCTCAATTAAGTCATTATTTAGCATTTACGTACTTAGTGGATGATGGTAGATGGCATTGTTTTTATGAGGTGGCAGTGGTTACTATGTTACATCAGAGATATTTTGGGAGCAGAAATTAAGTAATTTACTGTGTAATACTGAAAAAAGAAGATGTATAAGCTGCTTTGTTAGAGTGATATATTGAGGACAAATTAGGTATTTTACTACTCTTTTTTTAACTTTTTAAATTATTTTTTTTTAATTAGACCCAAATACACTCTAGTATTCAATTTCTTAGGGATTGATTTTTGTCACTTGAGCATCATGTTAGTTCTGGCAAGGTACTAAAAGTTTAATGAAGCAAGGTGTAAAAATTATCAAATACCAAGGATGAGGAAGGAACCAAAGGATTTATTTTCCTTTCACAAGCAATAGATAA
The DNA here is from genome assembly GCF_971803275.1 of Cyanistes caeruleus. NCBI lineage: Eukaryota > Metazoa > Chordata > Aves > Passeriformes > Paridae > Cyanistes > Cyanistes caeruleus. The sequence continues at coordinate 75,039,264 of NC_141701.1, forward strand.
TTAAGATTGAAAAGACAAAATATGTTCTCAGGTGAGGAATGCTTTCCACAGCATAATAGGCTAGGATTTATATGCAAAGCTCCCATGGGAGTATATATGTCACTGAAGGACTTAACTGGAAGTTCAAAGTGATAAGTGACCTAAATTATTACACTTTTTATTTTCCCAGTTATGTGGACTAAAATTGCTGCTTTTATAAGAAGCTTTATGGACTGAACTATCGTGTAACCTCCAAGAAAGGATCCAAAAGGAGATAAAGGGGTGCCTCTTCACATGATATGAGAGAGTTATAATGTTGCTGTGTACAAGCTGCATTCCTTCTGCTTTGTGGAATAGAAATTACTGAATATATGAAATAACTGTTTCCATGTCAAGCTAAATATCATAATGGAATGAAACGTATTCCTTATTGAAAGGTGACTGGTAGAGAGCTAATTATCAGAAACAAAATAACCCTGTATCTCCCCAGTAGAGTTGGATGTCAAAGGTGACAAACACTTGAAAATGTTTGAGTTATATTTGAAACGTCAATATTTATTGGTTTCCAAGTCCTGTGTTAGGGGTTGGTTAGCTTTTGAACAGCACACAGCGTAAGGGCAGTATTATCAGCCACATTTAAACCAAGAATGAATTAAGTGTGTTTAACTGGTGGATTTCTCATCCAGGCATCCATTTATTTCCAGAAAATTTGAGAATAAAGCCACTATTCAAGTCAATATCTTTATCTTTGACTATCTTTATCTTTGACTTTCAAGTTTATCACAAGTTGCACTGTTGATGTTGGGGGAAGGGGAGGGGGAAGCAAGTAAAAGTTGCTTGTTCTGGAGATCAGTCTGGCAGTCTCTAACCAGTGAGGCACAACATATGTGTGAATTGGTGAGCTTTTAGTAGTTGAAGTACAGCTCTGGAGAATAAGCTCTGCTGTCCGTGTCTTGGTTCTGCCCAAATATGTTCAAGTTTGGCACTGATATGAGACGTACTCTTTAAGAAAGCAGCAATAGCTGGCTAGGGGCAGGCAGGCATATATATGAGATGATGAAGGATGAAAGAAAATCAAGGGAGAAATTAACTGGCAAAATTAAGGGTGAGGGTCAGTTTGCTTACAGAAATACTGGAAATCACCACACTACCTACCTATTGCAAAAGCTGCTGTTTCTATTACACTGTAAGAGAACTAACAGTCCTGTTAATGTACACAGGCAGATTAATAGATGCAAGGGATCCTGAATTTTCACAGGCCATTTGGCAGAAAATGTACTGTTTCCCTGAAGCAACCAGCAATTTCAAGGCCAAAAGGAAGCCTTTCTTGCTTTAAAGCACAGCACAAGAAGGACAAGCCTAAGCAGAAGAATGGAAGGGAGATAATGGATATATGATGCAGAAGACTTGGGATTGGAAGTGCGGTGAGGTCATGAAGAGAACTGACCCTTGAAAGGAACATAAAGGTGGGTTGTGTTTTTATGTACCATGCTGATCAGATGTTTGCTTTACAGGGATAATGTGCTCAAATCAGGGAGACAAGCTGTTAATAGTCCCTGCCCTAGATAGGTCTTATGTTTTTATATTCCCTGAAGAGAAGAACAAGAAAGTGGAAAGGAACTTGGATAGAATTCCTTAATTTTGTAATACAAAGTACAACCTTGACTTGTACACAACTCAAGAAAAAGTCACTGTTAACTATTTTGACCTTAAAATTAACATTTTTCTTACACTCTTCCTCAAATTCCTGCTGCTTCAAATAAAAATGTATTACTTTGGTTTCTGTGGAAAGAGCAGCGTAGTTGCAAGAAGGTCACTGACAGTCTTAGCCCCACAAGGATCCCAGCAAATAAACACATTTGTGGTTAGTCCCTTGCTGTACCCTCTGCTCTGCCAGGTCTGCTGCAGAAGATATGTGTACAAGGCCGTACTGATCTCAAGAGATTTGCTGAACTTTATCTCTAGGTAATCGTCTTGTTGTGTTCAGATGAGATTACTAATCACACTTTTTAATTAAAGAAATGTCACAGCTATAAGAAAATAAAGCTGTTTGGAAATGGTGGTTATTTTGCTGACAGTTTTCTCTGCTTAAGGAGGCTCAATCAAAACTTACTGCACTGGCAAATGCATGCTATTGACTGAAAACGAATTGTGACTAATTTCAGGCTGACTTCTTCCCAGGTCTGACTTCTTCTTTGTGGTCAAAATTGGTGAAGCAATTAGTGATGTGAAGTATAAATTTTGTATTAAATCTTTAAAGAGACAGCCAAATCACTTACATTTTGATTGTTCCCTCCTAGTAAAATATGTTGAAGGAAAAGCTGGCATTATTAATGTAAAGATATGTTTCCAGAAAGGGCAGTTCATATAGCTGAAAAACAGAAGCAGAGTTAAGAAAGAGCTAACTTGAGTTTACTCCCTGGGCTAACAGTAATTTCCAAGTTAACATACTCTGAAATGTTGCTTTGACAGCAATCTTGGATTTAATTCTGCAGTATGCAATTAGAATTGTCATTCCCTGTGATATTTAAAATGCAGCCTTGAGTTTAGCACAGAAAGTGAGTATGGTTGAGTGTTTTTTCAAATGACATCTACTTCAGTAGTTGCTATGTGTGCAGTTTATCTAGTGTTAAAAGCATTCAAGTGTCTAAAGTTAGGAATATATTGCTGTAAGAAATAAGCAAACCCCAGCCCATACACTTTGCTCATTACCTTTATTTTAAGCCTAGTGTTACTGCTGGATGCCTTGCTTTTGTGGTTAGTTTCGTTAGAGTTTTGAGTCCACTGGAAGTATTTTGGCCCATGTCTTAGAGGTAAAATAAAATTCAGTACTGTGATATTTCAAGCTGGTGGAGGAAATTGTCAGTGATCCAGATATATGAAACTGGTAAGTGGCCGATAGTTTGAAAATGGTTCTTAATTAATGGGATAAGTTTATAAAGCTGGCTATGTACTAATGAGGTAATTTTATATTTTCTATTAAAATTGGCCTTGTCAAAGGGAGGCTTTTTGATGGATCTGATAAATGTAGGACTGGAAAAAATGGTTAGTGGAATATATGGACAAGTAAAAAGATGCTTGTGTTTATGTACAGTTGAAAAAAGTAGACTTAAAAATGATGTAATAGAACTGCCATATTGACTGCACTGAGGAACAAAAGGAACTGAAGAATGAGGTTAGTAATTTGTTGCAGATAGCAAAGTTCTAAAAAGGATCAAAGAAGTCCTTAAGAGTAGGCTCTTAGGCTTAGACAGAAAATATGAAAATAAATACTTTTTATTTATTGCTGTTCCCAGTACTTCTCCATCTCAACATGTTTTGATCTGACTTCTAAGTTGTAGTTGTTTCTAAGGCTAGAAATGGTTAGTCAGGTTGTACAGAGGCATGCTATATGATAATGTTGCACTACTTCTGTCTCCTCAGATATCTGTAGTTATTTTCCTATTCCCTGACTTTTTAGAGCTAGTGTGAAAGTTTTTTTCTCAAGTAGTGGCAGTATGATGGAGTTAATGTGCTCAGAATAGGGAACATGTGTTCTGACTGGCTCTTGTATGATGAAGAGAGTTAAATGCAGGCTGCACAACTTGAATTTCTGAGGAAGAGGGCATATGTGGGTTCTTGAAAACATTTTTAGTTACTACATCTCTGCTTTACCCTCTAGCTTTCAGAGATACACCTGAATATAGACTCAATTAAATTCCTGTCCTTTAATGAAGTCCTTTGCTTAATGCGTAGCTGATATGCCTGGAACATCAGGGCATTGGTCAGGATCCAAAATTAATTGCCTCTTGGGGATGGATAGCACAGTGTCTCTTTCAAAAGCCTTCTGAAATGGTCAGCATTGAAAACGAGGCTCATCCTTATTATGTTAAGGTATTTGGGCCTTAACATATTAATCCTTAACAATGCTTAACATTTTTCACTTTTTAACAACAAAAGCAAATAAATATTTTGTCTGTGGAAGATGGCACAAGTTGAAAGAGGAGAGCCATAACTTCCTCACTTGATGCCTACTTGTAGCGTCCCTCCCCTCCACCAGCCCCCAAATGTAGGAGGAGGCAAAAGCCCAAACCTGGCATAAAGGGAAGAGGGCATTCCCGAATCAGTCACTAGTGCGTCAGCCAACAGTAGAAAAGTATTATTTTAATGTGGCTAAGGCCCTGTTCTTTCCTTTGTATTGAATTCCTTCCTGTTTAAGAACATTGTCTTTAAAGTACACTTTGGTCAGCTTGAATGGTAGGAACTTTCTGCTTATTGCTACAGTATCTGTATTAATTAGTTGGTGCAGCTGTTTCGAGCAGAAAAAAAAAAGGAATTAAGCAGGAATTGGCTGTGGGATAGCAAGTGTGTTTGTTAGCAGAGCTGCTAAAGCGTGCTAGCTGCACGTGGAGGTGAAAGAAGGCAGAACTAGGGAGGAACTGAAACTCAACTTGTCGTTGCATGCTCAGCAGGAGAAGAAGATCCAACATGGGCAAAACCATGCTAGATGATATGGATCCAAACATATATCTGTCAAATATTCCAGAATCTCAAATGAGTAACTGATGGGTGTTAAGTAACTTGGTGCAACTTTCATGGCCCCTCACATTGTATCAATTAATGGAGAAGATTAAGCTCCATTTGCTCAATGAAAGGAAACATGTAATTTTCAGTAATGCTTGAGCTAATATCCATGCATTTCTGTGACTTGAACTTCAAAAACAAAAGTGGAGGTAGCTATTCTGCACGTTCTTTCTGACTAATTCCTGTGACTTGTATTGGACTGGTTGTGGGCAAGCAGGGAAGGGAGAACGTTGTGTTTTTTTCAATAATTGTGTAATTAAATTCATTGATGGTAGGCCAAGAATACTGATCACAAGGGTTGGTGCTGAATCAGAAGGAATATTTTAAATGGTGCTCTGTTGAGCAGAGACATAATTGCCCTCTCTTTCCCCTTCTTTGCTTATTGGATGGTTGAATTGCTCATTTCATACATTACTTAGAGTGTGACTGGAGCTGTGAATCAGTGCTTGTTGGAGTTTTGCATCTGGCTTATGTTCTGACTTCCCTTTTATGAGCTGGAGAGGCTGCCTCTGTTATTACTGTGTAGTGAAAATCCTCTTAAACTCTCCTTCTTGTGAGTGGGTGAAAATGTTTGCCAAACACATGAATCAATAATTGCTTATTTGCCTCAGTGCTCCTTTTCAAAAGCTTCACTGTCCTTTTCTGTGTTTGCACAGATAATCGATGTCTGTCCCCACATGACAATTAACAGAGATAGATAACTTAGGGGCCCTTACTTTACAAAGTCATCCTACAGCTCTGCCTCTCTGAAACCTCATATTCCATTTTTGACCTTTTATCAAGTCTTTCATTGAAATGGCAATAACTTGTATGCAGTGAGAAAGACTTGATGATTATTTTAGTTAGAGGTGTTTTCTGGTTTTCCGTGTTGCTGAAATGCCTGGAGCTCTGTGTGGGACAAAAGGAATAAGTAAACTGTCAGAAGGCTATTAAAATTGAGATATTCACTTGTCTCAATATGAGGGGAAACACTGCATGTAACTTGACCTGGTAAGTTTTCATAAACGAGAGACTGGCTTTTTAATGGCCTTGTCTAACATGTCCATTTTGTTCTGCAGTTGCTGACTGAAATTGAAAATTAAAATGAGGGGAAAATAACCTTCATGATTACAGTTTTCCCTTGGGAACTATTTCAATTGTGGCTTTCTCAAGAGAGAGATTGTGGCTTCCTTTCTATTTCTGTGGCATGAAAATTCAGATTCTAAAGTTGAGAATATTCTAGATGTCAGTTTCAGAAGATACAAACAACTTCCAGGTGCCTGCAATTTGAGGAAGTCTCTAGTTGATTCAGATTGCCATCATGATGTGACCTTTGTCAAAAATAACTGCAGTTAAGTAGTACATGCACAAACTGTGTATGCAGTGGAGTAAGGAAAAGACAAAACAATCTGTTTTAATGGATGAGATTTCTTTGCTGTTTTAGATTTGCATTCTGTAGTGGGAAGGCAAGCTTTTAAAACTCTGTTTTACTTTGTTTGCTATTCAGGTCAGTGGCTTCTTAGTTCACTGGAGGACTGCAAGATAGACTTGAGCTATTCGCACTGTTCCAAATCAGTGGGGCTTCCTGTCACTGTGTGACTTGTTTCGTTCCAGTGCTTGGCTTTGTCATCCAGTGAAAAACTACCCTTAGTGCCATGGTTTATGCCGCTGAAAAATCTGCTTTTTGGTACCACAATTAACATTAGCTGGATGGTAGCACAAAGCTTCAAACTGTATTGCTCCATAGCTCAAATGAACCATAGATACAATGCCTGTACCTGCCTAAACCTTAAAGTATGTTCAGAGTGTTTATATTTCAGTGATATGATCTAATGGCAACAAAATTTCTTCACTGGACAAAAAGTAAGAGGAAAAGAGGATTCCATCCCTCTTTCCATAGGCCAGAAACTACACAGAATCTGTTTGGTTATCTAGAGCCTCTTAGTGGCTGTTCCCATTAGCAATTTAGTTCAGATCAAAGTGTTCTTTTGGAGTGCATCTCATGATTGTCCCATTTCACAGTTCTTTGTTTGATATGAAGCATCTCAGGCACACAAATAGGATTCCTTTCAAATTAAATTGAAAGGAATTACGTACATCAGTTACAAATAAATATTAAGTCCACAGAACCAGACAACAGTCAGTCAAAAGGAAAACTTTCTGTAAAACTTCATTCAGAATACGTAGATTGGCCATTGAGGTTTCTGTAGCAGGATTTTGCTGTGTTGGCCGTCTTCTGTTGCACTGTGTGCCAGGCTCAGGTGTAGACTTAACCAGAGGATCAGCAGCTAGGTCCTGAACTCAACAAATGCTCTAATGAAGTAACAAAGACCCGATAGTGGCAGAGAGTTAATTTACTGTGTGAAATGAATGATCACTCTAAAAGAGTGGATTGTGCTTCAGAAATGGAAAAGTGATTTGTGCTTTCTCAGTATCCAAGTATCAGTATCCAAATAGGACTGCAAGGACTTGGAGAGCTGAAGGAAGGAAGGAGATGGCTGCTTGAGTTACAGGTGTGAGGTGAAGGGCTGGTGTTGCATGTGGCACAGCAGCTGATGCAGTTGTGTTTTCTTCTGTGGCAAGGCACTTAGGTTACCTGTCAGCACCACCCTAATGCAGGTCCCAGTTTTGACTGGCACCTGTGCGTCCAGTTGTGAAGAATTCTGTGTGTCTAAAAAGCACAAGTTCATCCCTAATGCTCTAGAGAAGGACACGTATTTGAGGTTCCTCTCTACCAAATGCGACTGGATGGATGGCATTTTCTTCCTCCACATTCAGTCGTAGAAAAACATGGTTGAGGTGTGAATGGGATGATAACCATACAAGTCCTGCTCCTCTGTTGGAAACTACAAGGTCCTTTGAAGCAGAGCCGCCTAAAGCCAAGAAACAAATAAAATGCTGTAGGAAGAGGACAGTCAGAAAGCAGGCATGTGAACTGACTCTATGATGCAGATAGGCTAGAGAAATCCTTCTAGTGCAAAAGCTTCTCCAAAGTTATTTATTCAGAAAGAAATTCAATTACTAAATCATCAATAATTGAGCACTGGTCATATGTTTTCAAAACACTGAAATGTTGCTGTAGAATTCATCATTAGTTGAAGTATTTTGAAACAGGTTGGAGAAGTATAACTGTCCAGTAGATACTGTTATCCTTTTGCTGTGCCTCTTCTGATTAACTCTTAATTCTTAGATAAATTTTTGAGTGCTACTACTTGACCTACTGTAAGACCCATCAGTGTAAGGCTTGTTCAAGTAGCCTTGTTGTGATAGCTAGAGTTTACATATTTGCCTATCAGCCAAAATTTTCATCTCTGTAGTAGAGTTATCTGGAAGAATATTTTCTGAAGTTCCAGCTGCTTGATTGCAGCGTCATTGCAGCTGAGTCCAAATGTTACTGACTTAGGGGTTTTGCTTTGGTCGACGTGTCAGCACTCACTTTTGTCTTCTCTGTGTGTGGCACCTGGAGCAGAAATATGTCAGGATAACTCCAGGAGAGAATGTTGGAAACAGAATATAATGTGAAATTGTAGGCAACGTTGATCAATTTTGCTTAAAAATGCTGCTGTGGAGCTCTTGTACTTAATGAAGATGTGCTGAAGGGCTTAGTGAAGGTCACTGCTAGCAGTAAGGATTTGTTGAGATCGTGTCTCTTTAAGGGCTGCTGCCAACTTAAAGAAAACCTTCCAATCTCTCCATTCTTGTGTTATTTTGGCTGCTGAGAATGTTTGCATTGCCCAGGAGCAGGGATGGGAGACTAAGATGAAAATTTGTATTTCTGAGGACCTACTGTGGGTGAGTTCATTCGCTTTTGCAGATTTGTCTTGAGAGATGGTGAGCTCTGGCAGATGAGCAAAATACTTTATTTTTAAATCTGTCATGAGTTGTAAGTTGATATTATCACACAAAAATAGAAAAACTTTTTAAAAAAAGTTTATCTACTATCTAGGGTTTGAATTGATGACTTTAAACAAGACCTCCAGTTCTTCAAAACTCCAAGTGTAGGCTTCATGTTTAGTTCTGGTGTAAAAAGACAGCACTGAATTTGAAGTTGTCAAAGTCTCTGGTCCTCACTGTCAGTAAGGTTGCCCATCCACTCAGAATTAAATATCTGCTTGGCGATACATTTGCATCTTTCAAATTTGTGTGTAATGCATATTTTTCTACCTTGTGTTCAGTTCCTTAATGGTGACATACTTTTGCTAGAGATCAGTGTAAACGACTCCTTAGGTGCTTGTACAACAACCAGCAGCTGTCTGTTTCCTACTGGACTTTAACCCTAGCCTGCCAGCTCTAAGGAGAGCTGGTTATACAGCTTCATTTCTTGAGAGGGAGGATAATGGTGTGACTTAGTGGGTATTTAAGAAATACTTGTATTAGTAAATTAGTTTGAATTTTATATAAATACCACTAAATAGCATTTGTAAAAATAATCTTTATTATGTTTAAGACAATGGTATTACCAATGATTCTGTGGAATAAAAACTAAGTGGCATACTTTTGTCATCCCAGAATCAGAGATGTTAAGGAACATGAACAAAGGGAGGGAGCAAATCTTGTTTCTTCTTCTTCTTGTAGGAGGGGTTTCAATTTTAATTTGCTTGCATTTATAGGTTGACCTTCTGCTTTCATAAAGCTATTTGTAAAATTCCACCTGGACTTTGTGTATGTTGTCTAACAGCAATTTGAGGTGACAGAAATCCATGCACATCTTTGCCTCTTCCCTTCCCAGGAAGAGGAGAAGGTTGTAACTGGCAGACTGTGACCCTCTGACCTCTTGAGGCTAGTGGCTTGTAAGGGCAAACATGCCTGGATCTCCCTCAGAAGAGAACAGGTTTTCACCAAGTCTGTTACTGCACCTCTTTGTTCAGAGAAAGTGAAATGGTATTTCTAAGCTGTGCTTCCAAATGAAAGAAATCTGTGGCCTGAAAAGGGTACCTCAGCCTGCAATGTGTTCTGGCTTCCTCGCATGGCTCCTGGTGTCTTGAACTTTGGTGCATTTTTCTCTCCTCTATTGGATACTTGTAAGGAGTTGTAGTCATTTGCGTGACTCTGATAATAGACCACTTGTAAAATCAAAATTGTCAGGCGTGATTGGAAACACTCCCTGCAGAGTCAGATTTGCTATATTTGGAGTTGTTGTGGGGTAATTTTCTTCGCTCCTAATACAGCCTCTTTCCCACACTGCCACTCCATTTTGCAGTCAGTACTATTGAGGGCAGAATCCCTTGGTGACAGAGCTATTGAATTCTGCAGACATGTATGTTATTATCAAGCAGGAGATCTCAGAAGACGTTTTGATGGAATATACAGCGCTCCTATGGGAATGTTGACTTAGGCTCAATTCTGCCTCTCCCAGGTGTAATTCCTATTAGAGACTTTAAAGAATTCGGTGTTGTCCCTTTCAAAAGCATTCCTTATCCCCAGTTGTGTATTTGACTAGCAAGTTCATGTGCATGAAAGGCCACACATTGCTTTCATTGCTTTTTTCTTAATTATGAACACTCAAATGAGAAGAGCAGTTGTTCCTCTAACTAGAATACTGTAGTACAGTTTCCCAGGTAATGGTAAAATTACTAAAGTAATATTTTGGTCAGCTTTCATTTTAGATGATAAATTATGGACGTGAGTTATCACAGAATACTAGTTAATTTCATGGATGGTGTTTGGCTGGTGTTCCAGCAGGTGCTGCTAACAGCAAAACTTGTAACGAGCAGCTGAAATTGCTGTCTGTAAATCTTCTTGAAATGTCTTCAGGTACAGAAATGTGAAGAGCTATTGTCCTTCCAGGCCAAGCCAAATCTTTGTGTCCCTCTATCCTACCTCTTCCAGTTACCAAACCAAATCCCCAGGAAACACCCCACAAGGATGGGATAAATGTTTGTGAAGCTTGTCCACTCTCTTGCCTCAGCATGCAACTAGGTCTTCCATAGCTAAGAGATATTTCTGTATTTTCAGTGAGCTGTGGAGTTTTGCTTTTCTACCAACTTGTTCAGTGTCCTCTTGGGCCTGTATATGCATTTATATCTTGAAAGTCCAGCGGTACACAATTTAATCACTTTAATCACCTCCTTGAGTAGTTTCGAGCCTGCTACCTTCTAGTTTTCTTTGAGACCTCCATCTTTTGTGTTGAAAGAGTTTGCAAACAATTAATTTGCCCTGACCAAGCCACTCATGATATTATAAACCTTTCTCATGTTCCAAGACTTTTCCATGCTGATGTCTTTCTCTGGTTAGCCACTTGTGATGCAGATGGATTAGAATCATCCCTCTAATCATCTTGTTGGCCCTTGTCTGGACTTGCTACAATAGGTCATGTCCTTCCTGTGCTGGGACCCCAGAGCAGAGCAGCAGAATCCCCTCCCTTGCACTGCTTTGGATGCAGCCCAGAGCATGTTTGATTTCTGGGCTGAGTGCACATGGCTGGGTCATGTCCAACCTCTCCAGCACTCCCAAGTCCTCAGCAGGGCTGCTCTGGATCTGTTCATTCCCCAGAATGGGGATATCCCCAGATCTGGGTTGATAGCAGGGTTTACCCTGACCAAGGAACTGCACCTTGCGCTTGGTCTAGTTAAATCTCATGAGATTCCCAGGGGACCACTTCTTAAGCTTGTCCAGATTCCTCTTGATGTCATCCAATCCTTGAGGCATGTCATCTGCACCACTCAGCTTGGTGCTGTCTGCAAATTTGCTGACGGTGCACTTGATCTCTTTGATTAATTTTATTTATCCTTGTTGCTCTTTGTTGAACTTTCTTAGGTTTTTCTACCTTATTCAAGAAGATGGAATTAGATTGTGTTGTAAAAGTAAGCACATTGCAACTTTACACAGTTGTTTAATGTTTTCAATGTCATTCTCTCTTTGCAATTAATTGAGCATTTAATCTGTTTATTTAGTGTCCTTTTCTCCCTATATGGATGCTTTTGTTTTTATCTTTATTGGGCATATCTTTGAAGATATGGTTACCAGAATACTTAGTTGACTTTTAAATCATGCTGATGCCACTACCACATTAGAGCCAATGTAGTTTAGGCAATAGATGCAGAGTTAAACAACATCCCCGTTTAAGGAGAATTGAGTATTGACAGGCCAGTTGTCGTGAAAGTAAGGGAAAGTGTTCATGACTTCGAATTTCCTGATAATGGGTGATGAGCCTCAGGTCTAGGACCATCTTGAAATTAGTTTTAAATCTTTAAAATAAGATAGTTTATTTCTAGTCTCTACAAATCCTCTCTCTCATAATTGTTAACTTCAGCTCTAAATTGTTGACACTGAGAAACATTTGGGACTTGAGTATGAGATTTTATTCGCAAAGGGGTAGTGTGGCTTCTCATGCCTTTACATAATAGCTCTAACATAGACTGCCTTATTTAGGATGCCTTTTATGAGGTGCAGGATGTTGCATCTGCTGGTGGAGGTGAACAGGATCCTGATGTTGCTAGTGATTGTAGAAATGAAGCATTATAAGTTATTGTTTAATTCTAATATAAGCTTATTAGTTCATTGTAACAACAAAAAGAAAATACAAAATCTTACATACAAAGCCGCTGTTGTTAAATTTGGTGTTGACCAATGCTATCATAATTTTCTCTTTGTATTTGAGTGAGCTCCTCTGCCTGGTGACACATGCATGTGACAGTGCAATGAATATTGACATTCAAGTGGACATTATATTTAAGCTCTGATACCAGTACACAGTGTTGAAATTGTTGTGGATAGCCTCAGCTTCCAGAAAGATGTACTGTGGAATTTGTGTGTAGTCATGGTATTGCAGATCATTTGATTGCTGAGAATGAATGGAGCTTCTGTGAGTTCTGGCATTATGCATATAAATATATGAAAATATGTGTATTTGAGGAACTGTTATGCATGGAAGAAAGTTTGGTCCAGTACATTTCAACTTGCAAGATTTTTCCATTCTATTTAATTTTACTTCCATTGAGATTACTCCTTGGAGTTTGAATGCCAAACTTGCATTAGGGAAATGTTTTCTCTTTCAGTGAGGCACATATAACCAGTAGCCATGAATGGTTAGGAATATGTTTAATGTATGTGGGATGGTGCAGACGAGAGCAGTACACAGAAGCTTGGAGCTGTGCTGGCCATTCTTTGGTAGCTAGAGCCAGTTCTAAGAGAGTTTACAATTTGTTTTGTTGGAAGAACCAAGAGCTGATGTTGCACACAAATTTCTCTTGTAGATAGTGCTTTATACTGTAGAGATGTGAAAATAGAGTTCTTTCCAGGAGATAATAAAATGAGACAATCCCATAATCATATTAGACCGTATGCTGTGTGTATTATTTGTCTTAGCCAAATAAAGCTTTCTCTGCAACAGCTGAATTAACTGGTTATTATTTGAGGACCTTGGTATTTACAACAATAAATAATGATAAATATAGATTATCACCATTTCATAGTTTTTGTAATAGTTTGTGATAGTGTAATTGTACTGATATCAGTAAATGTAGTTTAAGATAAATTTTCCTCTAAATGCCCTTGAAATACAAGTTATAAGAGAGAATCAAAGGCACCTGTAATCTTCTAGACTTCTCCAATTAATTTAGCCTCTAGACAGTGCAACCTATATTCAGTTTAGTCCTACAAAGTTATTTGTGCAGCCTAATGATGACTTAAAATACCAATGAATTGAGTTTTAATAATCTATAAGATTATTAAAGAAAATTTAAGACTATGGTTCTTACATAGAAGACAAGAAATCTCTTAAAAGTTTTCATCCAAATCCAAGATTTTTTTATCCATACAACCTGCATTTGGTGATAAAATGACAGTGCTCGATAAGCTGCAGATACTTAAAATTCAAAGCAAAGTTTTCTGTTTCTTTTTTTTTTGTCAAATATGTCACTAGCTTTAGAAAACACTGCATCTTTAACTGTATAATACAAAGTCAGTAAGAAAAATGCACTTGTAAACTAGTAGTAATGTGGATTTAAATTGGAGGGGGGAGTAGTCTTTTTCGTTATAAACAAAGTGTACAGGTTATATGGAATTCCAGGCCTGTAATACTGTAAAATAATTTGGAATGCATGCTTGAAACTACTACATTGGTTCATACTCTTATCCTGGATGTAGGATAATGTGACTTATGCTTTATGAGGAAGATGCAAATTACTAGCTATTTCTATTTTTAAATACTTGCTCATAAAGAACTTCTAAAAATTCCATTGTTATCCTTCATCATACTGTGGTCCTCATAAAATAAGCTTAATACCAAAGCTGCTGTTCTGTTTGCAGAAGAGTATTTTAGGATTGAGCTTGAGTGTGAATGCACGTAACTACAGAATGGGAAATGCCATCTCTTTGTTTCTGTGTGTGTTAGGAAAGCTGCTGGTTCTGTAAATGAGAGTTATAAAGACATAGTTTAGATTAGCACCTACCAGGCTTGTGGCTTAATTCTCCTGAGGCTGTTCTTCTTAGGAGGTATTTGGTGCTGATACCAGTTGGACTTCCATGTTCCTCCTAACAATAAATCCTATATGGCCCTGCTGAAATGAGTATCTACCCAAACAGAAGATTTTCACTTGAATTAAAAAGCACTTAAACCCTGAATTTACAGTAGATTAGGTGTCATTGACTAGCATAGTTACAAAGGGGTCTGTTACATGCATTCATTTGTTATGGGTGTTTTTCTTAAGTATTTACCTCAAGCTTGTATAATAGCTGTAGCTGTGTTTGGCTTAGCAAGGGTAAACACAGTGTTATTTTATTTCAAAGCCCTTTTGCTGAAGTTGTTATAAGAAGGGGTTTAGTTAATTAGATATGCCAAATAACTCAAAATAGTGCAGGAAATGTCCAGTTAGAATAAGTGGTACCAAGCATTTTGTTTAAGTGCCTTTAAAGTTAGTTGTTCTCAGAGCTTTCAGAGTGAAGGTGCTTTTTAAAGCAGTATAGCAATTGCTCATACAAATCATAGTTATACATAAAGGTTGGTTTGTTCGGAGGAGCCACACACCACCCTCAGCCCCCAGTCCAATACTGAGGGAGGGTGGTGGGTGTTTGTATGCATGATTTTTTTTTTTTTAAATTATGATTACAACAAAACAGAAACAAGTATGTACCTTCTCAGAGGGAAGAGTGTTATAAACTACTCAGGCATGAGTTTGAGAAAGTTGAGTAAAAACTTAGTATATGTGTAGTTCAACATAATCAGCTATTTTGGATGTTATTTCAGTATCAGAACTACTGATTAAGTCTTTGTTTTCACAGCACGCTGGCATCATCTCAGTCATGCTTTAGCTGTTAGTTGAACTTCTTGGTTGCCCCTAACTGCACTACATGAAAATTTAGGCAACTTAGTTTAAATTAAATATTAAATTTTAGATACCAACTTAAGTTAGTCATTTGCTAACATGCTTGAGTGTTCTCCAGAGGCAGTAGGCAGTGTTGTAATGATGTATTTGCTAGCCCTAATTGGTGAAAAGAAGTCAAGTAATTAAAAGGCTGTTACTGATCAAATGCAATGTATATAGACCAATTTGAATGCTATTTATTAGAATAATGCCTATACTGTTTCTAAAGCACAGTCTGTTACTGGGGACTCTCTTAAATGTGGGTCTGCCATGTGTCATTGTAGACACTTCTCCATGGCTGGGAGGAAAGACCATCACTTTTGAAGTGCTCAGGCAAGGGAGAATGGGAACATAGGAGAGGTCTGAGAAAAAGTCCAGAGGTCGGATGGTTTAGTGAAGTGAACTAAATGCTCAGATTTTAAATGTAGTCAGCCTTAAAATTGAGATCTGAAAGGAACAAAGGCATATTGAAAATGTAGACCACCGAAGGGGAGAGGAGCAAAACCCACTAGCATGGAGATGCAGAACTGTGGAGTTGGATGTGTCCTGCTTAGTTATGTAAGATAATTTTTAGCTTGAAAATTCCATGGGAATACCAAAAGCTTGCAAAAGTTATGATTAGGTAAGAATGTATCTTTATTTTTGCTAACAAGTAATGGCCTAAACATTCTCTGAATTAAGCAGTGTTATTTTTATGATCTGTTACTATGTGTTCCATGTTACAGGATGAGACCCTTGAATTTCCTGTGGATTTAAATTTTGCTTTAATCATACGAAATAAAGCCAGGCACTAATACTCTTTTAAATCATGTTTATTTTAGTCTACATCTTCTGACACAAGTTCATGGTAGCATTGTCACATTGAAAACAAACCAAGAACAAAAACAAAGCTGTGTTGTGTGTCTTGGAATTATGAACTTACCTTTTTTCATGTTCCTAGATGTGAAAAATTAGGACATCCTTAGTATTTGTCCTTGATCTTACTGCAGTGGATGTAACAGTTGATTGCATTAATTGCACAGTGGCTTAGTGTCTGTCTGGCAATAGCACTGCTGTAGCCAACACACAAATAACACTGCTGAGTGGATAAGATCTCATTTAATGTAAGTGACTTAATCCAAGTTTGCCCTAGGGTTTGGATTTGTAGCAAAAATGCTAGTTTCTTAGAGCTGTTCTAGCTGGAACAAGAACTGCTCTTACTAAAAACTCAAACTAATAAAAAAGTGTTTTATAATGAACTTCTCAAAGCATTTGATAACTTAAATGTTTCAAACATTACAAATTGTTTCTGTTACTTTTAAGATAATTTAATCTTTATGTACAACAATAAAATTACTGTCCTAAACATGAAGATCCAAACCAGAAATTATTTAGAAGCACGTGAGAGAAATTGTGTCCCAGTCAAAAAAAGAAATTTACTTTCTAATTATTTCCTCTTGTTGGCTTAGCTAAAATATGTGTTCTACTAAGAAGCTTATATATTAACATAAATAAAAGCAAACTGTCCATAAGTAAGAACTTGAGTAAATTGAATATAAATAAGTGTGAATTTCAATTGCTTTTCCAAATATTAAATTCTAAGACAGAATGCATGAAGAAATATAAATCACTTAAACACTCACCTAGGTCTTTTGGATTGCAGGGTTAATAAATCTTCAGTGATTCCATATGTAATGGGAAAAGCATTAAACCTTAGCAACTGTGTGATTTGACTGACAAGTAGTTATCAGGGTAAAAATTACTGTTCAGTGTTGTTAGAGAGTTTGTTTTTCTTTTGGGGCACTTGAAAGTTGGGGCAAAACACAGGATCCACTTAGAAGATACTGCAGTATGCTTTTCTCTTAAAACAGTAAGTACTTTTGAAACAAATTTAAGATTATTTACTGCACCAGGAATACCTGCTTGTGATGTTCTATAGTAAATTACTTATTTAAATTAAAAATTCTATTTAGGAATAAAAATACTTATTGAAAAGAAATAATTCCTTTAGAGCACAGAATGAGGGTTTCTTTGCATCACTGAAAATTCTGCAGATTTTTAATGTCTTACCTGTATTTTTCATTGACAGACTTAAATGTTCACAATACTGACATTCTGCTGGGTGAAGTTTTAAAACATGTTTGCAAGTGCTTGAATCTAACAGCTTTGGAAAAAAGAACAAGTGTGCAGAATTTTTGTAAACTCTAATCCGTGCCTTTAGAGGAGATGAATACAATTTGAGATCCTTAAGTGATTTTTGTTCTTGTTTTGGGATGTTGTTTGTTTGGTTTGGTTTGGTGTTTTTTTAGTTGATACAGATGCACAAACATGTGAATTGAGATCAGTGCAGCCACGATATTGAAATAACATGTAACTGAAAGCGAGGGTGATGATTACTATTTAAGGAAGAATTCTAGTATGTTAAATGTCAGTTTGAGCAGCTCCAGATGACATGGGGGAAAAAGAGCCAAACGTGTGTGTGGCAGTTTTTGGTCAATCTTTGAGCAAAGAATAAGAAACACATTAGAAGGATTTTTGTTAGGAATTAGTGTATGAGTATATATAGGTAAAATAAGGGCATTCGCATGACTGCTTAGAAAAAAACCCAACTTTTCTCAAACTGAACCATTTGGACTTCATGGTACTGGAGTGAGGAACGCCTGTCATTGACTTGTCAGACATTGACAGGTTTTTGGATAGCTGTTGGAAGGATAAGGAAATAAGTACAAATTTGTAGCAGTCCTTGGTGGTTCATAGCCAGAGAAATATGCTTAAACAAATAAAAATGATGGTGCTGCTGTTCGTTAATAATACCTTTGAATTGCTCATCACAATATTAACTACAAAATGAAAGTGCTGGGAATGTCAGAGTTGCCAGGTGCTCAATTTGAGCTCAGTCAGTCACCTGCTATTTTATGGGCTATGGAAAGTAGGTGATGAGGTGCTTCAAAGAGTATAGTTACTAGTGCTTATGGGGATATTTTGGTAGCTCTTATTTCTCTGTAGTAACTCTGTGGTCAGATAAAAGGAAATGTTGAACCAGTAGGTCCCAAATGATACACTGTTTCCAAGCATGTAAGCTCTTTTCCATCCTGCATTACCCGGGGAAAGTACACATGTGTACCTCTATGTCCAGGCATACTGTGCCAAGGTACTGTTCTTTGTCTTGTGTTGGTAAGAGTATGAGATCCATGCTTAGTACTGTTCAGGTTTTTTTTTTTTCTGCTTTAAAGTCCAGTAATTTCTAGGAAATGTAGAATCTGCTCAGTTGTTTAGAAAGTTACAGGTCAGATATTGTTGTTCCAGTAAGGACATGTGTAAGGGAAAAATGGGAGAGGAAGAGGGTTAAATTCTGCGACAGAAATTTAGACATACAAATGAATGTGTTCCTTGCTGTTCACGGTTATAAGGTATACTGCATATATTGCCTAGTTTTTCAATTTGTAGCTTAAATGTGCAGTTTTGTGGCAATGTGAATATGAAAATATTGATGATGTTGACTCAGTTCAAATCACCTGTCTTACTTCCTTAGGATTTAAAAATCTAATTTTGAGACTTTACACCGTACAGATTGTGCAGAGTAATATACACCGGTGACATGCTGGTTGCTCACAGGCACTTGTGGAAGAGCTTCATGTTAATGTTACTGTTAAGAGATGCTCTCTGTGTGCAGGCAGGCATGACCAGTGCTGTGGTGAAGAGGCGCTTAGACTGGAACAGTGGAGAGACAGCTCCACATTCTTAGGAGGTTAAGAAGAAATGAAACCTTACAAACTTCTAAGTGTTTCTGATAATTTGATTGAAATTTTAACTGACTTAAACTAATAATGAGTCCTTATTGTTTAATAAGCTCTTCCTTGTCTCTTTGGTTAAATATAGAATAAAGGGAGGAAAGCTCAAATTTAAGCTCAAATAATTGTCTGTTTGGCACATGGAGTAGTGAAAGTGTAGATCTGATAAGAGGATGTTAGAACAAGTTTTTTAAAAAATTTGTTCAACTGAAAAAGCAAAGGCCATAATTTAGCTTGGTGGGTACAACTGGATTTAAGCCCTGTGCTTTTTTCCTTACCTTATACAGAAATTCATAATCCTTGGTAAAAAAATGCGTCAAGTTGCTTCATATAGAGGGAGTGAGTTTTGCTAAGGATGCTTTTTGGAATGATTTTGAATATTAATAACAAAGAGTGTTTATTCTCTTGACTCAAGCATTTAACTCGAGCTGGACATGGTAGTGGCTTTTGGAATTGTTACCAAGGGTACCCACTGGTGCCACAGAAGCAACACAGACACAAGGCTTGTCAGGTGAGGATACAAATGATCCAAGTTGTCATTGGAGATATGAATATAATTTGACTGTCAGTATCTAGGTGTTAAGCTGCGGAAAGGAAGTAGCTAGTTTTTTAGAACTAGGAAGAAAGGTAGGAGATTGTTGATAAGGAGCTGTATTTTTATTTGTAGCCAAATAGCTAGCATTTTGATTTAAAAATTACAGATCCTGCATCCCTTGTTGTGTGACAATCTTCTGCCCACCTCTGAATTCTGTTGCTTTTGATTGTGTCAACAGAATGTGGAAGACTATTACTGGGAGCTGCTAGAGCTCTCTCTAGTAGTAAACTTGCTCATAGTTCAAATCTGCTTTTGAAATAATACAAGTTGCAGGTATTGGTGGTAATCTGCACTCAAGAGCAGTCAGTAGTATTATCAAGGCACTTATGAATACTTTCCAAGGGGTTTTGGTGTGACTGGGAGAGTTCTTATCTTTCAGGAGTGTTGTTAAGCATGTGCAAATTGCATGATGGCCCAAACTCCTGGGAGCAGTGATGGTACACGCAGGTTCTGTCTGATAGAAACACACTGGAGCTGAAGATGCTGAGTGCTGTAGTCATAGCTAGAGGCTTCATAGGAAGGGAGGAGAAATATGTGGATTGTGTTGTGAAATACATGGTCAACTCATTGCTTTACTACATTAAAAATAATGTACTATATGTATACTACATATACATATGTATGTCTATATTACTATATGTACTGTAGTATATATAGTTACATTGTCAAATGCTTGTAGAGTCAAATGGTATTAGGTGGCCAGTTTTGATTAATGATATACAATGTACACTAACCTTGATTTTTTTTTTTTTTTTTACCTACATTTTCCTATTATTGTAGTGTGGTCATGAAGCAAAAATATATGCCAGAGTAACCCTCAGAAGGGGTTGAAGGGGATGAAGTAACCCCTATGAAATTAAGATTTAGGTGAGAGCTGTATGGTGCTTACACAACACAGTGACTATTTTACATCTAGCAGAATTTTATTTGTTCTTGTTTATAAAATTTCTCAGCAACCACAGACTTAGTGGGGGGAGGTACTGTGGCACTTTGAAACTCATTGAGATCTCAACAGAGTTGGGGCTGAGCCTGTACTAATTAGCATGGCTTGTTTCCATGCATGTGTTGTGTTCACGAAAGGTATTTGGCCTGCGACCACAGGGTTCACAGCAAAGCTGGGTTTTGAATTGAATCTCCTGTGGTCTGTAAGCTCTCATCAGATAGGCATTTCATAACTTAAAAAGGCTGATATTTCTGGATCTAAGCTGACCCTTGAAATAACTGAGCACCATCTCTACGATGATGTGTTTATTTCATCAATTCTACACCAGAGCTTGATCATGCTGGTTCTCTTACTTGTGACACAGTTGACCAGCAATCCCCAATAACTCATATACAGTGATGTAAATTACTGTTATTTAGAAACTGCTGGTTGGTACAAAAAGTGTCCAGTGTGAGAATAAGTAAGGCAGCTGTCTTCCTTTGCTTTTAAGGTTGTTTGCTGTTATCAAAACCTGTGAAGGTCTTCTAGAAGGGTATTGAAGAGAACTCTGACCAAGTGACAAGCTGGAAAGCATTTGTAGGTAGAAATTGCATGTAGTCTGGGAGGAAAAAGCTAGAAAATACTCAGTGACAGTCTGTGGAAGGAAATTTAAATCTTAATCTTATACCTTAAAATTGCTGTGATTTGTAGTGTGAAGATACAACACAAATTAGATGTTACTTGGAAAAAGCATTAAATTTAAGTGGCTGAGTAGATCTGAGGCATTTGACTTTTCATGGAAGTGTTGTCACATGAAATTTTGGGTTTTGTGTTAGGTGATAGTACATAGAGATACATGAGGTCTGAGTTACTGGCAAACAGCATGTTAGAACAGAGTGAAATGTTTTCTAAAATCCAAAGAGAAGGCGATATTCAGCAACA
This sequence comes from Cyanistes caeruleus, assembly GCF_971803275.1. NCBI lineage: Eukaryota > Metazoa > Chordata > Aves > Passeriformes > Paridae > Cyanistes > Cyanistes caeruleus. The sequence goes on from NC_141701.1 coordinate 75,060,318, forward strand.
ACAGGTTTACTGAATTTCGTTAGACAATGGAAAAGTAATATTGGTGTTGAGGGCAGGATGGAAGCTATGATTTCTTAGCTACAGTAGAGTTCTCCATCTGAGATCCTTATATCAGCAGTCGGCACAGTCCAGGCACAGCTGTTGGTGTTCTGGCTGCAGATAGCATCTCCTGCTTCCTAATGCATTGTGTCCTTAAACCTGGAGACCAACTGAGCAATTAAACAGCTGAAGGAGAGTATTTGAAATAAAAAATGCAGCTGGACCGTTATTGGTTTAGAAACTACTGCAGTATCAGCGTGCGGGGAGTAGTTTTCAGTGGCTTAGTGACAATTAGTAAGTCAGCTTTTCTAATCTTGCCGTTGAAATTTTAACAGAGCAGAAAAACTGCTAGCAAATGGGTAAAATGGTTTAAATTTTTAGCATTTTTTCTTTTAAAAGGGTAGCAGATCCATGGAAAACGGTAAAGGGTTTCATCTCTTAGTTTTAAAGGTGTGTAGAAAGCAGGTGTATTGTCTTCCTGATGTTGATGATTTGGCTAATTGGAGGTGCTTTAGATTGAGTAGCAGCCTTGCATGTACTAAGGATTTGGCAGTGTGATAGACAGAACTTTTTGTACTTCAGAACTTTGAGAAGCCTTCCCCTCTTAAATGGCATGTATTACAGACAACTGTAAGAAGTAGTTAGCATTTATCAGTTCTTCCTTGCCTAGGATAATGTAACTGTATCACGCTTTTAGCTATTTGGAACATACAACAGGGTGATTTGATTGATTTATTTGCTGAGTACCTTTAGAAAAGACTCCTCAAGGCACACTTCCTTAAATGAGTTGCCTCGGTTTGTCATTTCAATGCATTACAGTTCATATTGCTATTCTTATAGGGGAACTTGCACGATTTTAGCTGAAGATGTTTGTAGGAGAGCTTCTTCCTTATCCCCTGCTGTTTATATTTATTTTGAATTAATTTGTTTTAAAACAAATCTTTATGTTCTTGATGTTATTGAACCTTGATAGTGATTTTTACTGTGACGAATTAGGTATTTTTTGGTTTTTTGGGTTGGGTTTCTTTGGTTTTTGTTTTTTGGGTTTTTTTGGGGGGTTTTTTGTTTGGTTTTTTTTCATTGTGCAGGGCAGGATGCAAAAGTTCTTACAAAGAAAGGTGTTTAAATAGATACACTTCCAAGGACAAAATGAGAGTTGTTCAATTGTAGTATAGGGTTGTCTCATTCCTTGTAGAATGATGAAACAGCAGCAGAAATAAGCACAAGGTAAGTTTTATATTTCTCATAAATGAAACCCCAAACAACCAACCATTGTCACTCGAGTTTCTGGCTTCATATTTTGTTCCTAGAATACACAACTGAAATGTAAATTTGTGAATTAAATTAAGACCAGAACTATAATTTATTGTAATGGAAGGGAAATCTGAATATCTTATACAAAGAGTATTTTTAGAATTGGTTGATTCTAAAAAGCTGACAGCTTTTTCTACAATAGGATTATTTTAGTCAGAAGAAGAAAGTAGTGTGTTCTATTAGTAGAACAAGCTTGGTACGCAACTCAGATTATTGCACTTAAAAGTACTTTTTCCTGTTGCATCAAGATATGTCCTTTCCTCCGGTAGGGAAGTCTTCTCAAAAACTTATAAGGTGTGTAAGGAATTTTAGTTTCAATGTAAATAACAAGATATTTTGAAACGTTTCCACTCAGCCCTTCAGGAATAAGAAATTGTACATGTGAAGCAGAAGAATACAAGTCTGATGTCAAGTATTGTCTTGCATAATCACTTGTAAATACAAGCAAACGGGAGAAATATTGCAGTGCCTGTCAAATACTGAAAATATTAGTTTGTGAGCCTAAGGCTAGCTAAAAAATGTGGCAAAAGCAAACCACAATCAGAAATACCCAAAACAATCACCACTTTACAACTCAGCTCTCTCTGGCATTACACAAGATATTGCTGAGCAACAAGAGTTCTGACAAGGCCTGACTCTACATTTGTCATCTGCTCAACACCTTCAGTTTCTATGTATCTCCTTCATGCTTGTCCTCTTCTGCCTCTGCTCAGGTACTTCACCTGCCTTGCCCTGCCCCACACATCCACTGCTTCCATAGCACTTTCTTCTCTTGTCTGAATGGAGCCTGGATAGACCTGCAGCCCTAGCCCTAGCTGCTGCTGCTGGTCTTCCTGGTGCTGCACAGGAGTGCAGAGGAGTGCAGCAACAGGTGAACCATCATCCAGTGCTGCATTCTCTCCCCTTACTTACTCCTGGCTCTCTTTCCATGTTGAGGGGGACAGCTTCTGCTGTGCCTTCCCTCTCAGCATTGTGAAAAATGAGGTTCACATATTTTTTTATAGAATTTAAAAGTTTAATAGAAAGACAATTAGATAAAAATAAAGTATACAGATACGGCCGGGTGTCTCTGCATTCAGCCAAGACAGCACACCCTACTAACAAAGGATTGTCCCTTAAAAACAGAACCCTACTTCATATTCATAAATTCTCATACATGATTCAAACATTCTTCTTAAGTTTTGGATGTTTCTTTGTTTAGTTTTTGACTCGCCCCCTTCTCAATAAATCAGTCTTGGCTTCACTCAGTTTCACATTCCCTGATAACAGAAATGCGATAAATTCCTCCCCCAGAGCTCTGGTCACTGCTGTCCTCATCTGGACAAGATAATCTAAGAATAGAGGGGGGTCTCTAACTTTCTTTTTCAGTCTTTGGGTTATACAAACAAAAGTAGTTTTTGTTTTAATACTATGCCATAGCTCAACATATATGTATATTATATTACTATTTCTAAGTTTCATCAATAACAGAAATAGAAGGAACTATATTAATATAATAAAGTTTTCTAACCTTATACATATAACATTCATTTTAATATTTGCGAAAAGCCAACAATATAATATGTATCTATACAGCATGATAAAGCATTCTGCACTGGGTGGCCACTGTGGTACAGGGGGTACCTGTGTAGGTAAAAGGACTGTAAGGATCTGCTAATGGCAAGCTGCTGTGAGGGCTCTGAGGCACTCTGGGGGGACGGACTGCACAAGATAGGCCATGTGATGTGCAGACTGGTGTAATTCTGGAAAAAAATAGGAAAAGCATGTGGCCCAAGATTTTATGCCTTTTCTGCTCTTTCCATAGATCTTGAAAGTTTCTTCTTTACACTTTGTTGTTTTAAGTTTCTTACAATGTGTTGAAAACTTATTCTCAAATCTTTCCAATCCTTCCTGATATTAATTGTGCTGTCCTAAAGTTGTATGCTGCTCAGCATGTGTGGGCTGCATGTAGATGCTGTTTCTGTGATCATTTTCTCTAGCCTCTGGTCATTTACTCTTATTTTCCATAGCACTTTTTTCATGCTTGCAGAAATAAAAAGAATTTTTGCAATTTTTCATTGCCGCTTGAGGAATAAATAGCTTAAATAAAAATTATGAAGGCTTCTGCTGACTAGTAATTATTATATCTTTATATCAATACATAGGTCAAAAAATTAAGCTATCAATATAATAAGTTGAATACTTGCAATCATTTGCCAGGGAGAGCTGTAAGTGAATTTTAAGCATTGTTTTTGGATTATTGTTAAGCATCCTAGCTGAAGTCACCTGCAGGGAAAAGCATTCCAAAAGCCTTCTTTTGTGACACTGGCAGGAAAACTGTTGGAAGGATTTGGTTAGCATAGGAGACAAGTGTGGCCTCAGCTAAATCTAATTTAGGGTGGCAAGAAGTCTTAAAGCTGATTTGGCACTCAGCAGAAAGAGCCTGCTGAGAAAGAGGATAAAAAGGATCTACACCTTAGGCTGTAATTCAGTTTGCAATTCTGAAACAGTGCCAGATTGAGCTTCCTGGCCACTCATGCTCGTTCCTATGCATGCTGGATTTGAACAAAACTGAGTCAGTATTAGACCTTACCCCCATGCCCCCATCTTTTCAGCAGATTACTCTTTGGCTGGATCAGTTCCCTGCGGCTTTTCATCATGCAGCTGCACAAGCGCTTCTGTTGGCACAACAGTGAGAGCAGTGTAGGGGCAGGAAAGAGCTGCTGGGAACATGGACCCTTTGGATCAGCTTAGGGATCCACCAGCCACAGTCTGCATCTTCACTTTGTTTAAGCAGAGGAGAAGTCTCATGATGAGGCTTATGTGAAAGCTTGACTTCCAAGTCTAGAGGGCCATGTGAGTAGTCAAGGGTTTTACCTTCCACAGGCTTCTAAGATATCCATGTGTTTCAGCTGAATCTCATTTTAGGTGGAGGAGGCTGGACATCTGAAAATGCCATACTGTGTTGATGACTTTCCTGTGACTTGATAATAGTTGATATGCCCCCTGTAAGCATTGCTGCAGCCCTTGAATAAAACTGTGACATGCAGAAGGTATTTCTGATTCAGTCTTGACTGCTGCAAAATGTCCACAGATGCTCTTAATTCCTCTGTAGGTAGAAGAGCTGAAGATAGAACATTGGCTTAGTTTGGGTGCTTTCATTCTGCTTATGTAATTAAAATGGAACTGTTTAATTGTGTGGAAAGCTTAGCTTGTCTGAGGATTGAGGGGAGTAGAGACTGTGGTGTTCGAACACCGTTGAGTGGGGCAGACAGGAGGTATCTGATTTCTTCTTGCTGTAAATGTCCTTGTAAGCCCTGCTTGCTAGGGTGAGATCCTTCTGAATAAGTTCAGCTGAACACACAATCCATTACTCTATCAAATGATGCATTTAGATAAGATTCCTTGATAAATGATGTCTCCAATAACTTCAGCAGTGACAATTGGCTTTAATTTGTTCCTGCACTGTTGGTGTACAAGTGTCTTCTCATTTTGTTCCTTCAACACTGGTAGGGCATAGGGGTTTTACACTTTCTCTGTTAGCATATTCCTTTTTTTTTTTTTTTCCAATAATTAATGAGTGGAAATACTTAAAGGATGAAGCAAACGTGAGAGGACAAGACTGAGATATGAAAAGTAACACTAGGGCATCTGATGATTCAGTTATCATCAGGTCGAGGGGAAGTAATATGTTACATACAATTGGCAGGAGCATGGCTGCTCAGATACCCAGTGAAGAGGCATCTTGCAAAAAACTCTTTCCAAAAAGTCAGTTGTGATGTTCAAAACCGTGTGCTTAATTGCCTGTTGATGACTGGATTGTTGCACCTCTTTAGCTGGTGCTTAGGTGCTCCTTGAGAGCCAGTAGCTGTGACACTTCTACTTGCTCTGCTCTCAAATAGCATTGACTTTCTGGAAATAGATTTTTGAAAGAATGTTCCATGTAAATTTTAAGTGCACTCTTGAACGGTATCCCTACAGTGATGCAAGATGTATTTTAAGAGACTGACTCACTTTTGAAATTCTGCCAACATTCTGCAAAGAGGAAGATCTGAGTAATATTATTAGTTAGAAAATATGTCTACCGGGACAGGTAATAGCAGAGAAATTTTTTCCCTATACAATGTATCTCCAATAAGCTGGGTGTAGTCTGAGGCTAAAGCTCCATCTACCAATGTATTTAGCATAGTTGAAGAAGAAAACCAGGAAGTTGGTTTTTTTTTTACCCCAAAGACATTTCAGGTTTCTCTTGAAATTAGGTTGTTATTCAAGAAGTAAGGAAAAGTAAGAAAAAAAATTCTCTTTTACATGAGAAATCCTGCTTGTAAATACAGTCTAAGCAGACTAAAGAGTTTCAGATGAAAGCTAGTATGAAAGCTGTTCTTAGGAAGATGTGACTGGATCTACCTGCACACAAGAAGATTGGACTCCTTAGCAGTGCTGGAAGCTACTCAAGCCAATGCCTCAAACAAAAAAGTAAAGTGATGTCAGTTAAGCTAAATTGTGAAATTTAGCTCAAATTTTGTATTTCTGCCAGGCTGAAGTGGAAGTGGAAAATAGTTTTATTTTTTGTGTTTTGTATTAAAGCAGAAGCATAACTAATACTGCCACTGCCAGCTGCTACCAGCATAATTACCACTGTGTGCAGTTTTGGGAAGTGCATCCTGTCCAAGTACTGGCCTTCTTAATTTTCCTGAACTCTGGGCAGAAGCAGTTTGTAGCTCCCATGTTGTTGAATGCTATGGGAGAGAAATACACAGTTTCGGCTTTGTGACCTATCCAGTGTATGTTTCATAGCTCTTTTGGCTGTGAAGCCTTATTTTCCATTCAGAATTGGGAAAAAAATACTTTGGTGCTGTACTTTGTGACCCAGAACTGTACCCTAGTTCTTATTAATAAAATGGAGAGCTGGGACAGCCTTATTCCCTCTGATATTTTTGTGTCTTCCTCATTTAATTTTATGTGAAAACCAGTTTAAGCATCACTTTAAATGAGTAAGCTTTCTTAGGCTGTATATCAAAGAAAAATTGTTAATAGCTTTTTATAATAATCTCACTGAAGATGATTCCTGCTGATAATTAGATATGTATTACTCAAGACAATGGAAACTGGGATATGGGGAGAGGTGAGGTGGGGCTAAGGAGTATTTCTTGTTTTCCCTACCATTTGTTATACTTCCAGTTCATGGTCTCTTTAAATTCCTCAAAATGAGAATAGTCTTCATTGAATTGTTGACATTTTGGCCTTGAACTTCTTGAACTTTAATGCAGTGGTATGGAAAACTGAAAAAATCATGGCCTGTATGTCAAGATTTGTTCCATGTACATAAAATGTGTGGGTAGGGAAGCAAGAAGAAAAATTTAACCAATATGTAGATTGTGGTGTTTAGCTTCTGCACCAAGATATGCTGGATCGACAATTTCAGGGTTCTTTATCAGGTGCCATATGTGTATTAGCTGCCTAAATAAAATTTTCCAGAATTCTGGTTGTGTTTAGAAGCTTATGTCAATATTAGGTTTGAGCCTGTTACTGTGAAGGGAACACTGATTTTCCTAAGAGCAACTCAACTTTCTTCAACACAGTAAATGATCTAGGAGCACTGTGAGAACTTGGTGAAAGGCACGGGTACTCTAGAAAGATCTAGAGGAATGTACTGCAATAACTAATTTGCATAGAAAGCTTATCTCCAGAGTGGGGAAAACTTAACTATAAAAAGAGTGAAGTCTGTGCACATGTGCTCCTAACACAGAAGCCAGGACTAGTGATCCCTCCCCTCCCCTCCCCTCCCCTCCCCTCCCCTCCCCTCCCCTCCCCTCCCCTCCCCTCCCCTCCCCTCCCCTCCCCTCCCCTCCCCTCCCCTCCCCTCCCCTCCCCTCCCCTCCCCTCCCCTCCCCTCCCCTCCCCTCCCCTCCCCTCCCCTCCCCTCCCCTCCCCTCCCCTCCCCTCCCCTCCCCTCCCCTCCCCTCCCCTCCTCTCCCCTCCTCTCCCCTCCCCCTCTCTTCCCTTTCACCCAGTCTCTTTATCCGAAACCTACTGTCATGTGCTTATGTAGGAAGTCAGGGACTAATGTACCAATTTCCATGCCAAGTGTGTAATTACTAATAACATCTTTAAAGCTTTTGTGGACCTTCTGACTTCTGCCTTTCTTTCAACATCTGTGGATCTTGGGTGTTCCCATCCCCTTAAGGGTGGGATGTTGCAGTAGGTTAATAAGGAAGGCTTCCAAGGAAATCAGACCTTAATAGTTTGGGGTGCTTCCTTGATCACTTCAGTGCCTATGTATAGTGTGGTAGGGCAGGCCTTATTTTACTTGTTTCAGCCTAGCTTTAGCAGATTAAATCTCTGTATGTCTAGATAGCTTAGTTTGGTAAACCCTTGTTCAACGGTATCATGAGAGGAGCAATAAAAAGAAGTTCTTATGATCTTTTAAGTTTAAACAGAAATATTTTAAACTGAAATAAATGATGAACTAAAGAACAGCTGCTACTATTACACAGTTGCTGTATAAGCTAAAGCCATAGAAGATGCTAACAGTTCAGAATGTATTCAAGTGTGAAAGACATATAAAACCATAACAGGAGGAAAGGACTGAAGTCTCTGATTGGGTTTCACTGTGTCCAGTGGGTTTGTGTTTGCAAGATTAACCTTAAGACCTTGCTGCTGGTCTTGCTGGCTGATAGGTGTACGTGTAACAAAGCTGCTGTTGAGTCAAGCTCAGGGCTGAGGATAACAGATGTTGTAACTCTCTGGAGTAGTCAGTAGTAACATTGTCAAGTAAATAAGTCGCCAGTTCTGTAAAAATGAAGTCCTTTTCTATGCTTTTTGGTTTGTGTTATAGACAAAATTCTGAACTAAGAGAAGTTAAGTATCCAAACCCCAGCTCTTCCCCTGGCAGAAATCTAGGTGTTTTATATTTATTTATTTTAAATTTTACTGTTTTATATTGGAGTTCTTTGGACTATCTCACTGCTGTTTCTGGGCTCTCACACAAACAGAAAAGGTATGTACTCTCTTCCTCTGTGCTTTATATGTGTCATTACTAGCTAATAGAATTCTTAGTGGGGTTTAAATAGAATAGTTTAGAATGAAGTTTGTAGACCAATGGTGTTTATCAATTGAGTATAAGAATGTATAAGAAGGAATGATAGATACAGACAAGCAGTGCAAAATCTGAAGTTTATAAGTGTGCTTTCCACCTGTTCATAATCCATAAATTCAGTCTTAATGGATTTAGGTTTCAAACAGGCTTTAATGTGCCCTGTAACCAGGAGCCTCTTCATTTTTGCATACATCAGAGAATTTTGTGTGAAATCCATTGTCTTAAAAGGAATTGTTGGCTATTTATTTCAGCTGGGACTTTATGTAGGTTATCTAATGATGATCTTCACAACTTACAGCAGTGTCTTGAAAGGTGCATTTTGACTGTAGGTGAATAAAAATGTGGATTCGCTATTGTACTTGTTTTATAAATCTTCTAGCCTTTATAACTGAATATTCCTGCAGGTCTAGTATAGTGCAATTATTTTCTTTCCTCAGTGAAAGTTCAGAAGTTTTTCAGTTGCAATACAATGGTTGGTAAGTCAAGGAAAAAAAATATTGAAATAATAATTCAAATAGAAACTATTGGGGGTGGAATATATTGGGTGAAGCTCTAAAGTAGGTGTTTGGTTTCTCCTAGTGTCCTGGTTCTCATGTGAACCTTTTGAAATGGTGTTCGTTTTTACTCAGACCTATCTTTGTGTAAGAATATATCATGTTGAAATAGCTTTGTGGATTGCTTTTGATCAGGTCTGACCCTCTCAGTTGACTGGTGAAAGCTGGGACATGGAGTTGATCTCTCAGGAGTTCAAATACTTTTTTCAAACCTCTGTTTGCCTTAAGCAGTCTTGGATTCCACAAAGTCTGGCTGTGGGCTAAACAAAAACCAATGTATTAATTGATAAGTGGGCATTAAGAACAAAATCAACCAGTCCAACCAGTGACAATTAATTTGGAGAGCTGTGAAGTCCTTTTTTAACTGGAGAACCTTTTCCATTGATGCAGTGGCATAAGTTGCTCTATCATATCAGAAAGAAATTAAAGCATCTTTCAGCTTCTGTCAGTTTGATTGCATTGCTGTTAGCCTATCTAAGAAGATTTGCACTCTGTAGGCTTGCTTACATGCATAATATAATAAAATGGTGCAAGTGGCACAGCTGGGAGCTGAGCTGGACATAGAGGTTGAACTGACCTCTTGGCTCTTATCTCTTCTGATACCACCAGAACTACATTTATGTTACAGGCTGTACTTTGTGCTTAATTGGTGAGTGTGGAATGAGTCTACAAAGTTGTCATGTCAACCCGGTTCTGGATGACTTTAAAAGTCCATTAAAATAGATAGTTCAGAGAAGAGTCTATACCTGGAAAAATAGGGATCCCTTTGTAAAGGTTAGGAAATTATTCCAAGAGTACATTACTGCCATAAAACCAGAGGCAAATACTGTAGATTCTGATTCTCTGCTTAAATCTCACATCCCCTCCCCCTCAATCCAAACAACTAAACAAAAACCCAAAACAAAATCAGATGTTTACTCTGTGAATATTACATCTTGAACATGAGCTTGTATTTAATAAGGTAGATACCAAAGTAATTTTATCTTAGAAGTTTTTTTTTAATTTAACCTAAGATATGGTTTAGTTGAAAATTTCTAGATATGTTTGCAGATAATTTTGCATGTTTGAGGTATTTTCTTAGAAGAGTTATAGAGGAATTATGTAGAATTTTCAAAGTCTACACAGAATTGTTAAGCATTAGTGATACATACTGATCAGGGACACAGAGCTGAATGTTAGATTGTATATTGTGGTTGGCATTTCACTTTCCAAAATTAGATTCTCAAAGTTCATTTTAAGTGTTCTGCATGTTAGGTTTTTCAAGGCTTTAAAGAACTTTGTTAATGTATTTTTTACTTCTAGTCATAAATTCATTTTCTCTGTGTAGGAGTTTCACACACAAATTTTTGTTTAACTTCATCTCAGTTACAAAGCATACCTTTTGCCAAGAGGGGGTTTTTTAGGGTGCAGGTTGGGGAGGAGGAGAACTCATAAATTGTTATTATGCTACACCTCTGCTCTTGCCACAGGTAGCCAAATTTAAGATATTCCTGTTAGTTTATCTCCTTAACTGTTTAAAACAAACAAACAAACCTTTGCTAATTTCCCTGAAACACATCCAGAGACAATCTGTCATTGCAATTTGATCTGAAATTTACAATAAAAATAGTTCAAACATTAAACAAAAGAATCTTCAAAGGCAGAGAGATCATTGAGAGATTCAACTGCAGTGTTACAAAAAGTGCTGCCATTGTCATCTGGCATTTTTTAATTCTGCATTACTTTAAAGCATATTCTGGTGGCTGATGTTAATTTTCAAAGTTAAATATATGTCGCCTCAATGGGATAGAAATGAAATGGCTATTTCAGCCCAATTAAAATATGTGTGATATCTGAATAATGTGTATATTTACAGAATCATATAATGTCTAAATGCAGTTAACCAAAGCTTTAAGGCGCTAGAAGCATTTAATGTGATAAACAAGGTCAGCATTTATAGCATTCTTAGAGTTGATAAACTAGTTTTAGGAAATGAGTTATTATCAACACATTTTTAAGTCAGGTCTGATATTGATGTTTGAAAATATTTCAGCTGGACAGAAATTATATTCCAGTTATATAACCTCTGCAGAGAGAGATGCATTTCAATGGCAGATGAAATTGATTTTTAAAAAAATAAATCAAATAAATGTTTGTGACTGACTTGGTGGACTGACCTTCTTAATGTGGATCATTGTCATTTTAATAGAAAGGAAATGCAAGGAGGTTAGTTGCAAGTGGATGAGCAGGAAAGCTAGATGGTGGAAACTTTTCTGCTGAAATAGGTTTCAAGCATACAGAAGCTGGAGGTGCCTATCTGAAAGTTAATCATTAAAAAAAGATACTGTATATTGCACGCAGGATTGTTATGCAGGGCTGACCCAGTTAGCTGTCGGTTCTCAAGGAATGCAACTAAACTGCTTAGTCACCCATCACCGTAGCATTATAGATGAGGATAATGTCATCTGTTGGCTTGTCATTACACTTCTGTGGACTTGAAATGGATCAGTTTGTCAAATCAGGTGAGCATGCAGAAACCAGTGACTATCGCTGTTTCACTGACAGTTTACAGTGTAAAAAACCCCTGCAACAGAGCCACTGGAGTAAGGGAGATGAGCTCCCTTCCTTTGCTTTGGGCCAGAGCCTAGAGTTACTGCACAGTAGGGATTGCCACATGATGAAAAACTGTAGTTAAAAAACTATACTGAGAAGTTTTATGCTAAGATGATCTCTTGTGAGAGTGCAAAAAATTGAGTAGTGAAAAGAAACATAACATTACAATGTAATGCAAAACATTACATTTTTGTATTGTTTAGAACTGTAATCATATCACTTCACTGACTTCCAAAAAATGAGATAAGTGGTTTTTCATGGGTGATGTTATGAAGAGTTTTACAACCTGAAGTCTGTTACCGTGTGTTCTCTGTGATAATCAAACCTGCTACATATAAATTGGTTTGGGTATTTGCTTGCCTGTGATGAGGAAGGATTTTTCCAACACGGAATTGCAGTATTTGGAAGTCTGAAGTTCTTCTCCTGTGTTGGCAAGAGGAATCTGAAACCGCTTGAATCAAGTGCAGCTAAACCTATTACAGTCATAATAGCTAAAAATGCTATAATAAACACAAGCATCTGTGAAATGAAGTTTTCTGTGATACCTGCACTGATTAATGCCATGTCATTAATTAGGAATGGCAGTATCAGAACTGATCTCTCTTGGGCTGCTACTGCTGTTTTACATATAGGAGGAGTAGAAGTCACTGTGGTCAAAACCAAAACAAATGCTGACTTCAGTTGTCTTTATTTAAAGAATAAAGTAGTTTCACCTATTTGGAAAAATCCCTTTTAGAAGCTGTTTTACTTTGCTTCCAGTCAGGGAAGATAGATGTGTTCCTGGAAAGATGGTTTATTGTGGGCTTGCAGTTTGCAAGTATACCATTTTTCATCTAACCATCCATTATGCTTATTATATTTCTTGGTCTCCCAAGTAGAATGCCTTATTTGTCTGAAAATTTGCTACAATTCCCCTACAGGCTGTAGGGGACTGTATCTGTTGGATTTTAAGCTTGTTAAATTTCAATATGTAAAAAGGACACAAACAACATTTCATACACGCACCTTATGATTGGAAAGTTTTCTTGGAAAGAATGTTTGAAATTACAGAGAGCTGACATTCTCTGTTAACCTTTGGCAGAAAGTTACTAAAGCGAAGTGGATGCAAGTGGCTAAACTGTTGGGTATCCATTGACAGGAGTAAATAATCCTACAGTAATTTATAATGTTTTACTACAACCTTACAGTTTTGAACTAGATGACTGGTTAGCTCAAGATTTAATTGTTGAAAACATTGCTATGATTTAATAGTCAATAAAAGAATTTTTAGATCTTCTTAATATATTTACAATGCTAGTGTTTCCTCTCACTTTTTTCAGAGATCTAACTTGTAGGCCTGTGATACTGTTGGCATTTAACTATGCCAATCTGTTGCCAATATTGCCAGTCTATCTACATCTTTTTAACAACTTGTTGCAATCACCTGGATTTTTAATAGGAAGGTTAATGGTGTGATAAATACATGGGGTTTTCTGAGATGATTCACCATTTCCTCTAATTGTTCCCTGTTTTAAGCATAAGCTTGTTTCTGGGTGAGCAAATAAGAGTATAACAATGAGAAATATGTTTAGGAAATGTATTTCTAGGTTCTTAGTGGTAACTGTAGAAATCTGGTCTGTAGACTAGGACTGTTTGAACAGGTTGTGAAAACTGAACAGTAACAAGGAATGTCTCCATGCACAATGAAATTGTCATGTTGTACTTTCCTTGACAGGTCTAAAGATAAAATAGACTTTAGGAGCAATCGGTTCAAGGGGAAAGCTCTTGAGACAGTGAATTAGGGGATTTCCAAGAAAGATTGTTAACAGTTTATCTGCAGAAAAAATGCCACTTAGCAATACAAAGGAAAGCAAATGTCCAGCTAGACTTGAATCAAGAGGTGGATATTGAGGGACAGGAGTAGTGCTGCTGCAACTTTAACAAAATTAGAATGAAGAAGGAAAAAGTGTTGCTGCTGAGTGGTGGGTGGTTTAGTTTCCACTGATGCAGGGGTTGAGTTCCTCAGTGCTTTCTTTTCTACCATGAAGATCTACCAGATGTTTGTACCTACAAAGAGGATTCAGGGAGGAGAGGATCAACCAATAGTGGATTGATACAGTGTGAGGACTGGGTGGTTGACAGCAGCTCTGCATAGAAATTGCTGGCCATCTTGTTGGAAAGCTGAAGATGAGCCAGCAGTGCAGAAGGGTGGTAGTGTCCTGGGCTCTGTCCACAGGAATGCAGCTAGCAGATTGAGATAATCAGTTTTTACACAATATTCACTATCTAGGATGTTGTGTTAAATCCAGCTGGTGAGCCACCAGCATTGTTACATGGACACGTTAACATGTGAGGAGAGGCTGAAGTTCAATCTGGAGACAAGGCAGCTTCAGGGGTACCCAATTGTAACTTTTTGATGCTGAGAAAGGGAACTGAGAAGTCAGGTTATTTATACATGTGGTGGGAGGAACAAGAAACAGTCATGGCAGGTTTCCACTAAAAGGGTAATTGAGCTCTGGAAGAAGTCACCCAGAGAGGCTGTGGAATATGGCCCTGGGAGATTTCCAAGATTCAAATGCATTAAACCCTGAGCAACCTAGTCTGATCTCAGAGCTGATCCTGCTTTGACCAGGAGACTGAACTGTGAGCCTCTGAAAGTTCCTTCCAGTCTGAGCCTTTCTGTGTTTGGAGCCAGGATCCACATTATGCAAAGCCAATGGGAGCTGCTTTGGTTTTCAGGGTCCTAAAATGTTCCAGGTACCTTTGTTACCTGACAATCTTTGGATTACTTATTTCAAGTGAATATTCAAGTTCTTTGTATACCCTTTAAGTGAACAGGCTTCTGTTCACTTAAAGGGTCTACAAAGAACTTGAATATTCACTGTCATTTAACATTTTAAAGCAAGAATGTACTGAGAATTAAATTAAAATAAGATTTAATATTAAAAAAAAAGGATTTGCAGAATGAGAATTGTTTCTATGACTAGTAAAAAGTGTACCTGTTACCTCCAAATCCAAATCTCTCTTACATGCTCATGTAAACTAAAAATAATGGTTTAGAAGTTTTATTGGGGAAAATGGAGTAAATTCTAACTTGATGGTTTAATACTGCAATGATGCTTCAAGAAAAAATAGAAAACTAGCATGGGGATAAGACTCAATGAAAGGATACAGAAAATGAGGACAGTGGTCTGTTTATAGCTTCACCTTGTGTGCTGCTGCTTTTGCTAGGTGTGGCAGGCCGTTGCAACAGGATGTGGAGTTGTGCCTTGGAGACTTGTCTGTGCTGGGGCTGAGTGAGCGGCTGGTGGTGGTCTCTCAGGGCTGTAGGCAGACACAGCTGAGCTCCTTCCTCCCAGTGCACATGATGCAGGCACCCAGGCTGTGACAGGCAGTTGTTACTGGGTAGAAGTGAATAGTTGCAGGCCTGGCCCAAATGTGCCTGCCATTGCAAATGAAAGAGTTTGCTATGTGATCCATGTTTAGCTTGGAGTTAGGTAGCGTATATTAGACTGCCTTTTTTCCCCCCAATTCTTTGGGGAAAATAGTTTCTTTGATAGGCTTGCCCACATGATGTTGGCAAGGCCAGCTGTAGTACTACACAGATACTTACTGGCCTGTCACAGTGAGCTGCATTCATGTTCAGCAGTAAACCCTGGCACCCTGTTCTAAGTTGAATTGCTTACATAGTTGGCATAGCCTTACTGAAGTAATTGCTGATGTATGGAGCAGTGTTTCTTGGTAAAACACTCTTTCAAGTGCCTGAGTCATGTTAGAGGCATGTTGTCTGGAAACTGGTGAAAGAGATTCCTTGTTGGTTTCCTTTGTACTCTCATTTCCTGAAGAAGAATGAGGGGTTTATTAATTTTCTTTTTGTGTAGACTGGCATGGAATTGTGGTGGCCCTCAGCTAGGACAGGCTGTGTCCTAGGTTAGTTGGCAAAGGTATCAGTGCTGTGGATTGACACGCTGTCTGTGACATAGATCAAATGCTTTCCCCTTTGTGTAGCTGACTGCCAGTGACACACTTTCTGATATGTGGATCAGGAAGCATTCTGCTTCATGATGAGCACAGGAAAATGGTAGAAGGAGATTTTGTCTTTGTTGATTTGCTCAAAAAAGTATTTTCTTAGTTATATCAATTTATATATATGTATTTTAAATGAGCTAATCTGCTGTTAACTGTTTTAACAAAATCATGCTGCTTTGTTTGGAAGTGCTGGAAATGAAAGGCAGGGTTTGCAAAGTATTGGCAAATCTATGCAGGAATTATCTGGCTTGTTCCTAATTTTGCTGTATAAGTTGTTAAACAAGTCTGTGGAAGACCAGTGCTGACAGGAGGCTGGAGTCTTTGTCTGCCAAAATACTTCTGCTGTACAGTACAGCAATAGTATTCCACAGAATAGTGTGAGAGAAAGGACTGTCTTAATTTGAGGTCGTCCTCTTAAATGTCTTTGAGTTCTTTAAGCACTCAAGTGGCAGTGCCTGATTTGAAGTAAATAAGCATATTACCTTTTTCTCTTGTGTAAACTGGGTTTAGGTAATGCAGAAGCCAAATCAGAGTTCTGCTTTTCCTAAAGCATTAAGATATCTGCCTGTGAATAGAGCTTAGACGAGTCTGATAAGATGTGGCACTTCACAAGAGCTGTCCTGGAGTAGAGAAGTGGAGATGGCGAGTGAGTTTGCCCAGAAATGTTTTAGTTACGGCCTGGATTTCTTGTGCTAGCACATGTGCCTCTCCTGGGAAATGACTGAAATTTTTATATTGTTTTTCATGTTTCATCTTTGTCAATCTACCCAAATGAGCCATTTCTTTTGTCTGAGTGCAGTAATCCCTCATTCTCCTAGATGGCATTAAGAGGTTTAAATCCATGGGTTATATTATTCAGGTATGTTGAATTTTGATTAGAGATGTTGAAAGAATAAAACATTAAGGTAAAGTCAGACAGAATATTTTTTTCTTCACTATAATTTATCTTAATGTTTTATCATCTGGTGCTGTAGGCACGAGTTACCCTGCTAATGCTTAGTTTGTTGTTAATTAAATTGTTGATGGAAAGTGTTATCTAAATCTTAGGTATGTCTTACATTGAAATTATTAATTTATCAGTCAGTTAATTGTGCAGGTTATTGGTTTATATCTTAGAATAGTAACTAGACCGAATACTGGGGTGTTGCTAGGGTTTTTTTAGTTCTGCTTTGGAAAGGACTTTCTTGTGTTTGAGGGATCAGGAGAAACTTAAAATCTATCACTTCAGTTCTCATTTTCTAAGGCAAGTGTGTATGTTGACTTTGGATTCACTTCAGTTTTCATTTTCTAAGACAGCGTGCATGTTGACTTTAGATCACGGCAGTATCTTCTTGAGGAGGATAAGCATTTCAGAAACTGGGGTAAGGATGTTCAGGGATAAGTGAAGGATTCTATTTCAAGTAAATATAAACAGAATGAAATGATTAGAGAAATAATTTTAATAGTTATATACTTACACAGGATCTCCTGTTCTCATGTACACTGAGGTATTTTGGGTAATAAATCTTGATCATATAATTCATAAAAAGAAAATATAAGACTAAATTTGTAGTTGATCCAAATACCAAAAAACCTGCAGATCCTTGAAGTTGTCAGCTCTAAAGGTGGCAGTAGTAACTGAGAATTGTTAGTGGACATTCGACTAGTGTATGGATTCTTCAACTGAAATAGTAGGCTTGTGTAAGATGAGTGGGTTGACTGTTGAGTTAGAATTACATGGTGTGTTTTGCTGCTAGTGGTGGGTGGCTTAAGTCCAGACACTCAGGTGGTGAACTCTGTTATTCAGTTTTATTGGACTGTTATTGTCTAAAGAAAAAGCATTAGAAAGTTCAGTTTTTTAAATAGAAATTTTAGATAAATTTATAAGGAAAAATATAATAATAATAATGGTATTTTTCTTGTCACAGGTAAATAACAAAAGCTGTTATTTATAATAGTGGCCCTTTTTATTGCTGAGTTTTGTAGTTACAAGATTTTTAGCACATGTCTCCAGGCTTTTATGTAGCCAGGAAGGAGACTGTGTTTTTAAGCTGTCCTCTGATCTGGAAACAGTTGCATCTGGGTATTACATAGGATTAAATAGCAATCATTGTCAAAGCCTATTTGGTAGTAAATCCAGGCAGGGCAACTGTTAAGCAAACTGACAGTCAAGCAAACAGTACAGGCAGAAGATATGCATTGACAAAGATGACTTGGATTTGGGATATGTACTGTACCTTTTTTCATCTGACTGCGCAAACAAGATTGAAAAACGTTTTGACTTGGAAATAGAAGATAGAAACCTAGCATTTCTGGAAACTACATCAAATTTACTGGGGTCTTGAACTCGAATCTGAGTGTTTTGAAATAGGGATTAATTTTTCCTGATGCCTATAAGGGTTTAAATTGCTGTTGTTCCCAAGCACCATTTAGCGTATCCATTCTGTTGGCCACAGATGTGTTGAGTCTCTGGGGATATGAACAATGTGTTCTTATAAATGGGATGCAAAACAAAAAACTGGTGTACTGATACTTCTGAATGGTAAGTCACTTGACTATTTCTTGAACTTTGTGTTGTACTACCATATTATTGTATAATACTCAAAATGAAATTGAATATGTAGCGATAATGTGGTAAAATCATCTCTACTTCTTAGTTAATGACCTTGTAAGATGGAGAAACAGAAAACATAGCTATGGTGGGTGAATCTTGACAGTGCTTGACAATGTGTCAAAGCAATTCTGTATTCTTTTACTCTCCAAATAGATGTGGGTAACACTTCATGTTTTAGCATGATGTAAGTGATAATGGCAGCTAGGGTATTAGGTGTCAATCAAAATAGTGTGCTTGTAATATTAGTCATCCACTGAAGGGAGCATAAATGCAGATACTGAACTCATTATGAAGAAGGAATGCTTGTGGTGTGTTCGGGGTGAATACCACTTCCAAGTAAAGGAAGAAGACTCTAGAGATAAAGGATGTATACAGATAAGCAAGTGGCTGCCTGTGTCAAAGTAGCATTGCTCACCTGACAACTATTTGTTTCAAGCTGATCTTTGAGCCAGTTGTTTTCTTGCTGTGAAGCAGCTATTCTAGAGAGTGAAGAATTCAAAGGATGGCATTGTAGCTGACTGGTGTTATGCAGTAATTCTAGCCTTTGTAATTTGATCCACGGCTTTCCGACAAGTGCTTCTGTCTGCTATAGGTTAATATTATTGTAAAGTAGGGTTTCCATGATGCTTCTCTTAAAAAGAAGTATGCATATCTTCTTGGAAACAAGGAGAGCCACTGAAGATCTTTCCCAGCTGAAGACTCTAACTGGCATATGACATACAATTACCTTTACAGGTACCATACTGGGCATGCCACAGTATGTTAAAATCCAAACTCAGTTGAGCTGCTAATCTGTGGTACCCCTGAATAGAAATATATGGGTGCAGTTGGTTTAGATAACTAATTCCCTGTGTGTTTAATGGGCTGGAATTTCAGAACTGGGTTAGCTCAATGGTCAGTTACTGGAAACAGCTCTTCACTAATACACTGCTGTCCTACTGTAATTTATCAGTGAGCAGATACCAGGCATGTGTTGAGTAAGTTGATCATATTATCTCTTGTTTTTTAATTGTCAGTTTAAGGGACTTTTTTTTAAAGTCCACATTATACATGTCTTTTGCTGTGTGATATAGGCATGTGTGTTAATTGTAGGCAGTCACTTTGTTGATATCCCTGTGCCTTCCTGTTGGAGGTGCACATACCCATGTGGATGGAGTGCTCTGATGTTGGCCAGTAACTGTCAGTCTGTCTTCCCTTAAGGAAGACAAAGATGAGTATTTCATCCCACATTTTTAAAACAATATAATATGTAAAGTGAGTTATAGATATTTGACTTAACATGGAAATAGTAGACTACTGACATGGTACTGATTAATTAATCTAAGAATACCCAGCCTGCTTTTGGTAATTACTGTAAAACTATGGCTTAAGCTGGCACTGGCACCAAAAGGGAATGTTTGCTGAATTATGCTCATGACAGTGCAGTTGCATGGAATTTGACAAAGCCCATTCCTTGGCTTTTGGTGTGTGCCAGTGCATGTGTGCACACATTTGCCCCTACAGCCATTTCATGAGCTGTCAATAACTGTTTGCACAGATGTCTGTACCAGACAAATTAAAATATTTTAGTTTCATAGTGAACTTCTGAGTTAGCACTTTGGTTAAGTCTTAATGCGTAATAATGGATTACCTCCTTTTTTTAGAAAGCTGCAAGCAACTTTCCTCTAAATCTTTGTCCACAAGCTGCCAATATTTACTTCCTGCCTACCCTAAATGTAACATATTGCATTAATATGTTTGTTAGAAGAAGTTCCAATGCCTAGTATAATGAAGCCTTCAATTCAGTTGTAATCTATTGGCGGGTGCTGATAAACTACCAGGTAACAACACTGGGCTGAATTGGTAAAATAGAAGCAGACTGGAAAGTTTTACTTCTTATCTAGAGGCTCTGTAGCAATTCTTTCTTGCTATAACTCTAATCTAAGAGTGATTCAGTTATTTGGATATAGCAAAGCAAATATTTGGTGGCGATAAAGGGCTATTGTTCAGAATCATAAGCCATTTCAAACAGAAAAAACAGGAAATCACAATAAACTTGACTGTCAGATTTAATTGGAAACCTGTATGAGAAGTCAAATTTTTAAATACCAATGCCTTTTAATGTGGAATAGTATGTTCTAAATTGGAAAGGTAAAAAACAGTCTGATAAGGTCAGGGAGCTTAAATCCATAGAAAGTCATTGAGCCAAAAGCCTGACAGATGACAGTTCAAAAAAATTTGGATGTAAGAACAGACATTTGAAAAGTGATTTTAATGGCAGTCAATTACCCAGAGAGGTCAAAAGCAGGCCTTCTGTAAGGATAGGATTATCTCACATCTGCCAGCAACCCTCACATTTGGTAGGCAACTTATAATTTCTCATATTGGCCCTGTTTCAGAACTCTTTAGGACTCATTCAAGGTATTTTCTCATAAATCCAAATAAACTTCAGCTTTGTTGATTTTGAATCTTAAGTGAACTTCCTTTACAAAACAAAGCTATCAAGAAGGCAAGTAGAGATGCTGGATTGTGGCGCTGTAACTAAGGTTCTTAATGTTATCATGCATATTGTTATTTCAAGCATAAGTCACAGAGTAAGTCTCCTTAGTTCAAACTTTTGCTTTTTAAAGTCTCAAGTACTTCACAATTGCTTTCCACAGATGTTGAGATGATAGTACCACTTTAAGTCTGCTTTGAAACCAGGGAATTTTTGTTGCTGCTGACAGTATTATTGTTCTGACTAATATATCCTGCTAGCTTGCTTGCTGCTCCTTCTTTCAAGGTTTAGAAGCCATGGAGTTTGTGCTTGATGCTCAGTTACTGAACTTAGAACTCAGTTGCCACTGGAAATTTACTGATTCAAATGAACTGGGATAAATTTGTATACAACTGGATTGCATGTGATAATGGACTAAGTTTTGTTTCTGATTCTTGTGATAGCGGCAATATACTGAACCAGAACATCTGCTGGAGGAAAGGATCTCCAGACATCTCGTACTGCTGTACATATACTTCAGCTTCTGTTTGGTAACTTCTGGACTAGTCCTTCTGATCCATGTAAATGGATAGTAGATAAAATGCTCCCATCTACTTAAATTACCCTTATAGTCAGGTCCTGCCAGTGAACTGACCTGTTGTCAGCATGAGCAAGGTTGATGCAGTGGTAATGAGGATAAAGTATACCAGGAGAACTGCATGTAGAAAGGACTTGGGAAGAACATTTTTAAATATCAAATTTATTACGTGATGCTGGTTGTATACACTTGTGCTGAGTTCGGTAAACATAAAAAGGAGGCTGTTTTATGTATCAGCTGTGAAAACTTTTGTGAGAGTCTGTTACAGAGAAGTTGCAGTCCAGGTCTTGCAGTCTAACTGTGCTCCGGTACATAATGTTGGACTCAGTACACTTCCCCCTGTGTTGAGTCCTGAATACATTCATTATCTGTCTATACCAAAATGGCTTGTGCTGAAAAATGACGTGCTACTACTTCCTGTTCAAGCTTACAATAGCTGCCAGGCAAAAAAAAAGGTTCAGTAAACCTCTGGCATGAGTTAATATCACAGGATTTTTCTTTTAAATAATAGCAGATAAGAGAGTTGGCAATTTGAATTGGATGTCAGTATTGGAGCTCAAAAGCAAGTAAGAATGACTTGGGTACAACAAAAGTGGCTATATACCAAAAGCACTTTAGTAAAGAATGCTTCTTATTTAATAATGTGCAAAAATAAAAATATTTGCCAAACTAAACAATAAAGCAACTGTTGCTGTACTGACACCATAAACTTGTGTTTTAATGGGATGAGAAGGGTTGGGTGTCTAAATAAGAAAGATGAAAACAGTTTAAGAGAAATATAATTCCCCTTTTGTTACTGTTCTCTACAGAAGTTAGTATTTCTAATTAAGCTTGCTAGGTCACTTAGAAGTCCATACACCTATGGACTGCTAATTGGTTTTAGAATTTAAAATCTTCAGAGACAACTTTGTGAATCTATAATGATGTCAGGAACTGAAGACATGAAGGCAGAGGCATTGTTAAAATCTTACCTAGTGCTTTTAAAATACATTGTAGACTTCTGAAGTAATGGATTCATACACTTGCCAAAGTACTTTGCTGGTTTTTAATGCAATTAAAATGTTAGCTCCTATTGTTGTTGCAAAGAGCTTTACCAGGAAATCGTATGCATTTAGATTTTTTTTTTTTTTTGTAGAGTGAGTCAGTGTAATAGAAGACCAACAAACCCATTTTAACTGATCTTAAAGTAGGCCAGTTTTGTGAACTTAATTAAAATACTGTAACTTCCAGTGGTTGAATTATTGTCGTTACCCTGATTTGCAGATGGTATCACATGGTATCTACACGATACTGCACAATGCCTGGTAAGTCTCAGCATGTTCTTTAATGGCATGAATCAGAGGTGCTTGAACATGCCCATGTGAGGAATGCCCTCTATTGAAATAAAATAATATGGAAAACATTTGCTGTGTTGATATTTAGGAGGTAGTGTTATGCAGGTGAATGTCTGGACAGTTTGGGCATATAGCATCTTTTTATTATCCATGCACTGAGATTATGTTCTGATTATCAGAACACTGAGGGGTAAAGTTGATGGGTGAGTACTTGTCTGTGCTAACTGAAATGTAACTATATTTGTTATTTCAACTGGAGCAACTGGATCAGCATCCATAGTTACGGTGTTAAAAATTTGAGCACGCAGTAGCGAATGCTAACAACAGTTAGGCTGCATTTGTTGTGCTGGCAAGTAGTAGGAAGTAGTAAATTGCAGTCAAGTTTAAATAGCTTTTTACTAGTTTTGCCTGTAAAATTAGCAATATTTCATAGATGATCTTTTTTTAAGTTGAAGGAGAATTTGACTAGTGCTCTTGGGAGTACAATGCAGTGCCCCTACTTTCAAATAACTTTTTGTTCCCAAATAAAATTCTTATATTATATTAATGTAATTAATCGTAAGAAACATTATTGTAATAGATTCCAATTGTTTGATGATGCATGTGAATATTAAAGCTATAGAAACAGTTGCATGAATGTCTTTGGAACATTATATGTACAGATTTCTGTCCTAAATAGCACTGGGAGCTATTTGCTTTGTCTTGTCTCAGTATTGTATATGCTACATATCTTTAATAAAAGTGAGACTGAAGCTTATTTACTTGTGACTTGAGGATAGGTGAGCTGCTGAGAAATGCTGGATTTAGGTGCTGAGTTTTGGGAGTGTGCTTCTGACCAGAGTCGTGAAAGTGCACATGCTGCATTTATAGTAACGTGTAGCTGTTTGCAGAAATGGAAGAAAGTGAAGGCAAGATGTTAATCTTTTCTCATTGCAGTAACGTAGGCGCTGAGTAAGTTGGAGTTCACGAAGAAAACCCATCCTTGATTTAGGTTAAATTTGTGTACTTCAGTAGCTGTTTTAAATGTAGCTCTAATGAGATTCAGGCTGCTTGCCTTTGTCATCTGAAGGAGATCATCTGCTAGAACAAATTTGATAAATGAAGAATGAAATCTCCCTTTCTTAGTCGTGACAATCTGCAAAATCCTTTCTGTTTATTCTTGTCTGAAATCCGTTCATAAAGCTAAACGTGCTAAGGGTCTTTTTCTTTCTAATGAAATTTCCCAAAGGGATCAGATGGGGGGAGTGTTTTCGGCAGTGCGGGGAGAGGAAGGTTGACGTGACTCCAGATCGCTTCTCGCTGTGCCTCCGTGCGGTTTGGGGGATGGATGCGGGGCTGCAGCTCTGGCAGCGCTCCCCCGAGCGGCGCGGTGGCTCCGCCTGCACAAAGGCGGTGATGTAATGCGGGCTGCGCTGCGGCGGGCAGGGGAGCCGCGCTGCCCCGCGTCCCTCCCGCCGGCCATCGCTCCTCCGCCTCCTCTGCCTTCTATTGTCTTAACCCCCACCACCCCAACACCCCCTTCTTTTCTTCTTTTTTTCTTTTTAATTAACGCGGCATGTGTGGTGAGAACACACACCTGCTCGGAGTAATTCGGGCTACAATGTCTAACGTAATCCTTGAGCAAACGAGACGTGTGTTGGACATCCCTTTCGGCGTGCCGTGCTAATCTTGCCCTGCCTTAAAGGCAGGGAGGGAGGGAGAGAGAGAGACATGTTGCTGTTAGCAACCGCTCACATACTAAAAGTGAAATACTCAGGCTTTAATTCCCCTGCGGACTCCTCATTGCTACTCTTTTTTTTTTTTTTTTTTTTTTTTCGAATTGGTTCGTTCGTTCTATCGAGTAGCATATGTTAATCAGTGTTTTAAGTAAAATCACCTCAGCAAAGAAAAAAGGGAGATGCTCTGATGTCAAAGATTATTTGTCCCCTTCTCAGTGGTTCTATCAGATGCACACCTGAAGTTTAAGGGTGGTATAAAACAAGCTGTGGACAATGCTTTTTCTCTGTCATTTGACTGATTAGGAACTTGATGGTTTTTGCAACACAGCATGAAGAAAAGCATCTCCCTCTTCTTACTCACATAGATTTCATGTATGTGCACTGTAATGTGTTAGAGAAGCTGGGATTCATCCTACATTTCCTGTAGGATGCTCTTACAGCTGCAAAATAAAAATGAAGTGGGAATTTGAAGGAATGAGAGCTGTGCACAAATCAGGTTATTTGGCATACATCTTGTTGCAAATGGCTAGTTTTCCCACAGAAGGAATATGAAATATCCTGCAAAGAAAGGAATGGGAGGAAGGAAGAATATTCCACAACAAAAAAAAGGTCATTTAAGTATTAATGTTTCAAAGTATTAATTTAACTGAGCCTAATTTTTGCATATGCATTTCCAAAAGGTGATGAAAATGTTGTAACAAAAGTGTGTATATTTAAAAGAAAAAAGTGTGGAGAACAGGAAAAAAACCATAACCAATAAATGCCTAATCCTTGGATCTATGAATGATAAAAAGCCCAAAAGTAACACTTTATGCTATAAAAAGATATTTTTACTGAAGAGTATGCAATCTGTTTCTTGGTATTTTTGATTGATTTCAGGGCTGATGGAAATAGTTCTTCCTATTGTTGCTCAGGATAAAACAATGCAGGACGATTTTCAAGCTGTTTTAAGTTGCTTATTTTTACTGGCCTTGCTGTGGTCTTCATCAATTTCACTGTGGAAAGAGATTTCTCCAGATGGTGGTTTGGAACAAGAGCCAAAGGACATGATCTAAAATGTTATGTTCCAGCTGTTGCTGCACAGAATTTAGAAGCTACTGCCTTCCACTTGATATGTGTTTTGAACAGAAAAATAAGTAAGATTGCTTACAGATCTTGTTGTTAAAACAACTGTGTGTTAAACCAGCCTTTTATAGGAGGCTGGGTACCCTCCTGATAGCCCTGAGAGTGTAGACTCCCAAGCTATGAGTGTCTGCAGCAACAGTGAACAGGGAAAGTGTCTGACTGCAGTGGGAGCTGTGTGCTGCTGATGGATACCCTGACAAAAAGGTTTGCTACCTCAGCAGGGCAGTGAATTGAAGTATCACAGCACTTAGAGATGGATGAGCAATTCCCACCAAAACAAATGAACTTCCAACAATGTCTGCAGGACAGCAAGAACAAATTGAACATTGCTAAGGGACGGAAAAATTTAGGAACACAGCTCCTCTTGCTTAAAAGGGGAAAGCTGGTCAGATTTTGATCATTTCAAGTTGCAATTGAAAAATGGATGCTTATACTTCTGTCTTGCACATTTCATAGGATCAAAGGGTAATTAAGGGTGGAAATAACCTCACTACAAAATATGGATAACTCTAAGGTTCTTGTTACACACTTAAAAGGAAATTGCAGATTTTTAGCAACGATTTAGCATTTTGAATTTTCTTTAACTTATATTCTTAAGACAGCTCTTCAGGTTTTGCAGCATGCACCTGAGGTAGCTAATTTTTTGGTAATTGTTCTTAACTGAGGAGTAGCTGAGTATGCCAGCTTCCAAGAAGAGTGAGATTATTCCGTCTGTGAAGTTGTCTGAGTATTTTCTGTTGACTACACTAGCAGCCTTCTCTTGTCCCACATCTCTCTACATGACATTGTGCTTCTCCCATAATTTTCAGAGATGGGAGGTGTGTCCTGTTGTCAGGACAAAGCAGAGAGCTGTTGAAAATGGTAAGAGAGAACCTCTTAACACTTAGCAAATATGCCAAAACCTGAAAGTGACTTAGAGATAGTAACTTTCTAATGAATCTTGTTTTCTTATTTCAAAGCAATTTCTCAGCTGTCTGTCTCTGTGAGGTCCTGTTTGCCACTGCACGTGTGCTCAGTACTGATGTGGTGCTGTTCCCACAGCATGTGTAGGGAGTGCTTAGGATGCAAACCA
Source organism: Cyanistes caeruleus (assembly GCF_971803275.1). Classification (NCBI taxonomy): domain Eukaryota; kingdom Metazoa; phylum Chordata; class Aves; order Passeriformes; family Paridae; genus Cyanistes; species Cyanistes caeruleus. The sequence goes on from NC_141701.1 coordinate 75,086,798, forward strand.
AAATGGGAATAGAAGGGGCATTTCTGTGAGCTGCTGTGATTAAAGTGAGAGTTTGAAGGTATAAGGTATATGTAAGGTATAATGTTTTTTGATGAGTGGGTTTTGAGCCTGATCAGAGCTGGTGGGAGTCAAAGGTGTACTCCTGGAGTTGGTTTGAATTCAGGACTAGGATCTTAACATTATATGATTACACCAAATAATTTGCTGAAGCTGATGACTAAGGCTGCTGGCACACTCTGAAATCATGCCACTTTGATGGTATGCCCCTTAACTGTATTCTTGTTGAAGTTCCCCGGTGATTTTAGAATCTGGACTGAGAAAAATGAGTTGATAAATGATGAATGCCAAAGTTACTGATGTTGCCCAGTAACCTATATGCCATGAAAAAAACCTGCTGATAATTCCTTGTTAGCTCTGGGAAGAAAGATCTGCAGTCTTTAAGATGCCATAACAGGTGTACCTAAAAGTTAGTGTTCCTGAGATGATTCTGAAACTGGTCATCTGCAAGCTTATGGAGCTTGAGAAAATATAGAGAATTGCAGTATCCGCCATAATTTTCCTGAATTCTCTTGCTTTGTTGCAATGTGAAAGATGGTGTGAGATTGCTGAGCAGCACTGAATGTAGGCAATGTCTATAATGGGAAGCAGTTACAGTGCAGTTGGTGAATTGACAGCTCTGATTGCTCTATGAATCCTTTACTTCCATCCAGAAGTTAAGCCTACCATAAAACTGAAATTGGCACTTCAAATACTTGAGTTAAAATCTAGGAAAGCTATCAGTAATCCCATACATGCAGTAACTTTAGTTACCTTTTGGTAACTTTGGTACCTTTTGGCCTGTGCCACACCTTTGGGGTATATTCTTGCTTACTGACAGGTTTTTGCTGCTTATGAAAATTTAATTTTCTTTCTCACCTTTGCCACAGTAGTCTGATTTAATTTATAAACCCAAAGACTTGCGGAGTTCAGCAATCATTTCTTAATATGCTTGAAAAAGAAAGAATCTAATGGTTTTGCTGACTTAATTGTACTGGTTTTTCTGTAACAACTTCAGATTAAGAATATAAAAGTTTTCATAATGGCTGCTTGTGAATCTCCTCATATCTTGTTTAAGACTATTTTTCATTGAATAATAACTTATTTATAAACCTACTTGCGGACTGATTTTTAAAGCCTCTCCATATTAAAATGGAGAATAGGAACCTGCTTTGTGCTTTCTTTCTGGACACTTGAAAAATGTGGGATGTAGTGTGTAAGTTAACTTGCAGCTGAGGCTTTTCATATGCAGTTGTTAACTGATAAACAAAGTTGAATAAACCTCTAGGACTCTGGGATTTAATATAATCTTTAAAATCTTGCAGGATGTTGTAATCTTGTGATATGGGGAATGAAAAAGGGCAAATAAAGAAAACCTAATCAGTCTATAATGCACTATTATAATTACATTTGAGCTTCTCTATGCCTCCCCCCCCCCCCCCCCCCCCCCCCTTCTTACTTAATTAAGTAAGAAGCAATTTGCCTTGAAATGTAGCTAGGGATAGCTGTACAAATAAAGGGAGAACAGCTCAGATTTTAGTGTTGTGTCATTGATAGAAGTCATACTGTGAAATAGGAAAAATGCTAAAGATATCAACATCTTGGATTCTTTTTGCTTAAATGTTGATTAGCTGCAGTTTTGAGATTTTCTGTTCCAAGATAAGGCTTAACACAAAGGGACTGCCCAGTAAATGCAAGGCGTTGTGGAGAATGGCTTCTGTTGTGGCTGCCTGGCCTGATGAAGGACATTGGTTGGGAAGTTCTTTCCCACCCATGGAAGTTGTTCTATCTCTTGTCTTTTAGCAGATATTTCGTTTCACTTAAGACTAACCTAGATCAGTCCAGTTCTTACCTAGTAATAAGTAATTAGTAGTTCTGAGTGCAATTTCTATGGTTTTCTTTTTTCCTTCCTGTAGAATTTAGCATAGCATGTGGATTTTTGAGCAAAAGTCTATTGGATTAAGACCATTGAAGAAGGGAATAGAGTACTCTGTTGGAAAATAACTCACTGAAAGATGTTTCTTCGATTCAGCATGGGATTTCTGTCAAAGAAGTGGGGGTTGAAGTCTGGTGCTAGAGTGAGCAGCCTGGCAAATGAGGCACTTGCTTTCTGTTGATGGCACAACAGGGAGTCATTCTGAAGTCGACAGAGGGCCTAAAGCATCAAAGTAATCTGGGTTAAGTCTGGCTTTTTTCATTTGTGCCTGTTCAAAGGTATTGTTTTTATTTGCAAGGTGAAAGTAAGGTAACAGTTGTGTTATTAAGAGTGTGTATTTCTAGGATGTGAGCATTCCCTTTTGGCATTTGTGTTTTTCTTCAGCCACATCTCAGAAAAATTTCAAGTCTGTTGTGTGTGACAGCAGTGGATGAGTGCTTGGTCAACATCTTGGTTAAGAGATGCTGTTTTTAGCCTCAGTTTCTGAGTCTTTTTGTTGTCCTAATTTCTGTTCCCATATTTTATGTTTCTTGCCAGAACTGAAGGATGCACATCACTGAAGCTACCTCTGAAATAAACACTTTGATGTTCTTGGGGTAGCAATGCTTCTTGGAGAAGCTGTTTTCAACACTGGTTTGTTGAAAGTTCTGTAATCAAGTTGTTACCTTAAAATATGTGTTTAAGGTAGTTTTATCTGTTCCCGTTGTGTGGCAGTGCAAGATGATTAGCACAGTTACCTCGTTTCCTTCGTGTGAAGGAAGCCTCCTCATTAGACTAATCCAGCATTTGTCTGGGTTGTGTGCATTGCCACACTGAGTACCCATTTCCTGTTACCCCTCTAAAGGTGACTTTCTTGATGTATTTCAATACCTCCGGGAAGTTTCAGCAAGCTGGGTATCTGGGGAGCTGCAGAGTTCCTGGAACGCTGTGATTTCTAGGCAAAAGGGCCCCATGGTACACAGGGTTACTCCCTCCTCCAGGGCAGATGGACAGGCAGCTCTGCAGCCAGGTTGTCACCATGGGATTTGGGAACGCTCGCAGTCCAAATGTGAAGGGGCTGTCCTGGCCGCTCAAGTAAAGGACTCTGTGAAACCTCATGGGGTGATACCTCTACCCCAAAATGCTGTCTTTTCGTGGGTCTTTTAACTTGAATAAAGTTTTACATTGCAGCAAAATATCTTAGCTTCATACAGCATGAGAAAAAATGTTAATATAGACAAGTCTGCTAAATTTGGCTAGTTGATGGTGTCGTTAGGCTCTGAAGGTGTGGGGACAAAGAGAAAATGGTGTGTTTGTGGGGAAGACTTAATTTTCCAATGTATAAAATGTTTAGGTGACATTGTTTCTTGGCTCCATGTTTCAAAGATCTTCAGTCCTGTGATACAGCATTTAAATAGCTGGTTTTTGATAAGGCTCTGTTTAGTAGGAAACTGTGTATAACTCAAGGGATTGTGTAATTCTTCGTGAAGGCTAGGGGGAACCTCCTGTATTGAAATGGACTACATAATCGTGTGTTACTTATTCTACTGAATATACTGAAGTTAAATATTAGTTAGCATAATTTGAGCTTCTTCCCTCTTTGCTGGGAGTTAGGGAAAAGCCACGTGTATGGATGGTGCATGTTACAACAGAAGGGCATATGCTTCCTATTAAAAATAGGAAAAAAAAAATTTACAAAACTGTAAAATGAGTATTCCTTTAATAGGTATTGAAAATATGAAGGATGCTTTTCCAGTTGAAGACTGAAATGGTCTTTAAAAGATACAGGATTTAATATTGAAAGCAAGGCTTTTAAAATCAGGGTGCCTTTTTTTAGGCGGCGCAGCATAAATGTGTGCCATAGGTGGACGTTGCTCTTTCAGAGGAGCAGCGTGTGCCGTGGGAAGGATGCCGCTGGGATGCCGTGCCTGCCGTGGGGATCGGGGACCGCCCGCCCGTGGCTGGCGGGGCGGGAGCTGCGGGCACTGCGGCGGCGGAGCTGCAGCCGGCCGGCCCGGCAGGGATGACATCACCCCAGGAACATGTGATGCTGCCGGCTGGCGCGGAGGATGCTGAGCTGTGGAGGGAGAGATTGGTGCAGATATTTATGGCATTTCATTTGAGTGTGGTAAATGTCTTTTTTTTTTTTTTTTTTTTTTAAAAAAAAAATTAAATCCTCAAATCCTCACATCCACAAATGTTTGTGGAGAAGAGGCTTTAAAAGGGGGGAGGGAGGACCCACCACAAGCCCTTAAGACCTGCTTATATTGCTGGTTTTTGTTTTATTTTTGCTTCGTTGGAGATAAAAATGATACTTTCCTGCCGTATTCACCCTCTTTGCTCCCCAGCATTCTTTCATCTGTTGTAATCCCCACAGTCTTTTCAGTTAAGCTTTAACACTGCAGAACTGGAATAAAAATAGACTGTTTAGAGCAGCAGGAATATGATAATCCAAGGCAGTCAGCCTTAAGGATATGCAGATGCAGAACATGAGCCAAGCACTAACATACTTGCTAGGGTGTTTACCTTGAGCGGCCCCTTAATAGTCAGAGAAATGTTCGCTAAATGTTTCTCGATTCTTACATGCCACAGGCAAAGTGTGCAGCTACTGCGCATCATCATCTGAGGTGAAGTAGTTTAAGGGCTTAGAAATCTGAGCAAGCAATTGCGGTAACATCAGTGTCTTGGTTAATTTTGAGCTAAGAGAGACAGCAAAGTACAGCACTAGTTTCTGCATGCTTTTTAGGTGAGGAGAAAGTGTTTTCTACCTCTGAATTTACTGTAAAGAAAAGGAGTTGCCATGGTTGATACGAAAACTGAGCATGCTAAATTGGCATTAAGCTTATGGTGGGTAGCTCAAAGCACATTAAAAAAAAAAAATTAACCCTGGAAGTGTGCCTCTATGCCTTAGCAGTCCAAATATTTCAAGGTGGAAAAGGGTATTCGCTGTCTTTTTAGGTGATTTATTTAAGCCCGAGCTTTTTATTATGGCTGTTTAGAGTTTTAGTCCATAACAAACAGAAATGTAGTAGAAACAAAACCATATGCAGTTTCAGTAAAAGGCTGATAACCCATAGCCAGTTCTCTGGAGGAGTAATAATGCACGAGGTTCCTTTGGCTGTGTATTAGACTCTTGAGAGCCTAAGCGCAAACATGAAAGTAAACCCTGCACTGCTTTGCTGTGTAATTGCAAAATACTGTCCACCATGTAGAAACCCTCCATGCTATGTGGTTACTCAAGGAACCAGTTTTCCTGGTCTGGCCTTTCTGAGAATGTGTACTGAATTTTGGGTTTGTTTTTGGTCTGTGGTGTTCATGGAAAAACAAGGAACTAGCCAGGGAACTTCCATCTGGCTGGTGGTTGATTTGCTTTGTTTTCTTTTGTTTGCATTCTGTGAGTGCTGAGACAATGCCCTGGTCAAACACTTCAGTTATGGTGAACTTGAGGGACCCGTTGCTGACAGACATTTGTCTGAATTTCCCCTTGCTGACAGACCCATTGCTGACAGATATTTGTCTTAAAAATCCCCAGTCATGGATATGCCATAGTCTTCCGCAGGCAATCCTATGTGCTGTTCTTTCCTTTACAAAATTTCCGGCCATCTAGGAAACCTCTTGCTGTAATTCTGGCAAGCTTTTGTCACCAGTAGGCTTTATGTGTTCTGAGGACTGCCACCACGTCTTCCTGCAGTTCTTCAGGTGAAACAGATGCATAGATGATGACATGGAAACACCTGACCATCTTTGTCCCTTGGGTGTTGTGCTTTGTGTATCCTGGGTCTGTTTTGAAGGGTAATGCCCATAACTAGATGCTGTAGTGACACAGAAGACTCAGTACTGCTGTCTCAAGTAGAAAACCTGTGATGTAATTGACATATATGATTCCCTTAAGCATAGGTCTTACGTCATTTATTGACACAGCTTGATACCTTCAAGTTTTAGTTTAGAAATGCCCAGCTTTTTCATTTAAGCTCAGAATCTGAAACCAAAGGATGCAAAGCATTTAGATGTTTTTGAGGAAGAAGAGTCTTAACAGCACTTTGGTGCTTCAGTAGTTACAGCGAAGCAATGTGCTTCCCACTTAGTCCAGCAGAGGTACTTTCTTGGATATGGGATTATTTTAAACAACACATGAATCCAAGCAGACCAGGAAGGGTTGTACAGATAAGTTAGTTGAAGATGTGGCACTCAGTTCTTCCTGTAAGATGAACAGAGTTGGTCTAAACATGACCAATTCTGTATTGCACAGGTGAAATATAAAGTAAAAGAATGCTTCCTAAATGAATGCTTCCTAAATGCTTCCTTGTCAAGGAAGGAAGAACTTTAGAATTTGGCCACAAAATTGGAGTAGTAGAAATAGGAAGCAGAGAGGGAGGAGCAAGCTGGTGATGTGCTGCTTAGCAGCATTGACTGTAATCACTCACCTTGGGCACTGCTTCATACTCCTTGTATGTACAGAGTTAGTACGATAAAATGTCCTCTCATTTGCAAAATGCTGCTTCTGACAGCCAGCAGAAAAAAATTTTACTTACAGAAGTGACTTTAAGAAAAGTTATATGTAAATAGTGTTGGGGATTTTTGGTGGGTCTTTTTGTGTTTATTTGGGTGTGTTGATTTTTTTTGGTGGGTTTTTTTTTTGGTGATTTTGTTTGTTTGTCTTCGTTGTTGTGGGGTTTTGGGGTGGGGTTTTGGTTTGGGATTTGTTTCTTTTTTTACTGTAATTATGCTCAGCATACCTACTCCAATAGCTTGATACTCTTCCTCCCTCTGGGAAAAAACAGAAAAGAAAGAAAGAAAGTGGGATTTGGAATGCCTAAAAGCCACAGGATCCATATGATAGTTTTTATTGAATTAGACGTTTTTATTTTACTGATGAAAAAGGCTAATTCTTGTATCTTGTTTTCTACGGAGGCTTGCTAACAGGCCATGCTATTTGTGTTAAGCTGGTCAAAGTGATGACTTGTCCATTAATATATTTTTAAAGTTTAGGGTTTTTTTTTGCCAGACTTTTTATTGTAAGATTATCTTAATTCCTGCAATCATAATATTCAGAATGTATTCCAAAGGTAAATGTTTTTCAGTGCATTCATTAAATGTAGAAACTGAACTTGTCTGAATTCTTGACTAATCATCTTGTCTTTTTCTTTTTGTCAGGGTTTCGCAAAAATGATGAAATGAAGGCTATGGAAGTATTGCCAATTTTAAAGGAAAAAGTTGCATACCTTTCAGGTACAGTTATTTTCTCTTGTAGAATGCCCAAGGGTTTTGTTAGTAGCATGTAAAATGGTATTTCAAATACTTCAAATTAAAATCTAAATACTTTAAATTTTAATTAGATTTAAATATTTTGCAAAATACATGGAGTGCTCGGGCAGCACTGATACCCGTGGTATATCCTAAACATGACATAAGCATTTCAAAAGGCATAATAAAGGAGGTATTTGTTTTCTTGAACATGGAACATTGCTATTTGTTGTCTTGGTCAAGTAAGTCCTGCATTCTCCCTGGCCTGCACATCATTATTTACAGCAACTTAGAACCTGCTGTATCAAAGTCATATTCCTTTTCTTATTTCTGGTTCTTCTGATAGGGAATTTTACAGAGATGAAAAATTTGTTACTGGTTCATCTGCAGCATATTCTGAAGAAATATGTCTATTGCAGAAGTGAACTTCAATTGCCTGTCTTTTGAAGTACACACAGTATTTTCTTGTTGAACTGACTTAGCATGTAATTTTAGGTAGTTCCAGCATACACATTGAATTTGGTTGTCTACTGAACGAGGAATAGCAGGAGAATTTGAAGGTGGGATTTATATGAGTTAGTATCACAACATAGTCTATAATTTCATAAGTACCTTCACTTTATGGAATGATGGGCTGAGATGCTTATTTTTGTAAACTGCATTTTGGTGTGACTTTCTGTTGGAATTAAACACCCATCATTCTCTTGGCCTTAATCTTAGTGTCAAATGATTTAGAGGACAGTGCACATACCTAAGCAAGGAGAGCGTTTTCTTATAAGGTACAGTTATCTAGGTTTCATATAAGGAAATAGCCCTTGGTAACTTGTCTTGCCATAAAAACCAACTGTTTAGCTTTCTTTACAGGAGTACTTTGTAACTAGGTAAAAAGGCATTTCTCAAAAAAATCTGCATTACTCAGCCTGTTGAATTTTAGTGCCATTTGGAGACCACTGAGAATATAATAGTGCCATTAGTGATGTGCACTAAACAGAAATAATGTATGTTATACAACTCACGTGATTTGATTGGGTAGATGTTTGTAGAATTTTGTTTGATTCTGTTTGGCATAAACAGAATATCTCAATAGTGGGGTGGTATATTAAAGGAAGTGGATTAAAATGGAAGTCTTACTGATGAAAGCAATAGTAGCATAATCTGTTTCTGTTAAACAAAGATTAATAAGGGGTTGAGTTGGATAAAGACTATTGCAAGACAGGAAATTCCCACTAATGCCTCATGCATTGTTGCTTTTAATTTTCCTGTTTCTGTATGAGACAGGAGCATCAGGAACAAAGGAAATGAGAGTTAGTTATTGTAAAAGGCCTAAGAAAGCTGTTTTTAGAGCTGATGAAAAGAACCCAAGTCTTATGGACTTTTTTTTTTTATTATTTGTTGCAATTTTTCTACCTGGTTTAAGACTGGATAATGAAGTTCTTTCAATCTAAAATCCTGGAGCCAATCTAAAGGCCTGGAGTTTGCATGACAGAGTTTGTCCCTGATGTACAAAAGTTTCAGGATGTGATTTAACAGAAATTTAAGCACCATTTTCTGTAACATAAACAGAGCTGGAGCCAACTGAAGTGGCGTCCAGAATGACACAAAAATGCCATATTGAAAAACTGCATGATACAGGAGCTGCAGTGTGGGAAAGGCCTGGAGGACTGGTCTGAGGTGACTGCATGTAAAAAAGCATTTGCTTAAAATGCTTAGAGAGTGTTAAAGACAATTCAGCTCATGCTTTTGCCTGCTAGCTACTGCTTTTTAAAGAATATCCACCCTAAGCAATTGAGTTACTTTTTCTGGAGGCTGGAGTCAGTGGCACTTACCTGTTGAAGCAAATTTTTAAGATCTAAAGGCCTGTGGTGTAAAGAGGAGAGAGAGCATTACGGGCTGTAGCAGATTTTCAACTACGCTTGGTAGCCTTGGAGCTCAGCGGGGGCCTGGCATCTTGGACTCTGACTTGTCATTTATCATTCCTTTCTCCTACAGGTTCTGTCTTGTTTTTCTCCTGTCATTTGCTGTGTAAAAAACCTCAAAGCTTGGCAAGTGAGTCAGGATGGTCAAGACTTCCCTTTCTCCATTAGAATGAAACAATGTTGTTTTTCATCTTATGTCTCACTTAAGAGGGTCATGGAAGACAAAGATATGAATTTCCTTTTAAGTTTTGCTTTCTGGCATTATAGCTTGACAGATATTCAAAGATGCTTTTGCCTCTTCTGAGTTTAATTTCATGTCTCACAGGGAGCATGTCCAGTGTAGGACAACCTCTGGAGACTTTGACAGCCAGGCCTAGTGTCTCTGGCAAGCACACACTGACTGTGTTGGAGGATAGTGATGAATTTTTGAGTGACTGGTTTTATTTATTGTTTCTATATTCACATGTATATTCTCTTGGTCTTCCTTTCTAAGTGATTTTTAAAAAGACTTTGTTTAGCAACATGAAATTACAATGAGAAGCTGATTTGAAATGAGAAATTCTGGGCTGAAGGTACTGTTTTTCTGCATTTCCATGGGACAGGAGAAAACACATCTGTGGCTGAAAACATATGTGAAATTTAGCTTGCAAGAATCTGTGCTATTATAGATGTGTTGATAAAGGCATCCAACTGGGCTTGAATTTGGTGTTTAGCAATAGGAACATTTTGTCACTAGCGAGGGGTTTGATACAAAATTATATTTTACTACTCAACTACAGCAAGTCGGGGCAGTTTTATGACTGAGATGAATGCATTTAAGTGGAGCCACTTAAGTCAGATTTTTTTGCCTTATATATTAAGTGGATTCAGAGTGTCCTGTGTTGTTAAAATAAAAAACTATAAACTGACAATTGGCAATCTGCAAATCAGAACAGGATAAAAATACTGTTACTAACTGTTACTAATACATTAAATTGAATGCTTAAATAGTTTCCATCCTCTCAATCTATATATTGAGTATGAAATATTATACAACTAAATTCTCATAGTAATTAATTTGATCATTGAATTCAAAGATTGTTTAGGTTGGAAAAGACTTTTAAGATCATTGAGTTCAGCCCTTAACCTGGCACTGCCAAGTCCACCACTAACCATGTCCCCAAGTGCTGCATCTACATGTCTTTTAAATGCCATCAGGGGTGGTGACTCAATAACTTTCCGAGGCAACCAGTTGTCCAATGCTTGACAAGTCTTTTAGTGAAGAAATTTTTCCTAATATTCAATCTAAACATTCTCTGGTGCAGCTTGAGGTCATTTCATCTCATCTTGTCTCTTGTTACCTTGTAGAAGAGACCAACACTCACCCCCACTGCAGCCTCCTTTCAGGGAGTTGTAGGGGAGCAATAAGGTCTCCCTGACCCTCCTTTTCTCCAGGCTAAATCCCAGCTCCCAGCTGGCAATGCCAGCTCCCTCAGAGGCTTATCATAATCCTTGTCCTCCAAACCCTTCAGCAGCTCTGCTGCCCTTCCCTGGACACACTTCAGCACTTCAGTGTCCTCCTTGTAATGAATGGGCCCAGAACGGGACAGAGGATTCGAGTTGTGCCCTCACCGGTGCCAAAGACAGGGGACAGTCTCTGCCCTGGTCCTGGTGGCCACACTTGCTGATACAGACCAGGATGCCCTTGGCCTTCTTGGCCATCTGGACACACTTCTGGATCCTGTTCAGGTGCTGTCAGTCTGCACCTCCAGGTCCTTTTCCACTAGGCAAATTTGCAGCCTCTCTTACCCTAGCCTGTAGCGCTGCCTGTGGTTGCTGTGACCCAAGTGCAGGTCCCAGCACTTGGCCTTGTTCAACCTCATATTACTGACCTCAGCCCATCAATCCACCATCTGCAAATTTCCTTTTTATTCATACCCATAAACAGTCAGCTTTCTTGGCACCATCATTAAGCTCTAGACAGTCATAACACTCCTAACATTCAGGGCTACCTTGCCAACTCTCCTTCCTTGCTTACCTGTTCTGAAGGGTTTACAGCCATCCGTTGCAGCACCTCAGTTGTGCAAATCATCCCACCATGTTTCCATGATGGCTATGTCACAGTTTTCCTGATGCCTAATGGCTTCCAGCTCCTCCTGTTTGTTGCCCAAGCCATGTGCATTGGTGTAGATGCACTTCATTTTGGCTATTAATTCTGTCACTTTTTTGGGGAGAAGAAGCCCTAATTCCTACATGACCATTCTCAGGTGCTTCCATGCTTTCTGACACATCAATATCTCTAACATCTAGGCTGCTGCATGGATCTCTGTTTCTACCTCCTGTGAGATGGCAGACTAAAAGATCTTGCTAGTTCACCATTCCTCAGACACTGGTGTGCTGCCCCCATGCTGATCAAAGTGAGCATGGCTTTATCAAGTCTAGTTTAAAGTTCTTTCGGTGAGGCCTGATAATTTGTGTGCAAAGATCCTTTTCCTCCTTGGAGACCTTGTGTACCTTGTCTGCCACCAGCAGGCTCAGTGTCATGTGAATCAGCCTATGATCAGAAACCTCAAAAATCTCCCAGAGACGCCAGGCTCCTAGCCAAGTATTGATCTGATGGCTCTTCCCGTTTTTTCCCTTACCATTCTCTGCAACAGGAAGCACAGAGAAAGCACTACCCATGCTCCTGATCCCCCAGTCATCTCAAGGCTTTCAGGGATAGACTTCAATCACATCTCTCTTGATTGCCCTTGGGCTTCTTGTTGCAATTTCTTGCTGTCTCCCTGAAATATGGGTTAATAATAATGGATTTTCCTAAGAGCCATAGGGTAGGAAGCTTTCTCATGACATCTTTAACCCTGGGCCCAGGGAGACAGCAGGCTTTCTGAAGAAGTTGTCACAGTGGGCCTTTGTTCCCTCCAGGAGGCAGTCCCCTATGCCAGTGATCCATCTGTTTTCAACCAACTCACCTCCTCCCTGAGCTATGTCACTAAGCAGAGGAGCTCCTCTACCTGGGCACACCTCCCACAGCTGTGCTCTCTGCTGCCATATCACATAAATTCTTGCATAAGTATTTAGTAAATTAAAGTAGCATAATTCTGTATTTAAATTAAATCTGTACAATTGCTGAGTCAAAAATTAAATACATAACAGAGTGCCATTGCTGGAGATGTCACACTACCAGTCTAGCTTGGTGACTGTAATGTGTAAGAGTAATACTCTGGTTATTCTTTGTTTCATTTTTTTTGGCATTTGCATTCTCACTGTAGGAATTGTGGCAATATGCTGATCAATACTCCCAAAATTCAATCTTAAGTTGGTCTCAAAAAGACAATGTTGGCATTTAGGTTGAAACCACTTTTTTTAAAGTTGATGCTGAAGACTAGCTCTGCAGACAAGAATTTTATGTTACGCTGTGGGATCTTCTAACATTTTTAATTTTTCAGGTGGCAGAGATAAGCGTGGAGGTCCCATTCTAACATTTCCAGCTCGTAGTAATCACGACAGAATACGGCAAGAAGACCTTAGAAGACTAATTTCGTATCTAGCATGTATTCCTAGGTAAGCGACCATATGTTAATTTTTAAGGCTGTATAACAGAATAAATGGATTATGCTTCAGTACTCCCATAAGCTAGCAGACTGAATGAGTTAATAACATGAGCAAATCAATACCAAGTTTTGTCATTTGCTATTTTCAAATGTCTTTTTGGAAGAGAAATAATTACTCCACATTGTAAAAGGAAAGCCACTGGCAGAAGGGCAGCTGCTGGCAGAAGCTTCAGCTAGAAGTAGTTTGTTTCTTGAAAGGGCACTGCCATGCCACATTGGTGTCACTGTTGAAGACTGCAAATACAACTAAAGGCTTTCAGTACATCAATAATTAGAAACATGCTGGTCATCATTCAGCATATGTGTTATGTGGAGTGTGGTCAGCACAGGACTCCTAACTGTTATTTGTGTTAGATAAGTCTTAGTGTCCTGATACAGCATGGAAATAACCAGGAGAAAGGTGTGAGAAATTGCTTGTAAAGCAAAAAAGCTTGTCTCAGATAACCCTGTGGAGAGATCTGTGAAAGTACTGATAGCATTGCATTATCAGCAATGTAACCTATGAATTGCAGGGAGTTGTTTAAATAAATTGGCAGATGCCAAATCCAGTGCTAGTGTGTGTGTGGGCATATATAAGCTCATATATATATATATATATATATATGTATGTGTGTATATATGTATGTATGTGTGTGTGTGTATATATATATATATAGTATGTGTCTTCATGAGATACTTCAAACAGAAGTTACATATTTTGTATGTATTTAAAAAAAGTTCCTTCATATAGAACTTCGTTTTTTGTAGTAATCAAGTTGGGGACAAAAGTGATCCTAAGACTCTGACTTTAGGTCCATCTTGGAACCTGTCAGCATTTGTTGCAGGCTGGAGCAATGCTGACTGTGCTTGACTATGTTTGTCTGTGACCATGAGCAGCAGTTGGCATTGCAGTTGAAAAAAATTCCTTGGACAACATCCCTGAGTGCAATATCTTCCATGTTTGTGTAATGTGCTAATTTACAGAGAGTCTCCACTTGACATAATCAAATGCCAGTTTCATAAAAGTAACTTCAAGGCATCTGTCTGAGAGTGTACATGGCCTCCTTTTTGAAAAGTTAACCGGGGGACTCAGGGGACTTAGAGAAAGAGCAGGAAGAAGGCTTGAAATTCTTGCTCTGATTTGAATGGTGAGATGTATTCTAGCCATTTAGATGCTTCAAGTTGCTAGAGAAGTTAATAGAAAAATATGCATCAAAATATGTCCAAGATTTTTTTTAGAGATAATCAGGGCAAGAAACAGTCCCTCTGGCAAAAGGTGTATGTTAGTTCAGCATCAATAGACCTGAAATTAAAAGAAAGTTAGTGCATGTTTTATACTCCTTAAGCATGGCGTATTTTTGAGAATAAAGGGAGCTTTATCAAAAGCAAGACTTGTTTTTATACAAGTCATGTTTAAGGGACTCATTATGCAACTCTAGCTAATTAGAAGTCCCAATTTATATAAATATCCCCAAACTTTTGGGCTGTTATTTGTTGCAGTACTGTTACTTGATGTGGCTGAAGAATCACAGGTGTCAGTTGTTTGGCAAGACATCTAAAAGCTCTTCTCAATCTCACAATTTTACTGATTTTACAATTTATCTGATTTAAAAATACAGCTAAACTTATGTCATCGCCACAGAGTGGGACTGATACTTAAGTGTAGTTCAGGCTTACCAACACATGATCGTGGCTCTGTAGAACAAATCTTGTAATCCTTGGCCAAAAGGGATTCAGCTTGTGTGAGATGGTGTGGCCTCATGTACACAGCCACACTGTATCACACAATGAGGGACCACTTTGGACACCCCAGTAGATGCCTTGTGAATCAGTGGCAAGCACTCCCTGTGCCATCCTCAGTTTGGTGGGATAGGGATGGGCTGAGCAGCACTCCTACTGTCATTTGACCTTTCAGTAATGGGTCTATCTTTAAGATAAATTGTTGTTGTCTATCTTTAAGTAGTTGTTTTTTTCTGAATCCCATGATGATTTTAGAAAACATCTTCACCATGGTGAGAATATTGTGTGTTGTAGCCTACATGTATGCCAAGCTAGTTACTTTTAATATATTTTGCTTCTGCCATTGCCATTTTTGACATTCCTGTGGCAAGTGGGAGAGCCAGCATTTATCACAATAAACTCATTTTTTAAAATGTTGTGGGATGTTTATTATCTCTTCCCTAGCTTTAAACTTTTCAAACTTAAAAAAACCTTCCCTGTCTGAGGAACCCATATTATACTTCTTACAGATCTCCTATACCAGAATCTATCTTTCTGCAATGTGGCCAATAAGACTGAGTAAAATATGCTAGAGAAGCTTCCCTGCCTCTTGGATGCTCTGAAAACCTCACCACATGAACTCTAGGATGGCATTTGAATTAGTCACATCCCTGAAAGTGACTCATACTCAAACAATGGACATTTTGTCCTTTTTTGATAGTCTGTTGGCTATGAAGCATTGGTTTTTGAAATATTTTCATTCCTATGGTCATACTACAAGGTCATGTAGAAAATTCTACTGGAAGAAAATCAAGAGTTTCTGATGGTGGTGGTGATTGTCACTTTTGATCAGTGGCAAGAACTAAACGTACGGAAGATATTGATGAAAATAAATTAAATCTTTCATTTTCAGAGGGAGTGCCAGAGAATTTGAGTGTAAGGTCTGTCAACTTTTGGACAGCAAAATTGACCTCAAATTTTGTAGAAACAGATTGATGTAGTTTTCTTCACAACCATAACAACGCAACCTGTATTGTCCTTTAACTATTCACAAATTGATCCTGTTACAAAAGCAATTGTTGATAAACGGGTGGTTTTCCTCTACAGACTCTTAACTCTCAGATAAAATGGTTCTGAGACAGTTTGAAAAAGTTGCAAAGTGGTAGGTAAGAACAATTTGCCGTCTTTTAGAGGATCCCCATAATCATTAGAAAGACATGAATATTATCATCAGTCAAGTAAGTGTCTCTGTGTTCTGAAGAGTCAATTGTAAATGAATTAGATATTGCTGCTTTAGGAAATGGTAGGTTTTACTGTGTGTGTTAGGTGAGGGAGAAACAAGACTGGATGATGAATCATCATGAATATAAACAGTAAAAGTGAAAGTGAAGATAACGGCAGAATATCAAATCAGCAACAGATATAAAGCTAGCCCCCACAAGGAGTTTGGCATGGAGGTGAAAGAAGCATCTTGAGGGGTTTGGGAGATCTGCTGTATATGGTCAGCTAGTCAGCAGTGAGACCCTGAGGGAGACCACTTTCATTAGGCAGTGTGGTACAGTAGAGTGCTGTGTTGGAAGTTGAAACACTTGCTTGATAACATTTCGTTCTGTTTTCTGCAGTGAGGAAGTATGTAAACGAGGATTCACCGTCATTGTAGATATGCGTGGGTCAAAATGGGACTCCATAAAGCCTCTGCTGAAGATTTTACAGGAATCCTTTCCATGTTGTATTCATGTTGCACTGATAATCAAGCCAGACAATTTCTGGCAGAAACAGAGGACTAACTTTGGCAGCTCTAAGTTCGAGTTTGAGGTAATTTTCCCCATGGTATACAAATTTATATTTATTTTGTGTTTTTAAATGTTCTCACTAATGATCAGCACCTTGAAAACTATCAGAAAAATTATATTCTGCCTGAAACAAAAGATACTTTACATCAATGGTAGGAGGAATGTGGTTTTCTTCATGTACTTAGGCTAGGTGATTGTGCATGTTGTTGTTTGTATTCTTTTTGCAAGCTCAAGAAAGACTGAATTAGGTTTTCCCCCCCACCAGTGATAAAAACTTAGGTTTTGTCTTTTTCTTATCTTAAGTCTGCATTATGGTAATTGTGATATCTCCAGAATCCGGAGGAAATCAGCTGAATGAACCTTGCTGTTATCCTCCTGCAACTTTGCAATACACAAAATCAAAACTTATTCAAAAGAATGGTTGCTGTTTTGATCTTAAATGTAGTGAGGTAAGAAAGAAATGTGGGAAAATACCTGCAAGACCTCCTGTCTTCTGCTGATTAGAATTTATATGTCAAATGTGTAAAAAACATTGTAGTGTGGCCTTCATGAGCAAATAATCAACTCTTACAAAGAGAAAAGTGAAAACTTGAAAGCAATTTCAAATTCATTTCAGTAACAGCATTTTTTTCTTTCTATTTTTATTTTTTAGACAAATATGGTGTCTCTGGAAGGCCTTACCAAAGTAGTTGATCCTTCTCAGCTAACCCCAGAATTTGATGGCTGTTTGGAGTACAACCATGAGGAGTGGATAGAAATCAGAGTTGCCTTTGAGGACTACATTAGCAATGCAACCCATATGCTGTCCAGACTGGAGGAACTGCAAGATATATTGTCAAAAAAGGAAATGCCTCAGGACCTGGAAGGTGCTCGCAATATGATAGAGGAGCATTCACAATTAAAAAAGAAAGTCATTAAGGCTCCTATTGAGGACCTTGATGTGGAAGGACAAAAGCTGCTCCAGCGGATACAGAGCAGTGATAGCTTTCCCAAAAAGAACTCTGGGTCAGGGAATGCAGACTTACAGAACCTTTTACCCAAAGTGTCCACCATGCTGGACAGGCTGCACTCAACACGGCAGCATCTGCATCAGATGTGGCATGTGCGGAAATTGAAATTGGACCAATGCTTTCAGCTCAGGCTGTTTGAGCAGGATGCTGAAAAGGTAAGGATTGAGTGAGGAGACTGTAAATGGCCAATACTTGACAGACTTGAAAGAAATACCAAGGGTAATAGAAAATAGTAATTTTTGTCTTTGAAGTTAATCACTAGCCTTTTAATAAGAAATAAGAGACTTCTTGATTGAGAGGCACTCAGGGTCTTCTGGAGTAAAGGGCATGGGATAGTACTTCTAAGCTGTAAGGAACACAGGAAGCTCTTACCAAAGAAAATTTTAACTGCTGATGACTTCAAAGTGCTTATTTTGTTAAGCATCTGTTCCAGGCAGCTTTTCCATGCATCAAGTAAAGAGGAATGCTGTATACTTTATAGATACAGGTGACTTCAGACTACACTGGTCTTCTTTTGAGTGATCTTTGGGAAGTGAGTGACAGGCAGTCAACAAAGTCTGAAGAGGCTGACATGGGAAACTGCTTTATTGATGCAGGGTTTGAAGTCCCAGGCTAAAAACTGATGTATCTCTTCTGACAGTGCATATGTCATTAACACAGAATTGAGTGATTTTAGAATGTTTCAGGCTAACCAGTCCCTTCAAATGAGAAGGCCCTTGATTGTCATGGAATTTGAAGAGGAAGTATGGCAGGCAGGTCACTTTTAGATGAGCTCAAATAAGGCCTATTTTCATGTAGAATGGTTTTGCAATCACTTATTATTGACTTGTTACCATGGAACAAATAGCTTTAAGGAAGGGTGGGGAATTCTTCTCTGGGAGTAGTAGTAACTAGACTATGCAGTCAAGTGGTAGGTATGTTTTTTGTCAGAGCTTAAAGTACTCAGATTTCTTTAAGTATTTATACAAGACTGCCTGAACTGCATGTGACCAATGGTCAATGTTAAACCAGTATTCTACTCTCCAGCAGCTGTCACTAGCAAATGCATGGGGAAGAGTGAAAACATAACAAACATATAAAACTTAATTTCTTCCTGCTTCTTAATTTGTATTCTTCACCTGTACTTTCCTTTACCCTCATCATTTCACCTCAGGGACTTTCCTTACACTACTGTAATGTTTTCTGCTTTGTTTAAAAATAAATATTTTTTTTAAAGTACCATTTGAAGTAAGTGTTTACTGGATGGATATAGCTGAAAATAATAGGGACATGTATAGAGTTGGAAAAAGATAAAATTATTATCTATGTCTAAAAATTATTTAGAAAATAATGCAAGCTCTGTTGTTCTAGTGTTGCTCTTTCAGACCCAAATGCATTTTATCAACCTTGCAGCCACTTCATTACAGCATTAATTATTCTGCATTATAGCATATCTTTCAGTACCATGTAAGCACTATCAAAATCTGTTTTGTTAGTTTCCTCATATTTTATCTAATTGCTTACATAACTTGGGCTTTAAGAAACTTCTTGTGAAATACTTGAGCCTGTGGGACTGACCTCTGTCCTGCCATACGGTTGTATAAACTCCTATCAGTGTTTTCTACATTTCTGATTCCAGGAATAAATCTATACTAAATTAACACATCTTTCTTTCAAAGAGGAAATATTAGGCACCTGAAAATGAAGTTGACAGCAGTTACCATACATGGGACTGTTTTTTTTCTCATCAGCCAGTAAAAAAATATTAAAAAAGGTTTGTGTAGTATCCCAGCTCACTTTTGGATTAAGATTTTTGCCTTAATCTACTTGCAGCCTGTATTTTTACTGCTTGTGTCAGATTAGATTTCACAGCTCATGACTTTTTTATCAGTGTACATCTGTATTTTACTGAAATGTGGGAAAGGATGGAATCTTTGTTGGAAAAAAAAAGAAGGGTATTGCATGGGGAGAAGAAAACGTGTTCCTTTTGGAGGGCTTGCTCAATTCAGTGCAAGAAATTTGGACTGATTCAGGAGAAGAGAAAGCAAAAAACGGACAAGGGAGGGAATCTGATTGGAATTGCCCTTTAAGTGTCTGAAGGCAGCAAATTCTGACTTAGAGAAGGATGGTCATGAGCAGTAGCAGTGTCTATTTTGAATAATGTTCTAACACATTTTCATTGAGTTCTAGATAGGAAGCTTAAAATTATAGGAGTATGTGATCAATTATCAGACAGGAGCATGTCTCAGTTATCTAAACTTCAAAAGTTTGGTTTACAGTTCTTACCATATTGGTCTGCTTATAATGTAGTGGTCATGGACTTGGGACAAATACTGGACTTGATAATATTGTTCTGTTAGCCAGCATATTTTGAAAGATCTTTAAATGAATGCTTACTGCTACCATTTTTTCCTGGACAATCTGTTTCAGCTTAGAAATCCAGAGAGCAGGTGTGTCTCTTTTGCTGAGATACAGCAAAGATTTCAAGACCATTGTGAGCAGGTGGGGTGTTAAACAGCTCTTTGCTGTGTTGCTTGGCTTTGCCTTCCAGTGCTACTGTTAACATACCTGTGTGCCTTCATTGATGGCACTGACATTTAAGGTCTCTTCTAAAATTTGTTTGAATATTAAAATATTCTCTTTTTTAAAAAAAAAACAACACAAGCATATTTAAAGATTATTCCTAAATTTCTCTTAAATTTTTTTCTGGAGGAAGGTAACTCTGTGCTCACTAACACTTTTAATAATTCATCTAAAAATAGAATAATTGTTTTCAAATCTGCTGTAAATTTACAAACTAGAAATATTAAACTCACTGCTGAAGTACTTGATCAGCATGAAAGAATTTATATTTAATTTCCATGAGTTGCCATTTTCATTCTAAACTGCTAAGCTGCTGATGTCAATAAGTGCTGACACTAGAGAATGTATAAGCTTGGTAACTCAGGGCTGTGCTCCAAGCCTGTTTGTTTACTATGACTTCTTCATAAGAATGAAGTTTGTGATTGTGACATTACTGTAGCTTGTTGTGATAAACACCTGTAGTAAAGATAAGAGTAATGGCCTCAGCTGTTTGATACAAAAAGAGAGGTTTCAGCAGTGATTTGGTTAAAATATACAGTAACTTAGAATGGAAAGATCATCAGTGTTAATTATCACAGCCTTAGAGTCTGTATTCTGTGTTCATAGGTATTTTACATTACTTCTCCATGATTTCTGCCATAACAATTATTTATAATAATTATTTATAATAAAATAAAAATTACTGAACTTCCTTCTTTCCTTAATATTTTCATGTAGATGTTTGACTGGATCACACACAACAAAGGTCTGTTTCTGAACAGCTACACAGAGATTGGAACCAGTCACCCCCACACGATGGAACTCCAGACACAGCACAATCACTTTGCCATGAACTGTATGGTAAGAACAGCCCTCCCTGCACAGGCAGTACTGAAGTGCTGTGGCTATTTGTTCTGTGTTAAGGTAGAATTTGCAAATACATAGACACAAATCATTCTCTTCTTTCTGTAGTGCAAATTTGTGTTTGAGCAGTGAAGTTATAAAACACATTGGAGGAAAATAAAGGGTGGTCAGGTACAGAGGTACTGTGAAAAAGCAACAAAATTGTTTTGACAAATGGCAGTGTTCAACACAACCTCAGCACCTCTCAAATGTAAGTGTCCAAGCTTCTAGAACCTGGGATGTGTCTTTCAGCACTACATTGGGTATTGTAGAAAATTTCAGACAATCATGTGTAATACAGATTTTAGCTTTCCATTCTGAAAGAAATAGCTCTCAGGATCTTCTGAATAGATTTCAGCTCAGACAAAAGATTCTGAGAAGTAACTGAGCCTGCTGTCAAAAGGTTCTGAGAAGTAACTGAGCCTGCTGTAATAATTTTCCATGGTTTTAAGGAGATACTTCTCATTTTTGGAACTGTAGAATGGAGCTTAAACAATTTTTTTGGTCAAATATCCCCAGTAGTCTTTAAAAAAAATTTGGATTTTAACTGGCAATGAGTGAAAGCTATTTACTTTCAGTTTAATGAATTGTGGTTTGAACATGGGGACAAAATTCTGAAGTGCATTTTAGGTCCTTAACACACTGTAGGTGTTTAAATAACCTTGGGAGTCTGGGCCTAAATCCAGTTCCTGTCTGTTAGATCAATGAAGGAAGAACACTATCAGTCTTGTTACAAATTAACATTCTTGGCAGTCCAAGGATGGGAACTGAATTCAAGTGTGGTTGAAATAATCAACTCTTTCAAGAGGGTTTTTCTGTAGAACAGGAAAGTGGCAAAATAAACTTACCTAGGTTATATGTCTTACAGAAGTAATGGAAGGACTAGAAAGGCAGCTCCTGTGTATGGTGTAGCTGGAGGTAAGACAATGGAAGACACGATGAGAGCAGGCACATTTTCTTCTTTTGCAACTCAGCTCTGCTTCCAAAAGCTTAAGAAATTTAAAATCAACATGAACTTTCTGAAAAGAGTAAAGCAAATACTGGTGAACTTTGTAAGTAAGTTATGTAATATCATAGATGGTTTTGACCATTAGATTTGGTTCACAGCATGGGGAGTTGCTACCTTATGAAGCACCTTGTTCTTCATAGTTCTGCATATGAAGTATGCAGAAAGAGCAGAAAGAAACACAGGATGACAGTAGGTGTCATTGACATGAGATGACTTTTGGAACTTAGTAATTTTGAGTGGCATTCCAGGCAATTCTTGGGGTTACATTCTAAATGTTAAATTCTTCTGTAAGCCTGTCCTCATATTAGTCACTGTTGTGCTCTTTTCTTCAAATTGGATGACTTTTTTATTTTTTTTTTCCTTCTTTTAGACTGTTCAGATGCTATCAACAGTAGGAAGCACTTGAGTGATGCAGCATAATCCTTCCTGCTCTGTGTTTGCTATTAGTCTTTTCCTGTTAATCTCTCTTTTGCCTTTAGTTGTCAAATGCATTAATTACAGGGGATTTTTTTCTCAGCCTGCAAAATATTTTCTTAAAGCTTACAAGGAGCAGCTTAAATGTGGGGCAGATTAAGCTATCTGAACATTCAAAAGAGTAAAAACAAGCTGCATTTTCTTCTGTAGAATAGCCCCCCCAGAAGAGGTTCTCTGCCATGGAAGAGGAAAATACAAATTCAGTATGATTGGTCCCTGGTTTTGATTTAAGCAGCATTCAGATTATCTGGGTTTTATTTGGTTAAATGGCAAAAGCCTTTCATATAGATTAGGGGCAAAGATTAAACTGAACGTGACATAAGAAATGATGTGAACTGATTGAATTTTGTCAGGCCTTATTTTTCATTAGCTTTCAACTGGAAAAATGTCGGGCAGTCTTCACTCCTACAAGTATGTTCAGCTTCTCCCTGACTACTCTCCACATACACTCTTTGCTTAACAAGCTGCTGTTTGTTCACTCTTCCTGTCAGTGCAACTCTAAAGTAATCAAAGTGGATTTAAGGTCTCTTGTGTGAATACTCGAACACCAGAAGTGAAATTTAACTTTTAACCTATCAATAACCATGTGAAGGGATTCATTTGGATGGACTAGAGGAAGGGAGAAAGACAACTATGTATAAGGTTTATTTATTGCAGGAGATTTAGAAGGCATTTCATTGTGGCCCTAATTGGACCTTAATAGATGTTGCTTTCTAGTCAATTTTCTTATGCCCGCTTCAGGTAGGGAAGAATTGTTCAAAAGATAAATGCTCCCCAAGCAGCTAAATGCAACCTCTTGCACTTGCTCACAGCTTAACTCTTGATAATTGATGTTGCAGCTGCGTTTCCCAGCACTTTGTGGTTATTGCAGGGCACATGCTCCCCTCCACAGCAGGTGCTACTCTCTGTCAATAGCTGGGTCTCTCATGTCCCTTTCCTTCCCAAGCAGCAGTTTGTTTCCAAGAAGTGGAGGGCAACTTCTGCAGCTGCTTATGCCAAGCTTGGCCGGGAAAGAGTGACAGCCTTTGGGTGAGATGCCAAAATTTTGATCTGGTATTCCAGTCTGAAGCAAGCCACCTGGATGTAAACCATTGTGAAAGCTGCTCATTTCCTGTCATGAACAAGAGTTAGTTACACCAAGGACAAAGAGGATTTGCTGAAGTTTTTTTTAAAATTTTCTTGCAATGGCTTTGTGCCATTTTTTAGAATGTTGGTTTTCAGTAAGAACACAAAATAGTTGAAAGTGTGAACCAAATGTGAAAAGGTAAAGAATGCATCCAGGGACGAGATTTAACTTTATTTTCACAAGTTTCATTAGAAAATGGTATATCTAGGAATCTTGTGTGTTCATGTGATTGCACTTCCAGGTAACAGGAGTAAGTTCATGCAAGTCTTAAGGTTAATACAGACTGGTTCTCACTGCAGTAAATCTGTCCCAGAGAAAAGCTGGATGGGTGTAGTTCTGTGCATTAAAGAGGGACATATATTTCTTGCCATTGGTTGCCATGGATTAACACACAGGTTGATGTGGTTACTGAAAGAACTACTGACTGTTCACAGGTGCAGCTATAGGTGTGTGACTTTCTGTTACTGAATTTGAGAAGCTGTGTAGTGATAAAAGTCAAGGCTGTCTATTTATAGGGCAAGTAGATCCCATGTTCCATAACTGTAGGGAAAAACAAAATCTCAATGATTTTGCTCTCTGAAGATGAGGATGGATTTTCAGCACAATTTTCAAGGCCTGCTTTTGTCAACAGTAAATTGCTGTTGTCAAGTCCTGAGATTTATTTGAGTTAAGCAATACTCAGTTTCAGTTTAACGTTCCTATTTAGGTGACTAAACCAATGCTTCATTTCTCAAGTCAAGCTTTTAGTACCTTTTAAGGGAGAAACTTTCAAATAAAGCATCATAGGAGTTACAACTACAAAAAATATGTATTGAGTTGCTAAACTGCAAGAGTAAAGTACCCATGATTATACGATTAGTCTGTCTTGCATGCAGGAGTAGAAAAGACTGGTTATGTGTCTGTCCACTCTTTTTCCTGCCATTTTCTATACATCTGCTGAGACACAAGGAAGACAAGAAGTCATGTGAAATATGGTTGAGGAGGAAGATGTTGTCTGTTTGAACATTTTCTGCTCTTTTGCTAGATTAGATGGCCTTGCTTTCATTACAGTTTTACTGTGCCTCTCCCTGCACTGGGGAGGGTTAAAATACTTGAAGAGTGATGCAGGCAAAATGAAACTTTGTTTGGAGAAAGCTGACACATGCTACTATTAAAGGATGTGCTATGACTGCTCCTTGTCTCAGTGTTGATAGGACCATGAGTAGAAGTTACATTTATTAACTATAATCCGAAAACTCCTATCTCAGTTGTAGGCGTATTGCTAAGTTGATTAATGTTCTGAGAACAGGCTGTTTGCATACACTAAACCATTTTATCAAGGTAGTAATCAAATCCTGAATGCTATCCAAAAAGTGTGTCAGAGATGAGCACTGGTGAGAGCTTTGAGATGTTAAAATAAAAGTATGAGCACAACAACTGAATATCCCTAGGTTTGCAGAGTTAAAAGCTAAAAAGATCAAATCCAGCCACAGGGGCTGGTACAAATGAAAACATGAAGAAAGTCAGGTAAGGTAAGAGCTTAGAGCTAATGTAATTTTTTCCTCCTCCTTTTAACTGCTGACATATTTTACCCCTGAGATTCTTATTACTTTAAATATGTGTTTTTATAACCATTTGTTACAAAATCTCAAGATTTGTCTCTTGAGATAGACTTAAGCACCATGAGAATTCTAGACTGCCCTTGGTTCTCAGGATTTGTGCAAATGAGAGCAAGACCACAGGTGTACATCCCTTAGAGAATCTTTATGGTGCCAGAGCAGTTAATGCTTAGATACAATGTCTGGATGCCACCAGCCTGAGAATAGACTGAAAAGGTAAAATGAGTTCAGGCTATTTTCAGCTTCTGAGGAGCACTCCAAAGTCAGCAAGACTAAATAGAACAGGCTAAATGTGCAATCCTTAAGAGGGAAGAAGCAAATAAACAGTTTTTTAAAAGCAGTCAGTTACTGAGGTGTTAATACAACAAGTACGTTCATGTCAATGAATCACAAACTAAAGAAATAGACAGTGGTGTTACTGAAAAGAAACAAATCTTATTTCACTCCTGGTACTTACTGGGGTAGCTGAACTTCAGATCTGTAAAGAAAATGATTCTGATTCAGTTGGTCCTGCTAGAGAACTAGGTCCAGTTTAGAGCCCCATACTTAGTGTTGTAATGGGAAACATACACATGAAAGTGATGTGGCTGTAGGGAGAGTTTGAAGGCATAGGCATTTACTATTATTACATAAATGTGAGTGAAAAGTAAAGGAGGAAAGAAGGTAATGTTGGTGTTGGATTATATAATATTTCCGTAATATTCTTCAGGTCCACTGTGGAAAATGTAGGGAAGAGATCACCATATTTGAAGAAAGTTGGAGTGAAATTATATTCAACATGTTCCAGTGCTGATAGCAGTGGTTAAATGGTACCTGAGAATTTTAAAGGATCCTTGTAGTTGAAGTTGTGGTTAAACACTTTCCTTAACTGCAGCTTGGATGTTGCCAAGTTTGTATTTTTCCAAGGGAATAGATCAGGTTTTACTTTAGTTGTCCTGCAGCCCTCATCATTGAAGTTTGTATTCCCAAAGTGACAGTTTTACTGTTGCTTCACAAATGAGGCTAGAAGAAATGTTAGAGAACATGTAAATCATTAAAGCAGGTACATTAATACATTTATTAATGTATTAATAAATACGTTAATAGTATATCATGTTTTGGTAGTCATTTGTGTGTGAGGTGGCAGATGATTTGAAAATTCCATTGCTAAATTGATTCCATTACGTAAAACAGTTCAAGCTCACTACAGTCTATATAGAGGTGCCACTTGTGATGCTTAGGGATCATGTCACTGAGTTTGATGGCATTTAAAATTGAATGCGTAATAGTCTCTGTGTCAGAAAACTGCTGTTGGAAATCTTGGAGCTAAGCAAACATTCTGTAAATGGGTCTGGGAAAATCAGGAAATAAAATGGAATCTTCAGGTCACCTGCAATCTTTATTTTGTGTGAGCTAGAAGTTCAGTTAAGCTGGTAGGCTGTCACCTGTATTTTTCCCGAGTATTTGCCTTTCAGGCACGTGCTAAAGAATGACACAGCGCTGTTAGGCTACTAATCTGTATTGCTTTGATGAGAAATACCTTTTTTTATTTGTATACTCTCTTTAGAGGAAAAATCTGAAATGAGGAGCTTTCCAGATATCCTAAGGTGTCCTTTCAGCTTCTGACTAAAGAGCATTTTGAGAGAAAACAATCATGCTAAGTACATTTGTATCCTTACACTGTCACTGCAGTGACTTGAATTGTTACCTTTTAAGTCTTGTTAAAATAGTCATGTGTGTAACACAATGAAAGAAATGCAATTTCACATTACCCTTTCACCTTTGAGACAGCTGATACACATTTAGAAGCCGCAGGTGCTTTGTACAGATTCACATGGTGTAAATGAGGTCACTAAATAAGACTTTATCAGTTACTATCTCCTAGGTGTTGCTTCCTTAACTAAAACCAGGTTATAATTGCATACAAGGAATAAGATATCAGTCTCTGGTAAATGAGTGACAGCTCACTTGTAATAGTGTTTCTCATCTCTCAAGCAGTGTGCAAAATATGCAGTTGTCTATATATACTAATGATACTGGAATTGCCTGTCCTTGTAGGAAATTCAACTAAATTTGTTGACCTTCAAGGGTCAACTAAAGACAGTCTAATTGTAATGAGTTGCTATTAGAGATTCTTTTCCTTCTTAATTAAATTTATCTCATTTGGGGCATTGCATTATAAAATACTGATACTTAAAACTTTGGTAGATGTATCAGGTAGTGAGGTAGAAGGTTTAGATTATTGTAAAGTTTTTTTGTTTTTTTTTTTGTTTTTTTTTGTGTTTTTTTGGGGAAAGGAATGTGGTGTACATAGCTTGGAAAGCATTCAACTGTCAGCTTTTTAATTCATATTCACACTGCTACAGGCTGTATTCTTCCAGACCTGTGAAGCCTGATTGCCATGGGAAAATGAATACATGTTAACCACAGTTCAGTTTTAATTTGTTTTACTTCATGTTTATAGTGGCATGTCCTTTATTTTTTACTGCTGTTCCAGAATTTCCAAAATTACTTTATTATGTTACAGAAAGAGTTCAAATGGAAGTCCTACTATAGCCTTTATTCTTTTCTCTTTGGGCACTTGTTTCTTCTCACAACTGCAGAGACCATCTTTCTGTATTCATTTAGCAGTCTTGCATTTATGCTACATATCCTTTCAATAGGCCTAAATGCTCTCCAGTGTTTTAAAATTTGTTGCAAATACCAGATTTGTACCCTACCAGTTGTTTGGCTGTGCTTAAAAAGCAGAGCACACATGTGTGGGATAACCTAAAAGCATAAAAGGTACTATTGTGCAGAAAGGAAAAACAGCCAACATGACACTGCTATGCTTAGTTTTTTGGGTGGACCAGCTGAGCTGTAGGCTGTGTCAGGTATGCTCCTGCTTGCATATGTGCATACAGTTTGCAATCAACAGGCACCTGTCCTAATTGCTGCTCAGATGAGTCTGGACAGTGCAGCCTGGAGGAGCTGCAACACTTGCTGCAGCCAGTCAGTGTCAAGCTCTGGGCAATGGCTGGATGTCAGCAGGTCATGGTTCCACCTGATTGGCTCGATGTCTTGTGGTTGGACTGGGTAATCTCCAACCTCAGCAATCCTGTGATTCTAAGAACTTCATTCTAGATGTATAGGAATCTGCCCAACTGAAGGAAGTGTCAGCTCTGTATTACACACATGTAGCTCTGAGATACTCAGAAAGTTTTTGGTGGTAAAGTTGTTCTTGTTTTATTTCACAGGAATCAGAAACTCTTGATTGAAAACTAGATTGACTAAGAATCATCAGTGACTAACATAACACCAGTATACTAGAGAATACTTCTGATCTTGGACTTTGATTTTCAGTGCTTCTCTGAGGCAGTATAGCAGCAAGAAAATAAAATGTAAAACCGTTAAACTTCTTGTAGCTCAGAGTTCTTTATTTTGTTTCTTTAAAAGTTACTTTCAGAAGTTGATGTAAAGGTTCACAGATGTTGTTCACACATGCATACTGTACACATTAAGATATATTAAGATCTTAGATAGATACTTAGAAACTTCAATTTTCCTATATTATGTGTGCCTGAATGTCTTAGCTTGGATGTCTGTAAACATTTTTATTGAGGTTGTTGTAAAATGTGGTTATTTCTTCCTCTTTATTGTAATAATGTGTCTTCATGTAACATAAATTGGCTTAAACTGATTGTTAACATGAGTTTTAGATGGATTATTTCAAGTCTTCATTCTCACTTGTCAATTATGGACAGACTGCTTCATTGTAACCTAGATTCCAAAGTTTGGCATGCATAAACTTGCCAAATTAAACCAGACTATTGATCACTACTGTAATAAAGTAGAATTTTTTAGGAATATACTTCTGTATTTAATTGGTCTGTTAACTTGCACTAACTTTTCCCTCCTTCTTCTCCACAGAATGTGTACGTAAACATAAGCCGCATCATGTCAGTAGCAAACCGCCTGATCGAGTCTGGCCATTACGCCTCACAGCAAATCAAGCAGATTGCCAGTCAGCTAGAACAGGAATGGAAGGCATTTGCTGCAGCCTTGGATGAACGTAGCACATTACTGGACATGTCCTCCATCTTCCATCAAAAAGCCGAACAGGTTAGTGAATTGGGGAGGGCATCAACAAAGGTTATGTGCTGGAACAGGGAGTTGCACAGTTTGCTTTTGCTTTGGACAAAAGTGCAAGAAAGTGATTGAAAAGGTTGACAAGAAAGCCAGAATATTTATTTCTGCCAATTTTGATACTCAAACAAAATTTTATTCTCCTCACTTTAGCCTACTGGCCTTAAATTTTATACAAAATGCTTTGCCCACATCAGTGCAAGGTAAAACAACCAAATTAGCTATATGAATGAAAATGAAGTGGACTGAAATGCTTCACTATAGTAGGCTTTTAAGGATCGATATAATGCCTTTCCTGTCACTTCTTCTGTTGTCCTCACCACTCAACTCCCATCACTGCTCGAGTGTCAAGATCTAACTCAAAATAATTGCTTCTAGAAAACACAAGTTGAACTGGCTTAAAAGTTGAGAAGTTAATTAACTGCCTTCTGAATCTGAAATTGTGGTGGGAGATGTTTACTTAGTATTCCATAGGAGATTCCTCCTATGCTAAAAAAAACATTTTAGCTTTAGGCCTATACCAATTATTTTAATTAAGTCATTAACCATGTGTAACTGCCGGAGAAGAGGTAGATGTCTGGGAAATAGGAATAAATATCCCCAAGTTAATAATCTTAATGGCGAAAGCATGTTTTGCCCTCAAGGGAGTTCAGTTCTGAAGGAGTTGCTTTGTGTGCGCAGTTGAGTCACCTGCTGATCTTGTATACTGCCTGCTCCGTACATCCCTGGTGTGTTTGGAGTGCAGAGGTTCTTGGATGGGTATGGATGATGTGCTGCATGTAAATACTTCTCCTTCATTTTGCCTTGCTACATTATATCCAAGGAAAGGTCTCATGTCTGATGCAACTTTCATTTCGAATGAATAAAGGAAGCATTTGGGAGCTGAAAACTTCAGAAACAGAGAGAGATGGTGCAGTTGATTTTAAGACACTTTTTCCTTGATTTCTACTACATGGATGTTTAACTTGATAAATATCTAGACATTAGAAATGAGAATTTATTAAACATTGCTGTTCATTATGTTAGTGATGACATTGGTTTAATGTCCTTAGACAGACTAAGGTAAATTATATTAAATGATGCCACTATAACAAAGGAGTGATGCCACTCCTTTTAGCAGGTTTAGCAGTAAAGCTACATAAAAATGAGATGCATGAATTTTTTCTGATAGAAAAGTCGGCAGTCAGCTTTTGATAAACACAGATTGGTATCTTGTCAATATTGATGCTTTTCTAATTACTTGGGTCATTCGGGTTTGCATTTAAGCACTTTGAGCTATACATGTAGGAGAGAGATGAATGTAATGTGAACAGGTGGGTATACCTTGACTCAAATGCTGTCATTTTTCATAACAGAAATAAGAAATTATTCTCATCTGAAATCAAGGGACTAAATTTTGTGTATAGTTGTGTGCTGGGCAACTACAGCAAGGGTCAATGTTACCTTCTTTACAACTAAATGTAAGTGTAAACTAAATGTAGAATGTAAACAGGAGGAAAAACAAAAATGAGAGAAAATAATGCAGCATCTGCTGGGATGAATTTACTTTTAACTGCTCTTTCTGCAGTTTTCATTTTATGATTAGCTGCAATGGATTTCCCTAGTTTATTTGTAAGATACCTGCCTGTGATATATTAGCTGTTTCATTAACAGTGGATAGCAAGTTCAAGGAAACAAGGTTTGGAATGTGAGGAATGACCCCTTTAATGACTGCTGATGCTTGACATACATAAAAAGATTAAAAAGTAAGCAGCCCAAGAAAAAACACACCCTTCTTGAATGCATGTGTTCTCCTGCAAGTGACAGGTAAGTATTGCTGCCTACTGTCAGACACACTGAAGACTGCACCAGCTATCAGTGCCTGCTCACTGGTGCACATTAAGCTTCTGTTAATGTTCAGTGCTTAACATTAGAGATATTTCTAAAGTGGCCCTTAATGAGAATTAAATCAGTATTTTAGGGTTAAGTACTCCACCACCCTTCTGCCCAACTATCAAACAATAGAAGAGTACTGGAAATGATCTATGCATTCTTTTTTCTTCAAAAGACTACACGTGCTCCAAGAATTAAGATATATATGCTGAAACGAATGGCTTGGTCTCATGACTTTTGAGTCTTGAACTTGACATGAATAGAGAAAATTTACTTTACAGAGCTCACATATGCTTGGCTGTACTTGGTTTAACAACTATGAAAACTCCTAGAAGAACAGATAGTTTTTTCCTATTTCCCTTCTAATGTAATAGGGGTATAAAATTAATGCCCCCTAGCTGTGAAAAAGGAAGTCAGCAGAAGTTCTGCTGTGCATATAACTATGATGGCAGCTTCTTGTCTGTCAAGACAGCTTAAACTTCAGAGATAGCTTGAATTGTCTGCAGAAGAGATTTCTGTTGCGGTATCCTCAATTTCCCCAAAGACTTGACTCAAGCAGCTATGCTGACATAGCTGTGTGCTCAAAGTTCAATCCTAGTCCTAAGAGACCTCCACTTAAGTTGTAAATCCCTTACATGCTTGCTGCTGTAGCAGCTTGCCAGATGGATTTAGTACTTCTTTGCATGTAGAAGTTAGTTCTTTGGGGACTGAGGTGTGAATTTGCTGTGCCCTGACACTGCTTTGCTTCCTTGATAACCTCTTTCCAGCAAAAGACAACTGTGTTTCAGTGAATGCTTCACCAGTAATTCTTTGTGTGCACGTGCAAAGTAACATGGTTTTCTCTGAAGATTGAAAAGAGGTGAGGTCATAAACCTCATGATACCATGAGTATCTGCACAGGGAGCTGACAGGTAAAAACCAAGGGTCTTGAAAGCTGTAGCATGTTTTACTTGCTTGTCTAAACAAGACCTTAACTGGCTTTCGTGTTTCTGAAATGGTAGGTGCAGGATGAAGGAAACTACTTCTTAGCTGCAAATCAAGAAAAGGAGCAAAAGTAAACTTGAAGCATCAATATTGCCAAGAGTTAAATTGGTTCTGAAGATGGCCAACATACAGCTAAGCCTGCCTGTCTCCAAACAACTCAAGGAGTTTCAGATATCTAAAAGCACTATTCAGACTTGGATATTTCTTTCTATTCTGATATAAACTTCTGGTTCTTTCAGAGAGAAGTACTGTAAAGACTTTTTGCTTAAAAGAAGACTTCTCAGCGTCTGTCACACAGACGCTTTTGTGCTTTTGTATATACTGTTGTGTGTACTTAATGGTAGAACCCAAAATCAAAGCCGAATGTTTCTTCTCTGTTGCAGTACATGAGCAATGTGGACTCATGGTGTAAAGCCTGTGGTGAGGTGGAGCTTCCCTCAGAACTGCAGGATTTAGAAGAGGCTATCCATCATCATCAAGGGATATATGAGCATATTACCTTGGCTTACTCTGAGGTCAGTGTCTTGTTTGTTTCCTTACATTAAATTGTCATGTTAAGTTTGGATCATGAATCAGTATCAGTTGTTGCATTGGGAGTTAGTTGGAAACTCAAGTGCTGAGCTTCTTTTTAAATCTGATATATCGGATTTTGCTACTGTTGTTCAAAAGTGAAGTGTTAAAGTCTTCCCTGTAACCTTTGGAAATAAATTAAAATGTGAGATTTAACCATGTGAGGTACAAACAACATTTGGAGCACTAAAGTACTAAGTATGTTTTAATTTGCATTTGCATATTACTACCTTTTAATGGCAGTGGGATATTACAGTTTAAACATTTACTTGAAGGAAAGTTAGCTGGGCATTCTTTGGGAAGGTATTCTGTTGGCATGGATTTCTCTAAGTGTGTTTTGAGAATGGGTCTCTAAAATAGTCTCACAAGAAAGACTTAACTATCAAAGGATGTCACTTGAGAAGCCAGAAGTTCTTAGTTTCATCAACCTCAAGATACTTAAATGAGCTAGGATGCCTGTGTAGTCAGCATTTGTAAGATTAGCACATCCTATGCTGGTGCTCTAATCCTGGACTCAGCACACACTGGAATCATTATATTTGTCACTATTTCTAGTAGTTGTATTTACAACTTAAGATAAAATGCTTATTCTGAAGGTGGTCTAAAAAGTGATGACTTAACTATCTTTTTTTTTTTTTGTTTTCTTAGAAATTTTGAGTTTTCTGTTGTGCTTTACTTACCTGAAATCAAATTGGTATTCACTATTATTAGCTAACAGGTATTTTCTGTATTTCCTGTTTTACTTGCCTTTCTTCTGTCAGGATTGTTCTCATTCTTGGGTAAAACTGTTTTTACTGTTCAATTGGACTGATGTTGTTCTGGATTAAATACAGTAGTTTTTGTACTCAAAATTTTTGTGTTTGGTTAAATTATGGTAAAAATGATCAGTGGACACAGGATAGCTTGGCCCACAAGCACCTGTTTTTTAGAAGGAGGTCATGTGGGTTTGAATTAATGATTGTGATTTTTACATTACATTAAAATTAAAACTACTTTCTGATGAACCAGCTTTATTATAGAAAGTGGAATCCTAAGTCTAGTCACATTTCATTTAGCAGTAAAGGAGGGTAAGATTAGTTCTCATCATCCATCCTGTTGTTCGTATATCAAAACTGTGTTTTTTGAATACCTGCCACCTTAGGGCCTGCATAAACTTTGTGACCATGAATCAGATGCCAGGGTTCAGAAATTCTTGTTCTTCTGTGTAAAATGCACATTGATATCCCTATTCTTGCTCTGCCACCCTGCTATGTCAACTGTTCTAATGCCATAGTATGACACCTGATAATACTTGCGATTTTGCTAACACTTAACTCTTTTAACTCACTCTTGAAAGCATATTTTTGTAGTAAGGTTTCTTGTCTTCATTAAAAACTTTCATCATTGGGAGGGACAAAGACATAGCATATTTGTGTAAGATTTATGTGAAGAGGCAGTCTGGAGTGCAGCAAGGAGTAATAGTGATTATAAAGGCCTGAGGTTGAAATAGTGGCATTTTTTCTACTTGGTTGTGTTTGGTTTGAGTTAATTTTGTGTGGGTTCTTTTTTTTTTTGTCTGGGATGTGACTGGATGAGCCTGCTGTTAAGTGTAAATAAGTACTGTGGATTAGCATGTTAAATAATGTTTGCTTGCTGGTGATGCATAAAGAAAATAAATAAGACCAGTGGATTATAGGATTGCTTTGGGACATACCTTAGAAATTTATTTAGAATTTCAAAGCTGTAGCTCTTGACTTTGGGGTAGATAGACAGATATTTTAGCAAAATGTTCACTGGTACTGCTTGAAGGAAAAAAAGAGCACTAAGTGCCTTTCATCTGATTTCTAGTCATTACTTTTACCCATCTGGTAAAAAAGCAGTTATTTTTCTTCAGCAACCAGAATTGGTGCAGAAATAATAACTGTATGTGTATGTACAAGTTGTGTTCCTCCTCTGGACAGAAAGTTTTATTTTGCATTTTTCAAACATGCATTCCTTTCTGAAGTTTGATGGAGGCGTCTTTCTGTGTCAGGATATTACAGCACTATTGCTTATCATTATTAGATGTATGACTTCATTTCTATTACAGTACGGAGCTCCTTTCATTTTGTGATGAATGAACCGTGGGGGAAGAGAGAGAGCAACACTATGAGAATCACAACAGTGTCATTCATTTTAGATTGCAATGTCTTGACAACATGACTTGGTTGCAAAGTAGAAGACAGTAATTTTAAGAAAGTAAATGCTTTTAAGACTAGACAGTCTGATTTTACTGAGGGTAATTATTGTATATTACTAGTAAAGCAACTTACTACCTTACATGATGAGACAACTGGTATGCCTGAAAATGTGACAGATGTGCCTTAAATGAAGTTATATATATAAATAAAGTTATACATCTCACTGAAATCTTAAGGCAGTCATGCACTAGGAAGGAAGAAAATTTTAGTGTATTAACACAAAAGGAAAATCTGTGCGCAGTCAGTTGTTTATAAAGCTAATAAACTAATTGGATCAAGGGGCTGTCACAATTACTTTTTTTCACCTAGATTTTATGGACTCTGAATGGATAATTGAAGTCCATTATCTTGAAATATTTGAAGGACTTGCTAGATAATTCTTTTGGATATAGAAAAGAAAAAATATATCTTTGTAACTATGCTATGGACAATGCATTTTTTCTGCTGACTTGATTTTCTGGAGCTACTTTCAGAAGTATCATTCTCTGTGTTGATACTCATTGCTAAAATTAAAGAGCTTGAACTGAACTGAAAATAAACTCCCTTGTAACCCAATTAGTAGAAAAGAATTTTCATTTAGATCTGTTTGACTACTGAATAACAAATTAAAAATGTGCCTAGACTTAGTTAAAAGTTGTTGAAAATAGTCACTGGGGGAAGGTCTTGGCAAATTTGCTCTTTCTGACATAGTGTTGATTGGATGGATTCAGGTTTTTGTTTATACTTGAGTCTTGCGGTTACAGATGATTTTTTGTTCCTGTCAGCAAGATGAGCTGTTAGAAAAGTTCTTTACAGGCAGCTGAATGATACTGAATTGTAACAGGTGCCAAAAGAGTAAATGCCAATGAAAAGTGCTTTTAACACTAAATGTTGATAGTGACCAGATAAGAGAGGATTATTGCTTTTTAATAGCATGCAAGGTAAATCTGAATATTTCTGCTGTGGTTTAAATCAGAGAAGACAACAGCTAGAAATGACAAAGGTTTCCTGTCAGTATCAGTAGTTAAACACATTTTGGAAAACAGTATCTTTCTGTGCTAGATGGAAAGGGTTTAAGAGATTTAATCAGAATTAAGTTTGCCATAACAGCAGTCTTCCCTTGGTTTACCAGTAACACTGATAATTTAGAAGTTATAAATCATGTCAGATTGAATCATGTACTAAATTTTATATCTGTTGGTTTAAATGTATTTGTCAAATTAACCTACAGAAAGTAACCTCCCTGTTCACCTTTACAGCAAATGAAGAGAGAGATTGTTTTGGAAGGATAATTTTGGACAAATGCTTAATTTTAGGTGTCTTGTTGACTAGGGAAAGAGTTGAAGAATATTTATTCAAAGTTACATTTGACAAGTTCTTTAAAAAAAAACAACACAACAAAACCAACAAAAACCACAAACTAAACAAAATATCCCAACACTTTGAAGGAAAGTAATTCTTAAAGTAATGGAAAAAATGGAAAGACAGGCTGTTACTTAGAAGAGTGCTACTTGTCAAAATTATTTTAAATAGAAAGAGAATATACTTTTTTTTTTCTTTCCTATAACAGCTGCAGGTAGGTAATCATTCCTGCAATAAAGTGAGTCTTCATCATTGCTCCCTGAGTTCTTGAAGACATTTAAAACTGGGAGAAGGGGTGGGGTACAAAGTAGTAGCCCAATAAGCTTTTGGCAAGACATGTAAGTCTTAATCCTTTCTGGTGGTCAGGTGAGCCAAGATGGGAAGTCACTCCTTGACAAACTTCAGAGACCTTTGACTCCTGGGAGTTCTGATTCCCTCACCGCATCTGCCAACTACTCAAAAGCAGTTCATCATGTCCTGGATGTCATCCATGAAGTATTGCATCACCAGCGCCAACTGGAAAATATCTGGCAGCATCGGAAGGTCCGCTTGCACCAGCGGCTTCAGCTCTGCGTATTTCAACAGGATGTCCAACAGGTAGGTTTTATTTCACTTTGTCTAAATGCCTTTGTATTCTATTAGCCTGATTGCACTGACAGGTGAGTTTTGACCGCTATAATCCATGTTCTTTTGTACCACAACAATTGAACAGTTGCATGGGATTGGCTGAATGGTACCAAGTTCTGTGTACCACTATCAGAACTTGGGTATTGTCTATTATGGATAACAATTATATTTGAAAGTTAGTTCTACTTGTTTTTTTTTTCTGATTTTAAATTAATTTATTTACTTTAAGTCATATATGATGAAAAAGATTTTTAATATAGACAGCTATTCTGAGTTTGTGCTAGTAGCTGACATTCACATTCTAGATAAAATTCTGGACATGAAGTGTCAAAAAGACATCTTGTTGTAACATGCAAAAAAATTAATAGTGTTATTCTGTAAAATTTTTGGTTTTAAATCCGTGATGATACTTAATTTACTTAATAGTGTTTCTTTAAAACTTGAGAGTCATATAATAAGGAATTATAAAAATTACAGATGAAATTACTTTCTGATAACACTGTTCTTGAATTAGTTGTTATTAGTTGCTATTTTTTTATTATTATGACAACATCCATAAAAGTTAGTAGTTACATACAGGCATTAGTATCTCTGATATAGCTTTGCCTTTTTAAAGTAAAACAACATAAAATTCTTTGGTTGATGGATTTTTAATAAGCATAAAATGTTGGCTTTGAACTTCAATTAACAGAGACAATAGTAATTTATTCTTTAACAGCTCATCTTCCTAAAAAAGTAAAGATGGCCAGTATTTGCTGATCATGTTCTTTCATTTCAGTGTAAAAGTGTTCACAAGTCACAGCTTCTGAATGGGGTTTTTACATAGATAGCCACAGTTCTGGTTAAACTAATCTTTTTTCTTCAGAATTAGTTGTAGTTTAAGCTAAATTTCTTGTACCTTTCTGTTTCAAGAATATACTGGATGTGAGCAGTTGGGAGTGATATAACTGATTTTCATCATTTACAGTAGCTGAAAAAGGTAGTTTAGGCAGATGGTGGGGAGACTAAGCAATCTTGATAACTGAACTTTCTTCTAGATCTAGTGACTATCTCTTCATGTAATTAAAGAAAATAATTTAAATACTTAAGCAGTAAGTTATGTAAAATCTTCAAAACTTTAGTACTTAATTTTTTATCTAAAAAGAAGCATCCATTAGAAAGACAGGCTGTTATCCAGATTGTCAGTGCTGAGATGTGACAAAGGATGTAGAAAGGCGTGAAAAATATTAGCTGACAAAAAAGTAAAAGCAGAGGGAATGTTATGAATGGTCAGCAAGGGCACAGAGAACCAAAGACTCCATTCATTACGTCATTTTAAAAATCCTTTAGGGTCTCCATGAAGATTACAGCAAAAAACTAGTGGCTAGTAAAGAGGGTCCAGTGCTGGTACTTGCGTGAGTAGTCAGTAAAGCACTCAGAATGTGCTGTGATTCTGTGATGAGGCACAGCCAACAAATGAATCACCTCTTAAATTGAAAAGGCTTTGTAAGGAATCTTCAGAAACTGAAATAAACACAGTTTGATTCTCAGGGAAAAATGTAGATCCTCTCAGTGGTCTGGTGCCAACAAGTATGGATTGGATGTTGGAACTTTCTCCTCTTGTTTGAGTTCAGTTCAAGTAGGACCTACTTAGGCAATCTAGGCCAAGGGGTCTCCTAAGGTAATTAGCCAGGTGCATAATTCAAGTTTCAGGCTGGTAGGCCAGGCTTTAGGTAGTTTATTTCCTGGGGGAAGGTGTTCATTAAATGCTGCAGAGAGTTACTGTACTGCTCCTACTCTTTGCCTTTAATATCTTGGGAGTCATAAAATGCTTGTAGGAGATTTTCATTTTCTGCTCTGTCCTAAATCATAGTTTTCAGTATAGAGGAGGTAGCTCTCAGACTGATTTGTTCTTTGAAGTTGGCAAATAAGCCATCATTAGACTCAAGACATTGTGCAGTCACCACCAGGTTCTTCAGCAAGATGCTGGATTTTCCTTCTCTATATTAGACTCATCAGCCTTTGGAGCTGCTGCATTTAAGAGAAGTACTCGCAGATTTGAAAACAACAAAGTGGACAGTTTTACATATTTTTATAGCTTCCCGTATCAGGAAGGTGCAATCCACATCATGAAAGTGGATTGTGAGTGCACCAAAAGTTTTCAGTATGAGCCAGTTACCTCGAGAATGTTGATCCATATTGACTTATTATTCAGTACATGCCTTATCTACAGGTTGGAGAAATTTCTTTCATCCTGTTTATGCCTGTAGTTTCTTTATATGCTTTGCAAGACAGACATTGAATTAAGGTAGCAAGAAATCCTCTTGAACAGTTTCAAGGTGTAGCCTTTTGTGCTAATGCACATCTTTATCGACTTTATCATCTTTAATCATGAAATTTCAAGCTAGATCTGTACAGAGGTGCAGCCCTTGCTTGCTATCTTCCTAAGCCCTTCCCTTAGTATCCAGTAATTGCCACTGTCAGAGACGGAGTTGTCCTTTGATTTATCTCTGTAATGACTGTTAATTACTGAAATGTTTCATGTGGAAGTATAGCTCCTTATGTTGCTTTAACTTAACTTTACAGATAATGGGTATTTTTGGCAATGCATTATAAATCACACTGTGAATTTTGGTCACTGTTACCTTTCACAATAAAACTTTTCATAGTAGGATTTCAGTGCAGGTCAATCTGTAGGACAATGACCATTCAACATCTATTCCAGATAGATTAATCTAATAGCCACAGCAGATGTCTTGGAGATTTTGGCTCCCCCAGCTTTGAAAATTTATCTGGGGAAGAAAGTGTTCTCAAATAAAAAGATTCTTTTTTCTTGCAAAACAAAAGCAAAACAACTTTATTAGATCATCCTAATTTATCTGAGAAATGTTAAATTTTCATTTGAATAATCATTAATAGCATTCAGTGCATGAAATTACTCTGGTTTGTGGTATTAGTTAAACTTATATCTGAGACAGTTCTGGAGTGGTTTATGTAGAGCTCCAAAGCAACTTCCTTTCTACAATACTTCAGTTTTTGTTTGCACATTCTCTCTTTGTTCAAATGTTAAAAAATTCAATTAAGATTGATTGAGAAGATAACCTGAAAACATCTTTCAATTATTGTCAATAAAGTGAAATGTGGTGGTTTATTTTGGTTTTTTTTTGTTGTTGGTTTATTTATCTGTTTATTTATTTATTTATTTCAGAATAGGCTAAGTGTGGCTCTCTTCCACTGTTTATAGTTAGTTTGCACATAGTGGTGAGCAACCCAAGTGCATTATAAGTGAATCTGTAACTGTCCTTTAGCATGAATCTGTGATTTCCTCCTCCTCCCTCTGCTGGATTAATGAAATAACTCAGTTCATGGAAGTGTTAAGTGAGAGCTGAGTTGGAGGAGGGAATTGTCAGTGTTGAGTTGGTGCCTCACTTTGTGTTACTTCCACCTTAGAAAGCTTATTGGGTTTTTTCTTCTGTCTTTCGTGTTCTTGAAGCTGTTTCTAGTGGAGCTTTCCAAATCAACAAAAACATTGTGGTGATATCTGAGTACACCAAGAATTATCTGCTGATCTTTTGAAGCAAGTAGTAAGGAAAGTAGTACATGAAATAATGAAAATAATAGAAAAGAAGTGAATTACAGAAAATCTGAAATTTGAAATATGAAAATGTATGACAGTCCTAAACTGAATGAAATTCTGAGTTTGACTTTAGGCAGCAGAAATATGCTGGGAGATCTAGTTCCTGGTTAGTTTGTATATTAACATTTTAAAAAAGGGTTTTGATTTTAATTTTTTTTTTTTTAAAGTGGTCACTGGCACTCAATTGTCTATGTAGCCCTTCTAATATAAACCATGCTAGTAAAAGTATGATTTTATGTTTAAGAGTTAATAAGCTTACTAAAGTAGGTAATAGCCTTTCACCTAAGGAAAGGAGCTGACTGATTCTGAAATGAAGCAATAAAGCAGACTTGGAACAGCACCGTGGACTTCTCTTCTAGGCCAGGAAAAATCAAAATTGAGCATAAAGATAATGTTTCTGGTAGAGTAATACTGCTGACACTCGTATGATCAGAGTTTTAGTGCCTGAAAAACTCTCCTGATAGCTTGCAAGCCAGAAATTAGTAAAACATACTAGTAGGAGGTACTTTGAGGGTTTTTTTGAGGGGTGGGAGGAGGATTAGTTGTTTTTGTTGTTGTCATTGTTGTTTGGGGGGGGGGGTGTGTGTTTTGGTTTGGTTTGGCTTGGGTTTTTTTTCCCCAAACATACATTTATTTGATCATAGTGGGTGTTTTCTCTGTCCATTTTGAATAAATGTGCTGCTTCTTGCTTGATCTGCTTGCCTTAAGACAGGTTACAGTCACTAGTTTCAACCTTGACTAATGTAGGGCGGGCCATGAATGCTTGCTACTTGCTAGCATCAACATGATTTCACTGTGTGATTCCCATGTGACTTTTGAAGGCGGTTCCAGTGTAAAATGGTTCTTTTTTCAAGAGAGTTTTTCCACATTTTAACTATCTCAAAATCAGAAATGCAGGTATTTCCATCTTCCCCTTCTGAATGCTGTGTCACCAGCACGTAAGTGGAGATCAGAAAACTGAATGTACGCAAAGTAGGTAAAGGGGTGGGGGGTGAGGAATGGATAATAATGTGGGAAAGATTGGTGAAAATGAGCATGTTGAATCTGCAAAAGATCAGATTTACTTCTATGCGCAGCATATGCCACATATTTTATAGCCATGAGCAATGATTTTGTTAAAATGAAGCTTTCCATAGATATTCCAAAGAATATCTTTCCAAAGATATTCTTTTGGGAGCTAGAAAAGTAAGCATTTTTCTAGATCCTGTGTTGGGCATAAGGATGGTTTTGCTGAGACTGCAGTAGAATTTAATTGCATCATTACAGAAACTCGCTGCAGTGGAGGATGATACTATTCACCGTTTCAATGGAAAGTGTTCAGCCTCTTGGACTCCTATGTATTACTTGAGCACCCGACTGAATTCCATTTGCTTTCAGTATTGTTAGAAGAGTCCTTAGTGACTCGGTATGATGATTTCTGTAACTCTTACTTCTCCCAGGAAGAGGCAGAGAATGTGTAAGTTGCTAAATGGCTAATATTAGTGCCAACTAATGATATTGTCCTTTGACTGAAGTGGTATGCAAATCACTTACTGATGGAAAGAGCCTAACTTAACTCTGCCTCTACATGCTGTAAAATTCTTAAGAGTGCTTCCTCAGTTTTGTTAAGAATCAAGGTATGAAGGCTGGACACTAATGAGACTTATATTCATACTGATTTCACTGAGAGGCAGTAATGTTTCTCTAGTTGAGTGTTTTATGTCATGATCTGTGTACTGGATTTCTATGACAATTTCTTCCCTTGAGAAGTTATTCAGCATTGTTTGGAGCAAAAATCATTCTCCCTGGGCAGCTTTCTGCTTTTCATCCCATGCTTTCTGGGACTGATTTTGCTGTTGATTTCATTTGTTAGCTTGTAACTGTTAGTAGTCTCCAGAGTCCTGTCTAATTATTTCATCCAAACACATCTCTTTTCAGCTCTTTTCATAATGGGAAAAGCAGTCTCCTGAAACTAGTCAAAAGTATTGGTAATAATAACTGATGTCATGTTTAGCTACTCATTCTCCTTTCTCTGATCAATACTTTACCTTGAAAGAAAAAAATGAAAACTTGCATTGACCTAAAATGCAACATCTTTGGG
Organism: Cyanistes caeruleus; assembly: GCF_971803275.1. Classification (NCBI taxonomy): domain Eukaryota; kingdom Metazoa; phylum Chordata; class Aves; order Passeriformes; family Paridae; genus Cyanistes; species Cyanistes caeruleus. The sequence continues at coordinate 75,129,064 of NC_141701.1, forward strand.
GAATACTTACTAGGAAAACAAATATTGCGTAAATCTGGAGATTTAATGACGTGTCGGTGATTTAAAGTGTCTGTATTTTGTGGCATTAGGGAATTGTTTGTTGTTTTGAAGATATCCAGTAGGAAGAGAGGTTGCAAATGGAAAAATATTTGCATGGTCAAGATAAATGAGAAAACCATGTTTTCATTCTTCTGCTGAAGAAAGCATGGATGAGTTTCATGGGAATAGTGTGTGGGATTACACGTGTATTGAGTATGGTCAAGAGTGGTGTGCAGGAATGGTTCTCAAATCTGTGTGGAAGAAAAAAAGTGTCTCTTTAGTTATACTCAGTTATACTTTCAGTACAAGAAAACTGGGAAGAAAACCTCACCCAACTTTAGGACTCAGAGTAAAGGACACTAGTAGAGAAGAAGAGGCACAGTGCAGGCTTTTCAAAGTTATTTTCAAAACCAGCTAAAATATTCATGTTTTAAAGAAAAAAGAACGCTGAAGGTGAATGTTAGGTAAGGTATTCTGCACCACTACATAAGTGCTGTATAGATATGGTTAGCTGACTTAAGAAAATTGCTTATGTGCTGCTGTTTTTAATTCTGAATGTCATTCTTGAACCTTCTGAGTATCTTACAAAAATTGAGTTTATTCACCATATGCATACTTAACTAATGGATTAAGTTATGGCTAGGAAGTATTAGTTTAAAGAGAGGTTGGATGGTTTTGTTCATTCACTCATAAGAAATTTGGTATGTGTGCAGGAATCTTTTGTGTTAACTGACAGGAATAAATTACATGTAAAGTTTTTACTATTTATAAAGCTGTCAGCCCAGTCATTGTGGTAGAAGCATTAAGGTTTCTAAAATGTCTTTTGTTCACCACCTTTTCAGCTATAAAATTTACAATAAACAATTATGTCTGATGTTTTGAAGGGACAGATGCTTTTCAAGAACTGGAGGATATTCCTTCATGCTCTCTGAATACAGACATTTATCTCATAATGATTTCAACTAATTTTTCTTGTGTTAATTGAAGTTAGTTACTACTGAATCTTACTTTGTGACTTAATATTATGTAGAAGGCAAAGCGAGTTCTCATCTAAATTAGAACTTCACTGTGTTATTCACCAGCAATATGCAAGCTTCATTAGTGTTACCTTGCAGGAAAATGCCAGCTGAAGGTGTAAACAGATTAGAGAGACCCTCACAAGGGGTCTTGCTACTTTGATCAGATTACTGTCAAATTGATGAATGTGGAGAAATGGGGTTGTCCTTGGTAGACTTCAAAATACAGTTATAATCTTGAATCATACTATTTGCTAGTTTTAGCTAATTACTGCCTTGAGAAAAGTTAAATGAGATGTAATTAATGTCCTTCAATGGCAACACTGTGTTTTAATCCATCAGCTCAGTTCTTTTTAAGCAGTGCCTTTACAGCTTTTCAATTGCTTGAATTGTCTTTTTGTTGTAACATTCAATACAGCCACTCAGGGTTTCTGTGTGTCTCTCTTCTGTACCACAGGTGTTGGATTGGATTGAAAACCATGGAGAAGCTTTTCTTAGCAAACACACTGGAGTGGGAAAATCCCTGCATCGGGCCAGAGCTTTGCAGAAACGCCATGAAGACTTCGAGGAGGTTGCGCAGGTAAAAGCAATCATATGAAGGACTGTACACATGTCATGGAAATAAATGAAAAATTTCTGATTCTGCACTTAAGAGCTGTGCAGATGGAGCTCCACTACAAAACATTCTGTTCCAGGAAGGAACTATTTTGTTTCTGTTGAAAGTTTTTGTTTCATTTCTCCTTTATGCTCCAGTTTTGAGGAGAAAAAAACTAAACTTTGAAAGTCCTAGATGATGTGAACCTTAAAGTCCAACAGAACTGCTCTGGCAATATTATTATTATTATTATTATTATTATTATTATTATTATTATTATTATTATTATTATTATTTCTTCAAAAGCATGCTTTCAGATACTCCTTTACAGAAGAACGAAAGCTCTCCTTTCAAAGTAGATGAGTTCCATGGGATTGTAGGATTTAAACTTTCTGTTTAAATCCTAAATGCAGTCTGTAAGAGAGGATGGAGATGAATTGAAAGTCCTGCTTTCTGACTTTAAGCTTGGGGAGCTCCGAGATTCTCACTGCAGTCTCATGCAGAGGAAGGGGGGCTCCTAAGAAACCAGGTGAGCCAGCAAACTGGCAAACCTGGCTTGAATTTTTTTCTTTAAATACAATTGAGTTTGTATATGCCTTCCTCTTCTGAATCACCCTTAGTTTAGTCTTAAGTGATGATACAACTTCAGAACACATTTTTCTGTGAAAAAAATCTAAACAAATAGAGTACAAAGGAATCAGGGAAGTTAACAAGGAGCTAGCGTAGCTGTTAGCCTCTAAAAGGCGATGTGAGGTGAAGAAAAACCCTGTGAAGGAAGCTGAAGGCTAGAATCCTCCCCATTAGTAACCTGCACTGTCTGTCCATTCATAATTGGTAAGAGAAAGCATCTCCAAGATTAATCAAGAAAAATCTCCAAAGGTGAGGTTGGTCTAAGGGTGCTTCAATCAAACAGAAGACAACATTATTAGATGATTGTGATATTATATGCAGGAGCTCAGCAGTGACACCTGCTACAGGGGATGCATCAGAAGTGTTTTCTAGAGTTTGCTTGTTTAGTGGAAGATTAAGCACTTGATAAAATGTTATTGTAAATACAGTCTTAGAGCACTCCAGTGGCTGAGGACTTGAAATAGTATCAGAAAATTTCCTCAATATTGATTTCCTGTACAATTTTCAAAAAGAGTAGGTGTTACTACTTTTGTATATATGCATGCTGGATTTTCTATATGCATGTCTATTACTTCATTTTCAGTAAAATGTAATATTTTCCATGTGGAAATATTTATTTTTCTGGGTCAGACAAGCAGGAGTCTATTTCTGTAAGATACTTAACAAAACCTGAATGATCTCATACTTAATAGTGTATTTTTTGGGCAAAGAAGAAGAAAATATTTGAGTAGCCAAAAGGGGATGAAGTGCATAGAAATGTTACTGGGATGTTAAAAAACCCATCTTGTTAATTTGCATAATACTTTTAAGCAGAAAATTGTAAAGTAAATGCTTACTAAAAACTTCCTTAAACTGAATGTTACTGGAGTTTGAAATTATCTCATCAGGGAATGGGTGGAAGTTCTATTTTTGGAGGTACTGAAAACTTGGGTTGGTCAAAGAACTTAAATATACTACAGGGGACTATCTTCCACTGACAGAAGGATGGACAAAATGATCTAATACGTTTTTGGTTTTTTTCATTTCTAACTTTGAATGTGTAGTGAGTTACTGCCAAGAGAGGCACACCCTCTTAGTTGTTCCTCTTACTCCTTATTTTACTGTAAAACTGAATATAAGCAGCCCAAAAGGCATTCCTGTTGTTGCTGTTAGAAGGAAGATTATGTTCAAATATAAAACAGTGATCTGTTACTATGTTAAAGCATAAGGAACTCTTGGCTGCCTACATTTCTGGTTGGTCCAGGTCTTTGTTGTGGTTTTGATTTTAGGAATTTGTTGTTGTTGTTGTTGCTCTTTTTGTTGTGATTTTGGTTTTGTTTGTTTTTAATAGGACTCTAGGCATTATTAGGGGTTTTCAGTCAGTTCCAGTCAGAAGCTGAGAGAAAGCAATGTTAAATGAAGTGTTACTGGCATGGCAGTGTTCTGGCAAACCCAGGGAGCCAACAGGAATGTTGACATCTTCCTGGTCAAAGGCTAACTCCTGATTTTGAAGGGAGTGAAAATTATTTTTTCCTTTTTCTTCCTTTCTGCTTCTTCCCACATTCTTTTTTTAACATGAATGAGGTGTCATTTCCTCAAAGTATTCAAAGAGATGTTAAAATAAGCTGTGTGTCAAATAGAATAGACATTCCAGTCAGTGTGGCTGTGGTCTCACAAATTAGTCACTTTTAAATTCATGTGAAATGAAGGTTTGTTTCTCTTTATTTAACACTTTTTATTACCATTACAAAAGCTAGATAGTCAAAACTCAGCTAATAATCCTCCCTAAATTCTGATTACAAATTCATGTTACACATTACACAGTTTATTGTAAAATTGTGTTGCTCTTTTCATGTAAAGCCTGTCCAGTTCAATTTCTACTTACCCATCTTTTTCTTTCTTTTTTGACCTTCTCTCCATGTTCATCTTTGTGTCCATGAGACCGTTTAGTTAAAGCGTCAAGTGTCCAAATTTTGACATAATTGATTTACTTACAGGCATGAAATTTCAGCTTACAAGCACTGGATACAGGTCAATATTGTAGTTGAACTTTTCCATGCATTTTTGTCTGAAATTCTAAGTCAGCTTTTTGTGTTTCAAATGTGATCTGTGTCTGCTTCGTTACAGTAGCCTGTGCTCACAAAAGGTGTATGGCGACAATTAATTAATGGGGTTTTTTTCCACACGGAAGTCTTCTTGGCGCAAGAGATGCACAAGAAAGATTATTGCAAACCTTGTCTGCATACACCTTTCATTTCCCTACCAACACCTGTTCCTGTCTCCTTTAAGATTATAAAAATGGGTTATGAATTTGGATTGGTTCTGAACTTTACTCATGAAATGGTTTCAATACACCAAATTAAAGGTCCATGTCTTACGCTATCTTGCAGCTATCACCAGATGCATAAAGAAAAGGGACTGTATGTTTAAAAAGTTACCTTCACCCTCCCAGTTATCTGAGCCTGTTTGATGTTTGAACTGAAGGATGCATCTGAACCAGTATTTAATAGTCACTGACGGATTTTTCTTTCTTTAATTAGGCAACTTTTTGAACCCCCTTATGATCTTGGAATATATGCCAGACCCTGTAGCAGTGAGTTATGCAATTTAATTGCTCCTTAGATTAAAAGTACTTTGCCTTTTCATTTTAAGTGTATTGTCTGATGCTTAAATATGATAGTGTCCACTGTACTTAATGAGAAATCTATCTTATTTTCTGTACCATTAATTATTTGTATACCTCTGTTGGTCTCCAGCAGAGTCTCTCTTCCCTTTACAGACGACAATAAACTACAGATTTGAAGGGCAATCCATACCTCCATTCAGTTCTGTTTCTGTTTTTATTGTCAGTATTAGTCATTTCTGCACTAGTGTCTGAAATTTAATTTTTGGGTTTTCTGTGGTGTGTCACTTCATGTGCTTTCTAAATACATGGTGCTTGTTCTTTGTGAAGAATATTTAGAAAATATTTAACAGAAACATGGGGAAAATGATGGAATTTGTTGTTGGGGAAGGTGGTAAATTCCGTTATGGAGAATTTTTCATAATTTTGGAGAAGAATGCCTATTAAAGACTTGCACCTTGGGGCACAGAAGGACAGACTACAAGTAGTCTTGAAGTTCTTAAAGGGCTCCTTCTTTTCCCCTGGGACCTGGGGAGAGTATGCTAGTGCAGATATCCTGAGGAAATTTAACACCATGAAGGCTCCTTTCCTTCAATTTAGGAAATTGGCATAAGGACCATTTAGGAAGAGTTCTTGCTCTCTTTGTCTGACTTTCAACTGGAGGCTTGCCCTTGGGATGAGCATTTTCAAAATCTTCATGTTACTGCTTTTTTCCCTCCGAGCATTGTTTAGAAGTGAGCAGAGTGTTGGGAAAGGCAGTAGTTAGTACTGAGCACCTAATTGGTGTGATTTCTATCCAAAGGGCAGTTTATATTATATTCCAGCTGTACTTGGAAGTGAAATTTGAGGAATAAGGTGTGTGCCTGCTGCTAGGTTTGAGAATTGTAGCCCCTTTTGAAGCAGCATCCAAGCTGTGATCTTTTCTAAATACAGGCAGTTCAACATCCCCCTTACAGAAAGAGAAGTCAGATGTGCCTGGGCCTGTGTAACAAGGAAGATACTTCTGGAATTTGTAAACAATGCTTCACATGTGAGATAAAGTTTTCATTAAAATGGGAAACTTCTGTTTCAGCCATCTGCAGATGGGTGTGGTACTCTGGACTGATGAAGTAGTTGTTGTTTTAGGAGTGTCTTGTGGCTCTTCGGCCTTTCCCCATGAGCACATGTGAGCTGCAGCCATAGAAGGCAGAACACCCAAGCACGGCTCAGAGTGTGTAAAGGGCCAGCATGGCCTGACACAGTGGTCTGGGGTGTAGCCTGATCCCCACTGAATAGGATAAGCTAAATGTTTGTCTCTTTCAGGCTTTGTGTTTTAATCTTTGCAGGCTTTCCCAGGGAAACCAGGGAGGAGTTCTCTATCTCTCCCTGCAACTAGAAAGCTGAAAGTTAAGGAAGGACTGAGAGTTACATAGTCAAAGTCAAGGAACAGCATGGATTTAATTCCTTGCCTGAACAGATCATAATAAATTAAGGGGGAACTCCCCCCCAAATATGTGAAAGCTTCACTGAGTCATGTAATCTGTCCTGGGCTTGTCTGGTAATTTACTTGATACCCTGGGGGAGAGCTCTTATTTCCTGCCCTTCAGTTTTAGGGCTGGATTTGGATTTCATTTTTGTGAATATTGTAACGTTAATTAGAGGTCTGATACTATATTTATGGCAAAGAAAAGCACATTTGCATATGCTTAATTTATCTTCGCAAGGGTTATTTTTGCCTGATGTGATTGAGGTTGGGAGAACATGGAAGGGAAGAAAGGAGAAGAAAAAGTTGTAGTTTATATTGTCAAGAGTGCTTTCTTCTTTTTGTAGTCTGTGGCGCAAACCTATCGGAAGACCTAGTAGTATAACACAAGCAAAGCTTCTTTAGTCTAGACTTGGCTTCAGTTTTTTTCCTTCAGTGATTAACATCCTTCTAACCTTCCTTGATGAGAGTTTTGAGAACCATTCTAAAACATGAAAACCCAAGGTTAGGCTCAAAAAGATCACCCAAAGTATACCAAAAGTTTGGACTCAGTCCTGTTTCGAATTAACAAGAAAGATACTGAGGCAGGCTGCAAATGCAAGCTTTAAGAGTTTCTAAACACCCGTCTCTTCTTTGCACTATAGCAGTCCTAGCACATCAGAGACCAGAGTTCTGTTGTTTCCTGCTTAGACTCAAGTCTCTTATAGGACTTCTAAACTGCATTTGTTAATCCTAGGATGTATTGGGACTATTCCACTAGGACACTCGGCCATAACTCACTTGTAAATCTTCCTATGCTGCTGCTTTTTCACAAATGATGATACACTTGATGCATGACTTTTGGATGCCTGACTTCTGTAAGGATGGAATCAAATGTGCTCCTTCTGTGCTTGGTCACTTTCCACCTTCCTGCTGGATATGTGGACTTGATGATAAGTGTCTCTACCAGCGGTTAGAATTTCTTCAGCTCTAGTAGTAGTACACATTTGAAAAGTCTTCTGTGCCTGACTGTAGTGATTTTCCCAGTGTTGAAGTAGGCCAGTTTGCAAGTAGTGGATTGGCCATTTAGGCTGATCTTTATTCTAGATGTGTTTATAAAATACTAATTCCAAGTTTTGTGTGGAGGAGACATTTGAATAGATATAAATAAGGAGCTAAGGTTCACAGTTAAGTGAAAAATTATATAGAAATATAACAAAATCTTCAGTAAGATTATATTGTGCTACCTTTAAGAAAAGAAGAAAGATAGGTACATTCCAAGGGCCTTTTTGTAATTTTGTTTCTGTTAATGGAGTGGCTTTAAAATGTACTGACTTTCATTTAATCCTGTGAAACTAACTTGTTTCTCTCCAGAACACATATACGAATGCAGATAAGCTCCTAGAAGCAGCAGAGCAGCTTGCTCAGACTGGGGAGTGTGACCCGGAGGAAATTTATCAGGCTGCCCATCAGCTTGAAGACCGGATACAGGATTTTGTCAGGCGTGTGGAGCAGCGCAAGGTCCTGCTGGACATGTCTGTGTCCTTTCACACTCACGTTAAAGAGGTAAAACTTCCGCTAATTCTGGCGATAACTTCAAGCCCAAACCTGGTATTATCCACAGTTGTTTTCATTGTTAGAACCTTGTCATAGGACACCAGGAAAACCTCTGTTACATGATGAGTTTTGGTTTGTAATGCACTGTGGATTGTGGGCTGGGGTAGCTTGGTGGTTCTGTTTAAGGATTTTTAAAATTTTATTTGATTTTGATTTTTTATTTTCAGATGCAGCTTTTACCTCCTTCATTGCGCAAGTACACATGCTTGGGTAGTTACAGGGGAGGGAGAATGGTCAGATCAGGGAACTGGTACAGCTAAAAGTCAGCATTGTGGAGTGAGATACTGTGCACTTTTGGTTTTTTCTCCATCCAGCTCCCTTGTTGTCTGACTTACCAGACCCATTGTTAGACTGACATGATTCTGGAGAGCAAAATGCATGGCAGAAGCACAAAGCTACCTAAGGCAACCTTGTTGCCCAGAGAGACTTCATTTATTTCTGTGTCTTGCACATTGAATTTTTATCTCATATATTGACAATTCAAATTGCAACCTAAAGACCTTACCTGATAATGACAAGGGTTTGCCTCATGTTTGCAATTTTTAGTCTTCTTCCAAGGTCACCAGGAAAAAAAAATTCAGTCACATTTAATTTTCAGTAAGATTAGCTTTTTGCTCCAATTCAAAACACAGAACATTAATTTATGAGTTCATGGGAGAAGGTGGAACAGGCTACAGCAAGAATAAAGACTTCAGTAAGGTGTTTTGGTTTTTGACAGTCTTAGGTTACTTGGTTTCTGTTTTGAGCTCATGTTTAATCTCCCCACTCTTCAAACTCAGTGAAAATATGAAAAGTTTCTAGATCACAGCATGTCCCAGTGTGTCTTCCTTCACTGTACATTGTACATTGTCTGTTCAGTGGCAAAGTATAGTACTCAAAGTAGCTTCTTCAGCAAAACCTCCTAGAGGATAAGAGTGGGAGTTTTTGTAAGTAAAACATCTGCTTTGCACTAGAAACAAAAGCTCAAGGCAGTTGGTTTTTGAAGGAGGTCAGGATTGAATTACTTTTTAGACTTACACATGAGTACATAGCTCCCCCATCAGTTTTCTGTCAGATGGTTCCTTGCCAGTACTCTCACAGGACTCTGCTTGTTCAAACAAAATACAAATGCTGTTTCATAAACTGTTCTTAGGGGGCAGCTTTTTTGTTTCACTTTCTCAAGCAAACAGTACTGGCCTTTATCTGTTATGAAGCACAGGAGCAGTCAGCTGCTGAAATGTGTTCCTTTTTTACTATTCTTCATTTTCTTCTATTTCTTCATTATCTATTTTTCTTAGCATCAAAAGCAACAGCTGGAATGGTATTTAAATAGAATACAGTTGGTTGTAGTGACGAAAGACCAAGAGTGTAAAAGGATTTGCTTTCAAAAATGAAAGACCGACTGATATGTGAGTCACTGTTGAATAATTCTGGGTGGCTGATCCAGATGTGCTGGCACATTGCCACTGCTCCCCTAGATAATAATGTTCTATTGAAAAAAAAAAAAAAAAAAAAAAAAGATATTTTGTATTTTGATTTATTTCTTTGGGAAAATGGCTATTATTTTAAGTCTGTAAGCACACACAGCTGTTACTATGGGAGCCTCTTTGCAGTCCAGACTTCGAGGGAAAAGTACAACGGTGGCTGATGTTGATTTTTTTTTTTTTTGGTTTTCTGATGTGAATGACCTTTATACCTAACAATGCAAGGAAACATTTTAAAACTACCTATTTGTGTAAGGAAGGATATATTTTTATATATTTGCAGTCTACTTAAAAAATTTGAGATGGATGAGAGTGAGAGGCAGATGTTTCATATTTAGTAGACTAGTCCTTGGTTCAGGTGCAAAGAAACAGCAAGCTCAGAGCTCTCCTGTGCTTTCTGTATTCTGATCTATTTTCAAGAGCATGTTCTTTGTTATCAAACATGCGTACAGAGTGCTGAGAAGGCATCACAAAGCAGATGGAGGATAAAAATGCCCTAACCTGAAAGCCATCCGTGCTTATTGGCAGGAAAACTGTGTTTCTCCTGCAGGATGTGGGAGGTTGCTGAATAAATCAGTGCATATACCTGTAAGCAATATAACCTTTCTGCTGTGTTGTGAAGAAATTAACATGCCTGCTTAGCTACTGAAGAGTTCAAGCAGTAAGATAATAGATTAGGTGTTCAACCAGAAAGAGGTACCTTAGATGTTAAATAAAAAGAAAAATACATAAAAAAACCCCACCAAAACACACAAAAGCCAACCCCCAAAACATGAACCCATACAAAGCAAAACATCACCAATGCATTTTGCCCTTGAAGTGTTCAGGGCAAATTCTGTCTCTAGTATCTTTTTTTGTGTTTTCCTGGTTAAAAAAAAATAAAAATAAAAATAGTAGACATGAAGAGTTAAACTCCTGTTTGTGTGTGATAGTTTGGAGGGAGCTGCAGAGCTTAGAAAAGCTATTTGTCTCAGTTGTGTGAAACCTGGCTCCAGTATCCTTCCAATCCCTTGATTTCTTTGAAGTAGGATGTTTCAGTATATGTTATTCTTTTCCCCCAGAAATACCTAATGTTGAATGAATGCTTCTTATTTGGATGAGAGTATTCCAATACCACTTCTTCTGTGTACATTTACATAACCTTTATACCTGATGCAGAATTTGCCCGCAACTTTTCTCAGCTTCCCTAGGAAGCAGCAGCCCTTCAGTGACTGTGCAGTACACTCACTCTGTTCATGCTGAGTAAATCAGCACAGTTTCTGCTTTCAACAGTGTATTTGCCACAAAAAGCTCTTCCTGAAAGTAACAGCCTTTGCTATCTATATGCACAGAGCAGCTGTGTGCTATGAGTGCAGCAGCCTGTTACGATGCACATGGAGTATACTGTCTTTAGCATTTCCAGAAGTTTTGCAGTGAGGTAGTTACAAGCTGGTAGAGCCTCCCTGTGGCTTACAAATACCAAAAAAACAACATAAAAGTTCTCAGACTCCTCATAGACTAACCTGAATAGACAACATTTTTCACTGGGGAAAAAAAGGATCTATTCAGAAATGACAGAAGTACAGTGTTATGTAATGGTACCACTCATTTTGTTTAGTGGTGATCTGAGAAAATCAGTTGCTTACTATTTGTGAATTGTGATTACACACTGCTATCTTATTACTGGTTTTAAAATTGTTAGGTTGTGAATATTGATTTTTAGCTCCCATGCATATAGTGAGAAATTTCAGTTTATAAGCCAGTCTCTTCAATGAAGCGATGTACCAAAGTTAAGTTGTGCACTGGCAAGCTTTAAGTTGGGGATCATAAATATCCCTGTTAGGATCTTTGCATTGGAACTACTATGTCTTGACAGATTCCGAGCCCGGGGATGGGTAAGATACAACTGAACATCTGAAACAGACCATTGCAAGACAGGGGAACCCTTGTGGCTTTTATGCCTTTGGACATTTAATAGTATGGCAAGGGATGAGGTGAGAAAAAAATTGCATAGGTAAAAGATAACACTTAAAGATAACAGTAACAAATAAGCAGTTATTGTAAAAGGTTGTGTGCAGAACACAGGAGCAGGAGTCTCAATAATCTCTGTGAAATGTGTCTCAGACTAGAGATGAACAGCATTTTGGTGTGAGTTCAAATTCTTCCATACTCATACATACACATGTGCACACACACTGTCTCCAAAATGGCTCCCTCAGCATCTGGGAATGGGAAGACTGAAATCCTGTCCAAACCAGGTGTTTGTTGTAGTGCCAAAGTAGAGCAACAGATATTTTCCTAACTGGAGTCAAGTGTGGGAATGCAGAGCAGGCTGACTGTATGTGGAAGAAAATTATTTCTTAAGAGCCTGTTGGTTTTTTGCATATAACCTTTTGTGTGTATTCTGACAAGTTGATTATAAAATAGCTCAGAGCACTTTTTATGTATACACAGTATGCTTAATGGTATTGCTAGAAGACATGACTCTTCTTTTTTCATCTTACTCAAACTAAACTTTGCTCCAAAACAGACTGAGGTAGAAACAAAGAGAAGGGAAGTGGAATTGGCTATGTTTTCAGATACAAAGCCATCACTGCCAAAGTAATGAAATGGTTGTCTGTGCAAGCTTTAGAAGGAAGGTAGCATAATTTTGAGGGTGCCAGTGCATGGGAGGGCAGAGAAGACCTTGCTCTGGCCGCAGTGCTGCCCATTCATTCACATCTACCTATGTAGCATGTGCATTTGATTCAAAAAGGTTGTTGATAATAGTCTCATCTTTTATCTCAACTCACTTCTGGAAATGCACTTTCCTCTGCATTGCCTAGTATGGGAGGGTGTCCATAGCAGAGCCTCACACTCATTGTGTCTCGAGTCATTTTGTCCCTGCTCCTTTGGTCCCATGTCCCTCCTGGGAGGGACATTTTATCTTTCTGTGCTGGTGGTCTTTAGGTTAAAAGGTGCATGTCACTAAAAGGCTGCTTTCTCCTCTGCATGCTGTTTCCAGCAGCAGAGCATCTTTTAGATGCCCTCATCTAAGTATAAAGGCTTTATCCATTTGACTTGTGCATCTCTAATATTTTTATTGTGTCATTATAGCAAAGCAGTGGCCAATGTAACAGGTCTGGTAAAATATATGAAGTGCACTCTGGTCAGTATTTTGATACACCACTCATCTTGTGAGAGTTGTGGAGGACACTTTTAAATCTGAAATGAGAAACACTCTCAGTGGCTGCACACTCAAGTGTGTAGTGGCTTACTGCTGGTAGGACTGGAATTCAGTTTCCCAGCACAGCTTTTCTTCTCTTTTGAGTTTTACAATACTGGTAACTTCTTTGCTTGGAAAAAAGGATGAAATTTAAGTCCAAGTGTTACTGAAATAGCACTGAGTGCTTGACAAAAGTGAGGCAGAAGTAGGCCTTTATGCTCTGTTAAGCTATGTATAGACATTTTTCTCTTGTTCAGTTAAAAAATAGGGCAAATGTTAACAGGGTAGTAGTAGTAGTAGATGTAATTTTATGAACATGTGGGAAACTTGGTTTTGCTGCAAGGATGAATTTATTCTGAATTGGAAATTAATTCCTTTAAAACCATAGGATAGATAGGGGTATTTGAAGCTTTTAAAGATAATTATATCTAATGAAAAAAAAAAGTGCAGGCATTTAATGTCTTAAATGCCACTGAAAAGGCCCTGGAAGACAAACCCCAGAGTGATTAGCATTTTATGGTTTTTGTTTTTAAAAAGATGCAATATTTTGTGCACTGAATATCCTCAAAGCCAAAGCTTACAGACAAACATACACACACTAGCTCCTTTCTATGCCTAGACATACTTGTTAGGGAACACCGTTGCAGCATTTGGCCCTGTACAAATAATACGTCCTTCAACAACTGTGTCTGTGGTAATGCATATACTTCAACACTCTGCTGGAGGATGGGGGCAGAAAGAGGAATTTGCAGTTTTTACATGCGGAAACCACGTGGCTTTCTTTGCCTGAGCCTATTGGAAAGGCAGACTGAATATCCAAAAGCCATTATTATAAAAATTAAAAAATAACTTGTGAAAGAGTGTGATGGATATTTTACCCCTAATAAAATAATTTTGTGCTCTTGGGTGAAGAATTTACTCAAAAACAATTGTTCTTTGTTTATATTCAGCAAAATACAGTAGGGTCTTATGTAACTGCTGTCTTTCAGGAGATTGCAGAGATGGGATTTAAATGGATAGAGGCCCATGATGGAAACACTGGAACTTCCAGGATGTTGCAGACAATTGAAATAATACCATCTCAGTGACTAATGGCATGCTCCCAAGAACTTAGGAAAGAGGTAGTACAGGATGCAGGCTCATTCAAGCAGATGTTTCTTAGTCTGTGCTATATTTAGAACAAGAAAAAAATCTGCTGAGTGAAACATTTGTCTGTTGGGGATTCAGAATTTTATTTCCCTCTCTAATTTTAATTCTGATAAGATGCAAAGAGCAGATGAGAAGAGAAGAAGAACCTCTTTCTGTGACTGTATTGAGTTTTGTATGCAGTTTTTCTCACCGTATGTTGGAGCTGTCTTGCTGCTGGATAAACTTCTCACTGAGATCAGAGGACCTGATGGTTTGAGTAGGGATCTTCATGCTACTTCTCTTACAAAGAATAGAAAAAAAGCATGGCTGGAATTCGCTCAAAAGTTCACACTAGAGAACGTTAATAGTTTTTTAATTATGAGTTTGTGATTTTTTTTTCCCCACTGGATTTTTGTTCCCAAGCTCTCTTACGGAATTATGCGTTACTTCAGAAAGTCATTGCACTCTAAAATCTGTAATTCTGCACTGCTGAACATGTATGGGTAAGCTCTTTTCACCCCCTGCTGTAAACTGTTTGCTTTCTTTTGGCTTTGCTGTGCAACCTTGTAGAGTCTTCAACCTTAATTTTGTATCTGAAAACAAGGTAATTTATGTAATTTCCAGTATATCCATTCTAGTTTGAAAGCTGCAGAGAAGCCAGCTGGCTACTGCCACCCATTAAGAATTAAGCTTCTCTCAGTACATTGCATGAATTTCTATCCAGCTTTAATAACCTGACAGTTTTATTCATCTCTGGTGGCTTTATCATAACTTTTGTTTATAAACACCTAGATTATTTTGAGGGGAATATTTCTGTCAGAAACTTACTTGGTGGAAAAATGTAAAAAGTTTATTTAGTAATGTATTAGAGTAACTTCTGCTGTGGAAGTGTCACAGAGCTGTTTAGTCACTTCAGAAATTGCTTAAATTGTTCCACTTTCAACAGTGTATGAATCACAGCTAGGCAAGTAATGCATACTAATTATGCTCCTTTTTCTGCACTTTTCATAAAATGTTTTTGCTTCCCCAGCAGTGGACAATTCAGCTCACGGGCTAGGCAAACACAACGTATTTTTGAGCCCTTCAGTATCTTGGGGGCCGGATACCAGCATTATAGTGATGGCTGTGCTGACCAGGCACCGAGCCAGTCAGCGTCACGCTCGGTTGTGCTGGTGCCCATGTCCTTCTGCTCGAGGCAGGTGGTGGTGCCTCAAACTGGTTGTGCAGAGGGAAAGGTCTGCGTGTCCTGTGTTGGCTTGGTCTCCAGCATCCAGGGTGAGCTCTGAGGGCATTATTCACATGCACACTACCTCACCAGTCCAGCACTTGTAGGTTTTGTTGCTTCTGCCAGATCTCCATCCAGTTATAGAAGTGTCTGAAGTGTATGTGAAGAGTAAGAAATGAAGAGGTGAGGTGGATATTTCTTGTAGAGGTCTGACACAATTCAGCTGCAGAAGGCATTGTTAAAAGTTGAAGTGGCTCTCAGACCTATTTTGAGCTGCAGTACAGGTACTTCTAAGGGGTCCAGAGGACAAACTTCATACAGTCTGAGAGACTCAAAATTACTTAATCGCAGTTCCTCTGTAGTAAATATCTGTGTAAATTTGGCCTTTTGTAGGCAGCACAGTAAGCATGGAGTGTATTTCAGCATATAGAGCCAGCCATTGTCTTCCAGGCAGCACCAAGCACATTGCAGAAAACAACAAAGTGTTGCTCTCAAATGCCTGTATCTGCACATTTATAAGCTGCAGTGGTTATGGGTACACACCAGCTTGTTTGGAAGGTCTCTGACTCGATGCCCTGTTTTTATGGCTCAGGCATAATATCCTCTGGGCATTGAGTAAAATTTTCAGGATGTCTTTTCAGGCTTCTTGCTCTTTAGTTTAATTTGTTTCCCAGGTAAAGTTGTGTTCCAAAGCGCGCATTTGGAAAAAAAAAAAAATTTGGATGCTGCATTGGGTTATACTGGAATGAATGTTGACGAGTGCTTCTAACCCACTTGCTAAGTTCTATTGATTTGTGGTCCTTTTAATAAGACAGGCTGCTGTGCTGTGGTGTTTACAACTGTGGAGTTGCATTCAGGTTTGTGACAAACATTGTCTTTGAAGCATATGAGAAGTCAGAATAACAGTGTGTATGAACAGACAGTTCTGGTTTGGGGAGGAGGGGGTAGTGGCTTTGTAGAAAAGAGTCTGGTTAAATCTCATTAGTTCATCCCAGTTGTGAAAACTTAGCCCATAGCCTGGTTTACTCAAAACCTACAGGAGACATGTAAAGCTATGAGATACCAAAACTGGTACTGGATTTTAAAACAGTTTAAAAGGAATTAATTAATCAAGACTTGGAATCATTCCCTGAGTTTTCTATTTTATGTAGTAGTTAGGAAACCTTTATGATCAGAACATACATACACAAATGGCAGCAGGAAATTACTATTTCTGTAGAAAACGTTTAGCAAAGGAATAAAGAAAACATATGAGTTTTCTCTTTGAATTTAACCCAGTTTTGATTTCTTAGTTACGTATTTTAACAATGTTAACCTTTTAATTAGGTTCAAAAGGTCTCTAAAATTTTCAAAGGTCGAGATTAAAATGTCATCAAAAGACCTTAATACTTTTGATCAGGTCAGAGTTGCTCTTTTGGGATAAAAAACAAACTCTTATCCTTGGAATAGCAGCAATTTGGGATGGGATGGTAAAATAGAGAGGAAGGACCAGTTTTGAATGCTTCCTGTGAGAGCAGCTGTTCCAGTGTGATGTTGGTGCTGCTTGTGGGAGTGTTGCAGGACACAGCCTTGCTCCTGCTGCTTTTTTTCAGTTCTGCAATAGATAGCTAATGGTTTGCCAATGAGTGACTTTCACACAGAGCTTAGGATGCAACAGCTTCCATCATGAAATTGTGGAAAAGAACACTGTAGGGTTCTTTGTGTGACCAGCAGTGATACCTGTCCAGCATATAGCTAGGGATTTTTGTGTAAGCCGTGGTGCATGGGAATTTTTGAGAAGGGATATGTGCACATGTGAAGCAGGAAGGAAGAATGTCAAATTAACTGGTAGAATTGCTTATGATGATTTTTGTTGTAATAGCGTGAAACTGAAATCAGGAGGGCAAACACCAAGATGACAGAACAATAAGTTCTCACATCTGATTTATCTTTGTATCTTGTTTTCTGAATTGCCTTGTCTTTTTTCCTTTTTTTGAAGGCCACTGAAAAGTGTTATGTTGGCTGTGTGCAGTGTCAGCCTGGCAGTGCAGATTTGATGGTGGCTACAATACATCTCCCTTCCTTCCTTCCTTCCTTTCTCCCTTCTCTCGGACAGTGTTACCATAGCATTTCTCTCCCAGTGACTCTTGCGCAGAGCTGCAGATGGGATTCTCACTATGAACTCCGTGCTGCTCAATCAGATACGCTCAGTTCTGTAGAAGGAAAATGGGGAAGAAAGGGTGACTTAGCAACACGGATAAAGCTTTCCTGGTATTTCCAAGAAGCGAAAACCTTTTTTGAAACAAAGGCTTGTTTTCATTAATATGAGGATGGGATATTTCTACGAAGAAAAACAAATCCTCTTTCTTCCTGCCACCTCAGTCTGTTTTCTCTTGTCCAGGGGGATGGATTCAGAATAGTTGACTGCCTGATCCTCGGACTTATGTTTCTTGGTTGTTCCACTTTCCTTTAGCTGTGGACGTGGCTTGAAGAGCTACAGAAGGAACTGCTTGATGATGTCTATGCTGAGTCTGTGGAGGCTGTCCAAGACCTGATTAAACGTTTTGGTCAACAACAACAGACCACTCTGCAGGTTACAGTCAATGTCATAAAAGAAGGTGAAGATCTCATACAGCAACTAAGGTAAAACAGATTTTTATTTAAATCTCTCCTTATGTTAATCTGATGTTCTCTGAGGTTCTTTCTATTTTGAGGGTAGAGATGATGAGTACAAGAAATGACCTATAAATAAAACTTGTAAATATTAGGACTACAGTGATCTTTCATGCTGTACTGATGGTCTCTAAACCTCTGTTTACAGGAAGCTCAGCTTATAAACACTGCTGCCACAAGAAGGAGATTTTGTTGACATAACCTACCTTTTTGATAGAAGCAATTATGTGTTTTTGTAGTCTGACATGCAGGGCTCCCCACAGCATTTTGAGTTCTGAGCAGCAGCTCTTTTATAAAGAGATACTTGAATTTGTTTTGCAGTCTGACAAGCAACTTCATTGTAGTAAGAGCCAAGTTTGTGGTCCATTTTATTCAAAAATGATCTGAATAAAAAGTTTGATTCCCAGCTGCTCTGGTACATGTCTCCTTTGCTGCAGGACATTAAAAAAATCTGAATTTGCAGGTTTTATACTTGAGTAAAAGACTAGGTAATTTTTTAAAATTAACTCATTTTGATTTCCTTTCCTTGCCAGGAAGATTCAGCAAATAGTTATTATATGCTGCTTCCTTTTCATAGTGGAAGTGTTTGTCTCTGGTTTTAAATTTTATCCTTTGTGTAAATAGAATTTACATGTTGAATTGGGCAAAAAATGAAAGTAATTAATTTCCTAATTTTTTTTTCAAGTACTAGAACATAGTTTGGGTTTTTATTTACAAAGATGTACAGCCTTAGCTTTCATGCAATATGGTTTGCACCTACTTTATCTGAAGCAGGATTGTGTCTTGTGGTCATGTACAGCGTCCAAATTGTATAGGTTTTGTTTTGTTTTTTTTCAGTAATGCTCTTTTTTCTTTCCTCTTCTCTCTCTCTGCTTTGAATAGGGATTCTGCCATTTCTAGTAACAAGACCCCCCATAACAGCTCGATCAACCACATAGAGACAGTCCTGCAGCAGCTGGATGAGGCCCAGTCTCAGATGGAGGAGCTTTTTCAAGAACGCAAGATCAAACTCGAGCTGTTTCTGCAGCTCCGCATATTTGAAAGAGATGCAATAGATGTGAGTGTTATCTTTCAGACTTGCACTGCATGCACTTCTCTTGTGTAGGAATGTTATATGCTGAGATTGTGTAGCTGCATTGGCATGTGGCTCAAGTGGCTGGTAGACTTCATTCTTACCTGAACTAAGGCTTTTGTCCTGTATGTGAAAGTGTCAGAAGAGCTCAGTGCTCAGCAGAGCTGAGCTTTTTGATTGGCTCTCAGTGCATCTTTAAGCGAATGTTGGTTAAAATCTTAATGCACCAGTTACTTCATCCACTAAGTTTAGTCTGAATATCAAGCTACCTTGATATAACTAGTATGTCTGCAGTTAATATGAATAGGATTTGCAAGATGGTTTTGTACAAACTGATGCTTTGTGGTAATAACCCTCTTCCCTTCATTTTCCATATCAGCATTCTTTTTTCCAGTTGGCAGCTACAAGTGCTATTTGGAATTCTATCTTAATCACTGGGAATGTTCTATGGGCTGTCATTTTTTAAAAATAAAATTCTCTTCCACCTCCGAAAATAATTCAATAGGAACTGTAGTGCTGCACCCTTGCAAAACTTCAAGAAGTTTTGAGCCTGTCTAAACTTCGAAGGGGAGTTGCAGCTTATCTGTTGAAAAGTTTCTGTTTATATGCAGGAGGATGTCGTGGTTTTAAACCAATAACTAAGAAAATTACTTACTTCTTGCTGTGAGATATGGATTAGAACAAGAGCAAAACAGGCATACAACTTAAAAGGGAAAAAAAAGAAAGTTTATTGACAAACTACAACAACAAGAACACCAGAATAAACCTCTAGAAAAACCTTTCCATCTCCTATCTACCCACTATTCCTTTGTTCACATGACAACAGAGACAAAAACTCTGGAACTTTGATGGTTAAAACAGTCCCAATTCTTGCTAGTCTTTTCACCAGTCTTTATAGAGAAACAGAAGTTTCTTCCTGTTAATTTATGGAGTTTCTCACAAGAAAACTATTTTTGTTATAGTTTTCTATTGCCCTAATGTTAGCTGCTCAGAGCTGCTATTATTAGAGTTCACTCCTCCCATTTTCACATCACTGAAGTATGTATGGGCCATGAGTCTAGAGATAGCATTTTTAAGGATAAGTTATTCAAAGGCAAAAAAAACAAAAAGTCTTCTTCATCTGTTTCTGTGAGCTTCACCAGGAAACAGTTTTCTCATTGCCTCTCAAGGCTTCAAATCTCCCAGCACTTCACTATACTATAATTACTCTTTACTCAAATTTACACTTTGAACACTATTCCTCTCTAGATCCTGTATCATGAATTAAAGGAGTTCTTTTCAGGACTTCATTGTCCATCTCCATAGTTTTAACAGGGAGATATTTCAGCTTAATTAAAGCATCTTCTTAATTCTCTACCTTTCCTGAAGCTTCTTTTCTTTCCTGTCACTGGTAGTTTATAAAGTCTCTTTGCATGTCGATCTCTCTCTCTCTCTCTTTCTAAAAAAATTAATCCGCAAGTCTCATCTGGGTAATGAAAGAGTTAAAATCTTGCCCAGGCTTTTGTAGATGGTTTAGAGATCTCTGCCGAACAGGAGCTGGAGCCGTCTGCGATGGAAAGTTCCTCATGGCTGCTCTGGAGCGGGTGGTCGCTGCTCCAACCCGCTGCAAGTCCAGGGCCTCTCTCTTTCTTCACTGGGCAGTTTCTAGTGAATTAGTTACAGCAAAACCTGCAGCCGAGCCAGAGATCGGCTCGGCCCGGGGAAAACCTTCCCCAGGCCCCCCCATCTCCCGGCCGGGAGATGGGGCAGGCCCGGCCCCATCCCCGCCCGGCCGCATGGCCTGGGCAGGGACGGGAGGCCTGGAGCTCCGCCACCCTCCACAGCCAGGAAACAAAGAGAGCCCAGAGAGCTCTGCTTTTACACTTTAAGGTAGGGTTCACAAGTTGATCCCACTTTTCAATGGCCTAAACTGCTGTCAATTCCCAGCAATGACCGATAATTGGTCAGGAGAAAAGACTCCAAGCACTTCCCAGCAACTCCAACTCCCTTAAAGGTAAAGTAACTCCATGACAGAGGAACATGTATACAAACAGATATGAAACTTCACAGGGAGCTTAGGTTAGCAGAGTTGCATTAAAAAACTTCAGCTAAGTTCATGTGACTTCTACTAGTCATATGAAAACTACTCGTGCTGTACACAGTGACTGAAACAGGTTGGTGCCTTATAAGGTTCAGGGTTATTAATTGGTAAATGATCCTGTTTGATGTATAACAACGTAGCCTGAGATTCTGAAAACCAGGAGTTAGAGTGATAATTTTACCCCTTTGCTTGCATGTAGTAAAAGCTGCAGCTCTTGGTTATGAATGTAAGGGTAAATGAGGCAGTCAGCAAGAAGCTTCTCAGATTTTCAGTGATAGTGTCTTGGGTTTTTAGTATTTTGGTTTGGGTGTTTTTTCCCCCTTCTGAAAATCATGATTTGATGTCATGGCTGAAGTCTGGCTTAGCTAAGCACAGTGTTAGGGGCAGTGCAGAAATAGGCAGACACAGTTCCTTGATCCTTACCCACAGAGGAAGTGAGAGTGCGTGCTCTACAGTAATAACAGCTCTGGTGTACAGGAAGACTAAAAGTTGTGGGGTTTTTTTTCAATTTTGCAATTCACACTGGTCTGTGGAGAGTTTTTCTGACTATGTGAGAGTAGCTTTTGTACTTTGATCCTGTGAGAGGAGCTGTCTCACATATGCTTAAAATCCTTGCAGGAGTGATCAGCAGTGCTTAGTGTCTGTGAAATGTTCTCGGAACACTTTTTTTTTGAAGGAATGGCATCTGTGTGGGACAGTGCATACAAAGAAAATTAATGGAAGAATTAGGATAAAGGTTTGAATGAAGTTCACTATTAATTTGATTGGTGTCTGTTGTAGGTTACATAATCCAGGATTCTACAGTAGCAAATGGCTGGTTGCAGGAGCCCTGCATTGCAGATATGTTTTAGTCCTTCGGTTCAGGACAGCATCTCTATAGGTAGGAGTACTTCTGGTACTGCTAATTGGTGATGCCCATAGGCATCAGAAAGTTGCAAACCCTAACTTCATACAGTCATAGAATAGAATGTACTGAGTTGGAAGGGACCCACAAGGATCATCAAGTCCAACTCTTGACCCTGCACAAAGCATCCCAAGAGACAAACCATGTGCCTGGGAGTGTTGTCCAAACACTTCTTGAGTTCTGCCAGGCTTTGTGCTGTGACCACTTCCCTGGGGAGCCTGTTCCAGTGCCCATCTCTGGGTGAGAACCTTTTCCTGACTTCTAACATAAACCTCCTCTAGAGCTCTGCTTCATGTTGTTTCCTCGAGTCTGGTCACGAGTGAAGATGTTGGTACCTGCCCTTCTACTTCCCCTCATGAGGAAGTTGTAATTGCAATGAGGTCTTCCCTCAGCCTCCTTTTCTCCAGGCTGAACAGACCAAGTGACCTCAGCTGCTCCTCATACGGCTTCCCCTCCACCTCTTCAGCCTTTTTTTGGCCCTCCTTAGGATTCTTTCTAAGAGATTACTGTCTTTTTTATATTGTAGTACCCAAAACTGCACATGCTTGACAGGTCTTGCTTTATCTAAATCTGACACTTGGCATACCTTTTGTTTTGCCACATAAAACATAAAGCAAAGTATCAGTTACCTTGTTGAAAGATTTGGTATAATTTCTCTATATGGCTTGGAAATAGAAAACATGCTTATTTTAGATTGACGGAGAGTCCTTCAGGGAAGAAAATGGCTCTGGCTACAGAGTGACTTCAGCAAAATGTTGATTGTTTTGCTGTCTCTGTACCATATCTTCTCTGCTTCCTTAGCAAAACATGCTTCTCTTTCCCCTCTCCCTGAAGGCAGACACCTGTTCCAAAACTTACAGGAAGAAAATGTGGGGACTAGTTCCAGGTCAGCTGTTTGAAAGCAGAAGCTTAGCTGAAGTAACTTCATAATGAGGAGGAGTCAGATGCCAGCCAGGAATTTGCAGACCTTGTTTTGACCTTCTCCTCCCTTCAGGATTTTGTGTGACTGGTCCAGTCATTTAAGATTTGGCTGTAGGTGCAGTTCATTCAGGGGAGCATCCTGCGAGGACAGTTTTTCTCAAAAGCAGGTAGTGTTTCTAGCTTCTCTTGCTGCTTGCAAAATTCCACAGACTAAAATGGGACAAAGAGCTCCCCTAACACTGCAGGGTTATAACCATTAGCATAACCATGCAGCTGTTCTTCTGGAGACAGTGGTGAGATTTGGCAGGGTTAATGCCCTTCTCCTTACTCTTCATGTGTAATTTGCTGATAAAATACTTCATTTCTCTGATGATAAAAAACTTAATTTCTTTTATGCTTCAACTTTCCAGATACTCGTGCTCTTCTGAAGTTGGTATAACTGCAGTACTGTCTCTATTTTGACCCTTGCCCTTATAAACTTGACCTTCTCTATCCTCAGCATGATTTTTAGTGCCATTGTTGGTGAGCTCCTGGTTGCTTGTTGAAGGACTCCTTTGTATAAAGGCAAGAATGAGCAAAATAATGTAGGTGAAATTCCCTTGCTAGTGTTATTAGGAGCACGAGGAAGGTGTGTGTGAACACAGCCAGTGGGATGGTAACAGTGATGGCAAAGTACACAGTCTGAAATGTGCTTGTCTCATCTCTGTCTGTAACATTTTTGCCTGTCTGTAACTTACATGCCTTGAGGCCTATGTCAGGGCTTTACACGGAGCATACCACACACTTTTCAGCTCACAGCTTTATCTCAACTCTATTTTTGGATCATACTTACAAGATGCCTGTGAAATCACAATGCTGAAAAGATGAGGATGCAAAATGTTGGGGTATCACAGAGACCTATCTCTTCTCCCCTTTTTGTTTTCCTTTTTTTTTTTTTTTTTAAATTTTTTTTATTTCTCTTCTCAGCACATAATATTTGCTGGGTCTTGGTGAGCACTCAGTTGGCACCATGCATGGTAGACACTTCTGAGAAGAGACCTGTGGTTCTTTATTTTTTTCCCATTCAGTGTGAGTGTATTCTGTATTATACCCTGCCTTGTTTCCTCTCAGTGTTACCTTTATATTTAATAGAATGCAGCAATATCAGGCAGCTCAGAATCTGCACTGGGAACTTTTAGAACACATGCTACGGTAAATTGTTAGCCTGTGTTTATGCTGGGTTTTTCCTGGGAGCAGTATGAATTTGTGATTCAGTTACTTTAGATTTCTATTAGTAATTTGTTCTGTTTGTTTAATACTTACTGTCTTGACAAAACTTTACAATCAAAATGGGAGCCTGCTTGCTTTGAAAGTGCTGTCTGTAAAGCAGAACTTTAGGGAAAGCACTGAAGAGTGTGGGCAGAGAGGGCTTAGTGAATGCTATTTCTGGATTAACTCTGCCTTCAGATTTGCACAGTGGGTGCAGGGGCTGATGTAGACTTGCACCATCTAATCTTCTACTGCTGATAAAATATGACAATTACTGCCCTTGTTAGGAAAGTTCTTTATGAACATGATCATTGACTACTTACCTTTTGAATCAGTGTGGAAACATGCTGGCATTATTTATTTGAATTGTGGGGATCCTGATCTTTTAAAGGGGAAAGAAAATGTATTAGCCTTGTTCAGAGTGTTTCAAACTGCTTTGAACAGTATGTGTGGCACAATCCTAAGCATAGGGTTGGTTGTACGAAATATCATGGGAAAAACTATAATTCTTGCTGGCTGTTTATGGCTGTTCTTTGGAGGCACGATCAAGGAAACCTCTTGGCTGATGTGACACAGTTTTGACCCCTTGAAAACAGTTGTTTTCCTATCATGTAAAGGGAATCTTAGGAGCTACTGACTACAGTCTGTTTCATTGTTATAAAAATACTGACACAGCCACAGCAATGTCATATTGTGAGCTTACTGTGTTTTTTACTTTATTCTCACGAATTCTAGTAAAAGAGATAAGGTTTGGCATCTGTTCTGAAGGGAGATGGACTGGCTTTCCTTTTAAAACAGTGTCATAAATGTGCTGTGTTGAATCTTAATCCTTTGTACAGTGGTGTTTAGAAAGATGGTGTTTTGATGGTGGAGTTTGGCAAACTGTTTTTAATGCTCAGATTTCTGTTTGATGAAATCCAACTACAGATATTTTTTCAGAGTAACTTATGAATGTTGTTAACTGACCTGGATGAAAATAAGATGGTAAATGTGTTTTCCTAGAACTTCCCTAATGCGGTGGATGAAGAAACAAACATTAGATGACCTCCACTGCTTTTAAGAATAAATGAACACAGAGTTTCAGAGAGAAGCTGGGAAAACCAGAGCTGAGATGCACAAGAGTAGAAAAGGGGGGTAATTGAAAGTAAGCAATTTCTCTGTCTGGACTGTCAGGAAGACCTGAAGTTTCTTTTAAAAGTTCAGGTCACTTAAAAGAATGTGAAGAGCAGAAGAAGGTGATGAGACATTACCAAGTAAAAGGACCATGGACCAAGTAAAAAGGAAATGAAGGGAACTTGTTAAGGATTTTGTGGGAGGTGAAGCCTGTTGGTGTGTTTAGAGGGAAAACCACATATGCCTGAATACACTGTGTGATGTTTAGAGCACATGGAAGATGAAAGGAGTTTCAAGCAGCAGCTGAAAGCCTTGTCTTGTCTGTCTTCCTGAATACTTTGGTCATCAACTTTTCTATTTTCAGTGTCACCCCTGACACTTGATTTTCTGCCTGTTTTTACTTCAGCAGAGGAAGCTGAGCAGGTTTAGGTGTTGCAAATAGCTACCTTAATTGTTTGGTATCTCCCATTATGGTGTAAAACTTGAATACTTGGTGATTTGAGTACTATTTTTTTGCTGAACACCTCTAAAACAGGAAGTAACTCACTGGTGCCACAATTTTAATACTAATTGCTTGATATGTCCATTTTTTATGTCATCATGTGAGCAGAATGGAAAAAAGCCTTCATGAGAGATTGTAGAAAACTATAGAAGCGTTATACAAAAAAATTAACTTTTATACCTCTCTAATTCTGCTTTTTTTCTAGAAGGCCTATTTTCCTAGTATTTTTCGTGTCATTTAAATGTCTCACCAACTTTGGAGCTATTACAGCCACTTTAAAAGGGGTAGTGCCATCTTTTGCTGACAACAAATTACTTTGGTTAAGTATTTATGCATGTAGATACTTGATTGCTAATGCCTATTAAGTCAGGTCCTCTTTTTGTCGTGTCTTGCTGCATAAATAGGTACTTTCCTCTCATTTAGCACCATTCAAATAATTTTGTCCTAATATTGAAATTGTAGAACACTGGAACTAAGCCACACTTGTTTTTTGACATCTATAATTTTACTTTTCCAATGAACTTCAATAGTTTGTGCCAAAACTGTGCCAAAAATTCTGGGAAAAAATTTGATTACTGGCTTGAAGGATAAATGTGTTAGACATTTTGAAGTAACTGATGCATCAAATCTATGCCACATGAATTCAACTCACAAAGTTATCGCATTGATAATGAGGATTGTATGCACTATGTAAAACCAGTTTTGTATCCTAATTGAAAGGAATATTTTACCTTTCAGATAGGCTTTGCAGTATCATTTGGAAAATACACTTGTGTGGACAGACAAGGAGAACTTACTGTTGTGACACATGTTAAAAAAATCCAAAACTTTTTTAGTTACTCTTCTTTGTACATCCTACCATGAAGAATAAATTCCAGAATTAAAATGTGAAAACTGAAGCATAGCTGAAAAATAAAAGCAGGCAAATTTAGTTCTGACATTGCAGTAATATTGTAATAAAGTATGCTTTTTGGTTTTGCTGATTCACTGAGTAGCCAGCCTTTTCTGGTAAGTGCTTCTCAGTTGTCTGGCAGAAATCAAAGGTACACGTGGCCTGATGCTTCTTGCCCACAGAGGAGTGGAGCCCTTTCTTGTAAAAGGGCTCAAGATTGGCATATTTGTAAGATAAGCTGGCTATGGATATGTGAATTATTACTTGGTGCAGTCTGAAGAATTAAAAAGGTGTTCCAGATCCACATTTTCCTTTAAAAGTGGAGATAAAAATGTGTTAACTTCATCTGTTTCACAAGTAAAATGCTGATGGAGTACCTTCCATAAGGCAGGGGTACGCACAGTGTTGCAAGCGCTGATTGAAGAACTGTAGTATTTCTCAAAGACTTTCTTTTGGATTATTTACCAAAATTTAAAGTCCATACTAAGACAGCCTGTCTGAACCATATCAGATTTGAACAGTGATGTCAATCAACAATGAGCAATTTGAGTTCCCTACCTCAACCATAAGTGCAACAGTGGAAATAAACTGTTTTCTGTTGTATAATGGGTAATTGAACATGGTCTCCTTCCTTTTTCCCCCAGATAATTTCAGACCTTGAGTCTTGGAATGATGAGCTCTCTCAGCAGATGAATGACTTTGACACTGAAGATCTTACAATAGCAGAACAGAGGCTCCAGCATCATGCAGACAAAGCCCTGACCATGAATAACTTGACCTTTGATGTTATCCACCAAGGGCAGGATCTGCTGCAGTATGTCAATGAAGTGCAGGCATCTGGTAAGATGGCTCCTTCATGCTATTCTGGGCAGTGGCTTTCTAAGAATCATCTAGTTGTCTCTCCATGGGATGTGTGAAAATAACAAGGATGCTGGTTAACTGTAAACTGGAGACACATGGACTCCTTTATACACAAATGTCTCTGTGATGTTCACAAGAAAATACTGGTACTACAGCACGTAATGCCATCAGAGTTGGGAACACCTGAAGGTGTTTAATTTTTAAAGAAAGGGATTTCACTCAGGAAGACAGTAAAATTAGAGTAAGTATTTTATAGATAGTCAGATCAATGCAGTCAAGCAAAGGTTTACAGCTTTCAAGTAATGTCTTTTTTGTTCTTTATGCCCCTTCATTTGATATTTTTCACTGTATATGGTCGCATAGGGTAAGTATTAGACTTACTAGTTTAGAAAAACCACATTTTGCACTTCTTAGGAGTGCAAACACTTATACTCATGTAAGCAAATGCTCCAAGGATTAGGTTAGAGAAGGAACTAAGAAATGGAGTGTAAAACAGTGGAAGTGGGCTGTTTGTCTTTGGAAGCTTTGTGAGTCATTCCTAACCGGCCATTCCGACTGTAGGTGTGGAGCTGCTTTGCGACAGAGACGTGGACATGGCCACCCGTGTGCAGGACCTGCTGGAGTTCCTGCACGAGAAGCAGCAGGAGCTGGACGTGGCGGCGGAGCAGCACCGCAAGCACCTGGAGCAGTGCGTGCAGCTGCGGCACCTGCAGGCGGAGGTCAAGCAGGTACGGCCCCACAAAAGAGCGCTCTGCTCCCAAAAACACTGCATAAAGTCTTGCATTGGGAGAAGGGGAGGACTTTGATCGCCTGAGAAACTTCATCCTCTGTTAACATTAAGTGCATTTTTTTAACTTGCATCACCCGTCTGTTGTAGTCTGCAACCTCAGGATCACGTCCAGAGAAGCTGCAGGGTTCTGGGGACCAGCATGTAACACCAACGAGATGGGCTCCTGGTTCATGAAACCATTTATTCAGCTTGGGAACAAAGTCAGGTTGAGAACAGAGAGCCCCAAACAGAGGCAGAGCAGGGGTTTTTGAGGGACAGAACTCTTGAGGGTCTTCACTCCTGAGAGTGGAGTTCAGGGTCAGGGACCACTAGAAACACAGCAAGGGAGAAACCCCCAGGACTCAAACCTAGTCAGAACTCCTGGGCTACCCTTCACAAGGGGTTGGGGGTGGGGTAACTTCACCCAGGGCTCACATGCCCATCCCCCAACACAGGGGGTCAAAATTCACACGCATGGCTTACAGCCATGCCTCTCCTTTAACAATGCTGGTCTGAAACTAACTCTTGGCCAGCCTGAGGCACTTCACAACACCAGTCGATACTGCTGCATGGATCTAGAGCACACGTCCCATGGCAGCAGCTGAGAGAGCTTGGGATGTTTAGTCTGAAATAAAGGAGTTTCAGGGGGGACTATATCACACTCTGCAACTACCTGATAGGAGGGTGTATGAAAATAAGGCTTGGATTCTTTACCGAGGTAACAAGTGATAGGACAAGAGGGAAAATCTTGAAGTTATTTCAGAGGAGGTTTAGATTAGATATTAGGAAAAATTTCTTCACTGAATGGGTTTTTAAGCGCTGTAACAGGATTGATGGAGGCACCATCCCTGAAGATGTCTAGAAGACATGTAGATGAGACACTGAGACACATGCTTTAGTGGTGGGCTTGGCAGTGCTGGGTTAACAGTTGGACTTGATGATTGTAGAGGTTTTTTCCAACCAAAATGATTCTGATATTCTGTAGATGCAAGTCAAGTATTTGAAGTGTAGAGTGATTTGAACTAATGTTAAACTCATACTTTTACCATCTGTATGGTGATGGACAGCAATGCTCAGTCATAGTCCCTGCACAATGACCTAATACTTCTGGGTCTATTGTTTGAAACATCCACAAATAGTGATAACATAATATCAATGTAGTTTATTTTCCTCGAAAAGAAAAACAAAATTTTACTTCTCCTGGCAATAAAGGAGCTGGTTTTGAGGTCTTTATCTGGTAAACCTACCTAAACCTTTGGTGAATTTGAGATGTGGGAAAATGCACTGGAGTAGGTAAAAGTTTACAAAAGAAACATAACACTAGAAAAGGTAAGAGTTTTTTGATCTTGCTCACAGTTGGCAGTCCATGGAAGTCTGCTATAGTCTGTTGTATTATTGTGAGCAATAATGAGACTGAGTGACAACTCCCAAATGAAAGGGGTCCAGCTAGGACTAGGAGACGTGAATAGAAAGTTCCCAAAGTATTTTCAGGCAGTGCTTGGTTGCTCTACAGTAATAGATGCAAAGTTTCTGTGTGGTCTTTGAATTAAAGGAATGCAAAAAACTGATAGTTGTCTGCTGTCAGTGCAATGTAGGTATCAATCAAATACCTGACTTGCTATTTCAAGGCTTTGCATACTCTTCTGAACTGTGCTCTGTCTGCCTCATCTTGGTAAGTGCAAGTTGCAAATTCCTCCTTTCACGTGAGATAAAGTTGTTGCAGATCAGGATAGTTTCTGTACTCAGTTGCATTGAAAAGAATGAAGGAAAAGAGTGCACATCTTCATAGGAAGGAAAAAATTAAAAGAAATAATGCCAGCTGAGGCACTCTCGTCCCTTTATGGTGCATCAGTAGGTTTGGGTGTGATGGGTTAGTAAGAAAAAAAAATGTTAGTTTCCATGATACTGAAATAGTATTCAGTAAAAGAATTACTTTGGTAATATTTCAAAGAGACACTAAATAATTATTACACTGTGTGGTCCCACAATCAAGTGAGTGCTTTGGTCAACTAGCTTTGTTTGTATGCAAGTTAAATGTTACAAGAAAGACACAAAACCTGTGTCTGAAACAAATGTTCTGTATTTTGGCAGAAACAGGCAGATGATGAACATCATGGATTTTAGGGAAATACCCCTATTGCTCTTCGTATGTGATTTGTAGATCATTCTATTAGAAATTTCGGACTTGTTTCAAACCAGTGCTAGCCCTGACTAAAACTGAAGCTAAAATTTATATTCTTAAGAAAGTACTGGAAAAGTTTATCTTACATTAAAGGTAGTACACTTAACACAGCCAACTGTCTTTTCTTGGTAGACTGGGATTTGGAAGAAAAAAGCATTTTTTATTTTGTATTTCTAGAACACAAGTGGGATTTTATGTTGAATTAAATGCCATAATATGTGTGAACCTTCAGACAATCATACATGAACATGTAGCTGACAGAAATGTATTACTTTTCCAGATTTTATTGTACAGATTCGCCTGCAATATTTGCCCAGCCTGAGGCCTGAAAATCGAATGTAACTCAATCTGAATGTTAATACATTGTCTCATAGGATTTCTTTTGAGCCCTTTGGAATGCTTTGTGGCTAGTAACTCTTAGTTTTGTGATTGCAGTTGCTTTTTCGGAAAACCACATCTGATTTATTTTGATTTTTATTAAGCTTGATTAAGGAAGCCTGATCTTCTCCTGTCTTTTCTGCACTGAGAAAAACTTTATAGGTCAGCAGGTTACAGCAGGTGCTTTACCTGAGAGTAAAATGAAGTGGAAAACCTCCTCTTCAGTCTGTTTTGTTTGTGTTTTGTTGCCTGAAGCAGTGAACATACGGTTTTCCTGTTCAGTTATTGAGATTTTTGGTTGGATTTATTGTTGATGAACTGGGTGTAGGCATATTTATTATGAAGATGGGCTACCATCTCCATAGCAAGAATTCTAACAGTATTTCCATTTAAATTCTTTCTGCCAAAGCAACATTACTGCTCTTGTATTTTCACACACACTCATGCACACACACACACATGTATTTATATAAAATACATAAAAATATCTAGCTTGTATTCATGTGACGAGGTTAGACTGGAACATTGCAGGAATTTAGGCAAACACTTGCAGAGATTCTCTTCCATCTCTTCCATACTAGGTAGTGAAACTTAGTGCTTAGTGATTTTTTGTCAAATAAGCACAGAGAGTAGACAAAAACATTCAGTATTGCTTCTTCCTTAACTATTGTGCCAGTTCTGCTTTGTGTCATTGAAGTTTTGTATATCGAGCCTCAGGACTAGGAGGAAGCAGAAGAGCCAGAAGACAAACAGAGGTGTTTAAAGAAAACTTGCAAAGAATTTGCTTGTCAGCTTGATGTGTAATAGGTGTAGAAAGGGCAAAACCAAATAGAAAATTACAGTGCAGAAAACCCATGGAAGACAGGGGGAAGAAAATGCTGACTGAAATAAAGGGAACAGCTGTATGTGGGGAAAACAACATGGAAAGGAAACTTTTTTACAGGGCAGGGACATATGAGTACGTGGAGGCAGAGCAATTAGGAGAACGTCTGTCTCATCCAGAACTCCAGCTGTGTATTTGCCAGACAAACCTTCTTTATTAATCACCTAACATACAGCTGTTGGATTACTTATTGCTACAATTGCTCCCACATACTCACTTTGTAGAATGAATGCTTTACTGTGTTTAAGCTCCAAACCCAATCCAGTTGATTTCAGTATGCTTATTATACCTTTTCAGGGCAATATTTTCTGCTGTTCTGATCATGGTATATGTTCTTGGATATATAACTATTTATTCATGTATATACAACGGTGTACAGATACTTCAGCCCTCAGGAGTACCTTGAGGTGTTTTGTGTTTCCACTGGCAGATCTTTTTAGCTTGGTGCTTGAGCTCTGTCTATTCCAAAATACTACTCGGGAAGAGTATCCTGGCACTCCATGTAGTGCCATATGGATGTGAAAGCATAGCTAAGACAGCAAACTGAAGCAGGTTGTCTTGTGATCATGTTTAGCTACAGTCAAAAATCTGTCCAAGAAACAGATTCTTGGACAGATGTCCTAAATCAAGCATTTATCTACAGATCTACCTATCTGACCTTTTCAAGTGTCCCAAGTGATCCAAACTCTGTCTCTTTTCCACACCTTTGCTGATGCTCTCCTGATTCTTTTCTAGCCTGTTCAAGGCTTTGAGGGGAAAGAATTCACTCAGACAGGAAGGTGGTGGGAACATAAACATGCCGATAAACCCTGAAGGCAGCACCCCAGGAAGGAGAACAGGCTCCCTATTTCCTAATGCTTGTATTTTCCCTTGAGTCAGAGCAGAGGGAAGGGGAGAGTACTGCTGACAAATTTCCTCCTGTGAATTTCACCAGCTTGTGCACTTGCACCCTGAACCTGCACCAAGCAAGAGGGCAAGTCTTTGTGTTTGAAATGGCATGTTCTGTTCTAGCTGTCACTGCTGTAAATAATGGGATGCCAAGTCAAGAGGAGCTTTCAGTTGGGGCTGCTTAAGCATTCTCTTTCATTAATTTCTATGAAGAAGGCTAGATGTATAAGAACCCTAAAAAGGTGCGTTTTGTTACACTGTACCTGGAAGAATTACTTTTTAAGGTAGAGAAGGAACCTAGAATAAGTTTCATAAGACAAAATGAAAATAAAGAAGGAATTAAAAAAAAAATAAAAAATCACTTGCCTCTGTGTTCTTGCAGACAATTTATTTGTCCGTGTATAGTTTCTATCTACAGTCTGCTGGACCCATCTGCTTCCCTCAGAAGCTGCCCTTTTTTTTTTTGCTCCTGAGGCTTACCCAGGCTTTCTCCATTGAGTGTTAAAAATCCCCGGGTGCCTTGGTAATTTAGGACACCCAGCTTCTTTCATGATCCCTTTTGTGTGCCCCCAGGCTGTGATCTGCAGGTGTCACCTTAGCAGTAGGAGAGGTTGTTCCAAAGCTAGAGCCACCTTCCCCTTGCTTGCAGGGCTGCACCTGACCCAGTGCTTTGTCCCCAGAGGACCAGAATGTACACCCAGTTACATGTCTGGCATGCCCTCCCTTCTACTTTTTAGACTTACCCTTTTCTACAGACCTCCAGAATTTATCTAGGAGAATTCAAATACATGCTATCAGAGTGGAAAAAACTTGTTAGTTATTCATTGTGCAGACAGACATGGTAAAAACTGCATTAATAATGCAAGAATGTCACAATCTGGGTAAGTCAGAGGGTGAGGTTGTAGTGCAGATTTGAGGGAATGGATTTTGTGTCAGGATGGCTGGACCTCAGTTGCTTCAAGTTGCCAGACATGTTAGAGTGTACTTTGGATGTAGATCCACATGTGCCTTTCAGTTTTTGAGGAATTGTGTTTAAATAGGTTATTTTCTTGGATTCTTCCCATGTTTCCAGTCTGCAAGTACAGTCATATGATCCTGATTACTTAGTGCACTAATGTTTTAATTGGTAGTGTCATGTGTGGATCACTAGATGAGAATATTTAGTGTTAAGAGCTAACTGATTTGATAGTTAATATATTTATTAGCAGTGGTTAAAGGTCTAAAATCAATTAGTAGGAAAAAGTTAGAAAAACTGGTGAAGTTCAAATCAGCTGGGCCTAAAGAAATTTGCTCTGAAATACCTAGAAAACTGCCTGAAATAGTGTCATAGACATTAGTGCTTATTGTTTTCAAACATCAGGAGATTGGATGAGATTGTGGAGGCCTGAAACTCAACATCTATTTCACAAAAGTGGAATAGGACTAGCTAAAGGAGGATTATAGGTCAGATACTTTAACACAGTTCCCAGGAAATACATTGAAATAAATAGATCATCATCAAACTTAAACGGTGACAAAAGGAGAAAAGGCTAACACAGGTTAATTAATCATAGCTTTCCATTGATTAAACCCTCTTTTTTTTCTTTTTATTTTCCTTTTTTTTTTTTTGTTTGTTTGTTTGTTTGTTTTTTGGTTGGTTGGTTGGGTTTTTTTTTGTTTCCTGACAAGGTAACACCTCTTCTGGGAGGAGTGGAAAAGCAATATCAAAGCTTTTAAAAGAGTGTAGCTCAGTCTGTCTGGTCTTAACTTAGTATGAGAATGTCATTTGAGACTACATTACCAGGAATGATAACTTGCTGAAAAAACATACTCAGTAACGAGAGTTATTAAGAGACTCAATGAGTTGGAAGACAGTTTTAAAAATGAAAAAAAAAAAAATTGTCTGTATTTGGATACTACTAGTCCATGTTCTCAGTAAGTAAGTCTACATATTAGAAATGATACTATTAAAGTTAAAAGCATAAGAAACTGGGGAAAAGGGGTTTGAGTTCATCAGAAGATGCTGGATTACAATTCAGAATTATCTTGATGTATGGGAGAATTGTGCTTTAAGAAGGATATGTGTTTTAATAGTGAAAAAATACAGAGCATGATGTACTGGAAAGAATAATCAGCTGAATAAATACAGGGGTAATTACTGGCTGGGCAACAGTTCCATAGAAGAGTTGTACAGATGACAGTGAATAACCTGAATTATGTCCCATTTTACTTAGTATTTGAAAAATTATGACTGAGTCATGGTTATCAACTGGAGTAGGCTCATAAAAGAGCAGCGTTCTAGAAAAATAAGGTGACTGATTTCATGTGGAAGAGATTGAAGAGACTGTGGTCAACCAGCTAAGAGGTGTCTAAGGGAGGGAATCAGATAATGTTCCTGATGGAGAGAGGAGAGGGAAAAACAAAGCTGATGTGAAGTGGGAGAAAGTGTCCCTTTTTAATTCTTTTTTTTTGGGAGGGGTCTAAAAAGTTGCATGTTTCTTGCTGTTGATAAGGAATGTTTAACGTGGCCTCCTGAGGTTTCTGCCCAGCCATGGATTCTTCCAGTTTCACGGGACAAAAGTCAAAGAAGGCGCATTCTGAAAAATGTAAATATTTAGGCAGTTAGAAGGTTACTCAATGATCACATTTTTTTCAACATTACTGTTCAAAATTATATGCATACTTTTTACTAAGATATATATCCTTAATTTGCATTACTGACACTGGCTTTTAGGCAACTATTGCTTGTAACTTTTCCCAGCTTTTCAGGCGACAGAAACAGTATTCTGAAAAAGAAGCACAACCTTTTTCAGAGTATGAACTGAAGCCACAAGCATGTAGTTGACTGCAAGTTGTGAATTGTTAGCTCAGTGAAATTGTAGTGAATGTCATTTACTGTGCTTACTCAATATAGAATTCACTGTAGTATGTAATTAACAAAATATTTAGTTATTGATTCTGGTGCTGATGTGACCCTAAATGTTTCTGCCCTTACAGTGCTGCTTTTTTGCGGGCTGGCAGTGGAATTGTGTATTTCATGGTTTTCTCTTCTGTTACAGGTTTTGGGCTGGATCAGAAATGGAGAGTCAATGTTAAATGCTGGGCTTATCACTGCTAGCTCTTTGCAGGAGGCAGAACAGTTACAGAGGGAGCATGAGCAGTTTCAACATGCAATAGAGGTAAACGCACCATTTTAGTGACCATAGCCTTGTATTTATAGTTCTCTGTAACTAGCACTCTTGAATCCATGCTACAGTATTTTCAGTTTAGGAAGGCATGTTGAACACAGGGCAAAGAGACGACATACACTTACTGAGAAGGTGATTTTTGTTGTTACTTATTTTGAAGATGCAGTTCCAGGTGAACATCTTCTCAGTGCCTTTTTGCATCCTTGTGAAGTGATAGTTCTTCACAGCAATTTTCTTGAAAATAGTGTTTTCATTTGTTATTCCTTTCCTAGAACATAATCTGTAATGCCAAATGTAGAAAAAATTAACAATTGATGGGCCAGAAAGCAGAAGATTTATGTATTCTGAAGTCATCTTTTAATGTTTCCATTTTTGTTTGAGAGTAGATTTCACTGGAACTTGTATATGGTGGCATGTCAGTCCCCATGCTATGGCTTCAAACTACACTTATCAGATTGGTCATATTGCTGAAAAAAAATAGGCAGGAATCTTAAGATTGATTGAAGTGCATTTACATGCTGTAGTGGTTTAGGTTTAGGTACACATGCACTACTACAACACTAAGTTACTACTGAGTAACTTAGTGATAATATTAGCAATGTTATTATTGTTTGGGTAGACTATTTTCAGAAGCACTCTGCCTTGCAGTAACTCTTTAATGTTCATTTCCTGATTGGAAGAGTTTTATGCTTCCCTACTCCCTTGATTTTTTTATTTTATTTTTTTTTAATATACAGTTGGCACTATATGCACCCTCATTTTGAAGCTTTGGTAACTCTGAAGTATGAAAATTATGAGACCTCTAGGTGCTTCTCAATTTAAGAATAAATTACGAGGAACCTTAAAAATCTGTGTTTCCTGTTTACTTCGATATTATAATACTTAGTAGTATTTAACTCCATATTAATTTTTATACTACTTGGTTTTAGGCAATTTCTCTTCACTGAGAAATACAGTTAAAATTGCTTACAGTCAATACAGTTGTCTTTTTTATTGGTCTGCATGCCTGCACCTTTCTTTGCTCATTGATGTTCAAAAGACTGAAGTTAAAGCTGTAAAGATTGCCAAAATAATATACATTTTTGTCATCTTTTTTTCTCACTGTGAAGAAAATCAAACTGAAATTCATAATTACAACAACATGAAATGCAGCATAGATACATCACACATGGCTTAAGGCTAGACAGTTACTATTTGTTAAGTATTGCTATTTAGTGTTGATTTGATGATAAATCTCCACAGGATTTATTTCCTTTGTATTTGCATAGAGAAGTCCTACAGTAACTAGTATCAGACAGTCATTTTTAGTTAACGGGTGTTTGTGCATGTATAGAAGTGTCATTGACATAGTGGAAATGTGAGCCTCTGAGTTCTCCAAATAAATGAAGTGCTCCACTGACCTCCTGACTTTCCACCTCTTTTCAGAAAACACATCAAAGTGCCCTGCAGGTTCAGCAGAAGGCAGAGGCAATGCTGCAGGCTAATCACTACGATATGGATATGATCCGTGAGTGTGCAGAGAAGGTCGCTTCCCACTGGCAGCAGCTGATGCTGAAGATGGAGGACCGTCTCAAGCTTGTGAATGCCTCTGTTGCCTTCTATAAAACTTCTGAACAGGTACAGAAATGATGCATGATCTGTGGTCTGCCTTGCTTAATTCCTCAGTGTGACATAGGACAGCATTACTTGAAAAAATGGTTGATGAGGTTTGGTTTTATTTACTCATTTGATGGCTAGTTCTGTTTTTCATGTGGGAGTGAGAGAAAAATCAGCTTAATCTGCTTGTCCACAGAAAAGTTTGGGGGGAAGTTGGCAAGGTTGCTTCCTCTGCAATCATCAATTAAGCCCATCCAGAACTGTGAAGTCACAGAGACAAAGAAAGATTTTAGGGACAGCATCTGAGCAATTACATGTAAGCAGGCCAGTGCTTGCAAACCTACAGCCAAAGTTTGTTGCCTGAAGTCCTAGTCAAAGCATGTCAGAAGCTAGAGGGTATATGTAGGGGGTAGATTGGTTTTCTTTTTTTGAGGCCTGAATTTTGATTTTTTTGCCTTACTAAGTTGGTCTCCTTTTTCCTGAAAGGTGTGCAGTGTGCTGGAAAGCCTGGAGCAAGAATATAAGCGAGAAGAAGATTGGTGTGGCGGAGCAGACAAACTGGGTCCCAACTCTGAAACAGATCATGTTACTCCCATGATAAGCAAACACCTGGAGCAGAAGGAAGCGTTTCTGAAGGTAAGGTTGGGGATTTTTTGCGGCCTCCTTGGGAAGCATGCAGGCAAACAGCTCTTACAGTGCTGACGTGGCTGTGGAAAGCAACAGTGCCTGTTCCAAGCTACAGCTCTGTCCCCAACTGCAAAGATGTGGGAAGTGGTGTGTTAACTGCTTCTGACAGTGATTAAGAGAATACTGCCGAGTGCATAAAATTGTAGCCAGTTTTATAAATACATTTCCTGTTCAGCTTCACTAGATGTCAGATCTCCCAGTGTGACTGAAGAGGAATTGGAAGTCACTGCTTTGAGTGACTGTCATGCTAAAGAATGCTTAAAGGCTGCTGCTTTGGAAGAGAAGTGAAAGTCATACAGTGCCATTGCTGCCTGTGCATCAGAGCAGCTCTCGGATGTACTGGGACTACAGAGGAGTACAGAATGAGGAATTGCTAGACAAGCATCTGGGAGTAGTTGGGTTTTGTGCAATAGTCTTCAGATAAATGAGATCTTTGTTCCAACTAATGTCCTAGTGAAGAAGGTTATTGATCATACTGAATTAAATGTGTAGCATATGCTTGCAAAGCAGTGTAACTAACTCTCTTATCAAAGGCATTTTCCGGCATCACCATGAAAGGCTACTAAGAGAATAAAACTTTTTTTGTTAAAAACCTTTTTATTCTCATTAACAGATTACAACACTCAAGAACATGTTAACAGAACTCAAAATATACAGCATAATAGATCCTTCTGCAGCTGGCATGAATTACTAATCTTTGATTTAAAATGGTGTGAGAAATGACTTAGTGTCTTTGTTACTGTATCAAACCATTCCACCTTTATCTAACCTTTTAAAGTAGCATTCCATAATTTGCATGTTAAAAATGAAGCAGCCAGCCTGTGTGTAATATTTGATGTATGTTAAGATGAAGACAACAGCTGAGCTGACTTCTTGTAATATAGTAATATAGCAAGGACTGAAAGCTCTTAAGGCCTTGCCTTAATATTTTAAGAGCAGGTGTTACTATTTTAGTGCTTTTGGTTTCAGCAGAGCATTCACTTTTTCTTTAAAGTACTAATGGATGTTTTGGAACATGCAGGTGGGTACATAAGCATGTGCGCTGTTACGCAATAAGCAACTTCAGCACATACACTAAACAAACTTCTCTGTAAGCTCTGAGACATGCTGAAGATCCTGTAGCTGGTAATTGCTTTTCAGGCTCTTCAGAAAAGAGGAATAGCATTTTATTTGGGGTTGTTTATCTGTTTGTATTTTCTCTGCTGGGTAAGGTGTAACTGCTGTTTGGCAGAATATCTGTTTTAATAGTTGGGTTAGCTTGGCATACTTTGTAGGAAGATTTACCATGCAATGCTTTCCAAAACCGAAGAGGGTGACAAATGTATAAAAAGGGGGTTAGGAAGATCTTTAATCTCTTTTGCATGTGTATTTGTGCATCTTCAAAGAAAGTTGCACCTCTTATTCTCTAGGCCTGCACACTGGCTCGGAGGAATGCTGATGTCTTCCTGAAATACCTGCACAGGAACAGTGTCAACATGCCAGGGATGGTGACACACATCAAAGCACCTGAACAGCAAGTGAAAAGTAAGGGGCTTCTTGTTCTCTTTCTTCTCACAAGAATGTGGTCATCATGTGCTGTGGTATGTGTGGTGGTGGGGTAGTGAAGCCTGCCCAATTGGAAAGAGTTCTGTCAGGCTTAACAGGAAACAAATTACTTGCACACTTTGAAGGAGCTGACAATCTTCAAAGTCTCCTCTACCCAAATGAACTTGCTTGGAACCCTTTTATCTGCTACTTATACCTAATCTTCTTTCTATTTGAGACTCAAATGTGCTACTTTTTATTGGGATAATGAGGTAGTAAACTTCCACATGATAATGTTTGGTCTGAAGCCAAATGGGAGCTGATCAGTGTAAGCTTGTTCAGTGTGTTTGTGTCACACATTCCGCAAGTTCCCTGTGAGTGCCAGAGTGATAGGAGATTATTGCTCGTGCGATGCCCTTGAGCTCTTCAGATAGTTTGAATCAGTGTTGAGGAACTTCATGAAATATGGGGTAACTTACATCATATTTAAACTGGATGTGTAGACAGGTGGTAGCTGAGGTGAAGCTGGAAAGAGCTACTACATGAGGCTTGGCTTTTGCTAAGATTCATAATACATAATACAGCTTTAAGGTGTAATAAGCTCTCTAGAAAATACAGAGAGACCTGTAGGGCTTTGAGGGACAAAAGTGCAAAAATTAATAGGGTATGAGTAACTGATAGGTGTGGTAGCAGAACAGAGATCAGAGAGACTCAGAAGTAAATATTGCATTTTAATAATTTAATTGTCGGTCATATTCCGCTCTGTGCATTTTGAAGCTGTGGGTGAACACTCTGGCCATGCCAGTTTCAGAACCAGAGAAGTCTAATTTCCTATTAAATGCTGTTTGCACCTAACCAAAGGGGAGTTATGCATATGATGTAGCCAGACTCAAGAGGAACATGTCAATAAGTCCAGAGAAAAAGTTGCAGCAAGGAAAATTCTGGATGAGACAGAGTGTTAACAGCAAGATGGATTAGTGCAGATAGCCCAGAGAGGTAGTAGGATCTGTACCCCTAGTTGAACAATCCCCTGAAAAATTTTTGAAGTTAGTCCTGTTTTGAAGAGGAGATTGAGACAGATGGCCTCCAGAGGTCACTTCTGCTCTAATTTACGTGATGACTCTATTAGAAAAGGACATGTTCACTGCTTTACTTTAACTACAAGGGGAAAACAGTTCATATTAAATTTACCCAGTAAATTTACTGACAGTACTCAAGTCAAAGTCTGACAGTACTCAAGTTGAATATATTCCTGTATTGAACTTTCTATGCTGGAAAGAGAATAGGATATTTGCCATATTTCCACTCTTAAGGAAATAATTGGATTGTGGTGGCTGAAACTTTGAGTGTTTAGAGCTACGACAAAGGGTTGTTTTTCCTGTGTCCCCAACATTTATAGAACTATAAAAAACAAAATCTCCACACAAATGCCAGCACTATCAGTAACTGAAGCTGACATTTGTCACTTAGCTCTTCTTTCAGTAAGAGACAAAGAAAACAGAAGCAAGCAGGAAGTAACTACCACACTTACTGAGTATTAGACAAAATTTTTTAAAATTCAGCTTTGGAATCTGTATAGGAACTGTCATTCTCAGAAGGGTAAATGTGCTCATATGAGAAAAGAATAGAAAGATCTCTACTAATGTCCTTAAGAATAATCATTCCATGTCAAAACCATAGTGTTACACCTGTTCTGTGTACATCTAAAATTCTGGATGAGTGATACATGTTTAAAAAGCAGTAAAAAACCAGCAAAAATCAAGTAGAAAAAAATAAGCTGTTGCTATAATATTTTCCCCCCCCATAAACCATGTGATATATGCTTCTGAGAATTAAACATGAGTTAAGATAGAACTAGTGTGGACTCCTTCCTGTTAGGTCTTAGTGGTATGGTGGTAGCTGACCAAATGATGAAAAAGTTCACTCTGTTCTTCCGGTTCAAATATGCATGTCAAGAAAAAAAAGATTTGCTTTCACCTCTTTTCTAAATTGAAAAAAAAATTGAGTGTTTATTTTAGTGAAAGAGAGATTACCTATGTTCTAATAGAGCATTACAACTCAGATATATGCTTGAAACTGAGATTGCAATCAGTATATAGTTTATAAATTAATAAAAAAAAACTGGAGTAACCCTTGAGTTTCTGCAGAGCTGCTGAACATTTTTCAAAAACCTCATTCAATGGCATCCTTGATCCTTATTCCTAGATGCAGATTAAGTTATATGGAAAAGTGATGTCTTAATCTGGGCAAAGTTTAGCTAAGCACATGCTTCATGGGGAACAGGAATTCCAGTGGTACTGAATTCAGAGAGGTGTCCTTATGTCCCTGCATACCAGTGTAAATAATTTATTTTATATGCAGTTAAGAGTACTCAAATACTGTGCCATTTAGAAAGGACTTGTGGCCTAAAACTGTGAGTGGATTGAGTTGGTGACAGTTCCTGTAAGCTCAGAAATGAGGGCATCTTCATCTTGGTTTTGGCTGCTTAGTCTGTGTGCATCTGTGTTACCTGTCTCTGCTGTGCAGGCTGCAACTGAGCATGGCTCAAGAACTTGTCTAATGGTGCTTTGATTTTTAGATAGGTTGATAGAAGGGACCAGGATGCACAGAGAAAGCTGAGAACTCTTTGAGCCTGGAGCAGAAGTTTGAAAGTTTAGGAAACAATCCTAACAAATGTTGGAATCAAAGTAAATGACAACAACAGGGACTGTAGTTCAGGTGGCTTGAGACACAGAGATGCTTTTCAAAACCTATCATTAACTATTGATGTTCTATAACTTCCTGAGAGTAGTATATAAAATATTTTTTCTCCTCTTTGTCTGTCCAAGAAATTAATGGCAATAACAGTTAACAGTGCCCAGCCAAATATCTCTCACTGCCTTGCCATCTGTATCATGTCCTGACAGAACAAATGCTGTTCCAATATGCTAAATTCACCTCGATTGCTCTTTGTCAGAACTACGTTGCTTGCATCACTTTCAAGATGTCTCTTTTTGTATGGTGTGTCCAGTTGGGTGTGTTGCATTGTACAATGATAATTGTGTCCCACCCACTCCACTTCCCTGCCTCCCAAAATCTGGCATATACATGGAGCAAGGGTTTTTGAGGTGACGTAAGGCAGAAATAAAACTGAGGAAACAGGAGAGGCTCACAGCAGATCAGCTCATAGCTTGGCTAAATGACAGATCAGCTGAGGCATATTTGAGGGGAGTCTGACCAGCAAAAAATAAAACCTTGGCCACAGTGACCACATTCCAACCAAAAAAGAAAATTCTGGGTGATCTCAACACCCTGTGGCAAGTGGGAACACGGTGCTTCTAAACAGGAGGATGTTGGCAGTGATGCAGACAGGTTTTATAATCCTCAGGGAGGCTGTGACAAAGTGGTTGTGTTTGGTCCCAGATCTCTGATGAGGTAGACAAAGATGCATTTTCCCTCAGGCTTACTGTTATTTGAACTTCGTTGTTCAAAACTGTTTCTTGGAGTTGTTAGCTTTTGGAATGTAAAGCATGGTGGACCAGCACAGTGGGAGAGCAGAATGCAGAGACCTTAAGACACATAGCGCGTGATAGCCTCCACTCGTAGTTCTGGATTGTGGAAAATAGCCAGTTCTGGGTATAAGTAGAAAAGCAAGTAAGCAAGACCTCCCTCTTGGCTCTTTGCAATTCCAACAGAATCACTTGGTGGAGACACTGAGTGTCCCCATTCCCCATGCTCAGCTTACCCTCTAGGTTTGCAGTAGCTACAAAGTCAAGTAGGGCTGCTGCTCTGAAGGCAGCAGTGGGTAAAGCAAGCTTCACAGGAAACTGCTGGAATGTCTTTGATGGAAAAACCATAAGCATTAAAGAAGCAGAGTTCAGATAAGGTCTTCTGCATATTGTAAGCACAAGGTCTTTGCTAGGAGGAATTTAAAAGGTTGGACGTATGGGATTTGGATGTGAGTTTTCTGATACTCAGGAATAACAAACTCTGGAGTTAATTTTCTGATTACCTGGAAGTTCTGCCAAAGTTCAGTGGACATTCATATTTAACAAGTCTGCTTACTCAATTATATATTGTTTCGTTTGATTTTTTTTTTAAATAGAGAATTACAAACTTAGTAATTGCCTATTTTTATTACTTGGGTTTCTGTACATTCATTCATCTGTATTAAATCATTGAAAGACTTTATAGGAGACTGATATATTAAAAATTATGGGTTTTAACTTCAGATAATATAATATATATAATATATTATGATATATTAATTATAATATAATTAATTTAATATGTTAAGCATGTTTACATTGTGCATACTCATTCTTTCTGAGGAAACCCCATCAAGTGCCGTGTTTATCAGCCTATGTTTTCAGTCCTGCTAAAAGCAGTGTCAGTCCCATTGTGAAAAATACTTGAGAGGAAAAAAGGTGTCAGTAATAAGTTTTAATTGCACCTCTAGTTTCTTTAACCAGCACTTCTGTAAATAATGAAAAAGGAACACTGTGTTTCATTAATATCAGGTAAAAAGCAAAGCAAAGACTAACAGAAAAAATTCTACAATGTAAAGTACTTTATTTCCCTGATCTTAGTGTGATATTTTAAACTTGGTTGTCATAAGCTTTGTTTTCATTTCTTCAGATATCTTGAATGAACTCTTCCAGAGGGAGAACCGTGTGCTGCACTACTGGACCATGCGTAAAAGACGTCTTGATCAATGCCAACAGTATGTGGTGTTTGAAAGAAGTGCCAAACAGGTGAGGGTTTCAAAGGATGAAAATCCTCTTGGGTCTGATTGAGGGTTGATGTACATTGTCTTTTCACAGTAACAA
This sequence comes from Cyanistes caeruleus, assembly GCF_971803275.1. NCBI lineage: Eukaryota > Metazoa > Chordata > Aves > Passeriformes > Paridae > Cyanistes > Cyanistes caeruleus. The sequence goes on from NC_141701.1 coordinate 75,173,131, forward strand.
ATTTGTCATTGACTTCAATATTACAAATGGCAAAAACATCAGAAGGATAAAATTTAATTCTTTGCCTTCCCTTTAATACAGAACAACTAAATTTGGTGAGACAGTGTGTCTGTAACTTAAAGGCAATGTTTTGCTTCTGCCAGCTTCATCTGGTACCAGCAAATCTAATTTCTGCAAGCTTGTGTTTGACAAATTGTTATGCTTGTTAACTTTTACACACACACACACACACCTAATTTGTCTGGGGAAATTACAGGCAGCAGCATTTTTCTCAGATGTTGGAGGAAAAATATCTAATTAAGTTGATTGGCAGTTCTAGAAATCTAACAAGTTGGATAACTCATTAAACAATAATAACTGAATTACTTCGGTTTTTCAATTCTTTGTGTATTTGGCTTCATGGTTTCCTTTGTGATAGATCCACCTCTTGATATTTTGTTGAGTTTATTAGTCTGGAAAGAACAATTAAGTAACTACCACTACTGAAAAAAAAATCTCTTTCACTAATCAAAACACATGCCTTAAAAATAAGTAAGGGGGGCTCAAAGCAGAAGTGGTAAGTAGATTGATCTGTGATGGTTTCTTACCCTTTTTTTTGTTTATTTAACTGGTTATAAGACAAAGAGAGGAAGCTATCTGTTCCTGTTCTGTGGAAATTCATTCTGTGGAATGCCCATAGTGTAAAATACAGTCAGATCCTCTTTTAAAGGCTCAAAAACCTAATTTTTTATTTCTTTCTGACAGCTAATTTAGACAAAAGTTTAAGTACTATTGGTCTGGTTTGCTCTCTTGAAAGATTTCACAAGTCTGCCTTTCATGCTTTCACAAAGAAATTAAGACAAGATATATCTTGGAGTGAATTTGAAGTCTGTTACTTCTTTAAAATACCACCACCACCACCCCTTCCCTGCTCCCTCTCCCCCCATCTCCAGCCCCACTTTTGAATAACCTTAGTTTAAACCTCTGACAAGCACATGATCTACTTGTTTTTGTCTAGAGATTACTAACTAACAGTCAAACACTGGAGATAAAGATTTGTCAGCATTTTCATTGTAAATCCCATTTTTCAGCAATCACCAGTTCAGTCATCAAAAAGCAAAGCGAACCAAACCATATATGGGACTCCACAGTGATTAGCCAAAAAAATGGAAATGTTTCTCTATTCATTTAGATGTCTTTTTGGAATTTGGAAGAACCTATTCTTTGTGTTTTCAGAACTTGATGCCCTTGTGATGGAAAAGATACCATAGTAATTTGCAAGGACAGTGCTTGATTCTCAAATCCTTTCAGGATTTGGGCTGAAAAGGGACTTTTCCTGATTTAAAGACTTACCAGTTCCCTAAACTGTTTTCTCCAGCTCTTGTAATGATACCTCAGGTGAAATGAAAGCTGATCTGAACTGTAGGAGTTAATATCAAGTCAAATTTCCTGTCATACTGTGCCTCTAGAGAGCTGCCAGCAAGTTATGAAAAGACAACATTTCATTCTCATGGCAGGGGGGTTGGAACTACATGATCCTTAAGTTCTCTTCCAACCCAAACCATTCTATGACTTGGGGAGAGGCAGCTTTTCATGTTTATCATTCATTCCATCATTGTGTAATAAACCCACTATAAAAAGGCAGAGGTTGAAAAGTTAAAAGCAAGAAGTATTAAATATTGTTGGTAGTATCAGTGGTAGCCATGCTGTGCCTGTCCATATCAGTCTTCACTTGCAAAGATTGACATTAGAATGACAACACATGTCAGAGGTGGTTGGTTGAAATGCTGCTTTTTTGACAGAGGTCCAAGAGTTGTTGATTTGTTTCCATCAGCAACTTTTTAAAGTATAGGCCCATCTCATCAGGCTTGCACCTGCACTATTAAGTGACCAAGAAGATGGTATCTTGACATTCACATTTGGTATTGAATTTTGAAGGCTTTCTACTCACTCCAGGTTTTTTATCAAGAAGGAAAAGCATTTGAAGTGGAAGTAAGAGTATCAGTGTTGTTTCATCACAGTTTTGATGAGCTTAAATCCTTGATAGAATTATAATACAGACAGTGCCATTTCTGATTCAGTGTAAGGTTATGCTTATCTTGTCCACCGAGATAAAATTTTTCCTGTTCTTACTGGTGTGGATAGATAACACTTATAGTTCCAGTTTATCCTTTTAAGGGAAGAGTGAGGACCCACCAGCAATCTGCTACTTTTTCTCTTAGGATGTTAGATTTTGTCTAGTATTCTATATTTACTGAAGATACAGAAGATACACATGCATTTAGTAATAAGGTGGTTCTAAGCAAGCTGTATAAAACTCTTTGAACATCTGCTGTTGACTTTATCAGAAATGAGAAGTTCCTAAGCTCCTGTCCCTCTGCCTGCTGCTGTTAGAAGCCTGTATTGAGAGCTGTAGAACAGTTGACATGTAGATTTTTACTGTTATGCAGCAGTTGGACATAACTCTTTCTTTTTCCGAGAGGCAGAGATTCCTCATGACCACTAATTTATGCTTAAAAGGGCAGCAGGTAATGTGGGTAAGGCATAGATAATTTGATGGATCAGCATTTTTCATTATAGTGAGCAAATAAAGTGTCAGGATGTGGAAAGGAAACAATAGTTTGCAGTTCTTTGTTTTTGTTTTTGGGTTTTTTTTTATACATACATAAATTGGTTTAACTGAGACATCTCACTGTTCCTTCTCTGCTGCAGGTTTAATTTCTAGGAGCACAGACCACACTTGTGAGGCTGGAATACATATCAACAAAAGAGTGAAGTGGTAGTTAAATCTTACATGCTTGGAAAGTTTAGCCTACACGTTTGGTGGTCTTATATACATTTTTACAAGTTGGAACCTGTATATTTCTGAGTATAGCTATCCCATGTGGCACCAAAAAAATGGGTTTTGTTTTCATTTTCTTTTTTTTTTCCTCATCTGGGGAGTGTATAACCAAAACTGAACACAATTAGTTAGAATCTTTCAGTAGTAGACTGCTGTAGCCCTGAAGCAGTGGACTTAGCTGAAGTGCTCAGATTCATATATCATTTTTAATTCTCTAAGCATTACTTCATAGACTAAGTGAATTATTTCAGAGTTATGAACTATTTGATGTTGTTGAGGTATGAGATGATTGTTACAAGTGGCATAGAGTAAAATTCACCTGTGGCTAAACCATGTGTGTGAAATACTGATTATAGATGTTTTATATTGGCAAAAATATATTCTTTTTTCTTTTTTTTCTTCCATAATGCTTTATTTAGGCTCTGGAATGGATTCATGACAATGGAGAGTTTTATTTATCCACACATACTTCTACTGGTTCCAGTATCCAGCATACTCAAGAGTTGTTAAAAGAACATGAAGAATTTCAGATTACAGCAAAGGTAAAATAAATTTTAAAAATTACCACAAAATACTTAAGAGGTTTAAATATTTAAACCTCTGGAGATCAGTTAGTCCAATCGCCCTGCCAAGGCAGGGTCTCCAAGAGCAGGTTTCACAAGAATGTGTCCAGGTGGGTTTTGAATGTCTTCACAGAGGGAACCTCCATGATATCCCTGGGCATCCTGTTCAGTGCTCTGCCACCCCCAATGCAAAGAGGTTCTTCCTCATGTTGAGATGGAGCTTCTTGTGTTGTAGTTTATGGCTGTTAGTCCTTGTCCTGTCACTGGCCATCACTGAAGAGGCTGGCACCATCCTCCTAACAGCTGCCTTTGAGATATTTTATATTTTGATGAGGTTCCCTCTCAGTCTTCTCTTCTCCAGACTAGACTGGCCCAGCTCCCACAGTCTCTCCTCATTAGAGAGATGCTCCAGACCCCAAACCATCTTTGTGTTGCTCTGCTGGACCCTCTCCATTAACTCCTTGTCTTTCCTGAACTGTGGAAACCAGAACTGAACACAATAATCCAGATGTGGCCTCATTAGGGTCAAGTAGAGGGTCAGGATCACCTCCCCCAACATTCTAGTCGTACTTTTCCTCATGTACCCCAGGATACATTGGCCCTCCTGGCCACGTGGGCACTGCAGGGTCATGCTCATCCACCAAGACTCCCAGCTTCTTCTCCACAGAGCTCTTACCTAGTAGATCAGCCAACAACCTGTGCTGGTACTTGGGGTTATTCCCCTGGGATGCAGAACCTTGCTTTTGCCCTTGTTGAAGTTCATTAGATTCCTCTGCCCAGCTCTCCCAGCCTGTCAAGGTCCCACTGAGGCAGCAGAGCTGATTCCCCCACCCCGTTTTGTGTCATTAACAAACTTGCTCAGGTTGCATTCTGTCCCTTTGTTCAGGTTGTTGATAAACAGGTTGAATACATGTTGTATTATGTAAGATTTGAAACAAAATACAGCAACTGAATTCCACCTGCCCATCAAAAAATCCCCCAAGGATGTGTCCATCAAGACCTGTTTATTTGCAATGGGTTTCTGTCTGTATTTCTGCTGGGAATAGAATAAATCAGAAGATAACCAGCAGATACTCACTGTTACTGGAGCTCCATGACCCCTATGTGATGTTGATTTCTCATGACAAAATCATAGTGAAGTAGCTTAAAAATGTTTTCAATAACTACAGACCTTTCAGGGCCTTTGATTTCCATATCTTAGTGATTGTGGATTGCTGAATGTTCATTTAAGCTATAAAATACAACAAACTGTATTATTATTCAGCTTATTATTATTAATTAGAAGATAGTAAAAAAAATAGTTTTATTTGTTAGGTAACTTACTTTATTAAAGCATTCTGTTATTCTGCTGTAAACCTTTTCAAGTCAGGCAGTACAATGTAATTCTGCATCTCTGGAGGCCTTTAGAGAGCAGATGTCACTCCTGAGGCTTACCAGTTTTCACATGTGAAAGGCAGACAACCAGTGCATGACTGAAGTACCTGAGTTTGTAGCCTTGTCTGTCTCTCTGTTTTGGTTTGCCACCCATTCAAGCTGTCACCTGTTTCTCCCTCTCTCTCCAACCTTCATAGAGAAATAATAATAGAAATAATAATAGAGCCCAGGAAAGTAAGCAAGTTTTCATTTATCTGAAGGATCAGCCCAGAACAGACTTGGAGATGGAGTTGGTTGGGACATGTGGGAGGGGAGAAAAGAAAATCCAGAAAGAACAGAGATCACTTTTGATGTTCAAACTTGGATTTTATTCTGTCTGAGCTTTGCTCCAGACTGTGATTTACTGGATCCCTTCTAGTATGTAGAGCACCACTGCTCCTTATTTCCTCTGTCAGCCTGCAGATGACGTTGGTGCCCCTTTTGAAAGGAAGTTGTTTTTATCACTCCCTTGGCATTTTGCTACCTGTTGGGAGGATATGTTAGCCTCCCAACAGGTAGCAAAATGGAATTTCTAATTCCATAATGAAAATAAATACTTGAGTGAGGGACCATTAGGGAACAAAAAGAATTAAGAGGACAAAGCTGATTTTTTCAGTAATGTAAGAGTCAAGTTTTTATTCACTATTTCGCTTAACTCCCTGCTAGCAAGGGCCCTGACAATACATTTCACACATGACAGAGAGAGGGATGGACGTATAAACTCATCCATTGTGGATGATTTATGATTTACATGAAAAAAAGTGCATAGTCTTACGCAGCTTGTCATTTGGGAAAAACACTTACAAATTTGGTGGTTACTACTTGTTCTCTTAGCTTCTCTCAAACAACTCTGTGCCAACAAAGCATAATTTAGAAAAAAGCTGAAATAATGTAGTCTTAATCCATTAAAGAGTAAAGTATATAACAAGACTTCCATCTCAGCATTTCAGTAGTATCTATAGGAGGAAGATTCTTGAGACTGTGGGCCAGGTCCAATACAGTGGTAATGAACAAAGTACCCTCTTTGGCATCAAAATGCCTTTGTATTGATGCAGGAGTACCCATGTTGAAAGGCTTGCCTAGCAGAATTTAATCTCTGGGTTAGATATGAAGCAGATTTTTCAAAGAAAAATAAACAATCTGCTTCTAGTCATGTAATAATAAAGCCCAAATAAACCTACATTAGTCTTGTGCTATTTTTATTTAGTAAAAGTTATCTGTTTAAAGGAGTTCTGAAAAGAGAGGGGAGGAAGGTAGCTTCTTCAATTCCTTCTCTAGCTGGACTTATTAGCAGTTAAGCAAAATGACCCCCTGCACGACAGGTAGAGCTTGTAACTGTTCGATATTTTCCTGTTTTCATAGCAAACCAAAGAGAGGGTGAAGTTGTTGATACAGCTGGCTGATGGCTTTTGTGAAAAAGGGCATGCTCATGCAACAGAGATTAAAAAATGTGTCACAGCAGTGGATAAGAGGTACAGAGACTTTTCCCTGCGCATGGAGAAATACAGGACCTCTTTAGAGAAAGCTCTGGGTATTTCATCCGATTCCAATAAATCGGTAAGAAAAATTTGAGTGTGATGACAGATAAACAAGTTTTACTTGCATTTGATTTAGCTATCTTTTTCTCCTGTCTCCTTCCTTAATGAAATCTTCCTTTCTTTAATAAAGAGCAAAAGCTTGCAGCTGGATATAATCCCAGCCAGTGTCCCTGGGTCAGAGGTGAAATTGCGTGATGCTGCTCATGAGCTTAACGAAGAAAAACGGAAGTCTGCCCGCAGGAAAGAGTAATACATTTATTTAATTTTTAATCAACGAGAATGCATAAGTCAATCCTAATAATGAAACAACTGTCATGACTTGCCTGGCAGCTTAGAAATCATATAATTGGTAAAAAGAGAGTGATAGTACTCAGTATCTCCCATTGCCATTTATTCATATGCTTGTTCTCACAGATACTTCTAGCAAGACAGAATTTTAAACTTTGAAAACTGTTAGACTTCTTTTAACATTTTTTTTTCCTTCATAGAAATAATGTGAAATAAATGTGTAAGGAAAGAAAGCGAGACAAAAGTTAAATGACTGTAGCAATGAAAAGTGTTAGAGAAAAGATTCTATCTCCTCCATTTCTTTTTGTCCTGGTTAGTAACGGAGGGTTGTTACCTCTTAGGTTTCCTTCCTCTGTTGTCTCTCTTCACATTTCAGTTCTCAGATTTTTCTTGCTGCAGTGGAAAAGCAAAAGCTGATGAGGAGAAAGATTTATTCAAGTTATTATGCATTCATAGTGATCTAACAGACAGAGATCTGATTTTTCTTTCTGTTGTCACCTAAGGTTCATTATGGCTGAGCTAATTCAGACAGAAAAGGCTTACGTAAGAGACCTCCGGGAATGCATGGATGTGAGTTTTGGTTTTTTCACTAATCTTTGAAGGCAGGATTCAGTCCATTGCTTTCTGTTTTCTTTCTGGTTTCAACAGCTGAGCATGATTGGTTTAGAATCATAGGACCAAATTAAGTAATTTTACTGCTATTAAGAAGAAACTTAGCGTCTCATAACAGCCACTTCAGAATTTACCCTATATGTTTTGCTTTTGTCAGTAGTGAGTTTCTTTCCCAATTCATAATTGTGTGTGGTTTTTGTTTTAGAGAGGGGAGGGAAAAAGGAGGGGTTTACATTATTTGCTTTGTTAGCAATAGGGGAGAGCTTGTGCTAATTCTCTTATTATCTGTATCACATGTTCTGCTACTAGCTGACTTTTTGAATAGAAATTCAGTGAGATTCCATGGAAAAGTGCCCAGTAATTGTTATGCTGAAACAACTAATGTTCAGTGATAGCTGTTGCACAAAGCATGAACTTCTAGACTGCAGACATGACCTTGATAAGGAATATCCTGAAGCATTAGAGGTTGTCAAGAACACTATGCATTTTAAACGATGAAGTCTCAGGGACTGTGTTAAACTGTCAGTTTTGGAACTTGTATTTCACTGTCAAAATCACAAGGTATATTTGACACAACAGGCACTGTCACAACTGCAGATGATGCTGCTGTGTGATCTTTGCCTAGTTTCTCTGTAGGAATGCATACTTACAGATACCTGGCTGCAACTGTTGGGAGTTTATCATCACTTTTCACACATCTTTTTTTTCTGGGCAGACATATCTATGGGAAATGACAAGTGGAGTTGAGGAGATCCCACCTGGTATTGTAAACAAAGAACACATTATCTTCGGAAACATGCAGGAAATTTATGAGTTCCACAATAAGTGAGTGACTTATCTTCCATTTCCATACTACTGCTAAATCCAAATGATGACCTGAGGGATTTCCTAATGAAAATACTGTGTATATCAATAATAAGTACTTTCCCATTAAAAAAATCTAGGTATTTTTTTCTTGTATTGCTAAATTATTTCAGCTGTTGCTTTTTGCAGAGAGGTAGGTACACCATTAGAAATTGTATTTTTCAGTCTTGAGCCTTTCAGCATTTAAGAAATTTTATGGATGCACCAAGATTTTGTTGTAGGTTTATCAGTTGTTCTAAAGAGGTGAAAACCACTGGACTCGATAAAATACAAACATAGCACAAACATTAGGGCTCTGTCATTCTCTCAGAACACTCATTCCTGATATCCAAGTACAGCTCTTAGTGGAAAAGAGTAAGGCTCCCAGCCCTCCTTAGCTTCTGTAGAGATGCTCCAGCATCATTAAATTTACTTGAGTACAGAGCATAAAAGAGATGTGTCCACTCCATTTCTTCTGAATGAAGTGGTTCCTAGGGGGATCTGTGTACAGAAGTCTTGCTCTGAATCTTCCTTCTTTGTTATTTCCTGGTTGTGTACACATTTGTATTGGGTTATGATTCTTTGAAGTAATAAAATATGCCTAGTGTATTCCAGATCCCAGTTTTATTTGTATGCTTTGTGTTAACTTGAGAACTTGAGTATCCAAAAAGCAAGGTTTAGGTTTTTTTTAAACTGAGATGAGGTCTTCTATTGGAACTAAAACCAGTGGGAAACCTTAATAGAGGACAACAGCAGTTACTAAATTTTTGTGTATTCTTATGTATTAACTGCATGTCGACTGGTTCAATTTCTGATCTTCCCATCAGAATTTTTATTTAATTATATTTTACATTAGTACTTTTATTACATATTTTTATCTATTTCAGTTACCTTTATTTCCTTCACTCATACATTAAGTGTTACAGAAAGTTTTCTAATGGCCTTAGTTCACAGACAATAGATCCAAACAAGTTGCTGTAATGAACATGTTTCATATGCCTTGTGCTGTTTGTTTCTTTTCTACCCACAGTATATTTCTCAAAGAGCTGGAAAAATATGAACAGTTGCCAGAAGATGTTGGACATTGCTTTGTTACTTGGGTAATGAAGTCAGACTTATGTTTAGAAGTAGAAAGGGGAGTAGGAGGCATGATGGGATGAATTCTTGCTCTCAGATCCCTTTTTGATTTGTAAAAGTACCTCTTTCTTCAAATTTAAGTAAAATGTGTATCTTTACCTGAGAAAACAAAAATTAGACACTCATGTCAGATGCCAGTCCATAGCTGCTCTTGAAGTGTGTTCAACTTGGCTAAACCTGTGTGCAGATTTGGTTTGTCTGAGCTTTAAATAACCTATTTTTATATACATTGCTGTTGTTTTCAGTCTTACTTGCCTGATATATATTTTTACACTGCCACTTTGAGTGGAAGTATAATTATGTACAGCTCAGTTTCTTGATAGGGAAGATAAGCTGTCTGAGAATGGTGTAAAAACTTTGAGACAGGAATGATGCTCTCTGATAACCTTTGTAAATTTGCATTTTGTTCTGCAGGCAGACAAATTCCAGATGTACGTTACCTACTGCAAAAATAAGCCAGATTCCACTCAGCTGATATTAGAGCATGCGGGAGCATACTTTGATGTAAGTACATTGTGTCCATCTTCAAAGTACGCCTTGGCTGTTTGACTCATATTTGTGGTTTTGCTGAGTGCCCTATTTGTTAAGAAAATGCAAGTTTCCTTTTAATAACACTGCAATTTATTAAGCTGTCAGCTTAAGGAAATGAATCCTGTACTCACATGGTTACCTTCCATTGCTCAGTTGGTGTTACAGAGCTGTCAAATCAGATGTGAAAAGTTGCTGTCACAGAGCAGTTCAGAACTGGAAGCAGGTTCTGGCAGCAGCAGCCAAGACATGAATCTTCACCTCACACAAGCACATCCTGCAAATCTTAGCATTCTGATGTGTTTAGTTTGCGTTGTATGTAATAGAGATAGAAATGTTGGTTCAATTTTTGGAGCACTTTTAAACTGTAATTGCATGTAATAGTAATTCAGGTCACTGCTGTTATTCAGAAGGGCTGAAACCTCCTTATTCAGTCCCATGGTTCCATTGTCTACACATGTAGACATAAAAAAGCAGCAAATACGTAGATGTGTTATAGGTTTTAGGGAGGAATTTTGGCCACAGTGAATGAGTTTTGGTTGGACATGTATTAACAGATGATTCAATTAGAGTGCTCTCTTTTTCCATTTTTTTTTTTCCCCCAGCTGAGCCACTAGCTGTGTAATGACACCACAATTTTTTTTTACAATTGTTTGTACAAGTAGATAGAAGTAGAGGAAATCTCTGAAGCCCTTGGGGTTAACCTCAAAAGTATAATCACTGAGGAAATGGGGTTTCTAAACATTGTAAGGCAAAGCCTTTCTGTGAAGCCTTCCTTAAGTTCTCAGTGTTTGAAGAAGGACAGGTAAGTTACAGAAAGTCAGATAGATATGACCAAAAAAATGCCAAGAAAATTTAGTAAATATAATTTTAAAAAATAACACAGGGCTCTGATAAAGCTATCAGAAATAAATTCTTGCTACCACCGCCTTTTATCCATCTGTTTTACCTCTATATCCAGAGCTCTTCAGTCCCTAATCCATCTAAAGTATATTAGAGGTGTGAAGACTTTAATTCTGTGCACAGAGAACTCGAGCATTTCCAGTGATGACACCACTGGTCCATATGAAAATATCATCTGTATCCCATTTTGGGAATTTCTGATACTGTAACCATGGTTAGATGGCACATAGCTGTGGGGCATAACTTGCTGTTTGAAATTGCTTGGTTAAATAGATCCAGTGCTATGATAAATGGCAGACCTTATCAGTGGAGTTCAGCCCCCATCAGTACCTGGAAATCTGTAATCATCCCATTTAGCTATCACATAATTCTGTTTTACACCTTTAGCTTCATGGAGGTCATTTTTTTTTTCTATTTGTAAGTGGCTGTTTTCTTTTCGAGTGCTTGGTAACCTCTTTCCTTCAGTCAGAAACTGTTGTTCGGTGCTCCCTCTGGTGGGGCATGAGGCCATCTGTGGCTGTTGGCACTGAAATAGCAGAGGATGCTGAGAAACCTCCACCTCAACCTTCCAGGTACTCCTGCCTCTTCCCAGGAACACTGGAATGTGAGGGGTTTTTTTCTCTCTTGTAACTAGCAAAATATGTTCAGATCTTAATGATAAAAAAAGTGGTGCCACACATTCTATATCCGTAATTGTTGCCCTTTGTATTTAGGTCTGTTGAAACGTTTCCCAGGTACTCTCTGAGGCAATCATCTAATACTTGTACCCAGTAAGAAGGCAGATGCACAGCATAATGATTCATTGTGCTTGGAATATCTGGGTATCCTGTTTTTTGTTTGTTTTTTTTCCCTGCTAAAATAGAATTTGTAGTTAACGTATATTATTTCATATCCCTCAAAACAGTTTATATCTGAGTGTTGGTGCTCACAGTCATTAAATGTTTGCTTTTTCCGTGTAGGAGATACAACAACGACATGGACTGGCCAACTCTATCTCCTCTTACCTTATCAAACCTGTCCAAAGGATAACAAAATACCAGCTTCTTTTAAAGGTCAGTATTATTTCAGGGTTCTTCATCTGATTCTGCTGCTCATAAGAATGCAAAGCTCTTGCTGAAATCGGGAGGCTTGTTCTACTCTGCTCTCTGAGATTCCATCATCCTGGCCAGCCACATATACTGCTTCAAAATTTAGACTGAAAATGAAAGAAAGCATAAGCAAGCAACTTCTTGTCCAGATTTCTGTAAACCAAAAAAAGATACCTGTCTACTGATGTTTACTTAGAAAATATAATTTGCATTTCCAGGGAAAAAAAATGTCATTCATGGCTACACGGCAATAAAACCATTTTTGTAATAGTTTCTACACCAAATTTTGGCAAGCCATTAGCTATGCTTATGGCACTAAATACTGTAAAATAGATAATAATATATTTATTCATATATCAAACTGTAATATAAAATAGCTATAAGACATGTAAATATGTGTGTGTATCAGTAGATATTTACACATAGTGACTGTACCTGTAGAGCTGTTGCCCAAAGAGTTGTTATTTGTAATGTTGCCTGGAAACAAGTGAAGTAACAATGTCAAGTAAATAATAGCTGTTCAAATAAGCACAACTTTTGGAACCCTGTAGTTAGAGCTTTCACTCAGTGGACATATGTCTTCTTAAGTGAGCAGCAGTGTTCTTGGACTGTGCTGATCTGTCTCCCCTTTTTACTTGAGAATAGTCACATGTGATTGCTTTTGAAATTTTTTAAAAACATTAGAGGCTATTTCAGGTCATGTTGGGTGGAAACAAATATGTCATTTTTGCCTGAAGTTTATTGTCTGTTTTCCACTTGCAAGGAGTTGGAACTTAGTCAAGTTATAATTACAGACATACCCTGGGCTGTGCTGTTTCAGAAATTTTGAGGTATTAATTCCAACAATTATTATTTTTAATATTAATATGCTTTAGCCTGCTACTTTATGGAAGTGGTGGGATAGATTGGTTTCATCAGTGTTTGCAGAGCCAAATGTAGCTGTGTAGAAAAATGGATTTGTCTGGTGGTTGCTGGATTTCTGGGCTGTCTGTCCTTCTTTTTAATTTTTTTTTCCGTAATAGGAGGGAGGTGTATAGCATGGTAGGATTAAGAGCCTAAAACTTGAATGATAGATGAAATATTTTACCATTCTGGAAGTTTTGCTTGTTTTTCCAAATGGTATTGAAAATGCTCCTCTTCTGTGCTTCTGAGAGATACTTAGTTACTCTCACTGTTCTGTGGAGTTGTCATGCAAAATTTAGGTGTGATCATGTAGTGTTTTGTTGTAATGGTGGTATTGGCAGTTGAATAAAAATAAGGTAATGATCGTAATAGTAGAAATCACATGGCTTTCCCTGTTAAAAGGGGAAAAGAAATTTAACCTGAGGTAATGAATTAAGTGGGCCTTTCAAATAACAGAAGGAACATAATATGCCCTTTTAGTGACATAATCTACATTTTGTCTTGATACTGTTCAAATGCCTAAAAGCTGTGAGGGAATTTGAATATCAGCTTAGGCTCTGTAATGTTAAATCTGTGGGATGATGAATGGACAGAAAACTGTATCCCCAAAATTCTACTACAACACTTCAGTGTGTTCAATTGTCTAACTTCTGTCTATTAGCTAATGCTTGTTTGTACTGAAAAGTTTTGTCTGTAGGTTACTTTTAAATGTGTGAACACACAATAGTTATTCATAGAGTACTTAGAACAAAACAATGTAAATGCTCTTTATCAGCAGTTTATAGAGCAGGTGTTTGGTGCAGTGGAGCAATGACTGATGTGGGAGGCAGAAGGGGTACTTTTGTGCTGCCCTGCATTCCCCCCTCTTTGTGACTTGGCAGCTGTATTTTTCTGGGCCTCGATGTAGCGCAGCATCTGATAACTGTGTCTGTGTCTATAAAAAGCAAGTTCTGTTCTTAACATAACTTTTAAAGATTTCTTATTAAGCAGATAAACCTGTTTAAATTAGCACTATCAGTGGTTAACTGATAGTTTGAGCTGCTTCTTGAAGAACTGATTGTGATAGAAACAAAGTATTGTCATGTCATTGGCAGAGTAGGAAGTTGAAAAAGATTTTATGTGTCAAAAATGATTTTTGGTTTGTTAGAACTACTCTTCAATTGTCTGTCATATTAGTGTAAAAATAAGTGGTAGAGAGTTGTTTTGTCTTCTTGTCTTTTGCAGGAGCTGCTTACGTGCTGTGAAGAAGGTAAAGGTGAGATTAAGGATGGCCTGGAGGTGATGCTTAGTGTGCCAAAGCGAGCCAATGATGCCATGCACCTCAGTATGCTGGAAGGTAGGATTCAAACTTTCCAATTCCTTGTGTGCTGCAGATGAGCTTTGTTTTATGAACATCTTCTTTTCTCTGGGTTTGTATTTTTTGTACCATTTTGGCAGGGCTATATAAGATGCAAATTTATTTAGGAAAATTAATTATTTCAAACAAGTGGTACAGTTTTATTAATTTCTTAAGTGTATTTAAGCACCTTGATCTATAGTTGTGCCACTGTAGATTAGAAAAACATGTAGGCTAATGAAGTACTTCACTACTCACCCAAAATGCAATAGGTGACTGATCAGATATGCTGGTTTTGGCTGCATTCTCCAACCAGTATCCTTGGCTTCTTTGTATGAGGCATGTAAGTTTATTATTGGTGAACTTGCTGATTTATGTATCGAATAATTGTCTCCAAAAATTTTGTCTTTTTCACATCTGTTTGCTGCCTGTTCCATAACAGACTTCTGGTTGACATGAAATCTATCTTCTGGCAGTAAAATGTCAGCATAAGCCAATTTAGCCCAAGCCCAAGCCAGCATAATCATGTTCATGGCAGACAGTGGAGGTTGGATGTAATGCATCTATGTGCTTAGAAAAACTTGCTGCCAAAATCTGTTTTGCACTTGGCACATAAACATGTTATAATGGTGCAATCATACATTTTGTAATAAAAGTGTTTTTCTTGGGCGTTTAAATTTTTTCAGAAAAAGCAGGTCCTTTTTACCCTATAGTTGCTGAATAAATACTTTTAAGTGCTTGTAGTCAATATGCCTTTTCTTCCCCTCTGCCTTCTGGTAGTAGCATGCAGCTTGTTGTGGAATTTCCAGTATTGTGCTAGTTACTGTAAAACTTGGTTTGACACGTGATCCTTGATCATACAAATTTTCCGAATCACCTCTGTTCCTTGATTTTAAGCAGTAAGGATGTTGGTCAGTTTACAGGATCAGTTCCAAATGCTTGTACAGGAGGTGTATCAAGGCTGACCAGCTTTGTTAATAGTCTTTTAACACTGGGGATTTGACTCTGGAGAATATCCTAATCTTTTACATAAGTTGGTTTTACAACAAAACATGCATGCATTGTTGAGTCATCCCATGTTGGACAAATATAGTGAGTGAGCACATTTCCTCTTTATGTCTCTGGAGAATTTTGAATGAACATCCTGGCAGAACTTTCCTCTGATCCTCTCCATACTGTTACCCTGTTCAGAACATGAGAACTGTCAAGCAGTATCTAAAATACATTTTGATACCACTTAGAAGGGTGTGGTAGACAGTTTTTGTTATCCTCCAGCTCTAAAACTGTGTATTAAACTGAGAGAACATGGTACCATTAAAATGGAAGTAAATTGTTGGTATTCTCAATCTTAATCTTTTTTTTTTTTTTTCATTATGTCTCAGTACAAGTGATCCAGCTGGTAATTACTGTGGATCAATTCTGATATGACCAATGGCAGGCTGATTGTATACTAACATCCCCAAGCTGCCATGTTTTTCCATCCCCAGCTGGAACACATTTCTCTGCTCACTGCCCACATGGTAGAGAAGGTGTACGTCCAGAAAAGGTAGCATTTGGGAACTTGCCACTCCCAGAAGAACCTGATGTGCTCTGTGTCTCTGTGAGTTGCTTACTTTCTACAGTGGCACAAAGCTCATAAGAGAAATCATTTTCATCACAGAAGAGGTTACCAGAAGCTGACAAGGACAGATTTGTCATTTGTGGGTAAAATACTGCCAGAAGAGTTGATTAAGTTCTTAACAGTTGGATGTCTAAATTTAGAAGTACATTTGAGCTGCAGTTACATTTAGTATATTGCAGTGTTAAAATCAAGTCTTGTTTTTAGTACTGTTTTCTTGGAATCTCATCTTTTGGAAGTTGTGTCAGGGAGAAAAAAATCATGTAGTTTAATGAGCAGAAGCTGTGCTTTTTATGTTACTTGTATTACCAGCTTTTCATGGTGGATCTTTCACTGTTTTTAGGCTTTGATGAAAATATAGAATCTCAGGGAGAGCTCATCCTTCAAGAATCCTTCCAAGTGTGGGACCCAAAAACTCTGATTCGAAAGGGAAGAGAGAGGCACCTTTTCCTTTTTGAGATGTCCTTGGTTTTCAGTAAAGAAGTAAAGGACTCGAGCGGAAGGAGCAAGTACATTTACAAGAGCAAGCTGTTTGTAAGTATGGGAGAACAACTGATCGTATTTACAAAACTATCTCGATTAGGCTTCAGCTAAGCTTAGGTGATTGAAGTGTGCCTGAAAAACTGGAACAGCTATTACAGACCACTGAAAGAAGAGCCTTGGAATGTATAGACTGAATCTGGCAACTTTAGTGCTTTGTCTTGCTTTTGAGGCAAAGGGATAGGCTCAAAGCAACTACTGAAGGGTACATGTCAGTCTTGGTGTGTCAGGTCAAATGAAAATCAATATTGGGCTGAACTGGTTTTGTCTTAATTGTGTGTTGATTGCAGATTCTTTAATGCTTATTTGTATAAAGCAGAAGGATGGAAGGAGTTGATGAGCTGCCTTTATCTTTCTTGTTTACTACTGTTAAGGATTCATTTTAGTAGATAGAATAAGTAGGTGTAGAAACACCTACTTATTGGGGTAGGCAAGAATTTTGTTTTGGAAAAGTTAATTCCAGAATGTTTGCTGAGACCAGTAGTCTTATAGTAAAGTTCTTCAAACAGAATGATAGTACTTATGGTCTACTGAAAGGATATAAAGGTGGAAATGGTTTTCTTCCTATATTTCTTTCCCAAGGGAAAAAAAAAAGGGGGGGGGGAATCCCCAAAACCTCCACTCTTGCTTTACTTATCTCTAGCATGTATGCTTTACAAAATTCACATTCTTACCTTCCTGTCTTGTTGGATGACTTGGATGAGAACAGTATCCACACTATATAAATTTAGGTAGCCAAGTGGCAATACAGTCTCCTATGACTTGCTCTGCATCTATTGAAGGCAAGATTAGTTTTTATACCAAATAGTTCAGAGCAAGTACTTGAAATTACTTCTCTTATCAGAATCACATTCTAGAAAACGTTATTCTTGTATTGATCCTATTGGGATATATAACTAAGTCTAGATGTTACAAATACTGAGTCTTCATGCTTCTGTTTATTTTCCTTCATTCATTCCCTTTTCCCACTTCTGTGTCCAAACTGGTAAAAAGGGTTGGTGGAAAAAAAACTCTCTTTTTTTCCATCTCTTTCTTTGCATATTCTGTCACTTCATTTCCAACACTTGCTTTCCTCCCTGATACTGAATAGCTAGCAGGTAACACAGCTGCAGCTGTTTGCTGATCACACCTTCCTTTGGTGTTCTTAAGAACCCAAAATAAAAAAAGATGCTGGTGTATTGGAGAATATTAATAGCTGTCAAGGGATTATGTGGGAGAGGCGACAGAACTTAAAGATCAGTCCTGTAAAATTGTCATGTCAGTTCCTCTGGCAGGAATTTAGTAATAGCCTTAGGTCTTAGAGAAGCTGATGGAAGTCTTGAAGACTCTCATTGTGCCTCAGTTTTAAAATACAAGGATTCTTTTTGTTGTCATATTCTATCTGGCAAAATATCCTGTAGTGCAGCTTCCTACTATAGCAGCTCTTATAGTTTGATCTTTAAAAAAGGCATGTGTTGAAAGCATGCATGTTGATTTAATGTAAAGATCTTTTTTGTATGCTGTCCTGTGACTTCTGGAAGGTGGCTTTACAAAAATTAGATCCTTCACTTTTCTTCAGGCATGATGACCATCAGGGTTTCCCCAGCACAGGATACTCAATGGCATGAAATAGATATGGATATAGATAGATACAGACATATAAGTGGCAACATAGTTAAGGAATTCCTTTTGCAAGAGATTAAGTGTCCCAGAGAAAATGCCTAAGGAGAACTGTGGGAAAAAAGGCAAGCAGGTGTTATTTTGACAGAACACTCTCCTAGTCACCAGTAACTGGCTGTTTGGGAGCTTTCTTACCTCAGTGCAGTTTCCATGCGTCCAGTACTCCACAATGATTTCTGTTCTGGGAGCTCTCCCTGGAGAGCCACAGGCAGACTTTTAGCCTTGCCAATGTCCTTTGCAGAGAGCCTTGTTGCTCAGCTTCCTATTGGGCAAAGACAGTTGTGTGTGGAAGGGTAGATGTTGGGACGGGATTATTTTAGAAGAAAATAAACCAAAAAAGCTTTCACTCACCAAAACAGCAAAAAACCAAAAACCAACAAGTTGGCATCCAAGTGAGACAAGAAAAAAAAGTACCTTGACTCTGGTATTGGGTGTTCAGCATCTGTTGACATGTGTATGTACTGATGATGATGTGTATGAGGGGAAAAATACAGCTTTTAATCATTTGAGAATACTTAGCAGCTGTTGGGGAGTAAAGTTCCTTTTAGTTTGAGCTGTATTTGTTAGTTTGTAAATTTTTTTGGAACAGATCCTGTATGAATTGTTTAAAGTGGAAGCCAATTCACAGGAGTGAGATTGTTCCAGTCAGAAAGTGAAAACATTTTGGATCATCATTAGCTATTAAGGTCTGACATTAGAACATTCCCAAAGACTCATTGTTCATGTAGTCATCTCACAAAGTTCTCCAGGGAAACTGTGTTTCTGAATTATTTCATCTGTTTCAGGGGGAAGGAAACACACTAGGAAAGGCTCATTTAACAGAAAAGAAACAAGAGTTTTAGAAGATATCAAGAGAATTCTTAAGCATATCTTATCTGAGAGAAAGCATAAAAAATCAGTAAACAGTGAGTGTTCTCCAATGGAAATGAACAGGGAGAGAAGCCAAAACTTACTTTTTGCCAAGCATCTTCTTTGGAGTGATAAGGCTTTTACTGTCAAGTCCAAAAACCAAAATAAGCAATTTGGTATTCAGATTGTAAGTGTTGTTGTTTATTGTCACTTTATAGAAAAGACTGTTAAGCTTGCAGTTCTTCCTGTTTTGAAGAGACCTCACCACTGTCACCAAAGTAAAGGATTCTCTCTAGCATATGAGTTAGCCTTAAGCTTCTGAAAATCTCTTTAAATAGCGGTGCTCAATTTTGTAGATTATTAGCATGCCTTTGTGGCATGAGAAAAAATGCTGTGTGGTCCCAACGATTTTTTCTTAATTTCAGACTTCTGAACTGGGTGTCACAGAACATGTAGAAGGAGACCCCTGCAAGTTTGCTCTATGGGTTGGAAGGACACCAACTTCAGATAACAAAATTGTTCTCAAGGTAATTTTAGCAGATGTGCTTTTTGTCTATAGCAAGTCTTGTAGTTGTTGATATTTGTTGGGAAAGCAAGGAGTGATTTCCTGATTTGAGAGGGACAGCTGCTGACAGGTAATTTTCTTTGTGTTTGGAGAGGTGATGGTGAATATATATCTAACTCATGTGGCCTGACAGCAGGGGGAATCTTTGTAGCCTACCGAAGGATTAGACAAACCTGCTTTCACAAATCATAGTAGGGAGAGGTTTGATCTTGTGGACTTACATAAGCTTGAAGACTTCAGGATTTAGCTGACAGGGAGCTGGTGCCACAAAGAAATGATGGCATCAGTGTTACCTTTCACGGGGCTTGATGGTGATGCTGTTTTCAATGACCCATATTTTTGTGCAGAAAACAAACACTGCAAAAGATTTTCATCTTTTTCTGTGGGCTACTAGTTTTTCTGAAGCTACTTGCCTTTGGGTTAAAGTGCATGTAATGCCTATAAATTTTGTGTCTGGGCTGGTTACAGGTGTCTGTAGTGCTCTTTGCCTAGCTAGAAGAATGGCTAAATCAACGTTTTCTCTGATTATGGTATGTAACCTGGGACTCCTCAACTGAAGAAGCTGTTTTGTAATACCATAAGCAGCTGATGGGTAATTTGGCATATTTTGAGGAGCTCTGTTGAGCTGAAACAAAGTTCATCTTCCCATTTATAGGTTAATACACCTACTATTAAACTTGTTTGTGATTTCACATATATTCATAGTGAATACTCAATAATGTCACTTAAAAATAGCCTCTCCAATTTACATGTCAATACTCAAATTAGTATCTTTTCCTTGTGAATTACAGGATAACAAAAGCTTACATTAGCTTCCTAGCAGCAGTCAAAGAATGCAAGAAAATTAAATGTAACATTAACACATACCGCATTTTCTTTTGGCATTAGTGTTCCCATAATTTCACAGACAGTGCTTTGCAGCCTGAAATGATCTTTCCAGGACGGAGCAGAATAAGAGGTTTTAATTAAGGACTCTCTACATAAGATCACTTTAAGATGTTTCTGTGCTTTTCTTAGTGCATAGGATATTTAGAAAACTTCTATGATACATCAAGCTCTTCAACAGTTTTATGGACTTTGTTTGATTTTGAAAGCTAGAAGCAAGCACTTCCTTACCTCATTAATATTAGAGGTAAATTCCATGCAAAACTAAATAAAAGATTTTTTAAAAGGTCATGTTTAGCTTCTTTTCCTAAATGTTTTTGTTTGTAAAAGAAAACAAAATTCTTTTTCCTACCTGTCCATCTGTTCCTACAATTTTCTTCATCCCTTTAGAATTCTTTGTTATTATATATTTATAGTATATTAAATATTTATAATATATTTGAAGCCAGTTATTTCAGGAGACAGCAATTAAGTGAAATAGTATATAATTAAGGAAATTATCCATAATAATTTCTTTAGGTCTGCAATAATATTTATATTTAGTAGCATTTCAGGTGCAGTGTTAAATTGGACTAAGCAATCAGATTACAAATCGGACAGGTGGACATCAAGTAATTTCTGGAGTATTTAAAAAATAGATATGTTGCAGGCAATAATTAAAATACAATCCCTAAATTAGCTGTCTTCTTTGAGATACATATCAAAAAGTGGAAAGAGTAATACATGAAATGTGTTGACAAAGTGTATGTGTAACAGGAAAAGTTGTACTAGTAGATTATTATTAATTCAAGTTATAATTGACCTAAAATGTAGGGTGAGTTTAAAATACCAGTATTCAAGGTGTTATTACTGGAATTCTCCACCCTGCCTCACATGAGATGGATACAGGGCTTTAGTCATCAAGTTACGTAAGTAAACTCTGAATTAAGGTTAAAATATTTTTTTTATTACTAATATTAATAATGTTGAGAGGTGTAAAGTAGTGTTGGCGATTCAAAATTAAGACAGCCAGCTAGAATTTTCTTTTCTCTGTTCAGGTTTTCAGAAATTTTTCACAAAGTCGTTCTTTATGCATTCCTCTTTGTGTTTATTAGCTGACTGTACGTGTGGATCTATTCAGCCATAATGGTCCATTGTGGGGGTTTTGTTTCTTTTGCATATCAAAGGCATCCAGTATAGAGAATAAACAGGACTGGATCAAACACATCCGGGAAGTGATACAAGAAAGAACTATTCATCTGAAAGGAGCACTGAAAGAGCCCATCCACATTCCCAAAACTGCACCAACAACAAAACAGAAAGGAAGAAGGTAAGTATTATTCAAATAATCAGAGGTCTCTAAGTACACAACAGTGCTCTTTCCTCTGTAGTGTTGAATTTTGATGACTTTCAGTGAATTGGACAAAAGCAAGAGTCATTTTGTCCAGCTTTATCTTATCATTAATTTACAGTTTCCTGAAGTGCTGAATTTGTTGAGATTTCCGCTCTGAATAGTCCCTGACACAAGTCTCTGACTTGTGTAAATGAGCCATTACAGAAGGGATTTGGAACTGCAGTACAGGATAGCTGTACATTTTAGATTTTTACAATTCTGCATGTGTTGCTCAGGTCCTTGGTTTTGCTTTTATGAAGCTTGAAATGTGTGACCAAGTGTCCTCCTTGCTAGCTTTGGTTAAGTGACTGTGCAAGGTTGTTGCCATATTTCTGGCTCACTGGTTGTTGCCTTAATTCTATGTGATGTATATCTTGCTGATGAACCTCTTCTCTCTGCTCAGCAGAGAGCAGAGTACTGAGTATTTTATTCTTGCATCAGTTAATTTGGTGTCTGTTGCCACACTAAGAGTGTCTCACTTCTTTAACTAACATGTTAGAAACACAGTACTACTCTTGTAATGAAAACTGAATTCTTTGCAGAGATGGTGAGGACCTGGACAGTCAGGGAGATGGCAGCAGCCAGCCTGATACTATTTCAATTGCCTCAAGAACCTCCCAGAACACACTAGACAGTGATAAGGTAAGTTTCCCGGGCATTGCTCTGTGCTGAGAGCAAATGATTTGTCCCTTAGTGTGAATTAGCACCAAGCTTACTCCTTAGTACCTTCAGAGAAGAGGTGTGGAAATACTCAGTTTCTTAAAAACAGCTGTCTGCAATAGAGAAAATACCTTGATACCATGGGAGAGCAGGAGTGATTGTTTAAATCTAATAGGTCATGCAGAGATTATTTATGTGCCAATTTGAAACCATTTCAGTCCCCTCTGTTCTGCAGTTTGCTCAAAGATTTGACCCAGTTTAAAATGAAAGTTTTATTTTCCATAAAATTTGATTGTGATGCACAGAATTTTTCTTGATCTTAATCTCAGCCCTCCTTAAAGCATACCATCTGCTTTTCGTCTTGGCTTGAGACTGGTGATTTCCACAGAGTTACTGTGGTAAAGGAAAAGAACTCTCCAATGTTTATGGGTTAGAGAGTAGGTGTTCACTTCCTGCATGAAAGCTGATGGAATTGTCCAGAAGTAACCCAAAAACTCTCATTTCGTACTAGTGCTGGTGTTTTCTTTCCTTCATCTCTGCCTATAGATTCTGACTGAGTTAAACCATAAGGATACACAGCCAGGGTTTCCCCTGGGTGGAAGAAAGATAAGTGTCAAAAGAATAATTTTTTTTTTTGAAATGTGTGTGTTACTTGGAATTGAAGCAAGATTTTTGGCAAGTGAGAAGTGTTAGGATCCTGGAGAGATGGATAGTAAAAGTTTATCAAACAGAAGAATGAATTAAAACACTGAAGATTCCTAGCAAAGTACTTTAAAGTTTGGTTAGAGGTTTCTGGTCTATTACCTCATTGCATAAAATTGTTCTGATGATTCATTCAAACTATGCTGATAAATAACCAGTATTCTTCAGTGTAGCTAAGTGAATAGGTTCTCAGAATAATATTTTGACTATTCCCATCATCACCTAAACTCAGTGAGTTTCCTCTATTTTCACATGTCACTCAAACTCTATAGTTTGATTTTTCCATGTAGAGAAGCAGAAAGGAGGAGGGAAATACTAGGTGCTTAGGTTGCTCTTGTATTTTTCAAAATACCTATATATACATATTTGGTATATGTTTTATACCAAAATAGCCCATGTTTTGACTTCGTGCATTTGGTCTGAGGTTGGTCTGTAGTTTTGGTAGTGACTTTTTCTAAAGATACCTGTGAGAAAAACAGAGGAAGAAGAAATCTTCTGATGACTTTTGTTTTGCTGTCTTACTCTTGCCATTATTACTTAACTGTTTAGGGATTTAAAAACATCAAATTTTGTATGCTAGCAAATGGTTCTTAAAGGAAGAGTTTAGGTAACCTGTGACACTCAGAAGCAAGACATGCTGTCTGTGATTTCCCTGGTTGTTGGCTGAGACATAAAGCTGTGTGCATTCAGGTTGGGGGGTGATGCAGTCCATCCCTGCCATGCAGAGCCATCGCCCTTCTGCACTTGTTTGTGATGCACTGTTTGCCAGGGTGACTAGCAGGGTTGTCTCCTGATGCCCTTCACAGTAACATTTTGTGCATCACGTGAGAATTGCTGAGAAAGGTGGCCAAGTAGATTGCCCTCGGGATTGTTTTCCAGTCTGACATGAGGAGGAGTCTTACCAACAACCTGTTCAACTGGAGTTATTAGTTAAAAGGAGGAGGAATGGAAAAGGAAGGAGAAATGGAGAACACTTTTCAGTATTTTCCTGACAAATGTTAACTGTGATTAGTGACTTTAGTGTTGTTTTTAAAGTATTTTTGAGATCTTGCATTTGTGCATAAAATTTTTTTTAGACTTTTCTTTGCCAAGAAAAACAAGCATGACTTCCTGGAAGTTACTTGCGCCGTGTGTTGTGTGTCCAAGGAAGGAATTTATTATTGTGCACTTCTAAAAAGTGCGTGAATTAGAAGTGTCACTTTGTTTAATGTTTCTGCCATATGTTTTGGTTTGCTAAATACATTGAGAAAATCTTTAATCTGTTTAAAAATACAAAATAAAAATTATTAAGGAACAGTAACAGGAAGGTGGCCAGTGTAATCTGCAGGGTGTCTTAACACCATTGCCAAGTCTGAAATAATCTCTCACTTTGGATGTCAAAATTCATTCATTAGCTGCAGTCGACTTCAGGTTTAAAATCAACTCTTTTTTCTTAGCCTGGAAGCTTGAAGTGTGTGTGTCTGTCTTACAGAAACAGAGTAAAACAGTTGTACAGATTTAAAGTGCTGTTGATGTGGTTATCCAGAGGAAGCAGTGGAACTCCTTGGTCCAATTTGGAGTATGTAGCTAACTGAGATGGGATTCCAAATCAAGAAACATTAAAAATATCAATATCAAATTAAAAACAGTAATAATTAAGTAGTAGAAGTGGTTAGTGCTACTCTACTTGTTAAGCTCTTGCTGAACATTTTTCTATTCACGTGTATCTATTATTGAGGTTGAGGAAAGACAGAACATATCAAACATCATATTAATCAACAGCTAAGTAAAACCATTCTTTTACTTCCTCCAATTATATATTCAGACAGTTCATTATTTTAAAATAAATGTTTTGGTTAGAAGTGCTAAACTGTTATACAGGAAGTATATCAAGAATTAAGTCCTTTATCCAAATGTCAATATTCTTTCTCACCTCCTCAGAGATACACTTTGAAAGAGCTGAAAATCTTTAACCTTGATAGTAAGTGGTTGAATATTGTCCAGACAAACTTTTTTCCTTGCATCCTGTTTTCTGACATAATTGGAATTGCCATAACAACAGAGAATAACTTCATGATTAGTATTTTTCTTCTCCACCCTTGCTTTTTAGGCTAAAATTTTAACTTTTGATTGTTGGCTCCACTGCTGCAATGCTGCTTTTCAGTAATGACTAGGATGATGCAATAGACCATATGTTTATAAAGCTGATATTGACATCCTTCCCAGCTTCATGTCATCTGAAAACAGTGTTGGAAGGCAGAATTAGAATTCAGAATAATTTTGGCAATGAGAAAAATTAACTGGCAAAGTACTGTGCAATTTAATAGGAACACATTTGAGGTTATATGAATAGGTGGAAATAGTTAAATACTAGTGAAAACAGTGAGAATCTTGAAGAGTTTTTGAGAGGATGATTGAGAAGCTACAGAGGCTCACAAGTTGTTTATTATTTAGCTGTGTGATGCATCTGGGAGGGTGAGGAAAGCAGCAATATATTGCCTTGTAGAAATGGGATGTTGAGGACACAAAGGCCTCATTCTTTACTCAGAACTCATAAGGCATTAGATACTGCATCCAGTTTTGAGTACAGAATTTTGGAAAATCAGTGGTCCATTGGAAGAATTCTGAGGGAAAGAAGAGAAAGATTGATTAGAAGTCTACTAAACCTAGTTTACAGGGCAAGGGAAAGAATTGGAGCTAACGAGTCTAAAAGGAAAAAAAAAGGAGGAAGAAGTTTAGGTCTTCAAATGGGGAAAAAGGCTACCACAGAGAGCTACTAAACAGTCTTTTACCTATATTTTAAGTGGGTGTGATGAAATCAAAGGACTTATTTTAAAAAAAGATTGCAATAATACTTTTTATGGATATGAAAATATGAAATCCTAGAGCAGAGTAATCATGAAGGGTGGGGAATCTTGATAACTGGTGTTCTTTGGGAACAGTGTGGATAAATGTTAAGGATTCACACAGATGTGGCTGATCATGCTCTAGAGGAAGGGAATGAAAGGGGCTACGTAGTTTAAGATCCCTTTCTGGCCTTTTTTTATTTTCAAGGAGTGTATCTTCATATTGCAAGACGTGCTAATAAATACTTCCATCAATAGCACTGGCCCATCCTGTAGCATTGGAAGGGATAATGGAATCCGGAGTGAAATACAGAATTTTTGAGAGAGAGATTTCTAGTCCATCAAAGCATCTCAGTTTTCTGATGGGTGCTCTTACTGTACCCTTCTCAGTAAATATTTTGCCCTTCACTTTTCACAGCATTCCTTCATTCACATTGTGTAGATGTGTAGCCAGCATTTTATGTGGCTAATGGATAAAAGATATTCTTGGACCATTCATTTGGCCTTTAATCAGCCTCATCTGATTTTTAACATTGTCTTTTGAACTTGACCCAGTGCATAGGAAATTAAATAGGGAGGCAGAAGGAAACAATGTAGGTCTGATAGGTTTTTTTCATGCTTCTATTCAGTGATCAGGTGGAAACATGAAATAATTCAAACTAGTATATTGGTATCTGAGAACTTGAGAGGCTTTTAGAAGAAGAGCTGTCATAGATTGCTATCCTAAGTAGTGGGAATCATGCTAGCTGCTGTGGGTGGTCAGTAAAACAATATTTTATTTTTAAGAAATTGTCTTTTGTGCCCAGCTGGTAACACTTTGTATTACTGTCTCTGGGAAGTTGTATTTCATTTTCATGCTTCTT
Source organism: Cyanistes caeruleus (assembly GCF_971803275.1). Taxonomy (NCBI): domain Eukaryota; kingdom Metazoa; phylum Chordata; class Aves; order Passeriformes; family Paridae; genus Cyanistes; species Cyanistes caeruleus. Next base: position 75,199,642 of record NC_141701.1, read on the forward strand.
TAAGCTTGTGTGTAGTTCTTTGAAAAACAGAAAAAGGACTGAAGCAGCAGGAGACAACCAAGTATTTAGTTCTGCCAACTGCGTCTCCGGAAGAGAAAAGGCTCCAATCAGTAGAAAAGAATGTTAGTAAAAAAGCAGACATGGCTCTGAGTAGGCACCTCTTTTCAGAGTCGGAAACCAAGTCTGGACAGCTACCTGGTCAAAGCAAAGCTCTTTATTTGAGGCAGAACTTTTGTGCTGTCCCATTTCTTTTCTCCCAGTGTCGTTGTTTCCATTTTAAAAGAGGATTAAAGACTTTCATGCTTGAAATAATTGAGAAATCTTGTTAGTTTCTCTTTGCTTTCCTTTCTTCTTAATGTAAAATTACCATGGAAAATTAAATTTCATTTGCAGTCCTGAGAGGATGTTACATGGCTTGATGTAAAGGCCCCTGAATATCTGGTCAGTCTTGATGTTTGCAGGTAGTGGTGGCAGATGGATTTACTGTGGTGTCTCTGACTTCAGCAAACCTATGCTAAGAATGTACTCAGCCAGTGAGTGTTCACGTGTTTGTGTTATTTGGTTTGTTCTTCCTCTCTACAAGCAACAGTGACTAAAAGGCATCAGAGAGGTGAACATGGATGGTTAACACTCATTTCAGCGACTGCGAGGCACTGTGTCCCATGATAAGCTGTTTAATTAAACCTTGTGCATATTTTAATCTGCAGTTTTGTTTCTGTCTGGCTTTTGTTTCTCATCTTGTCTGTGTCTCTCCAGTTTCAATGTTTCAGACACAGTATCATTTATTTTTATCATGCATGATTAATTCCGTTTACATAAAAGGTTTCTTGAGACGGATGGATAAAGTATATAAAGCATTTGTTCAGCCTAAATTTGGATTTTGGTGGTTTGTAACTCTTTTCCCTTCAGTGCAAGTCAGTCTCCCAGTTTCTGCTGTGCCTCTCACTCTTCCCTCCAGCTAGCTTGGAGAGCCTTGCCAAAGCTGTCCAACAACAGCTGTTGAGCAACACGCTTAATCACAGACACTCCCTGCTGTCCGACTGCATTTAATTAGTGTGAAAGATGAAACTGCTTTCAGAAAGTGTGTTAGGGAGAGAAATCGAGCAACGAAACAAAGAGGAAAGAAGTGTTTCCTAACCACTACTGCAGTAGGCAGAAAGAAGGAAGTCAACCCAAAGGAAGGGAAAATTGGTAAATGGTGTTTTTGCTCAGTTCTCCGAAGTGCCATATGTGAATGCTGGGTACAGAAATAATTTTCTTTGTCTTAGCAGTAGTGGAAAAGTTCTGCACTAAGTTCTATGTAACAGCATAGGTGCATGTTTGAGGATGGTGTGGATCTAACAACCCTGAGCAAGAAGTGTCTTACATACTATACTGAGTGTGAATGAGTATTGAATTTCAGTGGAATACTGGCCAGCTAGGATATCTGATTACCACATTGTCTGAAAAACTAGGAATTTTGTGTACTTTGGCCATCTGACAGCCTTCATTTATTTTTTCCTTTAGCTTAATATTATATAAAATACTTAGAAAACATAAAATCTGAGATCCTACTTTTTTTTACTAGGGGAAGGAGAAGAAAGAGCAACAATATTATCAAAACATGGGGACATTGCACCAGTCCCAAAAAATACACCTTAATCTCTACTTGTAGGAAGTGAAGAATCAGGAAAACAGAGCACCAAAGATATGCTCCTGTAGGTATTTAGGAGGAAATATAAGGACAAGGTGCAGTTTCTGGAAAGTATCAGCTTGTTACTGTGCTTGCTCTGGATGGAATATGGACTCCTGAGAAAAATTTGGTCTGCCCTGGACACCTTGTGCAGTCATACTTCATCAGCTTTTTTTTTTAGCTCCCATCAGGCATACAGATGGTTTCAATTGTTTCTGAGTTGGTCTGACAAAGGCTGTAACATAAATCAATACCAGAAAACAAGGGAAAACTCTTTACTTTTTCCCCTTTTCATAGCTTTGCATGGACTAAAAAAGGGAGTGTAAGGGAACAGGAAACATTTTAATGAGGGAGGAGGTAACATGTTTTGAAGATGCACCCCCCACCCCCACCCCCCCCCCCCCGTAATTTGTGTATTGCTGCTGTCCAAAGAGACAGGGTAGAAGCAATGTGATTTAATTTTTAGCCTGTATCTAAGCAGGTACAACCTGATTTATCATCCTTAAACACTAGATGTATGAGGGTTTTCTGCCCTTCTTGGCCCCAGCATTCCCTCAAGAAAACTTCTGCTCCTTTGTAAGCACACACAAGCAATGCTAGCCAGTGAGATTAGCAAGCAGATAGCATGTGAAAGCTCTGGAGCCCATCTGCTAGGAGTTATGTTCTGTCATTTGTTGCAGACTTGAGGAAGAGAAGGTTGGAATTGTCCTTTGATTCTTACTGGGATTTTGCTGGTTTTGTCATTTGCTCTGAAATTCTTGCTTGAAAACAAATAGCATTTCCCTAGAAAAGTTTCTGTCCAGTGTTTCCATTCCAGGCTTGCAACAAAAACTAATAAATAAGAAACAATGCAGTCTCTTATCTCCTATTTCTGAAGCTTATGGGATGTAGCTGCAGCCATGAAACAGTCAAAAGCAACGTGGCTGGATCTGTGCAGTGTGTTGGTGTGGCACTTGCTTCTAGATGTGATGCAGCTGGAACTCTCACAGGGTGTTGGTCCTCCTTTGTCAGTGCAGAGATTGCAAGAATTGCAAGATGACCTCACTGAGCTGAAGGAGTTTACTGGTTTGGTTCAAAGTTATTGGATTCACAGAGGTTGAATACTAGCTGAGATATGGTATGAATGCAGCATTAAAGCAGCCAGAGCTACAGAAATGCTTACACGTGAAAAACTGAAGTAGCCTCGAATGCTCTTGCCATAAGGAAGAAGGAATTCTAGGACTCCTTGCTTAAGTTGGGTGGGTGCTTTGGCACTAAGCAATCTTGGGAATTTGCAAAGTTCTGATAATAATTTTCATTTCACATCAAAGCAGATGAAACAATCAAAGAGAGGAAACTAAAGCTTAGGCAAAGTTATTCTAATGAAGTGTTTTGAAGAGGGGGAGGAAAACCCTAAGCTTGCATGCTTTTAATTCAAGTTTGTGCAGTTTTATTTGGGGCAACCAACAAAAATGTGAAAGTTGTGAGCCCATGCGAATTTTATATTAAACATTTAAGTATCTGGGAATGTTTTGTGAAGAATTTTATGCTTTCACAATTGTGTACAGTGTGTCCTGGGTGATTTTGTGACCTGTGTGTGTAAACTGTGAGTAGGGTGGGAATAAGGCAGTAAGTTAATTTGAAAAAACTACCTCTTTCTGGAATTTGAAAGATAGCAAAGCTCACGAGTGACTGTATTTAGTAATATGTGACCTTTTTTTTTTTGCTAATTATCACACATAAAATATATTCAGAAGCGAGTGCTACTTCAGCTTTTGGGATAAGGAGCAGTCTAGCAAGAAAAGCTGCTTAAATCCTCCGCCCAGCACTGTCACAACCAGTGTGCTTTGAACAATAGGCAGAGACAAGCAGAGTTAGAAATCTGTTCTAAAACACCAGAACTGCCTGATTTTGAAATGCTCTCTTCTTGATGTGGAAAGTCCCAGAAGCCTGCTATCTAATCCAAATTACAAATCCTGCCAGGAGTCCTAAATAGGTAACGGTGCGTGACGGATGGTTTGATAACGAGCGTTCATCTGGCTTCTCCTTGTTTTCTCTCCCCACAGTTGTCTGGTGGGTGCGAGCTGACGGTGGTGATCCACGACTTCACCGCCTGCAATAGTAACGAGCTGACAATCCGCCGTGGGCAGACGGTAGAGGTCCTGGAGAGGCCCCATGACAAACCCGACTGGTGTCTGGTGCGAACCACAGATCGGTCCCCAGCTGCGGAAGGCCTGGTCCCCTGCGGGTCCCTCTGCATCGCCCACTCCCGCAGCAGCATGGAGATGGAGGGCATTTTTAACCACAAAGGTAAGAAATGATGGGCACAAAGTCTAGACATCAGCAGCGAGAATTTTGGGTAATGGAGTGTACTGTGCATATGGCAGCTTTGGCGTTCCTGCACTGCCTTGTTTTCAGCAACCATGCTGTCTTTTCCAAGAATAAGCAGTTTGTGGTTCTCAGCATTAAGGAAAGATGTGGCTGAAGATAGGGAAGAGGTTTAAGCAAATTATATCATGGTCAAGAGTTACATATCATATTAGATCAAGCTGCAGTGACAGGAAAACCTGTACCTCTGAGAAGTGCTGAAAGTCAGGAGGGAAGAAAATCTCTGCTGTAGATTATCAGTGTTTTCTGAGAAACCCTGCAGTAAGAAGTCAGGAAGGATTAGCAATGGAAAATGTAAATACACTCATCCATATGCCCTGGAATGGAAATTGTTCATTTGGACTTCTGTATTTTACTTAACTGAGTTTTTCAGAGTAGCACTGGCACACTTTTTCCCAGAGCATCTCAGAAATCTTACTTTGGTTTTTTTGCAGATGAATGCAAGAATATTCCTCTGAAGGGTGCAAAAAAGATCTAGGATTTTAGTGTGCTGTAATCTTTTGACTCTGTAAACTATCTAAGCTCAAAGAGTAGATTGTTATTAGAGAAAATGCTTGTTTGCCTCATTGAGTCTTGAGTGAGCATTTGTCTGCTTGATAGCAGGCTGTGAACAGAAAGAAATGTGAACTTAATAAAAAAAAAAAAGAAGGGAAAACCCCAGAAAAATAGTTCATTAGAAGGCGTTTCATCCCATGCAGTGGGAAAAGATGCATTTCATAGAGTTTTTTATTGCAGATATTAAGATTAGCAGACACGTGATGTTGGGGAAAATTTGTCTTCCAAAACACAAAATTCTGTTTTTGCAAAGTTTTTCATAAATGTAACTGCAATTTTTTTAATTATTCAGTCCATTTCAGCTATTACAATTATTCCCATTTTTTTTAAGACACTCTAAATATGCTTGACTGAAGCAGGGGTGAGACTGTGTTTCTTACATCAGGGGCAGGCACAGCAGGAACTTCCTGAATGCCGGGTGATTAGGGGCTGGGGGAGAGTTTGGAGGCTTGAGCTGTATAGTTGTAGTACTCTTTTTTCATTTTGTGTCCTACAATAATTTGGATAGGGAAAGCTTGCAGGTGTTCTGCAAGGTGATGATAAAATTGGAAAATGTAGTTGGGTAATACTAAAACTTTTATTCTTGGACTAAGGGGTAAAAAAGCTAGGGCTTTTTTAACAACACTCACAGAACTGATAAATTCAATTTCCTTTGGAGATTAGGGACTTCACCTTTGAATGCAAAGAATTTTATTAGGAGAGGCAGAGAGTACTGGACTATATATACATATGTACATAATATGAAATACCTTGAGCCTGTCAGAATCCCGAGGGACAGACAGAGCTGGTTTTGTGGTTGAGAAGTTGCTTTCATTAATCAAACCAGTGGACATGACCAGTATTACTTTTTTCTTCTGTAGAATTTGTTTAGGGAAAATGGGGCACAGCCTTTCAAGGATGCTTTGCTTTGTTTAACATGGTGCTTTGAAGTAAAGAGCATTAATTAATTATATTAATCATGGACACTGAAGAAGAATAGCCATTGCTAGAATGAGCATAATTTGCAGGATTGAATGCAGCCTCAGAAGTGCCTTCTGTGTCCCTGCCACAGGCTTCCTGTGGGATGTTATGGTATGCCATCCTAATCCTAACTGATAAGAAGCAGCTGCAAATTGTTTATCCCCACATTGCTGGGTGTCAGGCTTCAGGAGATAGATGTTAATTTGTAAGGTTTCCCCTGCCTGTGACTGAAGTGAGTGTGAGTTGTCTTGAACATGCAAGTTGTTACATAATATTAAGTAGTTGGGAGAGGGAAAAAAAAGAGTACACAAGGCACTTGAAACTACTGGATTTGTTTCACTTTGGTCCCTACCTCATCTTTCTATTGCTTGAAAGAGGTTTATAGTGTTCATATTGTTGAAGGATTATAAAAATTAAGCAAAACCAGTGGTGTGCTTTGATTTTATTTTTCCCCCATAGTGAAAAGTACCTCAGACAATCCCACAAACCAATTATTCATTCTCAAGTGCTGCATTTGATTAAATAAAGCATTGGGGAATATGCTAATCAGAAGAATGGAAAAACAATTACATGATCTTCTCAGAATTGTTCATTGTGGATATTGATTGAGGTATGAAGTCCTAAAAAGCAAAACAAATCCTCTAACAAAGAATGACTGACTTACCATGTTCTTGGGTGGATAATTTTTCATGTACTTCCTAGATTTCTAGTAGTTAAATAGGTACCTTCAGTCTTTACAATACAGATTTTCTTTTCCATTTTTGACAATAATTCAGTAAAATTTTCATAGTTTTTGAGAGATTCAACAAATTAGGATTTGAGGTCTGAAATACATGTCATATATGAGGCTCACAGTGTGAGCACCAAGTCTGGGTAATTCTGTACTGTTCATGACATGAGTCTTGAATTTTTGCATGTCTGACATGACAAGCTCTTGGGAGAGGCTGAGGGAAAGAGAGGGTTTATGTATTGCAAGGGAATGAAGGAAGTGATCACCATCACAAGTGGTGGGGTTGGCTACTTGGATGTAGAGTGCTTAGCCTATGCAGACAGCTTGCTGAGGAGTTTTGCATTCCATTCAGTATCTGTAGAGCCCACAGTTTTGATCTTTTCAACAGTGTTTATCAGTAGCACCACTTTCCAACAAAATAGCAAAAACAAAAAACACAAAAGGAAAAAAAGGAAAGCCACAGCATAGCAGAGGTGAAATGAGCTTCAAAGTTTTGAAACGGCAAACCCCTCATAATTGACAGCTGGTTCTTATGGTGTGTCAAACCACATGTACAGAAATGTTGGGTGATACTTAATGCCTTAAAATATCTCAAATTATTATCCAAAGTAGGGAAACATGCATGATTATTAAAGCAGAAAATATGTTCAGTGAAGCCTGCTTCTAACAGTTGATCTTGGTCATTCCTTGTCTGTCCACACATTATCTGTCAACCGTGAAAGGTAATATTGTTTTATTCTCATGTTAAAAGGCAGCCTCAAAAATGACCCTCATAAATTGCCTAAAAGTGTAGGTATTACTTCTCATCTAAGAATGTTTATCATCTAAAGCATCTAATCAGTATGAATGGTTTAAAAATAAAAACATTTACAATATCTTCAATCTCTAAAATGTTATGGTAGTTAAGGTAATAAACACTTCGTTAAGACTACGAGGAAAGCATTGCACAGAAAAGACGTTCACTAGATGAATAGTAACTTAGGGGGAGAGTTGATTGTGGGTTCCTGACCTCTTGCTTGCTCTGCTGGATATTAAATCTATTTTTTGCAAGTTATTTGAGTCATTTATTCACAGATGAATACATTTTTAAAAAAAAATCTAAATCCCTTTTATGATAGGGAGGAAAGAGAAACAAGTGAGTAGTGAAGAGGCTGAATAACAGTTGGTGCACTGTACAAAAAATAAATCAGTAGCTCTGGAAGAACATGTTTTTCACAAGTAATGCATAAGGCAACATTTTTTTCCAATGATTTCCCACATGTTTTGGGGTGTGGGGGAGAAAGATTGTTCCTGTTGTTTTATTTGGTGCTTCTCTCTTTTTTAACAGGGGTTTCTTTTCATTCTAGGGTACATCCTATTTTATAAGTGCAGTCGTCTTTCTTTTCTTTGAAGGGCACTTACACTGCCACAGAGCTTTGGGTAAAAAGCAGGGGACAGGATTCAGTGTAATGAAAATGCAAGCTCAGAAAAAATTGCAGCAATTTAAAACGGTTTGTGAATGTCTTGCCTGTTTAGATCACAAGTTTACTGTCTTTTCTGAATCTGTGAGTATTTCTGAAGAATTTGTAGTAGTCTGTCATATCTGTTCTGTAGGAGCTACTGTTTGGAGAGATAAAAAGACTGCAACAATTCTTTGCTTGAGAGGCTTACATTTATGTCTCCTTTGAGTTACAAGATTTTGGGGGGGGCCTGTCTAATTGCCAATTCATGTTACTATCCGTGTGTTTCAAAACTTGGCCACAGAAGTCTTTTGTTTACCTGAAGGTTCAGTGCTTGCCTGTTTTATACCATTGCATAATCCAGGGATCTGTATAGGTTTGTTCAAATATGAGAGGTAGGTGATATTTTAGTAGCATGGTACCAAACCACACACCACTCACATACTGAATACTGGCTTTTGATTTCAGTCTGAGGATACTGTCCTGACTGCAGCCATAAACACAGAAATGTAGCCTCTCTAAAAGAATCTTAACATAATAAGGCAGATCAAATGGCTTTGCAAGACAAATGTTGACAAATCTGTTCAAATAGCTGCATAGTAAGCCATTTTCTACACCTGCAAGATGGGAAGGACTGACGTAGGGCAGGTGTCAGAGCTCTTCTTGAATTGCAGTAGGACCCTCTCTTCAAGAACTAAGGAAGACAAAAATTGTGTGGGTGATCTAGAGATATTTCCCAAGAGGAGAGAGAGATTTTATAGCTGAGGCCACAGAATGGCTAAAACAGTCTTGAATTTGTTACATTAACTAAGCTTGCTGCCACACAACTGGATCCTGTTCAGAATACCAGTTTTCAATGAAAGGAGATGGGGAGAGAGTAAGGTTAAAGTCTCATGTGTGATTGAGAGCTTTGGAAGTTATGTTGACAAAGGGAGTGTTTCATGTTGAGTCTAAATACTGTTCAATATAGGAAGAGTAAGCTCTGTGTATCAGCAGAATTGGGCCAGCAAAATGGGCATCCAGTTTGAATAACTGAAGAAGGACTCCCTGTTCATAGTGGAAGAAAAGAAGGATGACTTGCGCAGCAGCAACTATTTGCTTAGGAGCAGAGGGAGGCTGTAGAAAGGGAGTATTTGCTGTTTTGAGACTGCAAGCAAGTGAAGCATAGGCCATGTGTAAGGAAAAAGGATCCCCACCCATGGCTCCAAGCCAAAGTGCTGCCTGTGAGACTGCCTGACAGCGTTTGCAGCTGCAGGAAATGAGTTACAGCCCAGGCTAGAGGGGAAAGTAACTCCTGACAATGAGCTGGTGGGGTACGTGCTTTGCTGTGTTGCCTTGGGGCCAGGTGGCAGAAGGTGGGGACTGTAGTTTCCAGGGCACCAAACCAAGAGGGATCTACTGCTGCTGCTACACAGACGGATATGATTGCAAGCAGAAAGTGATATAGAGGAATATGTTGGAGTTGTATAAGACACCAAAACTTAATGTAAAAATTCTGTTTCTTGATGAATCAATTACCTTCTCATAAAACTGCTAAATAAAAGGCTGCCCATCCATCTAGCCAGCTGATAGAAAGCCTTTTGAGGAGCCCATGAGAGGCAAAGCTGAGCAGTCAGTCGAATTTGACACTCCACATGCTTTAGTTAAGAAAACATTGTAAAGGCTGTGCTGCAGTGTCAGTTCAGCTTATTTATCAGCCAGACTTGAGCTTGAACAGGGGTGCATGTATTTTAATAGCTGAAGTTCAACTTCACAATTACCATTTGTTTTGAAAGTATAATAAATCATAAATTTTCATTTAGTCACAAATACTTTTTCCCAAAAGCAGTGCTAGTCTAATAGTGGCAAGTATGGTTTGAATTTAGGTTGTATGTGAATTTTCAAACATGTTCTCATGCCTTAGTCCAGGTAAATAAAGTAGCTGCAGTATAAAGTAAAACAAGAATTCTCTGTCCTGACTTTCCCATCTTGTGGTTTTTAGTTGAATTTGCAGTTAAAAACATCATCTGAGCATAAGTAAACTTAAATAAAATGTCAGCAATTTACTGCAGTCCATTAGATAATAATCTTTACATTGAGGTTTATAGCCAAACTGTGTCAGATAGTTAAGAGCGGAATTCTAATTGAGCTTTGATAAATAGTGAAGTCTCTATAAATTGCTTCCTTGGAGTTGTGCAATATTAAACGAGACAAGGAGGTTCAGTGAATCTCACAATTTGAATTTCTAGACGAGTTCTCTCTAAGTCGAGTTCACATGTGCCCTGAAACATCATAGGATTGATTTCTGCATAAGCCTGCTTTTAACTCCTGCATTATTCTTTTATCATAATGCAGCCCAGGAAGACTTGTGAGATATAATCAGTGTTTCCCATGCTGACTCTATTTGTGAGCATAAGTACGTGGCTAGTTTGTCTCTGGAGCTCTCGTACATAGCTAATGAAAGGATTTTGCCCTGTTTGGGAGCTCAGTATTACAGCTGAGAGAAAGAAATTTTTATTGAATCTACTTTCGGCCCCAGACAGCTGCCAAATATATTTCTCTTATATATTGTAGTTGGAAAGGAAATCGGTGCATAAAAAGTATCTGCTTAGAACAGATGTGTTTGCACAGCTGATCTTTGGGAGGTAGAGGGTGGATATAAACCAGCAATCCTGATGGCTTTAGGTTTCCCAGGAGAGTTGTTACTTTGCTTGCAATTAGCCTTTCTTTGACAGCAGTTTCTTTTTCTAACCAAGGTTAGAACAGAGTACAAACTCAAATCATATCCTACAAATGTTTTTTCTATCTTACAATTGAAGAAAAGCATCCTGAAGTGTTGTTTGCTTTCCTTAATTTGTCTGTCTTCGGTTATAACAAACTTTTAAAAATTGGTGAAATGTTGAGAATTTGTGAGGCTGCCTTTGTTACCCATATTTTGCTTGCTGCTTCTTTTTTTAAGGAGGAGGCTAGAGCTGATGAGCTTGTGCACCTTTTGGGACATCTTCACATTACATTACATCACATCATTTGTCATCATCACTGCCTGCAGGTGGAACCAGCAGGATTTAGGGTTCCACTGACTTCCTCCAATTCTTTTTTTGTGAGGTGGCTGCTGAATGCATTCCTTTGACTTCATTTCACTTTTCCTGCAAGTAGTAAAATAGCATGCTAAACTAGAAATGTTGCATCACTTTTAACATAACTGTCAGAAGCTTTTTGACAGATGCCCTTGACATCTCTTATATTAATGGCATTATTATGCAATATTTCGCTTCTATTTTTTATATTTTTTTTTCGCTCCTATTGAGTTCATATTCACTGGCATAGGTACAATTACAATTCAGGACATGCTTGTGTTTTCTCCTAGTTTTGAGTTGAGTACAAGTGGTGTTTTCCTCTATCTGAAACAACTATTGAACCTAAACATATTATTGTCCAACATGGAAGCAAAAAAGCAATGGAATTCTTAGAGCAAACTGTGTAAAAGAGGCTGTTGTGATAAGTTAATAAAAACATTTAATGATCCCAGGAAAATATACTGATAATGCTTTTCAGAAATTTGCAGTCTGCATTTTCTAGGATGGGTATATAATGTTGAACCCCTATAGCAACAAAAGACATTTACATAATTGACATGCAGGCATAAATAGTAAAGGTCATCTTAGGTAAACTTAATATCAAACTGTCCTTGATAACCAAAATATTTTAATTTTTCCCTGTGGACAGCTGTGGCCAACCTCTACTGCTGGTTAACCATTTACAGTGCAGCAGAAATAGTTCCAGTTACAAGAAGAGCTTAAAAGTATGTCGGGTTTTCAAGGGCAAACTGGACAACACCCCAGGTATGCAGGTCTGATCTCATAACTGACCCATCCTGTTGAGCAGAAGATTGGACTACATGGGGATTTGAGGCCTCTTGGAACTTAAGTTGTCCTGTGATCCTATGCTAAAAGTTAGAATTGCTAGCAGGGACTTAGTATGTTCTAAGTATTTCCTGGAGACTTGGACTCCTCTTAGTGCCTTTGGGGCTATTAGAAATGCTGAAGGTTTTTGCCCCCAAATACATTTATTCCACGTAAGAAATGGGAAGGAATCAAAAAAACTATTTCTCCTTGTGACAAACTCCAGTTGTGTTTGTTGCACCATGCTGGGTGTGGCTATGAACTAATTAGGTGTGTGTTAGTTTTTTAATATAAGCTTCAAAGTATCAGTGATACGGAGAAGCTTTAAACATGGAGTCCAGGGAATCTAGCTGCATGTAAGAACCTACAGATATTCTGATGGAAGGAAAGCTGGTAGGGTTTAAGATCATCAAGCCTACCTGTTAACCCAGCACTGCCAAGTGTGGCACTAACCACGTCCCTTGAAGGAAGAATCACCTCTCTGCTGGTGAATTGAACCCTGGTCTCCAGCGTGACAGGTGGGGACCAGTTGACTGTTCTGAAGTATTCTTTAGGCAGTATCAAACAGGAAAAGCTTGACTAGTGAAAAACACCCAATTGTTAAGCACATATCTTAAAATTTTTATATTGGTAGCCAGTCTATTTTAGAGAGTTTATTTGTCATGGCCAGACTTAGTTGTTGTCCGGTTCTAGTGCATTTTATGCTGACTTCTGTCATTATATCAAGAGTAACAAAATACTTGTACTTTAAATGCTGGTTGATACAGTAGAACAGGCTTAGGTGTGTTTATCCTTTCATCCCAAAGATGTGGCAGGACTACATACAGTCATGCCAGAATCAGTTTGGAAAGCACTGTCTCAGAGCTCTATTTACAGTCTCAGAAGTAACATCTAAAGAGCTGGTGTCTGCAGCAGGTGGTACCCTGGAGCTGTGTGGTATGTTCTCTTTGTGTCCTGGTTGTTTGCTTAAGTAAGAGCTGAGGCAGTGGGATCCAGTGCCCATTCACATCACCTTCTTAAGACTATGTGAAGTTACAGTCCTCAGAACTGGAGTAAATCTAAAGTAGCAGCATTTGACTGTCTTTTGCTGCTTGTGGAATAACAAAGCTTTACTCTGTTATTGTTAACATTATTAACAATCTAAAACTTCTGCCATGATGGCATGTTTTGTTCAGGAGGAACTAAATGGGAAAAGAGAATGTGGAGAAATTTTTTGTCAGTTAAAAGAATTTTCTGACACCAGAACTTTAGTTGCCATCCTAAAAGAGCATTGTTGTCTTAACTGAGTGTAGTAACTTACTGAAATATCTGAAGCATAGATTTAGAGTGGCTATTTCATAACTGCATTTTCACAATTCTCCTAAAGGGTGAGGATGTAATTTTTAGGAATCTTAACCTTTTCAATTTTGTCATCAGTGTGATCACATTAATTTCTTTGGTTCAGAGCTAATTTTCTTTCAAATGGTTGTAAAACATGTTCTGTGTAACCCAAACAGAAATACCGTAGCTTTTTCAGGACTGGACTATGCTGCATTTATAATTCAGAGCAGATTAAAAAAAAAAAAACCCTGTTAACTACAATGCAGGAACTCTCGTATTTGTGGAATTATTTGACAGTATACAATTTCAAGTTTTTCTGTGTTTTATCATGTGATAGGCAAAGTATAATAATAAGCCCCATTCCTGTGGATTTTTTTTTCTTCCTTTCTGTTGTGCTTATGGTAAAGCTAGCTGCCAAATGTACTCAAGCATACTTAGTAACAAATCTGTGCTAATAATTTATAAAAATAGGGTGTCTGAAAACCAGGCTTAGAGCGAGAGAAAAAAATGCCCATTTCTGGTTTTGCTCTTCTGTTAGATGCAGTGCAGAGGAATTGAGGAGGTTGCTTCATTTTGCTCAAGCATCCTTTAATATAATGAAGTGGTGAAAGTATGTAAGGATTTTTGGAGTTAAATGCTTCTGTTTGAAATCCACTCGGGTGCTTTCAGAGCCCGTATGCCTTTCCTGCTTTCTGAAGCAGCAGGTGTTGGATTGTGGCTGGGCTCCATCTGCCACACCTGAGAGGGCCATGCAACTTAACCTGATCTGTGAGAGGGACCTGCTGAAAGCAGTATTGAGCAGAGGCAAAAGGAGGAGAAATAGCAGTGAAGCAAACCTTTGTAACTAACCAAATAGCATTTTTTCAATTTGAACTTAGCAGAAGTAGAATTTAAAAAGTGTTTTGGTCAATAATACCAAGCAGAAGGAAGAAGTAATTCGTCCAGATGCATTTGTATGGACCTTCAGCATCAGAATTTCTTAAAGGGAATATGTGTCCCATTTTAAAAGCTTTGCTTTTGTTGTTTGGGGTTTTTAGTGACCTGGTTTGACCTGGTAGAACTGTTCATTCTCCTTTTAAGTGACTTAAAAGAAATTCATTTTAAGTCAAGAAAGTTCAGTATTCTGAGCACTTCTATTGAATATATTCTTTTGTCTTTGACTGCATGCATTTTTAGTTAAGATAATTACCTAAGAAATTTATGCTAAAAAGAATCCAGACCTCCTGTATGTTCAGCTAAAACTGGTTTGGAAAATTAAACCTTGTTTTGACCAATTTTTTTTTTTTTCACACCAAAAGGCTGTTTCCCCTTTTAGAAATAAAGAAAAAAAATGAATGATGAAGGGTGACTTGTATAATAAAATTAATATAAAAAACTGAGTGATTCTTCAATATGTCTCATTAGGACAGCAAATATTTCTTGCTTGGAACATGTTTTGTGTTTACTCTAAAGTACAGATGACACATGGCCTATTCCTTTTCCCCTCCCACCCTTTGTTTATTGCTGAATGTATGTGAAACAAAATTCCTTACACTCATCCAAAAGATTTTGTTTGAATTACCTAAAGCTGGTTTGTTGTGGTTTTGCTGACAGTGGCTGGGATCCTTCAAGCTGGTTTGGCATGCTGCAGTGGTGACTGCATTGAGGAGTCAGAATTTTCCCTAAGCTTTTCCAGATAAACAGACCAGGGACACTGAACATCTCACCATTTCTTTGAAAGGCTTCTTCGTTCTTGGGAGTGGTATATAGGCTTCAATCCCTTGGCTGCAGCATAGAACAGAGTTAAAAATTCAAGTAAATAATAGCCAAATGATTAAGATGGGAGAGAATTTACTGTGTATTGGGCTTTTTGCTATTCTTTCTTACTGTAAGCATGAGCTAGGGCATGTTCTGCAAAGCTGGAGACAGGAAGGACTTGTTTAGATCCTAGCCTGAGTGACTGAATAGTTGGATACATGATTCATTTCCCAATATTTTTAATTAAAGCCTTAGTACTTCAGTGTCTTGATATCAGTTGCTCTTGATAAATGTTTTACCCAGGATTTAGAGTGGAAGGCTGTAAATCACCCAAATGAAAATATTTCTTTACCCTCAATCAGAAAATACTTTTCCCAGGTTTGCCAGCTTGTGAGATAGCCAGTGTGTTTTGTTGGAGGTGGCTATTGGTTGCAGGTCTTTTGTTTTTCTTTTTTGTTTGTTTGGGGTTTTGTTGTTGTTGAAAAATACCAGTATTTTGAAGGGAGCACTTGGAAATCTCAAATTAAGGATGTTCACACAATTCATTGCAGAGTACAATTTCTGACTGATTGAGTTTAAAGTGTCTCTGGCAGCTGGCAGCAGGGGTAGTAAAGAACAGGAAACAACACTCTGAATGTGAAGTCCAAAGAGCCGCTGTTGTAATAATTCTGCTCATTGCAGACTGGCAGTGTTATTTATCTGAGAGACTGCAGAGCAGCGAGGCTGTTTTTTGGAAACAGGATGATCTTTGTGTGTGTGGCTAAAGAAACCAGATCTTAGTGGCACAGCTGTACCCCAAGCAGTTAAACTGTGCATACATTGTACACTGAGGAAAAGGCAAAGTTAGATTCCTTTCAGAATTTTCATGGTAGTGTGGGAGCTCACCATTGAAGATTCAACCTCAGATTTATTTATTGATGTGGTTCTTCTGTCTACAGTTTTTTGATTGTGTTAGAGTATTCTGGTGTGGGGCAGAGTGCCTAAGCTTCCAAAGATAGGATTTGTATGGAAAGTCTGCCTGATTTTTTTTTATTTTTTTTTTAATGCAATATTCATATTGTAAATAAAAAATTCCATTTAGTTCATGAATTTTAACAGTAATGTCTAACTTTGGCTCCTAGGTCTGGGTGGTATTTGGTCTTGCACAGTTTTAGAAGTCTGAATCTTTTCTCTCTCATATGCAGAAACATGACTCAAAATTTTAAGAACTGCAATACTAAATCATGGAAGCATTTGTCTCATAGATCACTTCAAAAACTGTTTTGAAATTATGACATTTAGATGCTGGCAGAGCTGAATAAAGAATTCACTTCTTCTGATAATTTCAGTTGTCTTGTATAAGTTTCTCTCCTCTTAAGATGAGCAAGATTTTTTTTAATAACTCCGTAGTACTGATTCCAAAATCTGTTAATTAGTTTTTAAAATGGAATGTCAGGAATATAAGGAGCAAGATTCCAGAGAGGACAGATTTAGTTTAGTTAGGGAACGATACTGAAGCTGTGTTTTCTCATGCTATAATCTTTCAAACACAGACCCCACCCTGCCAAGAAAGATAGGAAGGAAGGTTGGCTTTTTACCTTCTTGCTCTCAGCCAACTCAGAATAGGTATTTAAATTTGAAATTTCTGCATTTTATCAGCTTCCCTCTCTTGTTCTGCTTGATTTCACCAAGATGATGCAAAATGTAATGGGGCCTTAAAAAGATTAAGTTGGAATGCTGTTTATCTTTGTTTTAAGATAATTCTATTATATATTTATATTACCATGCCAATATATTAGGAGTATGAGAAATGCAGTCAGCTTAACTCCTGTTGTCCTGTTAAATGAAAGAAAGGATGAATGTTTCAATTCTTACATGCAAGACTGTTACTAGAAGCCTCACATGAGGTAGCACTTTCCATAAGGAAGTTAATACAGTGGCAAATGGTGGGTGCAGATGCTGCAGCTCTTAGGAGCTGTTACCTGTGAGAAGCTGAAGCTGTAATGAGCTAATTTTTGATTGTCATTAGTGGAGACTGATGAGCTGTTACATCTGTGCTGGGGTGAGCTGGCAAAATTGGAAAAATGTTAATACCTTAAAATGGTTTGTGGGGGGCTGACATTGTCCATCAGTGATCCCTGATACTAACTGCAAAAAGTTGATCCATTTCCTTCACTGTAGTAATATATATAGGCATCTGATGCTTCATTTGTATCTATCATACAAAGTTTGTGCTACCTCATCTGCTTGGGATGTTCAGTGATTGCTTTTCTATTGGCTTTTTTTCCTTATTAGTTCCTTTGTTTAATCACTGGAATGTAGTCTTTCTTACAAAATGCCATCTTAAAAATGAATGAGCTCTTTTCCCAGGAATTTGAAATCTTCATGAAATAGACAAAATTTTCACCTGGACATTTATTTTATCCCTGTTCTAAGTAACTGAGAAATATAATAAGTTGTTAAGGGCCTACTTTTCTTTCAGAAAGGAAGACAACTATTGACTTATTTTAAAAGATATTATATAAAGTGTATAACCAAGAAAATTCATTTCAGCTTTACGTAGGTAAGGCAAAAAATGAAACAGTTAATTTTACTGAAAAAAAAAAGCCACAACTATTTCAATTTCCGTCAACTGGCACAAATCAATATATAAGCTTTATTCGTTAGTA
Source organism: Cyanistes caeruleus (assembly GCF_971803275.1). Lineage (NCBI taxonomy): Eukaryota > Metazoa > Chordata > Aves > Passeriformes > Paridae > Cyanistes > Cyanistes caeruleus. Next base: position 75,216,951 of record NC_141701.1, read on the forward strand.
TGTCATCAGAGTTAGTTTTCCTGATGGACTGTGGTCTTAAATACTGAACACAGGGGCTGTGCAACACTCCGTGCAGTCCAACCTCTTCTGTGCTGAGCTTGTGCTCTGTACCCAGCTGGGGTTTTTTCCCTAAAGATGTTTTCCACGTAGACATATTCCTGCCTGTAGAATTAAGATTACCTGGCTGGCTTGTTATTGCCAAGGATGGGTTCCTACAAAAAACTGCTGATGCAAGGAGTTGCAGGAAGAGCTGTCTAGCAGACAGGGGTAGCTAATGCAGGATATGGCACTGGAATACAGAAAACCGGATGGAGCTAAAGGACAAAGAGAGCTTTGTGGTAGAGCCTGAAGTAAACCATGGAAAGATATTAATAGATTGTCTGTTTGGGCGTAGAATTTCTTGTATTGATACAGGTCCCTGTCTTGGAAACTGAGACTTGTGATGCATCTTGAGAAACATCTTAAGTGTGATCTGAGGTGACAGTGGTACTGTATAATGGTCCCTGCCTGTTAAATTAAGAAATGTTGGGTTTGTGGTATAAAGTCATCTGCCTTTTACTTACTCTCGGGAGAATTTACAAGCTCTCTGCCTTGGACCATAAGGAAGTTGTAGCTATTGTTTCAGTATATGCATTGAGATGTTTTTCAACCAAATTCTTCCCTAATGCACCCAGTGGCTCTGCACCACATTTGTGTGGGGTCTGTTGTCTTCACACCAGGGTTGTTGAGAAGCAATTGCATTTTACAAAAACTGGGTCATCCAAGACAACTTTGTATCCATGATACTTTCTTCTTAACCGTGTAACCTGTGAAATGTGACTCCGAGGAAGTCCATGTGGTCGTTCTCTCTCCTTCACCACCTTGATTTACTTGTCAAATTTTTCTCTGGGAAGAGAAGGGGTCAAAGCAAAACCTAAAAATAACAGTGTTGGCTTTCAGTAGGAACAGAATAACTTTTTGCAATAGCAAGCTGGAAATGATGTGGTTCCCAGAGCATTTCTGTTATCTTCCTGCATATATTACTAGTTTTATAAGGGCAGTATTCATGCAGATAAACAGCAAAACAAAACCAACCTAAAAACAGTTTTATGTATAAATTTTGCTCTCTTTTGGTCAGAGGTTTTCTTACATATTGAAGTCACTGCTTCAAAGCTGAATTGATAACCTTTCTAACTAGATGTTAAAGGTGTGAGACTTTTACCACAACCAGAATGGCTGGATATTCTGGAGTGTGCTCAACGTACATGGGAACAGTTGCAGACTAAAATAAAGGGGTTGTTGAATTTTATTTTTTTTTCTTACTCAAGTAGAAACTAGAATGATTTTCAGATGTTCTACAATTTCACGAGTAAACTGGCCTTAGTGGAAGTCTCACTATAGGTGGTAAATTAAAAAGATCACTTATCCTGGAGAAAGAGAGGGTTTTTTCCCTCTGTTTTGCCTTCCCCCCTCGCAACACCCCAACCCTTAGGAATTCAGTGTAATTTGAAAGTTGTTTTGGGTCAAAAGAAAATTGATCAAGAATGAGAATTAATGGTTTCAGTGCAGGAGGCTAAGAAGGAAAAACTGATTCAGAATTTAGATTAGCTGTTCTTGAAAAGCAAAAGATTATTTTCAGGTGGAGGGTGACCATGACTCTTCAACACTGCAGACAGGATAAGGTTTGTGTACCCAACTTGTGTTATACACTAGTGATAAGCTTGTGTTGACTCTGGGACCCTGTAGATTCTCAGTTCCACATAAAATTCTTGTTTATCCTTGCATTACATGCTTTTGTTTGTGCTAGTGTCATTGGCAACCCCTTCACTGCTTTATTGTCTTCTTACTCTCTCTGTATGTTCATGTACTATATAATATTGTTTATTCAATCTCATTTTTTGGCTTTTTTTTCCAATGATCATATAATATTAGAAAGAATTTCCTCTCTGTTTTTACAAAAACTAAATTCTTGCTTTGTCTGTTTATTTATCTAGTGAATGTAGCTTTATGTAGCTCCTTTAAAATTAGCTGATAATGTGTTCAGGGGAAGACACCAAATATCTTCTCTAGGTTTGCATAGCAAAAAAAAAAAAAAATTAAAAACATAATTGAATATTTATAGATCAATGCTTTTGTGGCATGCTAGATGAAGAATGCATGTTCAAAACCTAAAATACATGCAGTTTCAGTTTACTGAACAGGAAGACAGCTTAATGAACTAGAAATATATCTTGCAGAGTATGAGATCAGAGGTGAAACAGATCTGCAATGTAGTTAAAACCAGGGCAAGCTCTTAAATGAATTTATCAAATGGTGTGGATTTTCTAGTTTTGTGAGAATTGATTGATTGATTGATTGATTATCACAAGGCTCAAGAGAAGGTGAACAGACAGAATCTGTTTTTTGTCAAAGAAAATTGGAAGTTCCAGGGAAAACACTGTATGGTTTAGCTGACCGGAAAATGTCCATCTTTTTTTCTATTTATGCCTTTAGCTAAAGCATTAAAAACTAACTATGCAGCATAAAATAAAAAGACGTTAAAGGTTCATTTTGTGCATTTTAGTTACTATGGAGCTTTGTAGGGGTACTAGAGTGCATCTTTTCTGAAGGCTGAGAGGAAAAATTGCTGGTTTGCCGTATTTTTTAAGATCGCCCTGAGCCTCAATTAGGGTAGTTACGGTAGAGTGTAATCTGCTGCATCTGGCTATTCCCACATGTGAATTTAAAGACTGGAACTGTGTTCAGTGAGTCAGAGGAGAGCATCCCTAGGAGAGAGGAGCTGCTCTGACTGCAGGCAGGGGTCTAAACCAGCCTGAGAAGATAACAGCGCCTTCCTCATTCTGATGGCATTGCCTGTAATGTTATCTGGGTGAGCACCTTCAGGAGAAGCTGTAACGCATCCCGGGGTGCAGGCGAGTAGGTTGTTTGGAAGTGTCGGAACAGCTGACTCCTCACCATGCCGAACAGGATTAAACAGATTGACACTCTGGGATCTCTTCACTCAGTAAATCCTACCTGCTGCGGCAACGGGCAGCCGAGTGGCTGTAAATACTGGATCCTGGATTTAGGTACAAATATGCACAGTACAGTTACAATGGGAAGGGGGAGGCAGGTTGGTTGGTTGTTTACGGGGTGTTTTCAAATCATGGGAGTTTAGTAGGATGCTTTTTTGTTTTTTTCTTTCTCTTTCTCTTTCTTTCTCTGCTCTCCCCTCCTTCCAATCTGACCCCAGCCAGAAAATGCAGAGTATTTCAGAAAGGACCTATATGGCACAGGGAGCAGTTATGGAATTAATCTTCTCTGTAAACTGCTGGGATGCTGTACAGTAAGCTCTTTCATAAAAAGCTTGTAAGAGGCATGTGCTACTTTATGGGGTCTTTTTAGTTGAACTAGGGAAATGAGAAATGGTAACTCTTGCTCTATGAAACATTATTAATGGCAGTATTTTAAGAGATTAGCAGAAATTTTCTTAGAATGTGCTAAACCAAAGAAATCATAGATTATTCAGTATGTGTCACTTCTGTTAAATTGTTGTTGAGAAATAATGCTTTGGGAGAAATAGAGTTTGAAAAGAAAGGGCAGTTGGCAAAGAAATCGGTCTGTGAAATTTATTTAGAGGTAGCATTGATTCTGATATGTGATATGGAGATAAGCCGTGCTCTTAAAGTCTCAACTGGAGGAGCACAGAGGTAAGGGTAAGGATGTTCATGTTAAACTCATTTTTGTTGGATCTTCTCCCATCCTCCTTTGTAATTTTTAACAATATTTGTGCTCGGCATTTGCTCTATTGCTGCTGAACAAGTTTGTATGATAACCATTAAAACACTGGAAATATCTCCAGGACAAAACTGTGCTAACTTTTAGTGTCTTGAGCTGATGCACCTGTTGGGATGCCTTCGTAGGTACCTGACGCTGTGTGCATATACTCAAAAAAAGAAGCCAAAGGCAGGTGTTATTTCGTAATATCCAAACTGCAGTTACAGATGGATGAGAGGAGAAGGAGGATGGTAGAAGGCTTGCAAAATTGAAATCAAGGATGTAATGGGAATTAATCTTTTCAGAGACCTCTGAAAATAGGGTCACTTGTCAGTGGATGGTTGTACCTCTCAGTAGTTCCTCAAAAGGTAACGGGGTATTGGAGTTCCAGCCAGTGGGAGTTAATGTTAGCAGGCTGTCATCTCTCATCCAGCAATAGAGCTGTGTTCTCAGAAGGCTGCTCTGTAGCCACAAGTGCTGCACAATCACTTCCTTAAACAGCAATTATTCCAGTTTTTAGAAGTAAACAAGTACAGGTTTACAGTACTTCTTGCAGGAAGGTGGGAGTGAAAGGAATCAATTATAAATAGTAGTTGATAGGCAGAATGTTCTGCAGCAAAATATTTTAGAGCAACTGCTCACCCAGAGCTGTGACTACCTAGACTGCTGGAGGTCTGTTCAAGGCACGACAGCAGTCTTCTCCCCTTCATGTTGATTTGCATTCTCCTGTCTTTGCTGTAGCTCCTTTACTCTGCTTTTAAATTCCTAGTGTTGCAGTGGTTAGTTTACTTCCAAATAATTTTTACAAAATACATTTTATAAAGTTCCTATCAGTGAGATGCTTTCCATTCTGACCATATATTAAGATCATAGACACATCTGAAGTCTTGTTTGGTGAACACATGGTTTCACAAACATTCTTCATTCTTCCTTTTCTGTGTCTTAAAAACAGATGTCCATGCACACAGACCATGCCGTAAGGAGGCTCAATAGCCTTTCATAATAGGGCCACGAAACGGTTCATATCATTTCATAATATGCGGTACTTGCATACCACAGCGTAACTGTAGCTATGCCATCTCTTGAAATGGAAGAAGTAAAAATGTTATCTGTAATATCACTGGCCACTGAAAGCTTAAAACTGATAATGTGGGACTTAGGCTTGATATTCAGAACGTACTCTAGTGCATGACTTTATTTGTAGAAGACTTTGTCGTTGCTTAAAGGTTTTTTTAAGGAATTACAAAGATTGGTACATTTTTCATTAAAACATTAGAATACATGTACAATTAATAATAATGTATTCCTGCTTAATTAAATGATCTGAGTTTTTTCCCCACTTACGCATCAAAGCTGAAGGAACAAAAACTCATTCAGATATAGGGAGAAAGAAAATAGGGCTTTGAAGAATGAATTGGCAAGAAACTACTAAAATTAATATGTGTATTGTATTTTTGCCTTTATCTGACATCAGTTGGAGAAAGCAGTGGTCTTGGTAGGAGGGAACTAATTCTCATAGTAATTCCACACGTTTCTGTAACTTAAAAATGGTTTGCATATGAGACAAGAGAGACAAGATAAATACTAAAGTTGTTTATGGTTATCTGGCTGGAGAGAGTGTTTCAATCTGGAACTGAATATTGAAAATAACATGTTTTTTCAGTTACCTTATGAGCTGGAAGAAACAATAGCATGTATGTGTTTTAGTCCCTAAGTGGATCATATGAGTCTGTATTTCACTTGGGAAATTTTAGAGGCAAATCTCATGGATAAAATCCAGGGAGTAAATGTACAACTCCCAAATTTATCCTGAAGTTATTAACCATCTGGGAGCTGGGTTTTGAAGGAGGAAAGGTGGTTGTAGGAGTAGGGAAAGAAAAGAGTTAGCTTTGAAGAAACACATTTATTATATGTGCAGTAGATAGCTTAAAATAATGTATGTGAGTCAAGCTATCTTTTTCCCTCTTTCATAACAATTTATGATATATCAAGCCTCAGAAATAATTCATCCATAGAACAGGATGCTTTTACTGTAAAGTAATTGTTAGCAAATGGTGTCCAAGAGAGGATAAGAATCTCTGAGGGTTGAAGTCAGAGGATGCAGTGGGAGAGTCCAGTTATTACTAATGGGTTGGTGTAATTCTTGGCATAGATTCACATATACACTCTGAAAGTCTATTCTTTCAGAATACAGATGGAAGCTGTTAAGTATGTGCTGTGTGTGCCTTTCTATCTCCACAAAGAGCATGCAACAAAAATCCTCCTTGAACTGAGCTCATGTAGCAGCTATAAAGTTACACATGCAGAGGTGCTGCTTTCCTGACCCCTATGTCCTTACTCACTTGTTCTTGGCTTTTCTGAATCATTAGGCTGCAGGACTTGCCAGAGAGTTAGCTGGAGGTGCTGTTTTGTGGTTAGTAACAAATGAGCTATATGTCAGGTATAGCTAGTTTATTTACCCTATGCTTGCATATATGGTCCAGCTGCTTCTTGTGCATCAGCACCAGCAGTCACACAGACAGCCAGACCTGGGAGCAGATCCTGTAGAAAGTGCTACAGCATTCCCTCCTCCCACACCCCAAGGTCCCCCTTACCAAACCACAAACAGCAAAAACAATAAGCAAACAATAAACAACAACAGCAAATTGTTAAGGGGGATAGGAGCTTATGCAAGAAAAATACTGATGTCCTTTCTTAATTGCCATCCCTGCTTATGAACGTAAAGATTTGAGACTCAGGTTTTTTGCTCTGAGTGAGCAGATAAGATCCACAGCTACCCACATTTTTGTCTGAACTACTTCTGACTTTTTTCTCTTTTAATATGGGTGTATTTGACTGGACTTTTCAACTGGACTGGATTTCCAGTCTGTTGAAATGGCCATTTCTGTAGCTCTCAGGTGGCTAACCTGCTCTGTGAAATAAGCCAAGACTGAGCAGCAGTGTGGATCAGCAGTGTGTGTAAGGAGTTAACCCCAGGGAGCCTTCTGCCTCTAATCCTTAGAAGTCTGCTCCCTCCAGTGCAGCACTTTACACTCAGACTTTGTATAAGTAGTGCATGAAAACAGAGTAATTTTAAATGGTTCTTTTAGCCCCAACTCAGTCTCAAACCAGCTACTCAGTACTGAGTTTTATCTTTTTTATAACGATACAAAAGGAAAATGTATGCTTTCTTGAAGGAACTGTAGTTAGGTTTATAATACAATCTTCATATAATAAGGACTTGTAACTCCATTTTTGTATTAAGAAGGAAGTATTTATATATAAGCGTTTTTGATTTTGCCAAAATGTCTGTATTCCTGTGTATTGTTACTGAAGCATATTCAAAAGACTTAGTGAAGAATTTCTAGATTTTTCTTCAAAAGTAAAATGGAGCAATGAGCAGTCAATACCAAGAGATTTCAAATTTCCCAGAGAGAGACCAGAAGGTATGTTAATAAAACTTTGGAAAGAAGGGTGGAGTTGGATTTCATACCAGAAATGTATTTACATCTTTACCTCCTTGTCAGCTGTCTCCTATTCTCCTAAATACCTATTCTAAGCATCTGATGCATGTGGTTTTGTATCACAGTCAAAAGTCTGTATTAAATTGATGGGCTTAAACCGAGCAAAGCAGAAATGCTCCAAATTATATTTCAACTTTATTTTCCTTTTGCTGTGTTACAGCTCTCTTTCAAACAAATTACTTCAGTGATGCAGCAGCGTAAGAATGGGGTATCACCTTACATAATGGTGATGTAACCTAAAGTTTCCTCTAGGTGCTCATTGCAAGACTAGTAATGAACAATATGTTCACAATCTGCTTTTGAGCAGAGCTACAAGCAGCTGTAACAATCCGCTGAATTTCCTCATCTAGGCTTGTTCTGACTCTCCTTTAGGGCAGGTAATGAGAGGATCAGAATTTAAGTGATAAAAGTATATTCTGTCCTGCTTTGAAAAGACAACATCAGTAACATTAACAATCCTCCCCTGTGAAGGTTAGTCTCCCTCACAGAGAATAGTTAAGTATGCTTTCTACACAGAGAATAGTTAAGTATGCTTTCTAAACCACTTAACCTATTTTTTTGTTTCCTTGCATTTGAACATGGGACTGGACACCTCTAGTCAATCTTCTTGAACAAATGGTTACAAAAAAGACACCACCCAACCTATAGATTATGTGGAGTAGTTTGCCCTAAGAAGACTTCCATAGAGATCAGCTGTCTAGAGGTAGTGTAGGAAATGCTGGGGACTTGATGAAAAGAAGAAATGTTCTTTTCAATGGAAAAAATAATAGAAGCTAATGAAATTTCTTAGTTTCCACCAGATACTTGCCCTTAAATTTAGGCTTACAGTTGAGTCTATAACTTAAAAAAGCAGTTACTATTGTTTTGTAGAAATTATTACAGATTTCCTTCACTTCCTCTGCTTTGTGTCTAATTAAACCAAGTAATAAGAATTCTGATTTATTGCCTTTTAATTAATTGCCTTTCAAAAGAAATGTAATTTTTTTTTAAATCTTTTTTTTTCCCTTTTGTTTCCTACATCCAAACCAGTTTTGGACAGCTCTCCAATGATCTTATCACATCATTTTCCTGTAGCCACTTAGGTAATTTTAGATGGATGGGAACTGGGGAATGATGCAAGGAATTGAAATTTAGATGACTTGGTGAACAAGGCAATTCACCTTCCTTCTGAGGCTTTATTGGGAAAATTCAGGGAAATAAAAACAATGGAAAAGTTGCATGACAAAATGTAGCTTTTTGTATGTGCATATTATAGGCTTGATCATGCCAAAGAAAATTCAGCAGTACATATGTTATTCTTGAAGATATTGTAATCAAGTTAATGAACATGGCAATGATTCTGTTTTCAGTATTCAGTGTATTTGAATTGCACACTAAGATAAAATGTCACATCTTCCATTAATGTATAGTTTTAAAATATTCGATACCAAGGAGTTATTTTTCCTCTTTTAACTCAGTCTATATTCAAAATGGATGAATTTGTGGAGCAGTATCTTCCCCTTTTCTAATCCCTTAAAATACTTCATACTGAAAAGGCATCTCTGCAGCAGATAGATGTTATGACTTTCAATAGCTCTCTACTAGTCAACCTTGACAATGAGCCTGTTTAAAAAAAAGCCCTTGTATTTCCAGTGTGACTGACCTTTATTAAAATCTGGTGTGTTCTTCATTGTATTGCTCAGGTTACATTCCCATCTGAAGACAAAAAATATAAAACCAGTTCAGTTTCTAATCACTGTCATCTAAGTCTGCTCTTGGTAATGTAGGTATTGAGGTGGGATTGAAGTGGGAGGAAGTTGTCTGTCATCACTTGCAATCATCTCATTACACAGTGGGGAGGCTGAAAGCAATGGCATGGCCACAAGGGCCCCAACAGTGTGTGCACCAAAGAGGTCGGCATTTTACAGTGCAAAGTAATGTTTGTACAATGAATTTCTATCACTAATATCAATTAATTGGGAAGAAGCAGACATAATTGTATAAATAAATCTCTATCACTAATATAATTAATTGGATAAAGAGGAAACATAATTTTTTATCTATAGGAATTTTAGACAACCCATTTTTATCACTATTTTAGCCATTCCATCTTCACTCCCAATTCCCTAAATTACTTTCTTAATGTATTTTTTGAGGGCTACAAGAGTATAACATTTGGAAAGAGAAAATGACCAAAGTTACTGTAATAGCCCCAAAGCTAAACAGTATGAGTATATTATTATTATTGAGCATATGGCAGAGTTCCTAGCTTGAGATTGAAGTGTTTGTACAGCTGTTGCTAAAGCTGTGGCTCCAAACAATTGCTAGTTGTTCTAATGAGCTCTTCTGCTTTAAATCAAAAGGATGGGGGCAACAGAAAAAAAGACTGTTAAAATTGCTGTTGGATTATTATGTGTATTTAGGTTAATGTGTAACTGCAGTAGGTGAACAGGAAAAAAGTATTTTTTTAGTACAAGCAGTCCAATAACTTAGGGGTTTAAAACAAATGAAATTTGATAAAGACATTATTTCTTTACGTTCATTTGTTTTTGTAACTTAACATACTAACACTGTGTACTGTCTCTTTATAAACCCTGCAAGTACACTTGAAGGTGTGCTTAGCAATTGTTAATAGTATTTACACTTTTTATTTTAAAGTGTTTATTGACTCATCATATATTCTGTCAGTTTTACTAGAGAATTTTTGGAGGTTTTCTCATGTGTGGGAATTTTTTAAGGCATTTTTAGAGAGAATGAAATGCATCTACTTTTATTTTCTAAAGGTGACACATTTGTAAATACATGGTAGAGGTTATACTTGCTCCAATTTTTTCAAGCTTCTGGACAGAAGGGAAAAATACTTTTGACTCAGCATTTATGCAGATTTTATGTTGAATTAGTTTTTGCCTTCGTAATTGTAGGGCTTGTTCATATCAATTATGTAAAGTGGTGGAAGCTAATTTCCTCCCTATCTGGGTGTTCATTCTCAATTTCAGTAGTACAGCAGAATTGTGTCTCGCTGTTCCCTTTGGAGATCAGACATAATGAACTCACTTTTACAATTTCTTGATGTAGTGGAGGCTGTTTTAAAATCTGCATAGGATAAATTCCTTCCATTGGGATGCCTTGCATTGTTGAGCTTTTGCACAGGGAAGCACAGCATGTGTTGCTTTAAATGACATCTGAGATCATGATTCTTCCTCATGCAGTTTCTGCAGAATTGCTTCTCTCCCTCCCTTCCTCCACAGCTTTCTCTACTTTCAGCAGAGCTGAGGGCTTGCTGAATGCATCCTTTTCCACCCCCTTTTGGCTGGCTGTTCTGTTATCTGTATTGATATGGACATTTTTGTTTCATGTCTGTTCATAATCTTCCTCCTCTGGACTGATGCACAAAGCATATCGGATGAGCTGCTGTGCTGCTTCAGAGCTGTATTTCTAGGACTGGAGTTTATTTTTATCCATTTCTGAGTGAAAATTTACTTTACAGCAAAAATTAGAGTAGCAGATGATAAAACCCCTACAGCTCAGTAACAGATGAGCAGAATTAATTGTGCAGTTGCCCCAATTAAAATCTGAAGCTGCTCATCATGAATCTTGTCAGGAGCGGTTCCCATGCGTAGTGTGTGACATACAGCTCTCTGCCACGAGCAGAGCTGCATCTTTGCTGCTGGCATCCCTTAGCATGGCTCTTGGGAGGTGGGTTGCACCTGGCAAGCACGAGGCCGATGGATTGTGAGCAGCCAGCTAAACTCTATCTTGTGTCTTAAGCACCAGTGCTGCCTGTGAGGCCCAGCTTCCTTGCTTGCTTCCTTCTTTTCCATTATTTGCCTCAGATGTCATTTCTCTGCGCTGGGTGGGCTGCTTGGTTTTGTCAGAGGCAGGGGGTGCTGTGCCATGGAGCAGTTGGAAGGGAGCGGGTGCTGCCAGCTCCCAGTAGAGCTGACAGATTCAGTAGCCATCCTGTGCCCTCCACAGCTTCCCGTGCTGCCATCTTCAACTCTCCAGCAGCAGCAGGGCTGGGGAGCAGGCAACAGCAGCTGTGCACAGCTCCTCTCCACTCAGGGCACGGAGGAGGCAGCAGCCCTGGGCCTGGAACAGTCATTCCTGCTGCATCCCTTCTTCTGGAGGGAGGAGTGGTTGGGCCTTGCCTTTGCCAGATCGTCTACTTTGGCCATCCTATTGGGTATATCTATGTGGATATAGGCATCCAGCTCAAATATCATATACAGCATATACTGAGTTTAAAATATTTGTGTCTGTGTAGTAAAGCTCAAAAATGCCTGTGCTTTGAAAAGTAGTAGTTCACAGTAGTTTCTTTGTGAAACTTTGATAAATTTGATCTTACAAGCTACCAATGTATTCAAAGCAAAATAGGGAAAATGCATTGTTACTGTGGGAAAGCCTGCTTGCTAATATAGAAAAGTAATACTTCTGTAATTTTTTTTCATTATTTACTCTAAGGAACTTTCTCAGCTATTTAATGAAAGAAGGGTGTCACCTTAATTTTCTTAGATTACATGGTATGTGTCAGCCCCTATGAGGGATTGGTTAGTATGTAACGTAAATCTATCACTGAAAATCTCTCCTGTTGTGGGTCTGCAGAGCAAATAATCTTCTGTGCTCCTTCACACTGGTGTAAAATGATGTCCTATAAGGGGAGGCACAGGTGAAGTACAAGAGATGAGTAACTGGATGATGGCCCAGTTGGCCTGAGGAAACTCATTGGAGGTTGTGCACGATAAGGAAAAACCTTTGCCTGAAAATTAAAACCTGTTTCTGTTCTTTAGCTCTTATATAAAAGCATGCAAGTGCCTGTGCAGTTAGTGGTTAGGGGAAAGCACCTTCCCTTCCACTAGGAGAAAGTCTTATTAAAATAATCAGGCCACTTGCTTTGATCTGTAAAGAGGATGGCTTAGTACACCAACATAGAGTAAGACTTGACTGAGAAACAATGCTAAATTACATAAATTTGTCCTTAGCATGTCCTGCCAGGCACATGGATGTAGCTCCTCTTTAAATCTGAACAGGTTGCCAGAAGAATAGAGTTGAAATCCAGACACTGCCTATTAAAATCTAAGCTGCATAGAGGGAAGCTGAGATTTAATCTAGTAAAAGCTTTTGGTGTTCACAAACTGTGAAACTAAACTTCAGCAATCTAAGTCTTAATACTTCCTACTTGAGACACAAAATGTATTTCTCTCCAGAAACAGGAGAGAAGAACAACTTACTGCAATGAAAGAAATGCTCCACAAAGTCCACTTCTCCTTTCTGTAGTGCTGCCTTGTGCTTGTAGCAGTATACAAGGTTTAGATTTGAGATTTTATTTCCCTGTAGTCTGAATTCCAGGGAGTACAAACAGAACTACTTTTGTTAACCTGGGAAAGTTTTTTTCTGGCACTCTATCATGTCTTCTTCCTGCTTAAAAACTCCAAAACTCAAACTCCAAAAAAAACTCCAACAACACAAATGTGGATGCAAAGTTGTCCAGCAGTTCTAAGAGGAGGTTTTTTTCCCATCTGAGTTTCCCATCTGATTGTTTAGCTTACGGATAGCAGTTGTATTTGCAGCTCTCTCTGTGTACACTCTGTAAAGCATGTGAAACTTGTTAAAAGCTTGAGTGGAAAACTTGGAAAACCTTGGTTTACAAAAACCTGGTTTTAAACTTACGGGGCAGGAAGGCAGGAGAAGATATTAAAAAAAAATAAAGATAACAACAATAATATAAGTGTATTAAACCTTTCGGGCATATGCTACTCATTTTTTAATTCAAATGAACAATGAAGTCTTTTTCAACAATTGGTCTTCTGAGAGGTTTTTTCATACCTTTCTCTAGTGCAGTTGCAAATATGTCTGTTGAATGACTTTTCTCAATATTAGAAAGACCATTGGAAGTCATTAAGATGACAATCTTAGGGGCAGGGTTGGGTTGTTTTTTTTAAATTGCTTGTTGGGCAGTTTAGTATCTCATTAAGAGAAGCTGAAGACTATCTAGCCTCAAGCTTAGAATTCCAGGCCATCTGATGTTAAGATAATCAGCTTTTGATGACATAGAAGACTTAATTATTGCATTCATGTAAATCTAAGTGCTCTGGACTAGTGCCTGTATCAGTCAGAATTAATATGAATAATTTATTAATCAGGGGAGATGTGCTAAGGAGTTGAACTCTTTGTGTATTCAGATACTTAAAAGATTACGAACTGGTATTTTGGCATAGTGTGTATCTTGAAATAAATGAAAAGAAACGTTTGCTAACCAGAGATGACGGCTCTCTGTTACACACTCCCTACACAAATATGATTGAGGGATTTTCTTCTATGTATTGGGTACTAACTTTTTGCATTTTGTGATGTTTTAATTTTTTTTTTAAGAAACTAGTTTTATGCAAGTTATATCGCTCTGCCTCACAAGTGAAATTTGTGCTTCCCAAAGCATGGGAATATGGTGGAAATACATGGTGAAAATGCCCCCTTTGCAAGCCTGATAATGCTTAAGCTGCATTGTCTTTAAATGGTAACTGCTGTTACGAGGCTTTTTAAAAGTTGAAACATACCTAATGCCTTTACATCACTACATTCTAGTACTGATTTGCAAAAAATATGCAGCAAGGGTATTTTTAAGAGGATACCTAGCAGGAGAGAAATAAAATTCCTGACATACAAAATTATGTGAATGGTCTTGTACATGGCAGATTGGTAACCTCTTACCTCAGAAGCAGTTCCCAGGCAGAAACTGC